>NW_024386883.1:10776240-11976240 GCF_900408965.1 Simochromis diagramma
GAAAGGTCTTAATCATTATGTTTAAAAGTAAATCTTTCAATCCTTACTTCAGTGACTTGTTTGTCTGTGCTTGCTGTCAGTCGTGGTTTTGTGTCAAATAGTTGTAGTTTTTGAGCAAAGTTTGCAAAGACTCCAATGTTGTGTCTGTTCAACCAGTGTAATGAGGAGACTGAGTGCAGGTTTGGAATTGTCAGTAACAGAAGAATGCAGCAATGTTTGAATTTGAATTTGTTATTCTTATTGTTTTAACAACAATAACTACCAGGATCATGCCATAGCAACACGGTGATGCCCAATCAAATGTCAGATACAAGGGATCTGACATTACACATCCAACAGGACAGTAAAACAATGGGCATCAATGCAACAAGTCAGGCCTTAAAAAATACCTGAGTTATATAACAGCACACTGACAGTGTCTCATAAACATGATATTCACTTCAATTTAATTTTAATTAGATGGACAGATCTGTCCAGAGCAATATCCAGCAGTTTAACTGACTTGATGGTATACTCTGATCAGGAAGTGATTTTTTTTTTCTTTTTTAAATTAAATAATCTTTCATTTAAAAACATAATACTTTTTGAGCAGTGTTTATTAAAATTGATAATATACATGTAATTTAAAAAAATTACATTATTATTTAATTTTTGCATTTTTGATTATTTTTTTCTCCTTCAGTACTGTTTTCATATTTCACTTTGCTCTCACTCATGCTTGGTTATATTTATGTGCATGTCATCTGTATATGGTAAAGTGTTTTGTTACGTCCTACAGAGCAGGAGCTTTTCTGGGGGCCTGTCTTCCCTTGTTTTTTTGCTTATTTGTTGGCTTGTTTTGTTTTTTCCTATAAGCTACAGTCCAATTAGCCCGTCTTGAATCAGTGGAAGCTTGAGAAGTGACAAAAAACCCATCCTTCACCTCTGTCTCAGCCGGTGGAAGCTGGTAGATGATACTGGACATTAGAGAGAATGAGAAACCCCCCAATGCATTGCAATGTTTTGCTTATCCTCAGAAAATGTCTTTGGAAAAAGTAAATAAAAATCTTCTAATTCAATCTTCTAATCCTTTTCCATGGCAGATATGTTGAATTATCAATCAACAGGTGCAAATAATTTAAGGAAGATGCTGATTTTTTGCAGACTAGGTCACTTCATGGAATGTACAGATGAGTGTGAATGAAATATAATAGTTTTGTAAATTGTATTTTACATTTAAACACATGAAAAAACAGAAAAGCACTGAGGGATACTCTGATATACATGAGAAGTGAGAAAATGTACGTGTATTGAAGAAAATGAAAAACTATATTAAGAAAACCTGGACAAAACAAAGAAATGAACAACTAAAAATAAGAGTGCTGGCTCAATATAGACAAGATGACTTAACATCTGGGGAATAAAGGATGTGGTTTCAACTGTAGTGTTCTGTGGTGTAAATAATGATGTGAGAGTGAGTTTGAAGAAATTATGTACGCTAAATTTTCACCCATTAAACTCTGCGTCCTGTCCATTTTCTTTCTCAGTTACTTCCTTCAACCGACAAGTGACAGATGACAGTTTTCCTTCATGAACTTAAAGAAAAAAAAATGTGGTAAATATTTTACTCCACTGGAAAAAAAAACTGACATGAAGAGCTGTCACTGATGGTTGATGCCATTTAAGCCTTTAAAAAAATAGTTATCAACTGGAATATCTATTTTTTACAGGAAAAGCACACTTTACCAAATGTATTAAGGCCATGTTGCACTAAAAAAAAAAAACAGGCAAATGTAAATCACACTGTCAGTTGATCATTACTGTTTGTATCTAATATGAACTTCACACACTGTTAGTTACTTAGAAATGCTTTTGGCCCATCATGTGGTCAGTGCTGAGCACTGCATTAAATGCAAATCAAGCTTCGTCTTGTCTCGCACTGTTCTTTCCCTGTACTAGCCAACATTACAGATTGTCCACAGACCAATAATGATAAAGTATACAAATAAAGAAAATGTAAAAAAAAAGAAAAATCAACTTGTGCATTAAGTAAAATGCAGGATTATTTCTCTTATCTGTTATGCTTGCTTTTGTTGTAATACTTTTATGGATAAAACAACCAACAAACATTCTTATCACTGCTGCATTTTGTCACATAAAATATTTTAATTAAAATGTTACTTAGTCAATTAGAGTTCTTTCCACAATGAAACAGGATAATGTGTAAATTCATTGCCAGCTGCCTCGTGTGCCCTTCATGTTTTTCTTATTGTTGCTTCATAAGAATGAGTGAGCATTTATTATTATGGATCATCTACTATGATTTGTAATAATGAACAAACAAGCCATTGTTATGCATGATACCGATTCTGTAGTTGCACACTGACCTCTGTGCAGCTACAGCAGTGGTGGTTTAGCAGCTCAGTGAAAACAGGATATAGTTTGTGGTTTCTAAGGTCACATTGTGAAGAGTAGCTATGATGCTTGAGGCACGGCTCACATTTTCTAAACAAAACACAATGTAGGCAAAGCACCAACACTACTGACCAGAGCCTTGTTTTAATATCCAAGGATATCTCATATGAACTATATTTTATCATACACATCAAAACATACACTACCAAGCAAAAATGTAAAACATTATTAAAAAGAATAAAAATTATAAATGTGCAGATTATCTACTTGTAAATAAGTAATAATGTATGAGTAGAGGCAGCATGGTGGCGTGGTGGTTCGCACTGTTTCCTCCAAATAAGAAAGCCCTCAGACTGACTCCCTCATCTGGCTGTGGCCTTTGTGTGAGTGATGTTTTCTTCATATACAATTTTGGAGTAAAAAATGTTATTTACAGCAACATCTGAAAGAAGTAACAACAGAAATGTAAATGTGGTGTAGTCACATCGTGTTAATGATGCATTAAAAGCTTGTAAAAACAGTCCAAGTGTTAAAGTATCATACCGCACAGTAGTGATGTAACAGAAATAATTCATCAAACATAATTTTCCTGCTTTACTATATTACTTTATTTAATGTTTAATATACTGTATATGTGCATACATACTGATTTGACAACATTTTGGTTAATTTTCAGAATTCAGAGAGACAAATAAAGACATGGGATAACATCTCTTACCTTTATTAACAATCAAAAGTAAGTGAGAAGTAGAGCGGCAACACTTGTTATACAACCACAATCACCACAGAAACTGGAGAATTTGTACCTAGAAAAATCAAATATGTATGCTTTAAGAGCTGAGATCATGTAAATAAGCTGGATGGTACATAAAGAGTTACAACAATTCGCTGTACTAGATTTGTCCTTGCTTTTAAATACAGCAGACTGTTAAATTCTGAAACCCAACCTATCCATACAGGTGGAAGCTATAGATAAATTTTTTTATATTTCCATGAAATACAAACCTGTACAGCTTATAAGGTGGATGACGGTTTTGTTCAATGCCTCAAGGCCTCAAGCCACTTGCAATTATGTTTCAGTATCTGTAAAGTAACTGGTCTATAGAACATTGTTCTAATTACATAAATAACTTAAATAGAACGATGCCTATAAATACATAAACTAAACAAAAAAATTAAAAATATAAAATAAATGAATATTTAAGTAGAACATTTTTTATATTACCTGCACATCTTATAAGGTGGATGATGGTTTGTTCTCTGCTTATATTGTTTTGGACGATACACATCAGCTTTCCCATCAGTTCACCATGTAAGCTGATGGTAACATTTGAAATGCTGTGGTTTTCTGCAATCTTGGGTTTGGGGTTTTTATCAACAGGTTATCATCTAGAAGCAAGATGAACTCTACTTCATCTCCTTCAGAGGAAAACTGACTGTCTTTTGTTCTGGTGACAAACAGACCTGAGATACAGCAGGTTTGACACAAGAGCTGAAAGACAAATATAGTCAGCAGTGTCAGTTGCAATATAACATTCACTGACAGCACTGCAAACTGTAAGGCCTATTTACACCTAAATGAGAGATACATGTAGATACTAGGTATTATGTATGTGTCTGAAAAAATACAATAAATAACCAGCAATACTGCATGAAAGAATATATATCAAGATCCATTATGAATATAATCCAGGAAGTTTGTTCATATAGGTCTCCACAAAATGTATTTAAAAATGCAGATTGCAAATTTTGCAAAATCTTCAGACATTTTGCTCAACAAAATGACAAAATAAATATAGCGTGTTTTTTCAATTTTGAAGATATTTGCTTTCTTAACTTTTAATTTGAATAAATACATTAAAGAACACTACCTGCCACAGCTTGTAAGGGGATGGATTGTTTGTTCTCTGCTGACATGTTTGAGCAACACATGTCAGGTTTCCCATCAGCTGACCAGGTAAGTTGATGGTGACATTTTAAAATGTTGTTGTTTTTTCTTTACCGTTGGCTGTAGGCTGTAATTTTGTCTTATTGTCCACAGACAAAATAATTCGCTTCCCCTCCTTCAGAGGAGCAGCTGACTGTCATCTGTTTGCGTGACAAACACACCTGAGATACAGCTGGTTCTGACACAGGAGCTGAAAGACAACCATATAGTCACTTACAGAGGCAAGTACCAGTTGCAACACAAGATCAACTGCCAGATCATCTCTTGCTTGGTAAAGTGCTTTGTTACGTCCTACAGAGCAGGCGCTTGTCTGGGGGCCTGTCTTCTCCTGTTTTTTTGCTTATTTGTTGGTTTGTTTTGGTTTTTTCATATAAGCTACAGTCCAATTAGCCCGTCTTGAATCAGTGGAAGCTTGAGAAGTGACAAAAAAACCCACCCCCAAATGCATTGCAATGTTTTGCTTATCCTCAAGAAAATGTCTTTGGAAAAATGTTATAAAATTATTTTAACTATATCTTCTAAGCCTTTTCTATGTCAGATAGGTTGAATTCTCAGTCAACAGGTACAAAGAATTTAAGGGAGATGCAGAGTTTTTGCAGACTAGGTCACTTCATGGAATGTACAATGAGTGTGAATGAAATATAATAGTTTTGTAAATTGTATTTTACATTAAACACATGAAAAAACAGAAAAAGTACTGAGGGATACTCTGATATTCATAAGAAGTGAGAAAATGTACGTGTATTGAAGAAAATGAAAAACTATATTAAGAAAACCTGGACAAAACAAAGAAATGAACAACTAACAAAAGAGTGCAGGCTCAATATAGACGAGATGACTTAACATCTGGGGAATAAAGGATGTGGTTTCAACTTTAGTGTTCTGTGGTGTAAATAATGATGTGAGAGTGAGTTGAAGAAATTATGTACGCTAAATTTTCACCCATTAAACTCTGCTGTTCTATCCATTTTCTTTCTCAGTTACTTCCTTCAACCCAACAAGTGACAGATGACAGTTTTCCTTCATGAACTTGAAAGAAAAAAAATGTGGTAAATATTTTACTCCACTGATAAACAAAACTTACATGAAGATGGAAAAAAAAAACAGGCAAATGTAAATCACACTGTCAGTTGATCATTACTGTTTGTATCTAATATGAAACTTTCACACTGTTAGTTACTTAGAAATGCTTTTGGCCCCATCATGTGGTCAGTGCTGATCACTGCATTAAATGCAAATCAAGCTTCGTCTTGTCTCGCACTGTTCTTTCCCTGTACTAGCCATCAATACAGATTGTCACAGACCAATTGATAATAATGAAGTAATACAAATAAAGAAATTGTAAAAAAGAATGAAAGAAATTAACTTGTGTGTTAACTAAAATGCAGCATTATTACTTTTATCTCTTATGGATAAACACACAAACACAGCATGAGGGGAACAGAATTTTTATTGTACTTCAAAAGTGACACATGATGTCAAATATTACTAAAAAATCTAAATGTCGGCCAACAATCTCTATACACTGTCTCTTTTATACATGTCAACAAACATTCTTATCACTGCTGCATTTTTGTCACATAAAATATTTTAATTAAAATGTTACTTAGTCAATTAGAGTTCTTTCCACAATGAAACAGGATAATGTGTAAATTCATTGCCAGCTGCCTCGTGTGCCCTTCGTGTTTTTCTTATTGTTGCTTCATAAGAATGAGTGAGCATTTATTATTATGCATCATCTACTATGATTTGTAATAATGAACAAACAAGCCATTGTTATGCATGATACCGATTCTGTAGTTGCACACTGACCTCTGTGCAGCTACAGCAGTGGTGGTTTAGCAGCTCAGTGAAAACAGGATATAGTTTGTGGTTCCTAAGGTCACATTGGGAAGAGTAGCTTGATGCAGTGAGGCACGGCTGACATTTTCTAAATAATACACATGTACGCAAAGCACCAACACTGCTGACCAGAGCCTGTTTAATCTCCAAGGGTATCTCATATGAACTGAATTTGATCATCTTAATTGCCCCTTGGGATCAATACAGTCTCTCTGACTCTGATGGCTGACTCTGATACACATCCAAACATACACTATTAAGCAAAAATGTTAAACGCTATTAAACAATAATACGAAACTATAAATGTGCAGATTATCTACTTGTAAATAAGTAATATGTATGAGCAGAGGCAGCATGGTGGCGTGGTGGTTCGCACTGTTTCCTCTAAACAGAAAGCCCCTGAGACTGACTCCCTTATTCTGGCTTGTGGCCTTTGTTTGTTGAGTGATGTTTTCTCGTATGCAAGTTTGGAGTAAAAATGTTATCTTCAGCAACATCTGAAAGAAGTAACACCAGAAACGTAAATGTGGTGTAGTCACATCGTGTTAATAATGCATTAAAAGCTTGTAAAATCAGTCCAAGTGTTAAAGTATTGCAGAGTAGTTATTTAACAGAAATAATCGATCAAACATAATTTTCATGCTTTACTATATTACTTTCTGAAATGTTTAATATACTGTATATGTGCATACATACTGATTTGACAAAGTTTTTGTTAATTTTCAGAACTCAAAGAGACAAATAAAGACATGGATAACATCACTTACCTTTATTAACAGTAAAAAGTAAAGTGAGAAGTAGAGCGGCAACACTTGTTAGTACAACCACAATCACCACAGAAACTAGAGAAGTTGTACCTAGGAAAACCAAATATTTATACTTAAGAGCTGAGATCATGTAAATATGCTGGATGGTACATAAAGAGTTACAACAACTCACTGTACTTGATTTGTCCTTGCTTTTAATAGAGCAGACTGTTTAAATTTCTCAAACCTAAGATGACCAACCTTCCTCTTTTCCCCCAGAAATGTCAGGGGCGTTCGGGGGGATTTTCGAGATTGATAAAATGTCCAGGTTTTTCTGTAGTCTGACAGACGCCATCCCCGAACTGCTGCTTTGGTGAGCGCTTGTTCTGTGCTCACAGATGAGACTGACAGCACACAGCAACGTGCCTAATGATGTTTAAAAGATCCCAAGTGCATCTTTTCAGATGAACTGCAAAAGAAATTTCCCTCGTACCCAGTACTGGTAATTTTCCTATGCGGATGGGGCATTATTTCTGTACCATTATTTAATTCCAGAGGCTTTTAAATTATTTTTTTGCACTTGTTGACTTGTAAAAGCTTGTTAAATATGTATCTTTAAGAAAGTTCTGACTGAGCCAAGTGTGCTCTTTTTTGGAAATCAAAATATGGTCACCCTACTCAAACCCAACCTGTCCATACAGGTAGAAGCAATAGAAAAAAAACATAATAGAAATTTTATATTCCCATGAAATACAAACCTGTACAGTCTGTAAGGTGGATGATGGTTTGTTCTCTCCTGATGTTATTTTGGACAATACACATAAACTGTCCCAGCAGCTGACCATCTAAGCTGATGGTAACATTTGAAATGTTGTGGTTTTCTGCAATGCTGGGTTGGGTTTTTATCAACAAGTTATCATCCAAAAACAAGGTGAACTCTACTTCATCTCCTTCAGAGGAGCAGCTGACTGTCATCTGTTTTGGTGACAAACACATCTGCGTAACAGCTGGTTCTGACACAGGAGCTGAAAGACAAACATATAGTCAACATACAGTCACATATGGATGCAGTACAAATTGCAATATCAGATCCACTGCCAGGCCATCTCTTGCTATATAATCTTTATAAGTGCGTACACATGTGTTTGAAATGTGTGCACAAAAATCATCAATTTGACAACTCATATAATGTATAGCCAGCAGCAATAACAATGATCAACATAATCTGAAAACTCTGTTCATGTACATATTTGCAAAAATTGTCTAACAAACTGCAAGTTTTGAATTTTGGACCCGACACACACTGTTAACACTTCCATCCTTTTTCAAGATGAGGAAATTTCTTTTTCTTTTTTTAAATTTCTGGTTTTAGATCTGTAAAACATTTTGTTTTTATGTTACTGCACATAAATTTGAAGAGAATGTGTTTTTAGTCTTACCGAGTATATGTAGATGGATGTTAACTGTGTGCAATAACACACCGTCAGTAGAACTGTGTGTTTCCATGCTGTACTCTCCAGAGTCATGTTTTGTTGCTTTTTTGAGCTTCAATGTTCCATTTGGGAAAAATATAGTACGATTCTTGTATTTTTCATAGAGACTAACTAATTTATCATTTATTAAGGTTAAAAAATTTTCTGTACTCTTTTTCAAGCTTGTCTTCATATGTGGATTAGTAGGTATGTAAAAAACGAGTGGTTCTCCTAAAACTCCAAAACACGTCTGGGGTCCAAGTTCAGTTAGATTGCATTCTGAAGACCCTGGTAAGAAAATTAATAAATAAAGACATGGCATGCAAAAATAGAAATTAATAATGTCATTTGTTTAATAAATAGAAATTGCTGTATATAAAACATTTGTGTTTATCATTATTGACAAAACTTATATCCCTAAAAACACCAGACCACATATTAAATAATAAGCTAAAATGACAAAAATTCCATTGTTCCATTGTTTAATAAAATTGTTTTATGAATGACTTCAAAATATGCGCTTAGTTTATTAAAAGGTTGATGTGTACTTTGTCCCACAGCAGTCACTGCCAAAGCTACTGTGATCACGTAGATCGAAATCATTTTCTGTTGAGACAGAATCAGAATATCAGAAACAACAAAGACATTTATTATTTCGTGTTGTGCATGTGTAGTGTGCAGCCAAATTCAGTTGTATCTAGAAATAGACACTTTAATAAACACTTCACTTGGATAATATAGATTATGTGTGTATGGATTATCTACATAGTAGATCAACAGGAGTTTATACATGCATATAGGCCAACTGTTTACATGCCCTGACAACAGTCAAAGAAGTCACTCACCACATTTAAAATATGTCTCTTTTGCAGTTTGTTGCCTGTGAATTCCTCACTGGCACCTGGGTGATACGCTCTTGTCTTTTTCCGTTGTGCGGCGAGAATGATGGAAGAAGTTATTTGCATTGAGTATTAATGAAGCTTATGCGTAATAAGGAAGATCTGTAACTATACATCTGTCTACTACCTGAGTGTTCACTGGCTAGTATTTGCTTTTCACCACTTCCAGTTAGGGGTGCAACGATACACAAAATTCACGGTTCGGTTCGGTTCGATACTTTGGTGTCACGGTTCGATATTTTTTCGATACAAAAAAAATGTTCATGCATTTTTAATTTGTCATTTATTAAAATTATAAATATATATTTTAACTCAAAAGTACAGTTTTTTAAATTTAACCCTAACCCTTGTGCGTGTTTTTTATTTTGACAGCGAATGCGCACCTGCGGACCACTTATGTGCAGCCCTGGTTATTTAGCTCATCATATTGCAGCCACAGAAATTCTTTTGTCCATGAAACCATAAAGCTGCACTTTCTTTTTGCCTTATAGTCTGATTTGTCATAACTTCTCCGTTTTGTGGTAAGCTTTTCTTTGGCTGTCACTTCTTCACCCTGACCTGTCTTATTTGGCTCAGCAGAACTGAAATGCTTTTACACGCTCACTCACATAAGCTCAGCGATTCTCTGCGCGATCAACCTCTCACATGTTTAAGCTTGCTGCGGGAGATTTCACTTGTCATGTTTGCATAGTAAGCTAACGATTAATAAGACGATGTCAGAGGAATTGGTGCACAAATTATCATCACTCACAGATCAGTGCTGTCGCTCTCTATACACAGTTCGCACGATTGCAAAGTGAAAGCAAAAAAACAAGCGCAAATTCAAACGCGACTTCAATATGTCACATATTGACAGTGGCTCACCGATGCCAATGACATAATTACCCAGCTACATTTCTGAAAGAATGCAAAAGCATTGACATATATTTTTCCTACAATAGCCCGACGGGCAGGGAAGAGATAGATTTTGGTAGCCCGACTGAAAAAATCGCTAGCTCCGGGACGTCGGGCTAGCGATATTGCAAGCCCTGTATCTGATTGAGGAATCACTCATCTTTGGAAAAGAGAGTTTATTACAGAGAAATGTCTCTTTCCAAAATAAAAGCTATACTATCCGCTTCTTCTGGGCTATATTCTCAGCAGCATAAGGAGAATCATGTGCTAACAGCTGTCTAAATGACTCGGCTAAAGTTAGTAGCATGCTTGTTGTTTTTGTCTTTGCACTAGGATGATGTCGGCGTAAATGTGCAGTCATATTCGTTGTGTTCCCACTAGTGCTTTCAGGTTAATCTCGTTGAAATGACCTTAACGCCACAACACGGCAAATCTCCGTTAACGAGCTACCGCCGATCGCTCCGTGCATGGGGCTAGACGGCAAACACGTTAACAGCTAACTGCGCTAACACACTAGTTCACACCAATGTAATTGAGCATTGCATGGCACATCCAACATACTGTTTTACTTTAGTCCATGACTCGCTTACCTTCAGGGTCATACGTCACATGAAAACCAAAATAATTCCAAACGCCAGATCTGAATGAGGTTCAATTTGCCTGTTGCAAGTAGAGCTTAACTTCTGTCTCGCTAGCTTGCCCTGCGCTCTTCCTTCTGACTATGCTGTCTGTGTTGAGCGCTCAGTGGATCTGCGCTCGACAGTGCAGCCTAGGCGGAGTAGTCGAACACAGATTCACTGAGCGCTCAACACAGACAGCATCGTCAGAAGGAAAATTGATAAAATAAATTACAAATGTTGTATTGTTCGATACATATGCGTACCGAACCGAAAGCACTGTATCGAACGGTTCAATATCGATACGAATATCGTTGCACCCCTACTTCCACTTTGTCACGCTATCAAGCTCATTGCTGACATCACTGGTCTGTACCAATCATCTCTCTGCCCTCCATCTTTAAGCCAATCAGCCTCCAGTCTACGTGTTTTAAATCTCACTGCTTATTTGTCATTCTCCCTTCCAGACTCCTTTACTCAAAACACTTCCTCCCAATCTTCGCCTCTTTCACGTTACTCAGAGCTCTATCCAAGCTCAGAGGAGTCGTGCGTAATTCCTATGACACTGGGAATTCATTCATAATTGGCAATCAGAGTCAAATTGCCAATTGAACTATGTTGATCAAAAGAATCATGTTGAATTCATTGTTAGAATCTCTCTTTACTTAACTAAAGTACTAGAAGTACTAGACTTATTGTGAATGCAGTTACTGAGCATTACATTGATTTCAATTGATATTTATGTTGATTTAACAGTATGCTTTGGTATACCCTTTCTCTCATATTATTAAAAAATGTTCATTCTTATTTTTGTGTACTTTTCATTTACATGTACCAGGACAAGGAGCCACAATAACCTGAGCAATAGATGAGAGCTGGATGTAAAAAATGCAGATAAACCACTTAATTCTTAATATCCGATTAGCCTGTAGTGCTCGCTATGAACAGCTGGTGGTGCATGCCAACATTTGTGTGTGTGTGTCACGTGCGGCTGGACCAGACAAATTGACACTAAGAGTCCTGAAAGCCTCCAGTTGGCAGAGTTTTTCAACTCTTCAACAGCAAGTACAACTAAATCATCCATTGTTATATCAGTTCCTCAAAAAAGAAACACAATCACAACAAATTACTTCAGAGTTGCAGCGTTTGGTGATTCTCAGGTCCATAAAGGCTGCTCTGACCTTATGCAGTTTGAGCCAAACACCAAAACAGATCCGTGGATGAAGCAGTGGCCCTGGTGTGTAGCTCTGCATTGACACTATGAACATACTATGTGCACTTTCTTATTTATCATGTAAATGTGTAACTATCTATCACTATAGCTCCCTGTTATATTCTGAACTGTCCAGATACTCCTTTTCCAAGTTGTGTTAAGAATATTATTTTGAGGATTTTTTATTTGTTTGTTTGTTCTTTTAAAACAAAGATATAGCACTAGATACTTATGTAAACCCCTAAAAATTGAGTATCATATCATTTATCTCATCAAGTATGTCTGTCTGTGCCTGCCTGACACAAACTGCACTGAGTAGCGGATGTCTTAAAATAGGCTTAACTTACTGTTGATGACACGACCTGGTGCTATATACTAAAGAACAGCGTGGCAGACAGTCTGAACCTGTGCTCTTTATCTCAGGATTAATGTCAACCGTTTATTTTATGTTTTTAGTTTTCCTATATCCTGCAATGTACATTTATCACTATAGTCTGCATTACAAACATTTATGAAAAGAAGCAAAAGGAAGTATCAGTTAACACCCTGGTGTGAAAACCCCATTAGTTTAAAGTCACAACTCTTTCCTTTTTCAGTTTCTCTGCTACAGACACACAAACATGTATGTTCCAAGGCAGACAGCACAAATCTGTGATCTTCATCTCAGGATTTATGTCAAGAGATAGAGAAAAGTCTGTTCACACACATTTATGTATAAACATTTGAGGGACTAACATGTTTATTTTAAGACACAAAGAAAGAATACACACACAGATATATTAGATGAAATAAATTCAAAAGCAATGTGATTACAGCACCTTAAAACTAGCTAAATGATCTGGTACAAAATTACTAAATTTCCCAGAGGAACCGACCCATGGGATTAATACAATTCTATCTAAAAAGAAAAAAAACATGTCACTTCAAAATGCTAACATTCCAAGGAGCATATGCGCGAATGATCATTTCTGTTGTACTTTTGAGTGTTAAAGCTACTAATCAATACTTTGCTGAAGATTTTCACGTACACTCATGGAGATTGTTGGAGTTGCATGTTGCCTTTCCAATTCCAATCATATCTCAAATACACTGGGACAAAATTGTGTTTCTCAGGGCCAGGATCTGAACAACATGGAGACCACACAACACAAAGAAATAAACACAAGGAAAGATTAAAAATAAATATGTATAAAAGATGGCTTATTTTGTGAATGTTACAGTGAGTTTAGCAGCCTTATTGCCTCTGGAACAAAGCTGTTTCACACTATTATTGATTTCATGAACCAATATCTCCTACCAGATGCCAGGATATTGACAAACTATAACAAACTATAAATTGGGCATAAATGACAAATAGGCTCAACGGTGCAACTTTGGATGAACCTTAGATATTCATCTTAATAGTACAAATTGAGTAGTGCAACTTGTATGTGTGTAGGACGTGAATGATAACAGTGGGTTATTTCACAGAGTGGCAGCTTGAAGAATTTGAACAGTTTATGTCCAGGATGTGAGAGATCTGCAGATGTTTTCTTCCTGTTTCCTAACCCTGGACGTGTACAGATCAGGACTGGTGATCTCTCTGCAGACCTGGCTGTCTGTTGCAGTCTGGCCCTGTCCTGTGTCAGGGCTTAACTGAACCAGACAATGATTAATGTGCACAGGACAGACTGGATGATGGCAGTGTAGAAGATGACCAACAGCTCTTGTGGCAGGTTGAACTTTCTGGAAGTACAAACTCTGCTGGGCCTAGGGTATATATGAAGACCACTTGAAACTCAGTGAAAAGGTGGATCTGTCAAGGTCTGTGTGCAGGGAGGCAGAAAAGGACCCAAAATGCAGACTCAACACAGAGGCAAAACTTAAACTCAAAATGGCAGCTTTAATGCTGGACACAAGAAAAACTAAACTTGAATATACAAAACAAACTTGGCAGGCACTGACAAACAGAAACATGGGGCTTAAATACACCGAGGTATAACGAGAAAAATGAGACACAGAAGGAAAGCACAGCTGGGAGTAATTAGACTGGACGAGACAAGGGAAGCAAAACTAGAAACACTGACATGAGACATGGACCTTCAAAGTAAAACAGGAAACACACTGATTGAACTCTAGACATGTAAACTTGATAGAGACCGGGGAGACAGAACACAGAGACCTGAAACGTGGGACAGAAAGGCACAGAGTGGACACAACATGGAACACAGCGAAACCTTTTGACAAAACCTAAGATCTAAGACCTTAACAGCCATAACCGCAACCTAGGATAATAATAATAATAATATAATATTATCTCCACAGTCTTGTACAGGTTAAGCTTCCGGTGGTTCTGACTGCACCTCCTGCCTGTATGCAGACTCGTTGCTGTTCTGGATCAGATCGATGATGGTGGTATCATCCGTCAACTGCAGGAGTTTCACAGATGGCTGTCCTGAGGTGCAGTCGTTAGTGTAGAGGAAGAAGAGCAGCGGGGAAAAAAAAAAAACCCTGGCGGCAAGTAATGATGATCTGTGGAGGTGGACACACTAACTTGGGTGAACTTCTAGTAAAGGATGTCTGGCATGACAGTGTTGAAAGTTGAGCTAAAGTCCACGAACAGTTGGTCAAGATGATGCAGGTCAAGTCTCATATTAACTGCATTACCAGCAGACCTGTTCACCCAGTAAGCAGCTGTCAGGTAATCACTATGGCTGCCTGTTAGATACTGAACCCTCTAGATACTCCTGCTTCAGTTCTGTTAAGAATATGATGATGGAGAATTTTGTTTATTTTTTTTAAACAAAGATACTGTAATAGATACTTATGAAAACACAAAAATTGCATATCATATCATTTATCCCATGTAGTAGGTGTGCCTGTGACTGCCTGACACCAACTGCACAAGGTAGCTGATGTCTTAAAATAGGCTTAAGTCACTGCCACAGCGTGGCAGACAGCCTGAACCTGTGCTCTTCATCACTCACAAGATTAATGTCAACTGTTTACTTTGTTTTTTTATGTCCTGCAATGTACATTTATCACTATAGTCTGCATCACAAAAGTTTGTTGAAAAGGAGCAAAAGGAAGTATCAGTTAACATCCTGGTGTGAAAACCACATTACATTAAAGCCACAACTCTTTCCTTTTTCAGTGACTCTGCTACAGACACACTAATGTCTGAATGTTCTGAAGTACTGCGTGGCAGACAGGACGAACCGGATTTATGTCAAGAGATAAAGAAAAGTCTGTTCACACACATTTATGTATAAACATTTGAGTGAAGCAAAACTCATATGTAAAACTGAGAGCCAGTAGAAAAATTGTGCAAGTTGCAACTGATGGCTTGTCTTTATTCTCAGCAGCTTCAGAAAAACATTAATTGTCTTATAAATCACACATTTCTGTGCACACAGTTACAGATTTATCTCCACGTTTACATATCAAACTTTTAAATCTGAGTGAATGTCACAAGATCTTGCAGATCACTTGCTCTGCATTTTATTGCTTTTAGTTAACTGTAAAAACGTTGGCTCCACCATGTGATGAGTGCTGATACTATGCGTTTTTACATTTACTACTAAAGGTTACAGCTTTTACTAGATCATCACAGAATTATCACTAATCACCAACTAATACACGTAAAGGAAAACACCAATTCTTGTTTAATGTAAGGGTTATTATAGCGTTGTCCCTTTCTACATTATGCTTAGCTTAAACGTAATGGTTTGTATGGTTGAGATACATACAGAGAATAAATGTAACACTTTGAGACAGATTTATGTAAAACATGAGGAGAGCACAGATTTTATTGTACTATTGTACAAATATTATTGGAAATCTAAATGTTGGTCAACAAGCTTCAAAGCATTTATTATCATTGCATTTGAAAATACAACAAAATTTTAATTGCATCACCAGGTTGCCGACCAAACGCACACAGTTATACGTGTCTCACAAAGTCCACTTACTGACTTTTTCACACATGTCAAGCATATAACATAAATTATTGATGGATTTATGTCACCTTACACAATATAATGAAACTATATTAAAATACTACTTAGAAGAACTGCCTGCAGGGGAGTTTGTGCCCTTCATGTTTTTGTATTGTTGCTTGATGTCTCTGTTGGTTCTCAGTCATCCAAAACACAAGCCGAACAACCAAGCATATGCTGTGCAGTGCAGAGAGCTCTACACTGGAGAAGCCGCATAGCCACTCGACAAATACATGACAAAACATAGAGGAGCCACCACGACAGGTCAAGACTCAGCTGTACCTCTGCACCTAAAGGACAAAGTCACTCTTTCAGGGATGCCAATGTTCACATTTTGGACTGAAAAGACAGATGGTTGGTTTGAAAGAGGAGCAAAAGAGACCATCTATGTCCACTGTGAACAGCCACCTTTGAACAGAGCGAGCGGCTTATGACACCAACTGTCAGCTACCCACAATGCAGTCCTGAGATCCTTCAATAGATCACATGATAGGGTAAAGGTCTTACAGTGGTTTCATCCAAAACCTTTGGTGGTAATGGCCCACGCCTTTTTACACACTATGGCTAATGTCATGTCGCAGATGATTAATAGTGGGTCAATGATCACCTCCTAAGGGATAGCCCCTACTAGGAGTTAGATAACTGGGACTTTCCACCTGATGAGAGGTAAAACGTCTTCAAAAAAATTGATCTCTTAATTCTCTACTATGATCAACAGCTGTGAACAAACAAGCCAGTGTTTTATGCATAATACAGTTTTTTCCCCCTTTCTCACTGACAACTGTGAAGCTTAGGTAATGTCACACGGTTTAGAAGTTTAGCAGCTCAGTGAAAACAGGATATAGTTTGTGGTTTTAATGTCATGACAACACAGGAAAAAGTAGCCCTGATGTTTTTATCTCAAACAAAATGCACAGCCCACGTCTGCTTAACACAACACAAGGAAAGCACCATCACTGATCAAAGCCTTTTATTTAATCTCCAAGGTTAAATGTTGGTTAGAACCTTTACAAGGCTGATGTAGTTTATTTAAATTATGTCAAATAAAATGTAGTTCAAATATAAAGCATTTATAAATAAGTATAAATAAGTATTTCATGTATATCAAATGCCTTCTAAATAACTTCCCCCCCCTTTATGTTCCCTTCAAAATTAATAATCCAGTGAGTACTTGTTAAATATGTTTACCTTCATGTTCACTGCAAAGATGGAATTGCTAAAGTGCCATAGTTTTATTAGACAGTTGACTGAAAGTCAACATGTTAGGGTTTAGGTTTCAGAATGTCAGACTGTTTAGGAGAACGTTAACTTTCATCTTGATTTGAAATAGGTGGTGTTTCTCTTGTTTCTCTTGCAAGCTGCTTCAGTCTAATATCTGAGTAGACAACGTCCTCTTCAGCTTCATCTGAAAGAAGTAGAAACAGAAAACTGTGTCTTGTGTAATCAAAAGACGCTGATGTTGTACATTGAAAACTTGTAACAAGAACGTTTTCACAAAGATTCACAATGACACAATATTTGTATTGTTTGCTCTGTACATCACCACAGTGGATTTCAAATCAAACAAAAACGTGTGATTGAAGGAAAGACTTCAGTTTTAATTAGCTTTAATTCAAGGCTTAAAAAAATAGACCCTCAATTTCAGAGGCTCAAAACTGGATATTTAGACAACTGATTAACAAGCTGCATTAAGGCCAAGTTCTGTTTCCTTTTTATTTGATGCAGACATCATATCTAAAATCATACAAAAGCTCTAAATTTGTAATTGAAGCTTTTTGCTGTACATTTTAAATGTGAGTATAAGGAAGAGTGCCCAAAAAGTAAATAAATAAATAAATCAGAAAGATGGTAAAGCATTTAGGAGTGGCCAAAGAACAACAACTTTGTACATTCTTAAAAACGTATAAGGTTGAGCTGCAGTGGCCATCCCAAATAAACCATTCTTCTCTCCAAGAGATATTCCCTGACGCCCCACCTTGATCCCATTTGTGATTTGTCACTTCAAAGAACACGTCCATGCTCTAAAGCTTGGAAACCCATTCAATGAAGCTCTCTATGCACTTTTCTTGAGCTAAGCTGAAGGCCAAATGAAGTTTGGAGGTCTGTAGCAACTGACTCTGTAGAAATGTTGGCAGCCTCTGCATACTGTGTCCCTGACCATTCACTGAGTGTGCTCAGTGGTGTTATAAGAAACTGGAAAGTGTAAAATCACAAACAGTTGAATGTGGAATATTTAGTGATGAGGAAATTTCACCACTGGACTTTTTGCACAGGTGACATCCTATCACGGTACCACACTGGAATTCCTGAGAGCTCCTTAGAGAGACCTAATCTTTCACAAATGTTTATAGAAGCAGTCACATGGCTAGATGTTTGATTTTATACACCTGTGACCATGGAAGTGACTGGAACACCCAAATTCAATTATTTGGATGAGTGAGTGAATATTTTTAGCAATATAGTGTATAAATTTACTCCAGTAAACACACTACCTACTCAACACCTCATGACCTCGACAATATCTAAAGAAGTCAAGAACATAAAGAGATGAGTGTATCACTGTCAAGGTCTACAATCAAGACCATTCAGTAATCAACCTTCCTGAGTGGAAATGCACAACATAACAAGTTCATTACAAGCTGCAAACCAATAGTTACACTCCAGCAGAGTAAGGTGAGGCTTGATCTAAAAAGAGCCTGCACGTTTCTGAAAGAAATTTTCTGGACAGATGAAACCAATATTAACTTGTATCAGAAGGGAGGAGGAATGTATGGGAAAGGAGTGAAATCGCTCATGAGCCCAAGGATACCAGACTGTATTACTAGGTGAAAGTAATGTTATGGGCAAATGGGTCAATCATGCTTGCTGATGATGTGACTGCTGATAGAAGTAGAATGATCATGAAGGAACCCCATCTCTGCCGGGATTCAACTATTAAATACATAATTAAATTGATAAGCTGCAAACTAGCAACACGTGGCTTGTGGCAACACAAGGAAAGAAAAAGTAGCATTGTAAGCTCTATGGGTTGTAGGCAGTCAAACTGCAAGATTGAATTAAATCATGTTAGTTTCTCCAGTAAAATTTTATTCCTTTGAAAACTGGAGACTGAAATAAAAAAAAATACTGGTGGTGGCCAGTGTTACCCTCAGTGTCCACATAGAAAAAAGCCTATCATATCACTTTCAAAATCCCACGTCGCTTTGTTCTCACAAGCACATTCACAAGATTTTCAGAAAACTTGATCTCTGATTTTGAGGTCTATTTAACTGAGATTCGAACTCACCCAAGATTTTTTGTAGATATGACTTTAATTAAATTTTGATACATTTGCTACGTTTCTTTATTCTCAAATTATCACATTCACAAACTTGGGTGTCCCGCCTGCCCATCTGCTTAACAGGGTGAAGACAATAACCCATCAGCCTTTTACAAATGAGGGGTAAATATTACTAAATATTTAATGAAAAACTTTTGTAAAATTCTTTGAATTAAAGGTGAAAGTCAGCATTTCAATCACATATTGACTGTTTGGGTTGAAATCAATTGTGGTCCTGTACAGAAGTTGCTACAACGCTACAAAAATATCCTTTTGTCCAACAAATTATTGCCACTAACTGTTTTATAACAATTTAGCATATACTTCTGTGTGGTGATCATTGAGACAAAATTGATAAAGACAACACATTTAATATAAAAATCTTACCTTCATTAACAGTCATAATGCCAGTTGTGTTTTTGAATTTCCGGATACCAAGAAACACAGCCAGAATGAGTAGAATGGCAACAGCGCTTACTACCACAGCCACAGTCACAATGCAGTGGTCAGAAATATTACCTAGAAATTAAAACCATTAAGAAGAAATTACTGAAATAATGTAAATATAGTTTACTGGGCTACAATGTTCAATTCAATTCAATAAAACTTTATTGATCCCGAAGGTTGACCCCAAAGGAAATTGGGTTAAGGCTGCCGACCTTTTGCCAGGGCCATCTTACCCGTCTGACCATACATACATTACACTAATCACATGGGGAAGACAGGTCAGAGGGGTATAACAATGCAAAATGCACAACATGAGGAAAGACAAGGAGAAAAAAGAACCCCAGACTGCGCTCCAACAGGGAGATCAGTTTGAGAACAGAAAAAACACCTCAGACATGAGAAGCCAAGCAGGAAAGATAAGGGAGAGGGAGAAGGAGAAAGTGCGACCGGCTCCGTCAAGAGCCAAGAGTCTTCAAGTCATACGTACTTCCAATTTATGCTTCAGCATTTAAAATAAATAAAATAAATCATTTAAAATGAGAAAAACTCCTATAAATACCTATACTAAATAAAATAATAAAATAAATCACTATTTAAATATAACAGAATGTAATATTTTTTTTATATTACCTGTGCAGCTTATAAGGTGGATGATGGTTTGTTCTCTGCTTATATTGTTTTGGACGATACACATCAGCTTTCCCAGCAGCTGACCATGTAAACTGATAGAAACATTTGAAATGTTGCGGTTTTCTGCAATGCTGGGTTGGGTTTTTATCAAAAAGTTATCATCCAAAAACAAGGTGAACTCTACTTCATCTCCTTCAGAGGAGCAGCTGACTGTCATCTGTTGTGGTGACAAACACATCTGCAAAACAGCTGGTTCTGACACAGGAGCTGAAAGACAAACATACAGTCAACATATGGATGCAATACAAACTGCAATTTAACATCCACTGTCAGCTCTGCAGTGGTCGATATCTACAGACACTCTGTTTCTCTTCGTACCTGCTAAATTATTATTGTTTAAAAAAACTGCATCTTGCAATTTTTGTGATCTTTGGGAGAATTTGTCAACATAGCTATTTTTTTTAAAACAAAATCCTAAAACAGATCTATACTGCTTTTTAAAAAAAAACAACTTACAAGTTAGTAATGTTTTTGATTATCCAAAGATATATTTTAGCTTTACAACACATTTAACATGTTCATTTCTGTTACATATATTTCACACTACCTGTGCAGCTTGTAAGGTGGGTGATATTTTGTTTTCTGCTGACATTGTTTTGAGCAACACATGTCAGATTTCCCATCTGCTGACCAGGTAAGTTGATGGTAACATTTGAAACACTGTTGTTTTCTGTACCGTTGGCTGTAGGCTGTATCAACAGCTTATCATCCAAAGACAAAATGAGCTCTACTTCATCTCCTTCAGAGAAACAGCTGACTGTCATCTGTTTTGGTGACAAACACATCTGCGTAACAGCTGGTTCTGACACAGGAGCTGAAAAAAACAAACATATAGTCACATATAGACACAGTATCAACTGCAATATGACATTCACTGCTACTCTAAGGAGTGTAAATACATATCAATACAGGCTTTATGTAAGTGCTTACTTATAGCTTACTTATATGAAATGTGTGCACAAAATGAATGATAATTTGATAACTCTCTTATAATATATAACCAGCAATAAGAACAACGATAAATACAAACTGTTCATGTAACTACCTGCTTTTTAAATTTCCAGTTTTAGCATTTTTTTAGCACATTTTGACATGTACATTGTTATTACACAGATGTTATTCAATAAGTCAATAAGTTGTTGGTCTTACCGAGTATATGTAGATGGATGTTAACTGTGTGCAATAACACACCGTCAGTAGAACTGTGTGTTTCCATGTTGTACTCTCCAGAGTCATGTTTTGTTGCTTTTTCGAGCTTCAATGTTCCATTTGGGAAAAATATAGTACGATTCTTGTATTTTTCATTGAGACGAATTAATGTATCATTTATTAAGGTTAAAATATTTTCTGTACTCTTTTTAAAGCTTGTCTTCATATGTGGTTTAGTAGGTAGGTAAAAAACGAGTGGTTCTCCTAAAACTCCAAAACACGTCTGGGGTCCAGGTTCAGTTAGATTGCATTCTGAAGACCCTGGTAAGAAAATGAATAAACAAATGTATACTAAGAGGGAAATTAATAACTATCATTTATTTGCACTAAATAAATGAAAACCATAAACTTTGTATATATGTAACCAATTAATTGTTACTGACAAAATTCATGTGTATGAAACTTGAGTAATACTATTAATGGCACCGTTATCTGATGTACAGCACTATATCAAACAGAAATGTTCTCTCACCAGACTAAACAATAAATCATCTAAGTAATAACAAATAATAAGATAAAACATTAAAATGTTTAATGTGGATTAACAATATGGATTCATTTTGTTCTTCTACGTACTGTTTACTGGCTGAAGCGTACCTTGTGCCACAGCGGTCATTGCTGGAGTTGCGATGATGATGTAGATCAAAATCATCTTCTGTTTGGACAGAATCAGATTATTTTGCATGTGTAGTGTACTATCAAACGTGTGGATTATCTACATAATGAATCAATAGAAACTGTTCTTACTTTGGAAAATAATGCAACAACTACTGACATACTAGACATTTTTTCCTTTTTAACTAATGTCGCCATGACAGCAGTCACTCACCATATTTAAAATAAGATGTCTTCTTACTCTCTGGCATGTGAATTCACCACTGGCACCTGGATGGTATATTTCTGGTCTTTTTTCCCTTTCATGAAGAAAATGGAGGAAGACATTATTTGCATCCATCACAACCAGAGCACGAGACTCACTGTAAATATTAAATCATTTGGTACACTACATTACTCTGTTTGTGTTGGGGACCCGATCCTTGGGGTGGACCAATTTTTTGTGTGTGGGGTTTAAAAGCCACCAAGGCACGGTGTTTAGAAAAAATGCGTCTCAGCTGTTCTGATGCTCCTGACACATACGGGATCACTATGGGTTTTTGCTTAGGCAGCAGTTGTCTCCTGGATTGGCTAGAGCTTTCTTTAGGTGCCTTACCAGCTTTGACAAATGTCCAGGTGGGATAACCACATTTACTAAGGGCCTTCTTGATGTGATGTTCTTCTGCCTCCCTGGCCTCTGTGTCTGTGGGGATCCATGGTGTTGGCTCTATGTTGTAGCGTCCTGATGACACCCACTTTATGCTCCAGTGGATGATGAGAGTCAAACCTTAAATACTGATCCGTATGCGTAGGTTTACGGTACACATCAGCTTTCAGATGTCCCCCATTACTGATGGAAATCTGACAGTCTAAGAAGGCTAACCTGCCAATTTTCATATCCCCACTGGTGAATTTGATGTGTCGGTCCACCAAGTTAATGTTATCCATGAATTGTGGTATGTTCTGGGACGTTCCAGGGTAAAGCCCTCTTTTCCACTTCTTCCATGTACAAACTGGCCACGATGGGTGAAACTGGGGAACCCATGACCCACCCATGTTTCTGCCTGTAGTACTGACCCTTGTATGTGAAATAGGTGGAATTAAGATACAGTTCCAAAAGCAAACACACTTGGTCGAAGCTGAGAGTGGAAATGACCTCCCAGCCCATTGTTCCTTCAGTGGTGCCGGTTTCAGTCATTATGCTAATGTACTGTTTATAAGATTGGGGCAACCTACAGTCAGCTGAGACTAAAGAAGTCACTTGGATGAGTGACAAACGTTTCTCCCACTGAAAACGCTACGTCCAGATGAACAGAATCAAATTTTGGGGATTTCCTTATTTGGATGATTGAGCATGCTTTAAGACGATGTACGACGTTTAGTTAAAGTTCTGTGTGCATATGTGTGGGTTGTACCTGAATGTCAGATATTTTCTAAAAATACAATTTTTTTGTTGGAAGCACTCACAGTATAAGACTTCCCATTACTTTAACAAGTCTAGTAACTCTCATTTTAATTGTTATATTAATTGTTATATGGCTGATCAAACAAATTATAACTATCAATGAATATTTTGCAGCAATAATTACATGTGAAAACAGTTTTCAAATTGCTACTTTAAGCTTAAATTTTACTGTTGTCGTCAACACATCAGCACTATTTATGACATATTTGTCTGAACTGTGGACACCAAAGCTATGGTGACCAATCAAAAGGGTTTCATAACATTTTTTGTATTATCTAGTATTTTTTACAATCATAATCAATCAATCAATGTTTACATTTTTTAGATTGTTTTTATAGTACAGTAATTTCACCGATGAGAATTAAGTTTAGCATTACTTACCAGCAACTGCAGTTCTTCTCTGTGGCGGCAGTTATGACGGGCTTTGGGCTGCTGTTTTTGTCTTGTGGTTTGGACAGAAATGAGTAAGCATGTATTTAAAGTCATGTTAGTCTTACTCAAGCATTTAGTGTCTCAACATACTTGTCTTTACTTATACAAACATGTTAGTAGTTAGACAAATTAGAGTATCACTAGTCATGTTTGAGCTGCTATGTGGATGGAAAGAGTATCTTTACTTACAGTTACTAAGTGTAGCCCAGAAAATCATCTCGGGGTTAAACTGTTGATAACTGTTGCTTTTAAGGTGTGTTTTGCAATATATGCAAAAAGACAGCATTGAAGGTTCCTTTAAATCATGGAAATGTCCCATTATATTACTATAGCATCACAAAAGTTTAGATAAGTTAATTCATCAAGACACCCAACACAGATAATCCCATGTTCTACTCTCACTAGACTGACTGTGATACCGCATGCTTCTCTGAATCTCTGTAAACATACCAATGAAGCACTATATGTCTTTAAAAGGATTTTATTCTCACGTCCTGTGAACTCATCAACATGGTCTACAGCAAGTATCGGTTGACACCCTAATGTGGGATGCTAAAACTATGTTAGGCTAAAACCACAGCTCTTTCCATTTTAAATTTGTTGCAGATGCACTGAATGATTGAAGTTTATATTTAAAGATACAAAGAAAGTGTACTAGTACACCCACACAAAGTGTGAGAGAGAGGGGTACAATATCATATAAACTGCAGGGAGAGAAATGTGATTATAATATATTAAGGTTAGTTAAATGATCTGGTATAAAAGTAATAGAATAATGTTCGTGTATTAAGAGTGGTTTATACTTTGGAGACATTACTTCACAAAGACACAGTGAAGCTCCTTCTGATCGTCTCTATACTTGTCCATCAACACCCTGAAAACAAACACTGTATCAGTAGCACTCTTTCTTGGCATTAAGCTATACTGCTGCTCACTTGTCACTTTCTCTCTTATTAACCTAGCTTCAAAACTTTCCTTTCTCTTCATGGTATGGCTCATCCACTGTAAATCACTCATGTTCGTAAAAACTAGTACCAGTGCAATTCCCCATTCCTCAGCCATCTCACTCTCCAAGACTGAGTTAAAATAAATCAAGTTAAAAAGCCAACTCTATTTTTTATCTATCTTAGACAGACAGATAGATGGAAAGAATTGCTTTTAATTCATTTCTTGGTGATGTAGTTTTATGATAAGCCAAAGCCAGCTTGGCTCAAAACTAACTCAAATTATCTCCAACACACTGCTGTAAGGTTACTATTAGTTTCAGGTGCATCACTCTGGTGCTGAACCCACCAGTTAGCTCATTTCTGTCACTTGGTATATAGGTTTGATAGCTGAAGCATAAACTGAGCTAGCACAGTTGTTGTATTAACAATAACATTTCAGTTTTTACAAAGCTAAACTATACTTAGACTAAAAAATGACATAAACATGTACTTACAGCATACATGTGTAGTCTCTCCATGTAAGTCTGCTTTATATGTATGCAACTAGCACTTGCAGTATACTAGGCAGCTGGTGGCTAAAATCACTGGTACTGGCGCCACCTGGTGGTGAGCCTGTAATGCTTCATCCCAGGGTTAATATTAACAGACAGTCTGTTAAAAGAAGCTGTAACTCAGGAGTTTTCGGTCTTTTCAGTGCTTTGAGAAGAACACATGTCAGTTGTAAATCATTCATTTCTATGCATGCATCAGAGTCAACACATTTACGTTTATATTTGAGAACATTTTACACATTTACAAAGCTTTCACAAATCTCTGTTTAAATTTTGATATTTGTTTACACATTTACAAATCTGATCTCTCACATATGGTTGTAAATAGGAAAACATGGATTGAGGTACAAATACACAACTATCCACTCAAATTTACAAAACAATTACTGCAGTAATCGCCTATACAATCACAATTAAACAAGATCTTGCAGGTGTTCTGCATTTTATTGCTTCTGGATATTTGTAAATAACACTGGATTCATGAGGTGAGTGCTGATTCATGCATTACTTGCAACTCAAAACTTGCTTCTCACCATAAGTATTTTTACTTTTACTACTAAAGTTTACAGATTTTACCAGAATATGACAGAACAACCACTAATCACACACTAGTGTATTCTACTGCTGTGCCACTGAGAGCATCCTCACTGGATCCATCACCACCTGGTATGGCAACAGCACCGCCTACAATCGCAAAGCTCTCCAGAGAGTGGAGCAAAGATAATTGGAGGTGAGCTTCCCTCCCTCCAGCACACCTACAAGAAGCAGTGCCTGAGGAAAGCGGAGAGGATCATCAAAGACTCCAGTCACCCCAGTCACATACTGTTCAAACTACTTCAGTCCAGCAGGAGGTACGACAGTATCTGGTCCCGAACCAGCAGACTGAGGGACAGCTTTTTCTATCAGGCCGTCAGACTGCTCAACACTGACCACTAACATTTCATAGACACTTCACTGTCACTTACCGAAACTTTGACACTTATGCACTCCATATTGCACATAAATGCCATTTCTTTTGCACAATATTCATACTGCTGACTTCTCTATATGTTATATATATGTATATATACACACGCATACATATATATTTGGTATACATATTTAATAATGTTCATACATTCTTATATTTGTACATATATTTATTCTTAAAATTCTCATATTCCTATTCTTATACTTTGCTTTGTTTCTTATTTTTCTTGTTTTTTGCACACCACTGTTGTTTGTGAAGCTTGGACACAAGAATTTCTCTCGCATGTGCTGTACCAGTGTGCCAATAATGTGATGTGACAATAAAAGTGATTTGATTTGATTATAAAAGAAAACAATAATTCTTGTTCACAAGTTACAGGGTGAGTTTATTACACTCTTGTCTCTTTCCACTTTATGTCTGGCTTTGGTTGATAGTTTGTACTGCAAAACACAGAAAATAAATGCAACATTTTGAGAATGTTGGGATTAATACTGGGATTAATAAAGTATGCTGATTGAGAAGGAATTGTGTGGAACACGAGGAAAACACGTTTTATTATACTTTCAAAATGTCACATGACCACAAAACATGACATATAATACTGAGACTCTAAGCTGCAGGCAAAAAGCTGTATGCACTGAGAATACATGACTAAAATAACAAACTGTAACAGGAGAAGTATTTCTAGAGTGAGCCTTTCATGTTTTTTGTATTGTTACATAATAAGTGGGCATTTTGATATCTGCTATGATTCCTAATAGTAATATCAGGCCAGTGTTACGCAAGATACATGTATAGTATACACTTTCTCAGCGTGTGCTGTGCAACTAAGTTGGGTTTCATTGTTTTACAGTCATGACAGACACTGTGAATATTAGCTAAAATGTTTAAGCTATGAGATGATGGTTGATGCTTGACTCAGCTGTTGTCTTAGAGAGGCACAGCTCACCTTTGCTGTTATCTGCTATATATACAAAGCACAGCACAAGAAAAGCACAAACACTAATGACCACAGCTTTTTAAATCTCCAGTGTTATATGTAAGATGTTGGTGAGAGCTTCTAACTGAAACTGCTAACTTGGCATGAACAGGTTTAAGACTGGTGCTAGGTCAGAATGTATTAGGGGCAAGCTAACTTGCATCTTGATTTGAACGTGGTGTTGCTTTTCTTGTACGCTGTTTCACTTTAACATCTGAGTAGATGATGTCATCTTCAGCATCATCTGAAAGACATAGAAACAGAAAATGATTTTTAGGTAGTCAAAAGATTTTACAATTATATATGAAAGACTTGTAACAATAATGTTAGGATACTGTCAGATTCAGGTAGTTTGTGCTATGTGCACCACTGCAATGGATTCTGAAAGAAACAACCAAAATATGATTGAATTCCAGACTTAGGGAATTTAACAAAAGTGTTGCATTAGCTGTTTATGAGTTGGATCTATTGAACCCTGATGTTAGATTGCATCCCAAAGACCCAAGTTGATGCAGGCCATCAAAACTTTAGGAGAACTTTAGAAGTCAGTAAACTGGTACATTCTTTAAAAAAAGGATTTCACTGGCTGGCTCAGCAATGCCATTCTTCTTCTTGCCATGCATACCTCCACCTCAGAGGCTCTTTGAGACCCCTCATGTAATCCCACCCCCACCTTGACCTCCTTCCTCACACTACACTACTGTCTCACTGTCTTCATACTTGTCCTGCACCACCCTCATATAGTTCTTGGACACTCTTCTTCCTCATATAGTGCCCTGTTTTCTCTTCTCCACCCAGGCACAGTGCAACTCCTTCTGGCCCTCTCTATACTTCTCTATCAAAACTGTCTCATTAACATATGACTCTCTCATCCCTCCTTAACCTAATGTTAAAAAAACCTTCCCACAGCTTCAGGGAATGGTTCAGTCTGTTTTGCAAGCATCTTCCCTGTATCTTGTATCATATCTTCACAGGTATGTAATCTGGAGTTCAACGCTTCCGTACAGATCCTTTGCACTTCCTTCTTCACTATCTTCACTCCATTTGAGGCCTTCCTCTCTGAAGATGGTCCTTAAAATACTCACTCTAACTTACTGCACATCCTTTCCAGCTCATTTTTTTTTAAAATAACAAGTCAATACAAGGCACTTCCTCCTTCTTCAGTATCCAGCCTCACATACACGTCAGTTTAAGCCTTTTTCCTTTGTCACCTCTCTCTTCGCTGTACACTAGATGCCAAGTGCTCCTGACCTTTTGACTTTTTCTTTCCCAGCCTTGTACTTTCTGGTGCTTACTCATTCCAACACCAAATCTCCTTGTCTTCTTCCCTCTGTTCATTAATTAAACCAAATACCATCTTGGCAGTCTTCCTCACCACCACAGACTGTATTTCAATCACATATTGATTACTTTATTTAAAATACATTGTTGTGGTATACAGAGACAAAACAACAAAAACTGTGTCTTTGGGAAACAAGCCATGGCTCTAACTGTAAGGTGAATAACTTACTTAACTAGATGAATTTCATGTTTTCCAAAATTATTTTCAGGAATGTCGAGACACCTGCATTGTTTTATATTAATTTAGGAAATCTTTGCGTAATTATAGTGTGGTACTCAATGAGACTGAACTGACAAAGGCAGTAGAGTTAATTTAACATGTACACCAAATCTTACCTTCATTAACAGTCATGATACCAGTTGTGTTTTTGAAATGCAGAGTACCAAAGAACATAGCCAAAATAAGCAGAATGGCAACACCTCCTACCACAGCCACAGTCACAACGCAGAGGGAAGACTTAGTACCTAGAAAATAAAATCATTAAGAAGAATATACTGAGATAATACATTCTTGTAGATGAAGATATAGTTTAAAGGGCTACAATTACCTCAAGTCACACATACAGTTAGGTCCATATAAATTTGGACATTGACACAAGTTTTGTTTTTTTTACCTGTTTACTAAAACACTTCCAATTAGAGTTATATGATGGACATAGACAGAATTTGTAGACACTCAGCTTGTATTTGAGGTTATACACATACAAATTGGATGGAGGGTTTAAGAGTTTCAGCTCCTTAACATGTGCCACCTTTTTTTAAAGGGACCAAAAGTAATTGGACAACTGACTCGAAGATTATTTCTTGAGCAAGTGTGGGCAATTCCTTTGTTATGTCATTATCAATTAAGAAGATAAAAGGACTGAAGTTGATCTGAGATGTGGTGCTTGCATTTGGAAGATTTCACTGTAAACAGACAACAAAATAAGCTCTCCATGCAGCTCAAAAGCTGCCAGCTGAGAAAAGAGAAAAAAAAACATCCAAGAAATCACTACAGAGGCAAAATCTACAGTTTGGCAGATTTGTTCAACCTACTGAATTAAAGCTGAAAGTCTGCATCAGAGCTGTTTAATTTAAAATTCATTGTGGGGTTAGGGTTTACTTCTATTTATGCTTCAAACTCTAAAACCTCTTTAGCAATGATATTTATTATTATTATTATTAGTAGTAGTAGTAGTAAACATTAAACAAAATAACTTAAAAAAAAAAAATCAACTGTAATACCTGAACAGCCTGTAAGATGAATGGTGGTTTGTTCTCTGCTGACATTGTTTTGGACAATCATACACATCAGCTTTCCCATCAGTTGCCCATGTAAGCTCATGGTAGCATTTGAAATGCTCTGTTTTTCTGGACTATTTGCTCGTGTCTGTATCAGCACGTTAGTGTCCAAAGAGAAAATGAACTCCAGGTCATATTGTTCAGAGGAGCAGCTGACTGTCAGGCGGTCTGGTGACAACACAAACACACAGTCACATATAGATGCAACAACAATTATAATATGTCATTGACAGCTCTACAACCTGTTATCTGTTTCTAAAGCCTTTATATACATACTTATGTTTGAAATATGTATGAATATGAACACTAATTTGATTTGATTATAATTGGAAGTCTTTTATAATATATAACTGCCAATTATAATAAAATAAAATAACATGTATTAAATACTATAATTATAATCCTGAAACTCGTATGTACCTGCAAAACTGACTAAAAAAACCTGCAGGTTTTGAATTTTGTGACCTTTCAGACATAAAGTCCTCAGTTTGAAAAAGTTATTTTCCCCTCTGTTTTTAGCTTCATAACACATTCTGACATTTACTTTAGTATTGCACATACGTTATTTGAAGACAGTGATTGTTTGGTTTTACCTAGTATATCCAGATAGATGTGAACTGTGTGCAATAACACACCATCAGTAGAATTGTATTGTTCCATCGTGTACTCTCCAGAGTCATTTTTTGTTGCTTTTGTTAGATTGAATATTCCATTTCCAAAGAATGTACGACTCTTGAAGTTTTCATTTATATTAACTAATGAATTATTTTTTAATCTTAAAATGACATCTTTATTCTTTGTCAAGCTTGTCCTTGTATACGGAATAGTAGGTAAGTAAAAAATGAGTGGTTCTCCTAAAAATCCAAAACACGTCGGGGGTCGAGGTTCAGTTAGATTGCATTTCAATAACCCTAATGAAAAAATTAAGAAAAGGAGAAATTAACCATTGTCATTCATTTTTACTACAGTGAAAACCGTATACTTTGAATATTATACATTTCAAATGGTTTATTTTTACAGTTACTAACACATCTCATATCCCTGAAATGACTTGTTAATGACTATTTCAATGCAACAACTAATGAAACCATTATCTAATGTAATGTTATACAGCATTTATATATATATATAGTAGGGGTGCAACGATACACAAAATTCACGGTTCGGTTCGGTTCGATACTTTGGTGTCACGGTTCGATATTTTTTCGATACAAAAAAAATGTTCATGCCTTTTTAATTTGTCATTTATTAAAATTATAAATATATATTTTAACTCAAAAGTACAGTTTTTAAATTTAACCCTAACCCTTGTGCATGTTTTTTATTTTGACAGCGAATGCACACCTGCGGACCACTTATGTGCAGCCCTGGTTATTTAGCTCATCATATCGCAGCCACAGAAATTCTTTTGTCCATGAAACCATAAAGCTGCACTTTCTTTTTGCCTTATAGTCTGATTTGTCATAACTTCTCCGTTTTGTGGTAAGCTTTTCTTTGGCTGTCACTTCTTCACCCTGACCTGTCTTATTTGGCTCAGCAGAACTGAAATGCTTTTACACGCTCACTCACATAAGCTCAGCGATTCTCTGCGCGATCAACCTCTCACATGTTTAAGCTTGCTGCGGGAGATTTCACTTGTCATGTTTGCATAGTAAGCTAACGATTAATAAGACGATGTCAGAGGAATTGGTGCACAAATTATCATCACTCACAGATCAGTGCTGTCGCTCTCTATACACAGTTCGCACGATTGCAAAGTGAAAGCAAAAAAACAAGCGCAAATTCAAACGCGACTTCAATATGTCACATATTGACAGTGGCTCACCGATGCCAATGACATAATTACCCAGCTACATTTCTGAAAGAATGCAAAAGCATTGACATATATTTTTCCTACAATAGCCCGACGGGCAGGGAAGAGATAGATTTTGGTAGCCCGACTGAAAAAATCGCTAGCTCCGGGACGTCGGGCTAGCGATATTGCAAGCCCTGTATCTGATTGAGGAATCACTCATCTTTGGAAAAGAGAGTTTATTACAGAGAAATGGCTCTTTCCAAAATAAAAGCTATACTATCCGCTTCTTCTGGGCTATATTCTCAGCAGCATAAGGAGAATCATGTGCTAACAGCTGTCTAAATGACTCGGCTAAAGTTAGTAGCATGCTTGTTGTTTTTGTCTTTGCACTAGGATGATGTCGGCGTAAATGTGCAGTCATATTCGTTGTGTTCCCACTAGTGCTTTCAGGTTAATCTCGTTGAAATGACCTTAACGCCACAACACGGCAAATCTCCGTTAACGAGCTACCGCCGATCGCTCCGTGCATGGGGCTACACGGCAAACACGTTAACGAGCTAACTGCGCTAACACACTAGTTCACACCAATGTAATTGAGCATTGCATGGCACATCCAACATACTGTTTTACTTTAGTCCATGACTCGCTTACCTTCACGGTCATACGTCACATGAAAACCAAAATAATTCCAAACGCCAGATCTGAATGTTGCAAGTAGAGCTTAACTTCTGTCTTGCTAGCTTGCCCTGCGCTCTTCCTTCTGACTATGCTGTCTGTGTTGAGCGCTCAGTGGATCTGCGCTCGACAGTGCAGCCTAGGCGGAGTAGTCGAACACAGATTCACTGAGCGCTCAACACAGACAGCATCGTTAGAAGGAAAATTGATAAAATAAATTACAAATGTTGTATTGTTCGATACATATGCGTACCGAACCGAAAGCACTGTATCGAACGGTTCAATATCGATACGAATATCGTTGCACCCCTAATATATAGTTATGTATGCTTTTATGACATCAGACCACACAATGAATAATACAATCAAATATTTAAATGCTTTTGTGAATTAATTGAAAAGCTGTATGAATTTTTTATCTACATAAATAATTGAAGCGTACCTTGTGCCACAGCAATGATTGCTGGAGCTGTGACAATCATGTAGATCAAAATCATTTTCTGTTGAGATACAATTAGAATATTGTTTCTACTGCACATATGACATAACACAACTAATATGTGTTTCCAAAATAGAAGGAAAGAACATGAGGACATAGGAAGTTGTAAAAAGATTTCTTGCATGAATTTTCAAGGTTGGTTTTTTTTAAATATATTTTAGAATTCTTTGTTGTTTTTTCGAAGTACAGTTGCTTCACTACATTTTTTGAGACATAAGTTTAGCACTACTGACCTGCAGCAGAAGTCCTTCTCTGTGGCAGCAGGGTGGGACAAGCTATGGTGTTTTGGTTTGGACAGAAATAAGTAAGCATCTATTTAAAGTCACTGATGTCATACTAAGGCACTTAGTGTTGTATCATATTTTTTTCTGTACTTGTACAAATATGTACATATACTGTAGTAGCTGGCTAATTTAGAGCTATACGTTTTTTTAAATATGCATTTTCAAGCTGCTGTATTGAGTACAAGTTTAGAGGCACAGAAATCATCTCCAGATTAAACTGTTAATAATAATTCACAGGAAAGACTGTTCAAAGGTACGTTTTACACTACGTACAAAGCAAGATCTGATATCCTGTGTTAGTATTGTTCCTACGTCTTCATAACAAGATTGGTCCAAGATCAGCATTGCAACTGACCAGTGCTGTCAGTGTTGTCTGAGCATTTATTTAGCATTATATAATGCTGCTCCTCCAAACAATATAAATCTGACTGTCTGACATTGCAGGCTAAAAAGTCAGAATGGTCCACAAAGTCTGGATCTTTGTAGACATACCATTAAATTACTTATCCATTTTTCTTTTTCATTTACGCTCTTGCAATGTAGATGATGTCAACATACACCGCATTATGAGAGTTTGTGAAAAGAGTTAACTCCTTAATGTGGGATGTTAAAACCAGATTACGCTAAAACCACAGCGCTTTCTATTTTAAGTGTCTCAGCTGAAGATACACTAACTGACTCGTGTATATTTTAAGACACAAAGAAAGAACAAAAAAGAAAAGTAAAAGAAGTAAAACTTGAGAGAAAAAGCTCTGGTAGTTCAGGGAGTTCTTATAAATTTGCATACCATGTCAGTAGAGTGGGACTGGAGTCTTTGCGGTCTGATTTTGGCCCCAGGCCCAAGTTCCAGTTTGGGACTTTGGCCCCATCATGTGGCCAGTACGGATCATTACATTATTTGCAATTCAACTCTTGTGTTTCACATCAAGGGTTTTTACAATCAGGCAGTCCTGCCTGTGCTCCTGAACAATAACAGTTAACTACACATTGTTAAGTTGTCTTGCTGCAACTGAAGAATTAAAACAAAACAAATGCTGTGTGTGTAACAGCGCAACAAAACGTTACCTGTCCTTTTACTAACTGCTTAAGTAGTGATGGTTATTAGCCGCTAGCTAACTGGGTGAGGGTGTCGTGAGTCTGTAGCTCTGCCCACCATTTTGGGGAACATATTTTGTTTTAAAGTAAGTTACAGGGCTTTTCCCCTGCCTTTCTGGTGGGCTTGTATTTCACTTAAACTATCTAATATGCATATCCACATAATCATGGATTGTTATAATTATGATGTTAAAAAAACCCACACACTGTATTTTAAAGGAAAATAGCTTACAAAACAGATTATATTCGATTTACCTTTTAAATATGACAAAAATGCTGATTTTACAGTTGCGAAATTATTGTATCGCTAGAGTTTAAACATTTAATAAGCTTTCTGCCTTGCTCTGTATCTCACTGTACAACTGTATACTGACAATAAAGGCATTCCATTCTATTCTATGATGCAAACCTTTCTCCATAGTATATACAGTATTTTGGAGAAGTTATAAAATTTCACTGTGTGTGTGTGTCTGTGTGCGCATGTTTTATGTGTATAGATTCTTTTCTTACATTCCTACCCTACCATGACAACCCTTTCTTTTGCCTTTCTAATATTCCGGTTTCAGTTTAGTTCCCACAGTTTTTTTCATCTACCATATGGACTTTTTAAATGTCTACAGTCAACACAGCCCTGTCCTCCAGCACTTTGTACCCCATCAGGTGCATTGCACTGTCCCCACCTGGTGACAGTAATATGATATGATCAGATTCCATATTAGATTCTTGATGAATGTGGGTTGTTATTATTCAGCCCGATTCTATGTGGACCTTTTTTTTTTACTTCAAAAATCTGTTACAATTACTGCTAAAGGTTACAGATGTTTTAGGCAGGTGCCTAGTTTAGTTTAAATAACTAAACTAGGCACCTGCACCCTTGTCATTTTATTGATTTGAATACTTTTAGCACTAATTATTGGAACACAAAATTTGTTTGGTAAGCTCATTGACCCTTGACCTACATACACAGGTAAATCCAAACACGAGAAAGGGTATTTAAGGTGGCCAATTGCAAGTGTTTCTCCTCTTTGTATCTTTTCTGAAGAGTGGCAACATGGGAGCTTCAAAAAAACTCTAAAATGACCTGAAAACAAAGTTTTTTCAAGATCACGGTTTAGGGGAAGGATACAAAAAGCTATCTCTGAGATTTCAGCTGTCAGTTTCCACTGTGAGGAACATAGTGAGGAAATGGAAGACGACAGGCACAGTTCTAGTTAAAGCCCAAAGTGGCAGGTCAAGAAATTCTTAGATAAGTAGAGGCGAAGGATGGTGAGAACAGTAATACTCAACCCACAGACCAGCTCCAAAGACCTACAACATAATCTTATTGCAGATGGTGTCACTGTGCATCGTTCAACTATTCAGCGCACTTTGCAGAAGGAGATGCTGTATGGGAGAGTAATGCAGAAGAAGCCTTTTCTGCACACATGCCACAAACAGAGTCGCTTGAGGTGTGATTAAGCACATTTGGACAAGCCAGCTTCATTTTGAAATAAGGTGCTGTGGACTGACGAAACTAAAATTGAGTTATTTGGACATAACAACAGACAGTATGCATTCTAAGAAAAACACACGCTACCCACAGTAAAATGTGGTGGCAGTTCCATCATGCTGTGGGGCTGTGTGGCCAGTGCAGGTACTGGGAATCTTGTTAAAGTTGAAGGTTGCATGGATTCCAGTCAATATCAGGAGATTCTTGAGAACAATGTTCAAGAATCAGTGACCAAGTTGAAGTTGCTCTGGGGCTGGATATTTCAACAAGACAAGTACCCTAAGCACTGGCATTCATGTGGAGCAACAAAACACCCTTATGTTTGAACCTGTTCACTTTGGCCAAACTTTTGTTTGCGCAGTCCAGTAAGGGAACACCATTCGGGTTCAGATCAGGTGGTCCTAATCATGCCTCTCCATGTCTCACTGTCGTTGTCCACGTGAGTGTTGAAGTCCCCCAGTAAGAGTATCCAGGTGCAGCACCCTTGAGCACCCCTCCCAAGAACTCCAAGAAGGCTGAGTATTCTGAACTGTTAACTGCCATAGGTCTAGGCTGCTGGGGGATTCTTATGATGTGCTGAGTGTTTCTTCTTCAGTCACCTTTTTAACTCACATTTTCACTCCAAACGCTCATTGCAGATAGCCGCCCCTCCCTGAAGCCTGGTTCTACTGGGGGTTTCTTCCTGTTAAAAGGAAGCTTTGGGGTTTTCTCTGATTTCTTTCTATTATTGTAGGATATTTACCTTACCATATAAAGTGCCTTAAGGCAACTGTTGTTGTGATTTGGCACTATATAAATTATATATAAAAACTTAAATGAATTGAACTGAATAAGTGCATGTGGCACCAGGACACCCTAGGTCACAGGTTGTTGCTCGATTTTTTTAATCGTATCCATGATCTGCGACCATATGTTCTGGACACTTGGGTAAAGAGAAGGGGTGAGCAATTGTGAGATTATAATATTATCTTATGCCATGTTATGCCCCTAATTAAGGATTGTGAAGCTATTATGTAGTTTTAGTTTGCATTATTCTCCTGAATTAGAAGAAGGTGATAACGATTACATTTGTTAAACTGATTTGCATTACATTAGACTGCTGATTTATTGTGAATGAATGATATTGTTTTATGATGCATTATACTGCTGAGTTATAAGAAATACTGTTTTCAGAGAGTCAGGACCTTGCTTTTTCTGATAGTAGAGGAGACAGAGCACATTCCACGGGAGCTTCACTCCTGCCGTTGTTAAAGGCAGACAAAATAGGGAGCCAAGGCCATAAGTCAGGCTCGCTAGGAGTTAGGAAAATGTGAATGTTTAGGCTTTTACGACTAGGTGGGTCAACAGTGGCTATAAGAGTTTGAGTAATGCTCCACCATTTGGAGATCGATGCTGTCTGTGTGCAGTGTTCATCTCCCCACACGTGTGTTCATTAAAATCATTGTTTGACCGAAGCTCTTCTGGATCATTATTGTTTTTGTGCTCACCCTCAATATCTGAACCCGTAACACTGTCAACTGATCACCACCTGGTGGTGAGTTGAATCAGGTGGTGGGGTAGGATGCTAAATAGTGAGGGTATGCTGTGAACGTGTAGTAGAGGCCCTGGTTCGCAAGAGCTTCAACATCCATTTCCAGCAGAGCTTCTGATTTGACCATGTTCAGCAACTCTATTGCGGAGGCTGCTGCACTGAGCTGTGGCTGCAATGTGGCTGGCCTACTGGGTGAGGTTTTCCAGGTATGCCCCATCAGGAGAAGGCCCTGGGGCAGATCCAGGACATGCGCGAGAGATTATATCTCTGAGCTGGCCTGGGAACCTCTCGGTGTTCCCCCAGATTAGCTGGAGGAGGTGGCTTGGTTGAAGGAGGTCTGGGCTTCCCTGCTTAGGCTACTGCCCCCATGACCTGGGCCATATTAACCAGAAGAAAATGCATGGATGTTCTGTATCCCTTTGTGTTTATGTTAATCCATCATTTATAAAGAATAAATGTGTTACATATTAGATGATTATATAAAGGTTTATTTAGCAAGCCTAAACCTGATGGTAACCTTTGAAACAATGGATTTCTCAGCTGTCCAGTTGCTCATTGATTGGTCTTTGCTTTGTATCAGAAAGTGATTGTCCAGAGTCAAAATTAATTGTACTTCATCTCCCTCAGAGAAGCAGCTGACATTCATCTGTTCTGGTGGCCAGCATGCTTGAGACAGTGCTGGCTTTGACACTGGAGCTGAAAGATTTATATAAAAGATGCAGAATAAATAAATAAATAAATAAAACAAGTTCCTGAGGAACTATTCTTTTTTTAAATCAGAAAAACAATGAGAATTATTTAATAATTTAAGTTGTCTCTTAGCTATTTACATTGTTATTAAATCCTGTTAAAATGTAAAACTATTAATTTATTTGTCTTATTCTTGAATTTTTATTCAATTTTCCACTTTTCTGTTTAAATATTAATTCACAGTACATTGTACATGCATGTTTTCAATATCTTCTAAAACAACAAAATAATTATTTTTAACCTAATAATTAATTATTTTACAAATTATTCTTCAGTAGTAACCGCAAGTACGCTGCTGTAGTTGCTGATACAAATTAAAGCTTAGACATCATTAGGTTTCATTTCTGAAATTTGTTTATCTTAAGTCATACTTTTTGACCTTTTTTACAATGTGTGCATTCTGTTTTGTTAATAGCATAACCTAAAAAGAAAAAACCTGAGCTAGAACAAAATCTTGATTTTAAAAAATAAACAAGCAAATAAATAAATAAATAAATAATAAGTTACTGTGTACTTTTAAATACACTTTAACATTTTTCAGCAATCTTCCATAAGGATCGAATTCCTCTAACAGCTAATATCCTGAGTGTTTCTTCATAGCTTTACCTAATTTAAGTGTTCCGTTGTTTATGCTTTGTGACTGATCCGCAAATTCCTTATTTAATTTTATTTTCCCCTGATGATTTGTGGTTAAAATCCTGTGTTTGTCATCCTTCATGATTAAAAGTGAAGAGTTAGCTTTGAATGGCAGATGAAAAATTAGCAGCTGTCCTGCAGCTCCGACACAATGATGGTTTCCAGGAGATTTTTCAAAAAAGGCATACAATTGAATCTAAAAGCAACAAAAGAGAAATTTTTAATATTTTTTAAAACGTTTACACCAACTGGAAAACATTATTCATTATATAAAATTATTTTCCATCCCATCCATTTTCTTTGGCTTGTATAATTCAGGGTAGCAGCGGGGACAGGAGCCTATTTCAAGTGCCAAGGGGCAAGATACATCCTTAATTTTCTATATATAAAAAACAAATTCTTGTAAATTTAAAATTAAAGTTTCTCCAAGATGATTTCTATCTTTACTGTAATTTATATTTTAAAAGTCAATGTTTTAAATGTTATTTTTATTAGTGCAAATGATTGCCTTCTGCCGCAGTCTCAATCAGTGTGTCTTTATTGAAACCCAGGTAATATATCTTACTTTACAGTGAATATACGATAGAAACGATATAAATTTGGCCAACGATAGAGATTTTGACTATACCGCTCTACCACAATAGCGCATGTTGATGATGTCATCAAGCTGCGCCTGTTTTGGTCGAAAGCATTGCAGCGGCTACAACCATTATCATCTGCAAATGATTGCGTGCGACAGTCATAGCAAAGAGATGAAGCACTTTTGAAATATGGGGAAAGCCAAAAACTGCGCTTCCTCCACTTCCGTAACATTGATTCATTAATGTTGAATTCTCTCGCAGCTGCTCTATGTTGCAGTATATTAATAACTAACCTCGTATTGTGGATGAATAATCTCAGTTGTTCTCCTGATTGAAGTTTGGCCCGTGTATAGCATCCTGCTATGTGATTGCATTTGTCCCTAACCACCAGAATCCCTCACATTAACTTTTATCGAGTGGAAAAAAAGTTGGCGTTCATCCTCCAGTTTCACTGTGCTAATGTTATGCAACATTGCTGTGTCACTAGCAATCACGTAGCACAACATTATATACCAGGTAGTCCAACTTCAGTAACCCTGCAAACGTCACTGCTGTTTAGTTTTCTGTCTTCATTTATGTTGGAAGTGGTAGCAGAGCTGTACGTTTTAATTAGTTTCAAAAATCTCTCAGTCAGAACATGCTATATCATGTTTAGGTGGAAACTAGCGAGCTAACTTCCTGTTAACTTCTAACTCCATTAAATTTAATAAATTCTGTTTTCATGGATGCCTGGATGTTAAACTTAATTGTTACACCTGGTAAAGCAGCAACGCTAATGATTTTATTAAAGATGAAAGAATTTAGACTGTTTTTAACTCTCAGTGTTCATTTGACTTTGGGACCTGAAGCGGATGGAGTTTTGGACCCAGATTACTCCGCGAAGCTCCTCACTACGGCAGCCGTAATGCACTGACAATCCATCAAGCAGTGCGGCTTACCAAAGTTGTACTAAAACATTTTTTAACAGATTTCTGCACGCCCAAATCGGTTCGAGGTCAGTAAGCACAACCAGAATTCATACATAAGGCACACTCTCGATTTTTGAGAAAATTAAATAATTAATAATATATATCGTTACCGCAGGTGCTTCAATTATACCGCGATATGGATTTTAGGCCATATCGCCGAGCCCTAGTTTCTATAACACAGCAGTAAAAATTTGATTACTGGCAGTAATTCTCTTACTTTGAAGTCTAGTTCTTAAGTTATTTTCGTGTGCCTTGGTGTTTAGCACAGTCTTCATGTCTTTTGTTTTGTTCCCCCAGTCAGTTGTGTCTCATGTCATTCCTGCCCCTGTGGCCGTGTTCTAGTTGGAGTTTTGTGAACATTTTGAGTTTTGAGAACATGAGATATGTGGTGTGCAGTAAGAGCTCATTTCCTGTTATTGAACTGTGTTCTCACACAGCAAAATCTCCAGTGTTAAATTAACACTAGAGAGTGTCTATATGGGTCCACACCTCTGAGTGTTAAATACAACACTGTTGAGTGTTAAATTAACACTTTTGACAGTGTTATATGTTTAAAAGTAACCTAGTCAGTTTTGAAGATTAACAATGGCTAACACTGAGCAGTGCTGGTTTTCTAACACTGGAAAATAACTCAAAATGTTAGAAATATTCCAGTGTTAGAAAATCAGCACTGCTCAGTGTTAGCCATTGTTAATCTTCAAAACTGACTAGGTTACTTTTAAACATATAACACTGTCAAAAGTGTTAATTTAACACTCAACAGTGTTGTATTTAACACTCAGAGGTGTGGACCCATATAGACACTCTCTAGTGTTAATTTAACACTGGAGATTTTGAATTGTGGTGGACATATGCTTAAAGCACTTTTTCCATGTCTTGTATGGTATACCAAATTCTGTTAAGACTCTAACAGGAAGTTTCAAATAAGACATAAGAACCAAACATGCACTAGTGTGTTTAGACCACAACTTTTTCCATTCTAACAGTCTCTGCTTCAGACAAGTAACGACTAGGATGTTTATTTTTATCTACAAAGATACAATAAAACAGAGAGACACACTAATATAATGAAAGAGAAAGAGATTTTTTTAATGTAGTCATTATATATATATAGCTGTAAATGAATGTGTGTGTTGTCAATGTGTATGACAAAATACACAAACTTGCCATTTTCCTAAAAGGAGCTACTTTAAACACAGGACATACTGTATCGTACAATGTGGTTACCTTTGTCTCCATCTTGAGTTTAAAAATGATCAGGGTCTTTCAGTTTGTCCTCTTCTAACATGTTCCTCACAGCAATAACAAAATTGTTTTTTTTGGTTATCATTCATGTTAGTATTTTTGATTGCTGAATCTTTGAGTAATTATGATAACTCAATAATGAAAAAAATAATAACTAATAACAAATAATAATAACAAATAATCAATAACAAAAAAAATGTACACAAGCAAAAAAATTCATCCATTCATCTTCTTCATGGCTGATCCACTTCAGAGTCAACGTCAGTGCTGGAACCTATCCCAGCTGATTCTCCTGAGTTGATTTTGTTTAATTTGTTAGGACTTATCACTCTAACATCTGTGTAGATAATGTCACTGTCAACATCATCTGTGGAGGGAAAAATAAACAAAAAAGTGTATTGTGTTTTGGAGGAAGCTATATTGTTTTAAAAGTCTTTTTTTCTTTCAAGCAAAGTTTAAGTATTTCACTTACCCTCATCAACAGTTGTTGGTCTTGTTTTTTTACAAAACTGTTTTACAGCCAAACTCAAAGCCACAATGATAAAGAGCGTGATGAAAGTTGCTATCACAGCCACTGTCAAGGTTTTAACAGAATCTGAAATTAAAAAGCAAATGTCACACAATATTGAATATCTTGACAAAATGAAAGATACCAAAATGCTTCTCAGATATTTATTTATATTTTGTTCCATTGTTCCATCCACCTGATGTTGAACATACAGTAAGATCATAGGGCATGTAAATGGTAAATGGCCTGTATTTGTATAGCGCTTTACTAGTCCCTAAGGACCCCAAAGCGCTTTACACATCCAGTCATCCACCCATTCACGCACAGTGTTGGGAAAGTTACTTTTAAAATGTATTCCATTACAGAATACAGAATACATGCCCCAAAATGTATTCTGTAACGTATTCCGTTACGTTACTCAATGACAGTAACGTATTCTGAATACTTTGGATTACTTAATATATTATCATGCTTTTTACAACTACGTGAATGTACTATTGCTGTGTGATTTATTACTATTACTGAAGGTCCGCGACTCCGAACTGTAGTAAAGGGACCTCTGACTAATACGGCGGGGTCCCTGTCAGCTCGTAGCTGAAAAATAGCTTTACTTTGTTGTGTGGGTCAACTTTTCTTGCGAGAGACAGAGAGAGGCGTTGAAAGACTGCTCCAACGGAACTTATTGTTTTCGGAGGAAAACACGAACACGGTGTACAGTCGAGTCTTAATAGCTTACTTACAACTGGGCTCGTCAGTACGGAAGAGGATTAGGGCCACTGGAAAAAAAAAAAAAATTCTGACTTTAATCTCAGAATTCTGACTTTTTTCTCAGAATTCTGAGATTAAAGTCAGAATTCTGACTTTTTTCTCAGAATTCTGACTTTAATCTCAGAATTCTGACTTTTTTCTCAAAATTCTGACTTTAATCTCAGAATTCTGAGAAAAAAGTCAGAATTCTGAGAAAAAAGTCAGAATTCTGAGAAAAAAGTCAGAATTCTGACTTTTTTCAGAATTCTGAGAAAAAAGTCAGAATTCTGAGATTAAAGTCAGAATTCTTTCCTTTTTTCCCCCAGTGGCCCTAATCCTCTTCCGTACGTCAGGCACTCTTCTTGGCTGAAGTGGTTATTATTATATTTACATGCTTCCAGCTCCCGTTTTTCCTCGATGACAACTCGTACCTTTCCACTCCCCTTTTCTCCCTCCTCGCGCTCACAGACCCATAACGTGTATGGCAGTCCATTCTCCCTGCAACACGGACTACACTGCCCATGATGCTACATTCTTTAGAGCTATGCTTGTAGCATTCTGCCTGTTATCTTAGCACAACAACAACAACAACGAAAAGGCGCTCTCTCACCCAGGAAACACACAGTCGCAGAGAGAGAGAGAGCGTCACCCTGTAACCATGGCAACCGTAACGCTGCCGCCTGGAACAACAGAACGTAGCTGTCAAACAAAACCCAAACAGTCCTGACCCGCAACAAAATGAAACAGGAAAGTACCGCAGTGTAATCCATTTATTTCAACAAAGTAACTGTATTCTGAATACCACCTTTTAAACGGTAACTGTAACGGAATACAGTTACTCATATTTTGTATTTTAAATACGTAACGGCGGTACATGTATTCCGTTACTCCCCAACACTGTTCACACACACATTCACACAGGTGATGGCAAGCTACATTGTAGCCAAAGCTGCCCTGGGGCGCACTGACAGAGGCGAGGCTGCCGGACACTGGCGCCACCGGGCCCTCTGATGCCACCAGTAGGCAAGTATGTATAGTATGTATAATAATTTGTACCCACAAGAATTCATAAGTGACATCCAATACCACAATTTGAAGACACTGAGGCTGAAATGTAATCTGTTTTTGTCATAACCACCTGTGTGGCAGGCAGAGGTTGTCCAGCAAATTGCAGGACTTAAATACAAAAGGATGAACTAAAGGGGGCAGCTTTTTTGCTGTAACACCAAAAACTCAGGAACACTAAATACAAGTAAACAAAACTGAAACAGGAAACTAAGAACTTGGAACTTGGAGCTAAGAGTAACCAGAAATAATGAAGTACCTCGGGGAAACACACAGCAACTAGGGCGACGCAACGAAGAGCAGAGGAAGACAGTGGGCCTAAATACACACCGTATCACAAGGCCATGGGAAAGACTAGGGAACACAGCTGGAACTAATACAATACACTGACACGTACACTGTATAAATATCAGGAACAGAATGACCGAGGGACACGACTTGAAAACAGATGAATAAACATGGAGACAAAATTATACATGATAGAAAACACAGAGAAGCAAAAATCTGTAACACAGGAGATACAAAGTCAAGACCAGGCAACTGGGCATGAAAGGGAACTTACTAAAAGAACAAGTGACTAAGAACCAGAAATACAAGTGATTACACGAGGAAACTGAAAAAAAAAGACTAAGAAACAATTTCTACCATCATAAGAACAAAAGGTCAAAAAGTCCAAAAAAACATAAATGCTGGGTTACAGACCCAGCACCATGACAATTTTATCACATACATATTTAAATTCCTTTAAAGTAATGATATATCAGAAAATATTATTGAAATGGTAAGCAATAGATTTTAAAATACTCTACCTTTGCACGCTGCCAGGTGAATAAGCGTTTCATTTCTGCTAATATTATTCCAAACTTGGCAACTAAGGTTTCCAGTCTGCTTCACATGTAAGTCGACAGTAAGATATGAAAACTGGGATGTCCCGATGTATGGAGATTGGTTGTTGTCTTTGCTTTGTGTAAGTATCTGACCATCCAAATTCAAAATGAATTGTACTCCATCTCCTTCAGAGAAGCAGCTGATCTTCATATGTTCTGATGACAAGCATTTCTGAGACAGGCCTGGCTTTGACACTGGAGCTAGAAGAGACAACAAAAAGGACAAAGAAAAAAGAAAAGAAATATAGGTAACAAATTTCGGAGTAATCATTCGTTTTGTTTGTCTAGGTAATTTATATCTGTTTGAGAGCTATATACTTTTAAATCCCATCAGATATGATATGTTACTGTATTTGATCCAATTCAGCCTTTGTCAGGATTCGGCATGGGAATCGAGAACTCATGCTTGTAGAGAACCGGTTCCCAGTACTCAAATTCCTTGGAATGTCTATTGATCTGAATTATTGGTTCCAGTTGCACTTGTGCTTCAGACAGCTGATTTCAGTTTTTGTGTGGAGGAGGAAAATAGCGGTGCAGTCTACAGCGGGTATATCTAGAGTGAAATCTGAGTGAAATGCTGACCCCAGCCCAGCCAGACCCTGAACTTCAACAAATAACAAACTGATGAGCATTTAGGCTGCACTCTGTTCATACCTCTTCATGTTTTTAAAGTAGAATCACTGTGCTCTAAAGTCTTTTTGTGCTGGTTTTCATTTTTGCGTTGTGATTTTGGCTTTGTATGAAGAAGTATTAGCGCCACATTAAGAAATTTTTTTTTGGATCATTTTGAAAAAAAAAGTCAAAATTCATATAATAATGTAAAAAGTCAAACAGTAAGGTGTTTTGTGTAATATGTGTAATTATTACTTTTTTGAGTAATGACCCCAACACTGATCGCAAAAAGACAACATGGACAAACATTTGACCAACAGCATGCAATTAATTTGTACAAATGTAATATATTTGATAAGCTGCTTAGTGATGGTGGTCACTCACAAAGTGGCGCCAATGAGAACGCAATGAGAATCTATAGGGAATCAAATCCATAACTGATAATAATAATGCAATCCAAATCGCTAAGCCTTAAACAGATTATACCTCAAGATATTCTTGTTTGCCAAGTCATAAAATAAATTAAACTGTTTGTTTTTTAACTGAAGTACATATTTGTGACCTGAACATCTTCATTAATATTAAAAAAGGTAAGTTCACTGAATTTGTCGACAGTAACGAAACAGCACATTTTGCTTGACTTAATCAAACTTTTCTTTAAAAAAAAGTTTTTTAATTTTCTTGACTGAGAGCAAATGCATACTAGTAGAGTTTATGTATTTATGCATTTTTGCATCTGCAAGCAAACATACTAAAACATTCTTGCATTTGCAGATTTAAAGGTTAAAAATTAAAATTAATTATTAGCCCTAACACCCAGTGAACTTATGGCATGGCTAGTTGACTATCATCCTTCTACAATATTGGTGAGAATTGAATCAAACTTGCTCATAGTGATTACCTAATCTGCCTTTTAGTGAAATTTGCCCAAAACTACCACCTAAGTAGACACCAAATTGTCCTCTATGTCAAAATCAGATTTGTCATTTTACAGATAATAACTTTGATGAACTGTGAGCTACTCCATCACTGGCATTCTGGTTCTAAATTGTTAATCAGAGTTAACTTTCCAATTTACAGTCCACCATCAAACACAAGCACATTGCTGCAGTTCCTAAAATTAACTAAAATTCATACAACTTATGAAAGATGTCTATTTAAGGCTGAAATATTGTCTATTACATGTCTAACATTTATTATGATTTTTAAGTAATACTCAGACATGTTTTTAATTTACTAGGTTTGCAATGTGTGCATTTATAAATCTTTTAATAAAACAAAACAGTTTGTATATCTTAACATTAAACATAATTTTGAATTTAAAACAAAACAAACAAAACAAACAAAAAAACAACTTACCTTGTATTTTTAGATATACATTCATTTTTTTCAGTAACTTTCCATCATGATCATGTTCTTCCACCTGGTAATGTCCAGAATGTTTCTTCGAGGCTTCACCTACTTTGAGTATTACAGTGTCTATGCTGTCTGATTGATTTACATATTCCTTATCTAATGTAACTTTCCCTTGATTGCTTATTTTCAAAATCCTGTGTTTGTCATCCTTCGTTATTACAATCGAAGTACCACGTTTATATGACAGATGAAAAATTACCGGCTGTCCTGTAGCGCCAAAACAAGTTGCAGAAGATTCAGAGAAAATGCATTCGCCTGAACCTAAAAGAAAAAAAAAAACATATTATGTAAAATATATATTGAAATGAAACCAAATATATAAATAAAATAAAACTGACAAATTATGTATTTTAATTTTAGGCTCATCCAGTATAATTACTACCTGCACTGTAAGTACTATAAGTAATCCTCAAATATAAATCTTTAACTATAATAAATAATTTTTTAATTATAGGTCATTCAATCAGTATTTTTGTATTGAAAGCTGAGTACAACATACTTTTAAACTGAGTACCTTTTGCCAGGGCTGTTGTTGCCAGAACTGCAATGCTAATGTAGATGATAATCATTGTTTCTGTAACACAGACGTCAACATTTTGAAACATGTCACTTTACATTTAAAGTTATGCTCGCCCTAGTTTATTCAAACATTTACAAGGTTACATACAAAGCTCTTTTTGTATAAATCAAAAAAAGGTTAAATAATATCTAAAGAATAGCATATATGTGTGATTATTAATACTTTTGTGAAATAAAACTTTAAAGGCTCTATCTTGTTTTAATCAGTATCAACCTGCATAAATTCAAATTAAAAGCTTTCACTCACCATTTAAGGAGGGCATGTGTTCTATGTGGTAGCGTGAGACTGCACTGTGAATTTTTAATAGACTGAAGGTTGTCTTATGGTCATCTTCCTTGCTGCTAAAGAAAGCAGCTACTGCACCCACAGCTGTACAAATTGGTCTAGCAAGCAAGCAATTTATTTATATAGCACTTTCAGACAACTCCCAGCTGAAAACAAAGTGCTGTACAGTTGACGTGAGAAAAAACAACAACAATACATTAAATTAAATTTAAAAAATAAACTCTAATAATTGAAATTAAATTAAAACAATAAAATCAGTGCATTAGATTAAATTAAAAAGTAATATCAGGGTCAAACTGTGTCATAAAGGAATAAAAATGCATTCTATGAGTTCCGTGCAGAGGCCTTTTGAACCAGCTGCAGACAAGAGAGAAGACACTAACTCCAAAATACAGTGTATTACAGTGCATTACAGTAATCCAAACTAGATGAAATAAAAGCATGGATTACGCTTTCAAAATGCGGCCTGGATAAAATAGGTCTTACCTTTGCAAAGCGTCTTAAATGTTAAAACTGGACTTGACAGTAGCCCTAATTTGAGTGTCTAATTTAAAATCACTGTCCATCTTAAAACCCAATGATCAGCTGTGAATTGTTAGAAACCACATAATTTTCCATTTGTAAAATTAATTTACAAAAATTGACAATCCCGATAATGTAATGTTTACTTTATTGCTCCCCATGGGGAAATTACTCTCTCTGAATTTAACAAAGTCACTCAGTGAAGCAGTGGGCAGCCACAAATCAGGTGCCCGGGGAGCAGTGTGTAAGGACGATATCTTGCTCAGGGGTACCTCAGGGTAGCTGTTCAGTGGATTTGATTCGATCATGTGGCAACGTGCTTCTTTGAGGGATAGCTCAGTAGGTAGCATCTACTGAGCTATCCCTCAAAGAAGCACGATGGCCCTGTGGTTAGCACTGTTGCCGCACAGCAAGAAGGTCCTGCGTTCAATTCCACCACCAGGCTGGGGTCTTTCTGTGTGGAGTTTGCATGTTCTCCTCGTCTTTCCATATGTTCCCTCTGGGTACTCCGACTTCCTCCCACTGTCCAAAGACATGCAGCTTGTGGGGTTGGGTTAATTGATTAGTCTAAACTGCCCACAGGTGTGAATGCGGGAGTGAGCATGAATGGTTGTCTGTCTCTGTGTGTTAGCCCTGTGACAGACTGGTGAGCTGTCCACAGTGTACCCTGCCTCTTGCTCTATGACAGCTGGGATAGGCTCCAGCACCCCTGCGACTTTGAAAAGGATAAGTGAATGGATGGATGGAATTAACAATCATTTTCCTTTTTTCATATTTGCACAGTGTATTCAGAAACTGGTGCATGTTAAGGGGATATTTAAAGGGATATTGTTAGGGTGTATGTTTTCTTCTTTTTAAGGTTTGGTATTTGTATATGATAACCATGTTATTCTTGGCGAATAGCTTCCCATATGGAAAAGGTATATATAAATCTTATAAAGTTTGTATCTGTCTTGTGTGAAACTTGTATGAAAAGCATATAAGAGTGAAAACAGATATAAGATCCCTTGAAAAATTATATAATGAAACTTGTATGTTTTGGATACTTGCTAAAACAATGTATGAAAGTAATGTCCTCTTTCATAAGTAAATCATGTAAGCCTTATATGATTTACTCATGAAAGTGGCCACTTTCATGAGTAATCACATATAAGTTTTTACTATTTCTTTTCCATATGGGTTGCCTCTTGATGCCATTGTTCTGACCATTATTTTATTAAAACTCCCCATGGAATTCCTAATGGTTGATAAAAATTTATGGCTTGTAGGCATGACATTTTTCAGCTTCTTCTATAAAGGGTCAATGGGAATGTTTGGGGCATGCCAGAAAAAAGTTTTAAAACCATCACTCTTACAGTTGCTTGCCTTTTTTAGAGACAACTAATATGTCTCTAAAGACATAATAATAACAAATTAAGCCAAGAGTGAGACTGACAGTTGCAAACCACAGTTTTTTTCTTTTTCTGTCACTGTCTCATCTGCAGCATTAATGTGAAACTAACAGGCCCATAAGAAACTTGTCTAACCTCTGGCTTAAAATCAGTTAGACAGAACTTTGAAGACTTTAACCAAGTACTTTACATTTGATCTCACAACAAAGCAGATTGGTGGAAACTTGGATTACTTTCGAGATTAATTTGGTCATTAAATAAAACAACAATAACAACAACTGCTACACACAGGTGAACCAACATTACTGTTTTTGATATTCTTGCACTGTAGCACTGCGTTATAAAATCAGAGGACAGATTTTCTATAGATAATGTCTTTGGACAACAGGCCGAATTCATGGTTGTTTGGTTAACTCCAGATTCTAAATTGGGGCAAGGTCTGTGTATGTCTCTGTCTATCTGTTACTCTATTGTGATGGATATTCTTCATACCTCACTCTACACAATGTACAGTACTTTTTACTTTAGCTTATTTACATAAAAGCTAAAAAGAAACTGGAGCGTTATTTATTAGCTATTGCCATTTACTTTGCAAGCACACCAGGTGCCTTAAATTCAAGGTTGGTCTCCAAACAGCTTAGTGAATATAGGTCCAAACAATGTTGTTGGCTCTAATTTTGAGAATTAAGAGTTTAAAAAATATAACAAAATATGGAATATCCTTTGTCATAAAATGGAAAATTTAAAAGTGCAAATTTAAAGCCTATCATATTTAATTGGAAATGCAACAAAGACAATATACCAAATGTTTGACTCGATCCCTGCATCCTTCAGTTAGCATGTTGTGGTATCTTTGAGCAGATACTGATCCCTAAGTTACAAATGATACCGTGCATCCATTGGGTTACATTGGATTTTGTGTGTGCGTGTGTGTGTGTGTGTGTGTGTGTGTGTGTGTGTGTGTGTGAGAGAGAGAGGGAGAGAGAGAGGGAGAGAGAGAGAGAGAGAATGTTGGAGATTAAAAAAGTAAAAAGAGCTGTATGAATGTGTGTTTGGGTGGATGAGACTTGCAATTTAAAGTTGTTTGGCTTTCCACTGACATGTTGCTTATTATTTTGTTTGTATTGTTTGCCTCATTACATTCATTACAAGTCAAAACACTCAAAATTGCTCAATCCTCTTTGTTTTGTACAGCTTTCATCAGTCTCTGGGTTCTTGCAGTTCTGCTTCAGTTTATCTCGTCTCTCAGGGTTTTCTGTAATTCTCTCCAATGATGACTATCATTACTTTTAAAGAGCAGCCTTGAAGCAAAAACTAAGGACAGAAAAAAATGTTAACATACACATTGAAGACTTGGCTGCAACTGAAAGTAATATAGTTGAGATGATAGTACGATGATAGTAGTTGCAGATATATTTGTGTTCCCTTGTACTACAAAGTCATTCTGGTGATGAGGTCATCCAGTCATGTTTGTTGGTCTAAGTGGCAAACTGTCAGGTCTGCGTACCTGAAAAATGTTAGATGTTGCAATGAATATAATCATAATGGCTGGTACCCCAATCCCGGTAATCGCCTTCCAGTAAGAAATGGAGAGGAAAGATGAGAGAATGCACTAGCAGAAAGCAGAAGAGGAGGTACAAGACAGCAAACCAGCGGCACCTGAACAGGTGCGCGTTATTTGTTTTCTCAGTTGTTTTTTGTTTTTTTAGTGTCTGGTATGGGATACCACAGCAGGTTACCAATGAGGTTTAAGAAAAACAAATATATGTGTAACAAAAAAAGAGACCACTGAAAGAATGTGGACAAGGAGACCAATTAGAGGAAAAGCAGCAAACAACTAAAACCCGTGCAACTAAATAACATAGGGTATTTTTTCAGGAAAATGTGACACCAGTAGTTTTCTTTCAGACATTTCCTAACATGACCTCACTGAGGGTTTAGACTTAATTCTTTCCATTTTTTCAAATGTGAGGATCACACATTTAATTTTAACTTTCAGAATTTGCTTAAGGAGTAGCACACTGTGCCCAGGAATGCTCTTAAAAAGATACTCTCTCAGAAGAACTGACATAAATTATTCAGTGTTTAACTGACAATGCTCAGTTATTCATGCTCAAGGGATACAAACTAGGAAAATACTGTATGTCAGTTGCTGGATGGAAAATAATAAGCCAAACACACAAAAAAGAAGATCAATGGCTCATACACATTTTTAGAACTATTTCTCTTAATCAAACCATCAATGGCAGATCTTTTGCAGTAAACAAACAATAGACTGGTAAAACTGGAGCCTCTCAAGTGTATTGACTGAAACACAAAAGAAAAAGTGATGAGAGAGGGAAAAAAAATGTAAAGGCAGCCTAATGTTATAGAAACAGGCCTGCAAATAATGATAAGCAGATGACAGGTGAACAGTTGAGAGCTGTTAGTTTTACAGAATATATGAGAAGATAGTTTTAAAATGAGTGAACTATAATTAAAGACTGTCTGTTTGTTGAAAAATAGTAACCGCATTCTCTTGTTAGTAATGGTAAAGGCGTTGTAACAATATAGTAATTAGTAATTTGTTAGATTGGTTGTTACTGAAAAACGTAACGCCGTTTGTAACGCTGTTACTTGTAACTCTGTTATTCCCATCACTGGTTATGTATGCTTCTATGACATCAGACCACACATTAAATAATACCTGCAGCAGAAGTCCTTCTCTGTGGCAGCAGGGCGGGACAAGCTATGGTGTTTTGGTTTGGACAGAAATGAGGAAGCATCTATTTAAAGTCACTGATGTCATATTAAGGCACTTAGTGCTGTATCATACTTTTCTTTACTTGTACAAATATGTACATATACTGTAGTAGCTGGCTAATTTAGAGCTATACATTTTTTAAATATGCATTTCCAAGCTGCTGTATTGAGTACAAGTATAGAGGCACAGAAAATCATCTCAGGATTAAACTGTTGATAATAATGTATAGGAAAGACTGTTCAAAGGTACGTTTTACAGTACGTACAAAGCAAGATCTGATATCCTGTGTTAGTATTGTTCCTACGTCTTCATAACAAGATTGGTCCAAGATCAGCATTGCAACTGACCAGTGCTGTCAGTGTTGTCTGAGAATTTAATTTAGCATTATATAATAAATAATTAAAAACTATCACTAGAAAATCAACATGAAAACGTAACTTGATAACATAATTATTATATTGCATAAATTATTAAATAAACCAAAACAATTGAAATGCTTACTATTTGTTTCGGAAGACAGTTTTAAATAAACAAGAGTATTTTTTTTTTCTTTTTCCCCACATTGCAAAGCTATGACATCACAACTTCATGATTTGTCAGTTGCAAAGTTGATCCCGGACCAGTGTTATAATGGTGATACAGGAACAAGTGTCCCATTATATCACTCTAAGATATAGGAATATGAATATATTACAATTTTTCATTTTAAAGATTTTGAAGAAAAACAACCCGTGTGGTCATTTTTGACCCCATGTGTGCATCTAGGTGTTAAGACACAAAGAAAGAACAAAAAAGAAAAGTAAAAGAAGTAAAACTTGAGAGAAAAAGCTCTGGTAGTTCAGGGAGTTCTTATAAATTTGCATACCATGTCAGTAGAGTGGGACTGGAGTCTTTGCGGTCTGATTTTGGCCCCAGGCCCAAGTTCCAGTTTGGGACTTTGGCCCCATCATGTGGCCAGTACGGATCATTACATTATTTGCAATTCAACTCTTGTGTTTCACATCAAGGGTTTTTACAATCAGGCAGTCCTGCCTGTGCTCCTGAACAATAACAGTTAACTACACATTGTTAAGTTGTCTTGTTGCAACTGAAGAAATAAAACAAAACAAATGCTGTGTGTGTAACAGCGCAACAAAAAGTTACCTGTACTTTTACTAACTGCTTAAGTAGTGATGGTTATTAGACGCTAGCTAACTGGGTGAGGGTGTCGTGAGTCTGTAGCTCTGCCCACCATTTTGGGGAACATATTTTGTTTTAAAGTAAGTTACAGGGCTTTTCCTCTGCCTTTCTGGTGGGCTTGTATTTCACTTAACCCTCAGATGCGCCGGCGCGTCAAAATCACATGACCAATTTAAGACGACACCGCTACAAGATGCAGCGACTCAGAGTCCCCATTTCAACTTGGGTGAAAAGTGTGGACTTCAAACTATATACCAGTTTTTAAATTGTGTCCTAGGCCACGTAAAACCTAGTAACTATAAACTATCTAATATGCATATCCACATAATTATGGATTGTTATAATTACGATATTAAAAAACCCCCACACACATGTATTTTAAAAGAAAATACATTAAGACACAGATTATGTTAGATTTATATTTCAAATATGACAAAAATGCTGCTTTTACAGTAGCAAAATTATTGTATCGCTAGAGTTTAAACATTTAATAAGCTTTCTGCCTTGCACAGTGGATATTCTGAAATACTGAATCATCATAAATAAATTATTTTATAGTTATTACTTATTGTTTATTGTTAGTGCTATAATAATAAAATAATAAGAATAAAAAAATAAGGGAAGGATTCTGGATCAGCAACATGATTTATTCTCCAGTATTGCGGAGAAAATGGACCTCACAGTACGACTGCAGTACATTTTCCAGTTTCATAAACTACTCCTGCATTTGGGGATTATTGAATGAAATGAGAAAATAAACTTATTGTACTTTTTTACTTGTTGCTTTGCAGACTTTTACACTGAGAGTAACATCATGAAGTGTAAATTATGTTTTAAAACATCATATAAAAATTTCATATATTTATTATTCTACTGATACTGATAACAAAATCCTAAAAATATAACAACAAAGCATCAGCTGTCTGCCGTGCAGTAAGAGGTCTTTTCTGTAATGTGCTTCTCAGAAAAGCAATGAACATACCATTATAGATTTTTTTTCTTTCATCCACTTGGTACACTCATCAACATAGTCAGTATTACCAAGTATTACTAAGTTGTTGTTTTTTAAAGAAACAAACAGGAAGTTTCACATAAGACATGAAAACCAAGCGTACCAGAGTGTGTTCAAACCACAGCTTGTTCCATTCTCTGCTTAAGCCATAGTAACAACCTAGGGTGTTTATTTTCATCTACAAAGATGAAATACAGCAATGAGATACATTGACAGAATCAACGAGAATGGGATGTGGCCACATATACAGAATATTTAGCATTTAAGTTCCTTAAGTGGTGGGAAGTAGCATTTTCACATTCATAAGAATTGCTGTCACTGGGGAGTTTAGTCATTTGCACAGGAGACATTGACTTTTAGGTTGAAAACAGTGCAATGTACAAGTGTGGTGACTACAGTAAAGAAAAAGAAAAAAACTACAGGAAAATGCAGTAAAATCACAAAATTGAACAGTCATTGAGAATCATTACATATAGTAGCATCTAGGAAATAATAATAAAGAAATAAATGATCCTACACACCTTCAATAAAAACATCACTCATACTTTATTTTTAATGGCCATTGAATTAGAAACCAGGATCTAGGGTAAAGAAAATTATTTTCTCCCTTTTCCAAGTATCTAAAAAGTTCTAAAATAGTTTCAAACATTCAAATACAGGTTTAGTAAAAATGTCATATAGCTGCACAATTCAACGTAAATCGCAAAAACTCTCAAGTGCTATAACGTTAGCCCTAATATCAATTATATTGTGATTTTAAAAAGTGATCTTCTGTGTGTGTGTTTGTGTATGGTTGCTAAAATTTGAACTTTTTTTAATCAACTACAAAGCAAAATTCAACATTAAAGCAAAACAAATAAATAAAAATAAAAAACCCCAGGTTAGAACAATCATATATGACATAGTTTCCTGGAGTTCGATGCTGATTTTAGTATGTATTTACTGATCCATCCATCTATCTTAATAGCTGCTTATCCGCCTAAAGATCAAGTTCAGGGCTGGAACTTTTATCATGTTGATTTTTCTGCATTGGGTTTCAGTCCAGAAAATGCAGTTTCAATTGGCCTCTCTTATCACTCTAACATCTGTGTAGATAATTTCATCACCCAAATTACCTGTGGGAGAAAAGCAAGCAAAAAGAGTGTTTTGTGTTTTGAAGGAAACTATGTTCTTTAAATAATCGTTTTCCTGACTATATTTCCTATTATATTTTTTCTTTATTTTATTTTACTTACCCTCATTAGCCTTTGCAGGGTCTTCTTTTTTTGCAAAACTTTTTTATAACCATACTCAAAATCACAATGACAAAGAGCATGATGACATTTGCGATCACAGCCACTGTCAAAGTTGTAACAGAACCTAGAATGCAAAAGCAAATGTCAAACAATATTGAATATCAGGACTCTGTTTGAAAGCTGAAGTGTTTAATTTAATTTGCTTTAATACTTTAATTCAGCGGTCCCCAATCCCTGAGTCCGTGAGTCGTTTGGTACCGGGCCGCGAGAGTTGAGGCTCAGGTGTGAAATGTATGGTTTTCAGGGTTTTTATCGGTTTTCAGCGTTATTTTGTTATTGTTTTTATCGTTAACTCGGTTTTTCTGGGTCTTTTCACGTGTGTTATGAATAAATCTTCTTTTTTTCGGTACCGGTACTAGTTTTTAAAAAAAGGTTGGGGACCGCTGCTTTAATTTAACCTGTTTAAATTCCTTGAAAAGAAAGTGTGTAGTGATATGTCAAAAAAATTTATTAATCTGTTAACCAAATGTACTACCTTTGCAGGCTACCAGGTGAATAGTTGTTTCATCTCTGCTGACATTGTTCCAAACTCGACACATAAGGTTTCCTGTCAGCATCCCATGCAAGTTGATGGTAACCTTTGAAACAATGGATTTCTCAGTTGTCCAGTTGCTCAGGGATTGGTCTTTGCTTTGTATCAGAAAGTGATTGTCCAGAGTCAAAATTAATTGTACATCTCCCTCAGAGAAGCAGCTGACATTCATCTGTTCTGGTGGCCAGCATGTTTGAGACAGTGTTGGCTTTGACACTGGAGCTGAAAGATTCGTAAGTAAGTAAGTAAGTAAGTGAGTAAGAAAGAAAGAAAGAAAGAAAGAAACAAAACATGTTCCAGAGGAACTATTCTTTTTTTTTTAATCAGAAAAACAATGAGAATTATTTAATAATTTAAGTTGTCTCATAGCTAATTACATTATTATTAAATCCTGTTAAAATGTAAAACTATTAATTTGTTTTGTCATACTAGTTGAAAGTCTAAGATGAAAATTATAATGTAATCATGAATCCTGTTTGGTCAGTGTATCTTATTTTTGAATTTTTATTCAATTTTCCACTTTTCTGTTTAAATATTAATTCACAGTACATTGTACATGGATGTTTCAATATCTTCTGAAACAACAAAATAAATATTGCAAATCATTTGAAAGGTTAAAGTGGTAATCAGTAGTTTTAACCCAAAAATTAGTTATTTTTCAAATTATTCTTCAGTAGTAACTGCAAGTACGCTGCTGTAGTTGCTGATACAAATTAAAGCTTAGACATCATTAAGTTTCATTTCTGACATTTGTTTATCTTAAGTCATTCGCCACCAATACTTTTTCACCTTTTTTTGTTTTGTTTTTTTACAATTTGTGCATTCAGTGTTTTTTTAATAACATAAGCTAAAAAACCTGAGATTGAACAAAATCTTGATTTAAAAAAATAAATAAACAAATAAATAATAATAATGATAATAAACTTACCTTGCACTTTCAGATACACTTTCACATTTTTCAGTAATATTCCATGATGATCGAATTCCTCCAACACGTAATATCCTGAGTGTTTCTTCATAGCTTTACCTAACTTAAGCATTTCATTGCTTATGCTTTGTGACTGATCCGCATATTCCTCATTTAATTTTATTTTCCCCTGATATTTTTTTGATAAAATCCAGTGTTTGTCATCCTTCATGATTAAAAGTGAAGAGTTAGGTTTAAATGGCAGATGAAAAATTAGCAGCTGTCCTGCAGCTCCGAAACAATGATGACTTCCAGGAGATTCTGAAAAATGGCACACAATTGAATCTAAAACAACAAAAAAGAAACACATTTTTAAAACATTTACACCAACTGGAAAACATTATTCATTATATTAATTTATTGTCCATCACATCCATTTTCTATGGCATGTATAATTCAGGGTAGCGGGGGGGACAGGAGCCTATCTGAAGTACCACGGGGTGAGATACATCCCTAATTTTTTATATTAAAAAAAAAATTCATGTAAATTTAACATTAAAGTTGGTCCAAGATGATTTCTATCTTTTGTTTTAAGTCAATTTTTTGAATGTTATTTTATTCTTATTAGTGCGAATGATTGCCTTCTGCGTTACTCTCTCATTCAGTGTGTCTTTATTGAAACCCAGGTAAAATATCTTACTTTACAGTGAATACCTTTTGCCAAAGCCGTTGTTGCCAGAACTGCAATACTCATGTAGAAGGAAATCATTGTTTCTATAACACAGCAGTAACAATTTGATTATAATAACATATTACTTTTAATGCTAGAAGAAAATGTATAATGAGGTTAAAAGGTTATGTTTAACCAATCTTACTCAAGTAATTGTGAGGCTAAGTTAAAAAAAAAATGCATTTGATAAAAAATAACACAATAGCAATAATCATAAAATTCATAATAAATTAAAAAAGATATGGGCAATCAAAGTGAAATAGCATATATGGATTATTGATCCAAAATGCTAAATTAATTATCAGCTTACATAGATTCAAATTCCAGGTTGTCACTCACCACATTTAAAAGTTGGTCACGTATTGTTCGCTGCTGTGTAAGACTCAGTGACTGATTTTTCACTGGCAGAGGGTTGGTTTTATGGTCTTCCTTGCTGTTTGCCTTCTCTTATGATAAGAACGGAAGCAGTTATATTCAAACCCAGTTTACTAAGAACTCTATTCTTACTAAGAGCTCTGTTCTTCTACTTTACGTTCTGTAAACTATTTTGGTTAGTTCATCTTACATCTGGCAAGTATGCAACGTAACAAGTTAAAAGGTACAATATGTTTATGTTCTTATTATTATTATTTAATTGTTAACAAAAAGATTTGGGAAGAATTACACTTACTTTACACTTTTTTTCTCTTTAAACGAGGCAACGTTTGCATGTACTGAAACGTAACTAAAGAGAGAAAACTGAAAATGAAACACATTTAAAATTTACATTCACAAATTTGTGTAAAAAGCAATTGAGATACAGCTATATTCAGCAACTTTATTTTACAAACATTTCTCCTTAAAAAATAGTTATTTACAGGTCAATGCATCAAAATATGGATAATTACTGATACAAACTAAAAATAAAACATTAAACAAAGACACAAATAATAAGAATTAAATTCCTTAATATCTTGATTGATCACTTGAGAACCTCGGTTTCTTGTTAAAATAAACAACAACTTTGCCGGAAAATATGTTTTTCTTGCTAGGGGCATATTTATCTAAACACCCCATATACCTTTAAACACTGATGGTGAATTTCATTAATTCTTACAAATGTACTAAATTCTTTATATAAACAGATTTGAGATATGTATTTGCAGACTCATACACATGAGAACATTGAGCATTGAGTGTGACAAATCTAATTACTTACACATGGACTGAGTTACGCATATACAGCTTTTAACTTATAAGTGCAGATATTGCAATTGTGCATACATTTATTGCCCATAATATCGTACAGACCATATGGTCTGTATTTTATTGCTTCTAGTTACTTGTGAAAAGCATTGGCCCCATCATGTGGCAAGTGCTGATTACTGCATTATTTAGTCACTCAAAAGGCTTGCATGGAATGATAACACTAATTCTAGTTCACAAGTTTGATGTAAAGGTGAATAAATGGTTTTAATGATTTTTTTTTTATCAGAAAACGGATTTGTTTATCAAGAATATAACAGGAATTATTATTCATCCCTGTCCTTACAGTATCCCTACCTGGCAGCTCCATATTCAAAATCCGTTGTCCAGTGTATCCAGCATCCCTCCTCCAATGCATCTCAAACTCACACCTTGTGTAATTTGTTTTATATATTCTAATCTTGTTCATCTTGTTCACGCCCAATGAAAATTCTTTAGCTTTGCTACCATTAGCCAGTCTTTTTGTCAGTGCCACCAATGAACTATCTCACTACCAACTTGTATTTTTACCCTGACACAAATCATGCTTGATACTCGTCTCCACCCACTCCAGCCTGCCTACAGTCTCTTCACCACTCGTGTACTGTCCAGTGCTTTGGTTGACTCCAGGTATTTAAACTCATCGACCCTCATGCACCTGAACACTTCAGTCCACATAGACCTATGTGGACATTGACTCCTCTGCTCTGTTATAAGCTGCAAGAAAAAATGAGCACTCTTCAGATGTTTTGTAACTTTTGACAAAATAAATGTGCCTAGTTGGCATCGACAACCCCCCCACCACCACCACCATCTAAGCAGCTGGTGGGTTAAATCACCATTACTGCTACGACCTGGGGTATGTTCTGTGTTATATACTACTTGCTCTCTACAGCATGGTAGAGAGCACGGGTGTAGTAAAACTCATATTTACAGATTTCTCTACACATTTATATATTTAAAATTAGAGCTCCCTCCTACATGGTTCTGAATATACAGACATCGACTGAGGTACAAGTATACAGCTCTGCACTCATGTTTTAAACAAGAATGCTACAATAATAGCCTGTACATATATTTTTACAATATCTTGTAGATTAAGTAGTCAGCATTGTATTGCTTCTTGTCACACCCTCCATGTGCTGATCACTGTATTACTTGCAAGTCAAATGTATCTCTCATACCAAGTATTTTTACAGTTGCTTCTACAGGTTACATAAAGGTTAGATTATTCCAGAACAATCACTCATCACAAAACAATAGATGTAATGAAAAACATTTTTTCTTGTAGTAGAAGCAGAAGGACGTAAACTGATGTCTACATGGGCAAAGATTTTTTCGTGGTACAGAGATGAGATAATTTCAATGGCCAAGTCAGTATCTAAGTTGTCATGGTCCCCGTGTCTGCCCAGCTGACCCAGGTTGGCTACATATGTTTCTTGTTTTCCTTTCCCTCTCCTTCTCCCTCACGCTCGCCGTGTGTCGCCTGGGTGGAGCTCATTGCGGGCTCCCGCCCCTGGCCCTCGCACCTGTGAATCATCACGCACCTGTGGCTCATCTCTTCACCAGTGTCCACTACTTAAGGCAGTGGCTGGAAACATGTCATCGCTGGACTATTGAGTAACCTCGGTAGTAAGTTTGTTTTTTCTCGCTGGATTAACCGCTTGTTCCTGTGTGCAGGATTGTCTTTCCCTTGGCGCCCTGGGCAAGCTGAGTTGCTGGTGTGTTGTGTTTTTGGAATTGTGTGACGATTTCCTTGTGTGTGAAGAGCCCCTGTTTCCAGACCTCCCCTCCCCTTACGCAGCAGGAAATTAGGGGGAAAGTCATGTATTTTTGCACAAAATCAAAATTCATATATTTTGTATATATTTGAACTTGTTTATTTTTAAAATTACTGACGTATACCTGACATGAATAATTTTTAAAGATTCTGTCAATTTAGCTTGAGTAGTAGTATTAATGACATAGTTATCTGGTGCAATGTTATACAGCACTGTATTAAATATACACATTTAGAAGATTTCTGACATCCGGCCTCGTAATAAATAATATGAAAAATGTTCAGATATCTTCTTTGACCATCTTTGACCACAAATTTCAGCCAGTTCTGCTGCAATCCTATGAGTAAACATAATAAAATACTTGATTTTAGTTCCTAATGCTTTAAGGTCAAAGGGCAGAGTCACACAAATTAGGAAAAGTTTCCATTAGATCATCTTCAAGCATTTAAAAAATATATTAGTCACTGGGATCATTAGCACTTTGTTTTTTAAGCTTTTTAAAATATTTTTTCAGAACATTATATGGCTTTACAATGACACAATGATGATGAATATAATGTACTTGACTAACATCTTAACAAGGCTGACATCAGCATAAAACATCAACATTTTAAAATAACCCCTGTCTGTTGTGGGGAGTTCTCTCAGTGCTATTGTACCTATTGGTTTAGCTTATTAGTTAAAATTTTTAAATTCAATGTACTATGTACTTATCATTTCTGCCACTCTGCCCTCCCTCATGGACATTTTAATTCCCACAAGATATAAGGAAAAGGCCTGAGACTTCACCTTAAGCATCGCTGGTGACCACTCCCACCTTTCACCCTCCCTCTTCAGCTTCCCTGGGGGAAGGACAACATCTAGGCTCAGTCCAATAGACTGCTGAGTAGCTTTATCCACCAGGCTGTCAGAGGACTGAACTCAGTTACATTCATATTTTTTATTGCAGTTGACTGCGACTGTGACTTTTAGTCAACCATTTGCACCATGGTCATACCTGTTGCTTTTGGTCATTTGCACTAATGTTCTTGTACATGTCACAAGCTGCACTATTCATTTATTTTATTCATATCTTGCACATATCTTGTACATAGGTTTGATTTTTATACATCACCTAGAGTATTTTGATTCTCCTGTATGTCCTGTACATGTAGAAAATTGACAATAAAAGAATCGTTGAATCTTTATTACTCCTAAAAGTAACGTAAACAAGTACTTAAAGCATCTATATCATACACTCTTGCTTGCATTGTATCTGGACAGCGACCATCTTAAATCAGGCTTAATATTATATGGATACTACCATGACACCTGGTGGTATATCTTGAGGTACAGCATAGCAGACACAAGCCTATGTCAGGATTAAGGATAATCTAGACAAATAGAAAACACTTTAGTTTTGCACTGTTGCTTTTGAGATAAGATAAGAGATAAGATAAAACTTTATTAATCCCTCGGGTGGGTTCCTCTGGGAAATTCGGTTTCCAAAAAGCACAGCACCGACAGAAGTTACTTGTAAAGACGTTTCCCCCACCATGTGGTGAGTGCTGATCACTGCATTACTTGCAAATCAAATTGTCTCTCATACCAATTGTTTTTACAGTTTCTAAATGTTACCAGATATTCAAGATTATCACAGAACAATGAGTAATCACAAGCTGATGAATGTAAAGGAAAACACTTATTTTCATTTACAAGTTTTATGGTAAGATTAGTCCAAATTTAGCACTTTCTACATTGTGACTATCTTTGTTCTTTGTTTGAAAGCTTTGTATAGCCAAACAGTTATTACTATATACAAGACAGTGCAAAAGATATGTGTCAAAGATTAGAACAGACTTTTTTATTATATTTCCAAAATGCCACATGATCACAAACCTTGACAAATGATTACTGAGCTATATATATGTCATGATTTTAACAACATCTAAAGTATAGTATACCACTTTCTATTAACTTCTTTGTTACTTTGGCAGTATCATATGGTTTAGCAGGTCACTGAAAGCGGGATACAGTGGTTGTCACAACCGGATCCGTACCAGAAACCCGATCCGTACCGTACCGATCCGTCCCCCTTCTCTCAACGGAGAGCTTCCCCCGATTGAACAACAGCGCTGTAAAATAAGAATAATGGCACCTAATTACAGACTTAAACAAAACAGAAGAAGAAGAAGAGAACATCTGCACATGCGCAGTAAAGATCGGGGAGTCCTGATCCATAACTAGCTTTTTATTTTTCATTTATGTCTACATTATATTGAAATGTTTCATTATTGCAAACATTTTAAGAGATATTTATTATTGTTAACATCTTAACGGATACTCTGACCCATAACTATCATAAAATGCTTCAAGCGGAAGTAGACGCCTTACACACATGTGTGGTATGGATCGGGTTTCCAGTATAGATCAGGTAGTGACAATGGTCCCTCGTTTATCGTTAAATTCGAAAAATAACCCACAATAGGTGAAATCCGCGAAGTAGCCAACTTTTACAATTGTTATAGATGTTTTAGGCTGTAAAACCCCTCACTACATACACTTTATACTTTCTCAGACAGGCATGAACATTTTCACACTTTTCTTTCTTGTTTAAACACTCTCAAAGTTTAAACCTTCTTAAATGGTAAATGGTAAATGGTCTGTATTTGTATAGCGCTTTACTTGGTCCTAAGTACCCCAAAGCGCTTTACACTATACACAATCATCCACCCATTCACACACATTCACACCCATTTGTCGACATTGTTGTGTTTGTTGGGGAGAAAACTTACAAACATACAGTACAGCACTTCAGAGTCACACTGCTAGCGATCGAAGATTTATGTAAATTTGACAACCTGAACGCATTCTGTACTGTCCAGGAGACACGGCACAAAATTCATTGACAATGGCCTACAGCCAATAAGGACGCAGAACACAATGCGTTGTTCAAAAAAAAAAAAAAAATACATGGAAAATTGCACAAAAAAAGGGGAGAAAAAAGGGATCACTGTATAGTTTGTGGTTCTAAAAGTCGCGACAATCCACGCAGTGAAGATTACTGACCTAAAACAAGAACCACAACTCACATTTGCTGTGAGCACCCATACCCCAAATCACAAGCAAATCAGCAATCTGAGCACATGTATGAAAGTATTACTGACCAGTAAACTTTATTGAGTCTCCAAGATTAGACAGGTTTAGATTCTGTTTAAAACTTTAACAGAATTAAAATTTATGATTCAGGTCAGTAGGTTAAAAGAAATGGGACAAAGATTATCATGGAAAACAAAGCAGAACAAAGGAAGTCTTGCATTTAAACAGAGAGAGTGTAATGCTGAGGCAAGGTCAGAAAAAATATTTGATGACAACATTCATTTGTGTGTTAATCGGATGATGTTTTTCTTGCATGCTGTTTGACTCTAACATCTGAGTAGATGATATTTTCTTCACTATGATCTGAAAAATGTAAAAACAGAAAAAAGATGGTGAAATAAGGTAAATATTCCCACTGCACATATTTATGATTTGCAAAAGTATTTTTATGATTATCAAGTAAACTGATTTTTTTCTTTTTTTGTAAACTGAATGAAAAAAAATTAAGTGAAAATTAAGTGCGGTGTTTCTTTTACCTCTATTGACAGTCATGGGGTCAGTTTTCTTATTGAAATGCTTTACACCAAGAAAAACAGCCAAAACAAGAAGTAGAGTGCCAATGCTTCCTACCACAGCCACAGTCACAACAATACCTAGAAAATATATAAATATATAAATATATTGTATATATTTAAAAGTTTTGTATATATTGTATGTTATTTAAGGGTTACATGACCTGAAGTCATAGTCTTTAGATATGTATTTAATATTGATGCATCAGACTGTATATTTCCAGAACATTTTTTTCAGTAAAGGGAATGAAAACACACTCATACACAAGATAGCTGTGACATAATTACAATAATCAAATTAATAGATTTTTTTTAAAATTGTGATATAAAATAGAATTAAATAATTTAATGTAATTAATTACCCGTGCAGCTTGTAATGAGGATGATCTTTTGGCGTCTGCTGACATTGTTTTGAACAATACATGCCAGTTTTCCCATCAGTTGAGCATGTAAGGTGACGGTAACCTTTGAAATGCTGTGTTTTTCTGTACTCTTAGTTGTGGTCTGTAACAATAGGTTATCGTCCAAAAACAACATAAACTCTACTTCATCTCCCTCAGAAGAGCAGCTGATTATCTTCTCTTCTGGTGACAAACACAACTGAGATGTAGCTGGCTCTAACACAGGAGCTGAAAGACATAGATATATTTGCAAATATAGTCATGCATGTAGATGCAGTGCTGTTTGAAATTCAAAAGATCCAGTGCCAGTCCTGCAAACTATCATCATTATGCTTGTGTAAGTTTTTTTTTTTTTTTTCAGTTTGAAAGTGAAAATGGGAGTATGCAACTAAAAACACAACATTTTTATAAATAATTCAATTTAAGTTATTTATTTTTAAAGCAAACTTTATAATACAACCTGCGACTAAGGCATAACTACCCTGTGATTACTTGTAATTTCAGGTAACAAGTCAGGTAAAAATTAAAAGACTTTGATCATTTCTATTTATCTTTACACCACATTTCTAAAGTGTACATTGCTGTTAAATGTTATTTGAAAAAAAAAAATTATTCAATCCTACCTTGTATATCCAGATAGATGTTTTTGGTGTGCAGTAATGAACCATTAGTAGAGCTGTGTATTTCCACCATATACTCTCCAGAGTCATTTTTTGTTGACTTGTTGATCTTAAATGTCCCATTTTTAAAGACTGTAATATGATTCTTGTATTTTTTATTTATTACATTTAATGAATAACTTGACAATGTTAAAATGTTACTTGCATTCTTTTTCAAACTTATCTTTGTGTGTGTACTGGTAGGTAGGTAAAAAATGAGCGGTTCGTCAAGTACTCCAAAACACTTTTGTGGTCCAGGTTGAGTTAAATTGCATTCCAAAGCTCCTAAAAGGGAAAAAAGAAGTGGGGTTTTTTGTTTTGGTTTTTTTTTAAAGTAAAAATCATGTGATGTACCCTTATGAATACAGTAACTAATTAAGAATTCTAGAAAATAGTTGCTTCAAAACCCTGCCTCTCTGTGTCTAAGACAATTTACACCATATTATATAATGCAACACTGTAGTAAAGTTAATAAATATTATTGTAAAATACTTGCTGTGAATGACTTTCAATCTTAATATCAAAATTATAAACATAGCAATTTTGTTCAACTCTATACAGCAATTGCTAAAATGTACCTTGCGCCAGAGCAGTCCACGCCAGAGCTGTGATGATCATGTATACCAAAATCATTTTCTGTGGTGATAGAATTAAAGTATTACCAACTGTTAACAGTGGACATAAATGGCCTCTTTTATTCCTCTTTTAAACCAAATGTCTTCTCAGTCAAAATCTGAACACTGGCATCTTCAAAAGAGGGAACTTTATCCTTTAGGTGCAGATGTACAGCTCAGTATTGACCTTACGAAGTAAACAACAAAATTCAGTTTTATTTTAAAATGAAGAAGAAAAAATAAAAATAAATTTCATAAATGCTACACTCAGATAATATAGATATATGATAATTATCTATATAATTGGAAGACAGTTTTAGAGATACAAATATACAAATTTAAAAAGGTTATACTTTTCAAAATTGTAAAAAAAAATTGTAAAAGTCACTCACCACATTTACAATACAGGCTCTTCTTTTGCAGTTTATTGATTGGCTTGTTTCTGGTCTTTTTGTCTTGTGTGGAGAGAATTGAGGAGGCAGTTACACTAGTACTGTAGTCATTATCGGGTCAAATACTAGGCTGCATGTAGTATTCAGAAACAATAGGTATATATACTATGCTACCACCAGTACCTTTGGCAAATGCTTTTATTAAAAGCACAGCCTTTTCCTTTTTTTGTATTCTTTTCCATCAAACCAAGAAGAAGAGCTAAAATATTCCAAACTACAGGCAGATTAGAATTAGAAGCTGGAAAACACAAATATCCAGATGGCATAGTAAGATATGGTTGATATGTATATCAAAGATACATACTCTTGTACATGGTTGTATTCTACTGGGCATTCAACATAAAATGTTTGCAGAGTGGCCGATACTAAATGACGCACATAGCCATAAATAGCAAGATTTAACTTTAGATTAAAAAGATAATTTAGTAAACCTGTGCTGTCTTTTGCATTATTTCTTATTATCTCTTCTGTTTTGGATCATTTTAAAATTAAAAGTATAGTAGCTGTTGTGCATTTTTTAAAATCATAAGCGTAGCATTACTCACATGCACCTTCCTCTTAGTGGCAGCAGGATAGTTTGGGCAATCCACTCTATTTGTCTTGTGGTTTTCTTAGAATGTAGGAAGTATGTAGAATCATTGAACTACTCAGAAACTTGGGGCGTTATTTTATTTGTTCTCATTTTAACGACAATACAAGTTGCCAACTAATTATGTCATATATTAGTTGGATAAAGACTGCTGATGTAAGTTAGAATAATTTTTCAAACTGTGTAGATGTTTGAGTTTAAAGTTCTAAGTATAAATTATGTGAGCTGTAATGTCCTTAATTTAATTCTACTATTGACTTTTCAGTTGCACTAACAACTTAAATTATAACAAAGAAAATGATCTGAGATGATTAAACTGAAGTGGAAAAGACTTTTTCTGTCAGGGAACCCATTCTCTTGAATAATTTCCCTGAGGAGATCAGATTGGTGAGCTCACGTTTATCCTTTCAATCACTCTTAAAGGCATGTGTGTGTAGCCTTTTTCTTTGTCTCCATTATAGTTATTTCTCTTTCAAAAGTGTTTCACCACCTTCTCCAATAACTAACATTGTTTCACCTTTATCTCCTCCAAAATGTTTCTTTTGGGGTTTTTTCTATCTTATCTTGAAAGGACTTTTTAACTTCAATAGCCCGTCTTTTAAAAGTGCTACATAAATAAGTATTATTATTGTTAGTGTTGTTGCTGTTTTTGTTAAAGTATTTAGTTGAATCATAATTGCATTTATTGGCCAAGTAAACGATAGTGTCTCTCAAGCACAACGATGTAAAACACGCAATATATAAGTGAGACAATGAACAATATACATAAACCACAATAAAAACAAACAATCGAAATCCTTATATAGAAAAAATACAGGATTACAAATATGAATACCACAGAATGTACATAAAGTGCAGTTGCAGTTTGGCAGTGTGAAGCAATGTGACAGTTCAACTATTCAGGTGGGAAATAGCAAGGTGTTTAGTATTTAAATTATTTAGTAGTATGCTCCACAGAATATGAAAGATTATTCATATTAAACTATTCATCCTTCATTTATGGAAAGTGTCCCAGGCGATCACTGTGTGAATGTGGAGAAGAGGAAGACAGGACCCAAATGCAGGACTCGCAGGCTGGTGAAGGATGTGGACAGGCAGGGTGACCAGAATATAAAAGATAGACTAATGCTGACTGAAACACTAAATTGCTGGCTAACTGAACTGAAAAACACAAACGCGGATTAGGCGATGACAAGACAAGGAACTGAGGGAAACTGAGGGCTTAAATACAATGGATAACAATGATGATTAGACACAGGTAAGAACACAGCTGAACTGAATCCAACTAAAGACACACAGGAAATAGAACGGAACATAAGGCACGGAGACAGATGACAAACACAATAAAACTGGAAACATGAACATGTGGAACAATTCAATTCAATTCAATTTTATTTATATAGCGCCAAATCACAACAAAAGTCGCCTCAAGGCGCTTCATAGATACAGAGAAAAACCCAAAAATCATACGACCCCCTGTGAGCAAGCACTTTGGCGACAGTGGGAAGGAAAAACTCCCTTTTAACAGGAAGAAACCTCCGGCAGAACCAGGCTCAGGGAGGGGCGGCCATCTGCTGCGACCGGTTGGGGTGAGAGAAGGAACATAAACAGAGAATGTGAACAAACTGAAAACATTGGGTCAACGACCCAGGAGCCCTGCCACCCAGCGCTGGATAATTCAGCTCTCTAGAGTGAGATAGTACCTGACACAGCAAGCAAGGGTTAAGATCACCAGTGGTGTACAGCGGTCATATAAAGATTTTGTCTTTTTTTTTTTTTACATACAGAACCTGTAGTATGCACATGGTGAGGGATTACTAAATATAAACATAAAGTTATAGTGCCATTTAAAGTTTTATTTTACAGGCTTTTAAAACAACAGTAATTCAGACAATAAGTCTGATTTCTACAGTGCCAAATGGGACAGTCATAATATTAATAATAATAATAATAATAATAATAATAATAATAAATACATTTATTATAAATAAAAAAAGCTTGAAAAAGACTTTCATTAATTAAAGGCAATCTGTAATGTCATCAAGTGTGGACTGTATTTTTAAAACCTACATTAATGGTACAATCATGTATTTACTATTCAGACCAAAGTAGCAGTATAAATAACAGAATCTCAAAATATTGCAATGAAGTATCTGCCCTCTGCCATGCAATCAGACCTCTTTTCATGGTATTGATTTTTTTTTTCATGCCCTGCATAGGACACTCAGCAACATAGTGTGAATTATCAAAGCTTGTTCGATGAAGCTAACAGGAAGTCTCACATTAGATATGAAAACCAAATGAACAATAGAGTGTATTTACACCACAAGTTGTTCCATTCTCACTGTCTCACTGTCACACTAGGTTGATTATTTTTATCTACAAAGATAAAATACAACACAGAGATACACTGATAAAATGGAAGAAAAACAAATGTAGTTACGGTACCTTCAGTTTGATTGAATTATTCCCCCAAAAAGTTTCAATACATATGTAGTGTTACACTATATTTTTGAACACTTACATATAGGACCGAAAACAGTGCTGTATGTATAACTGAAAACTAATTTAGTTTACTATATATGTATATTCCCTGAAATAAAATATGCAGTTATATGTCAGAAAACATTATTAATCTAGTAAACAAAATCTTGTAAAAACGTTACCTCTGCAGCCAGGTGCCAAAATTAGTACATAAAATTTGAAGTTAGCTTATGTTTATGGGAACATTTGAAACACTGGATTTCTCCACTGTCCAGTTGCTCGATGATTGGTTGTGATCTTTGCTTTGTATGAGAATTGAAACAAAATTAAATGATCTTTTACAGAATAAAATGCTATCATTTTGATTTTTGTATCATTATTATTGAGTTTTGATTTCATCATGGGTGACACCCAATTAAAGTAAAAGATGCAGTTCCTAACCCTACTCAAGTAAATTTAAATAAAGTAAGTATTTTTTTTAAATTTACTTCTAAAAGTACTTTTATTGCACCATGTTCATTCACTCATGAGCTGCTGTAACATGGAGCAACTGGCTGAATTGCCACCTCAACATGCAGTCAAGTTCTATTGAGTCTAGCTAATGGCCTACTAATTTTATTCAGGTGTGTTGCAGCACGGACACATTTAAAAGTTTCAGTAAACCAGCCCTTGAGGACTGTAGTTTGACATCCCTGATGTAGAATCACCTTATTGCATGTGATCAGGTGGTTAAGACATTTAGACCTTCCAATAACCACTTTATTTCCCATTCCTGACATTTTCTTGCCAGTTATGATCCCACTGACAGTAGTTAAACACATGTTGGTGGTGAGGCTCATCTCTCAGGCCCTTGGTTATATAACGTGTGCGAGTAGCACCTGCAGTATGTCCATGGTGAGGAATTCCTAAATTAAACGAAACCATATACTTATCGGGTCTTTACAGACCTTTACACTGACAGTCATCTCATTAACTGTGAATTATATTTTTAAAGCATATGTTCATGCACTGTGATACATTTATTGGTGATAGCAAAATCATGAAATTATAGTAACAGAACATGAGATACAGTTGGGCAAAAAAGTATTTAGTCAGCCACCGATTGTGCAAGTTCCCCCACCTAAAATGATGACAGAGGTCAGTAATTTGCACCAGAGGTACACTTCAACTGTGAGAGACAGAATGTGAAAAAAAAATCCATGAATCCACATGGTAGGATTTGTAAAGAATTTATTCGTAAATTAGGGTGGAAAATAAGTATTTGGTCAATAACAAAAATACAACTCAATACTTTGTAACATAACCTTTGTTGGCAATAACAGAGGTCAAACGTTTACTATAGGTCTTTACCAGGTTTGCACACACAGTAGCTGGTATTTTGGCCCATTCCTCCATGCAGATCTTCTCGAGAGCAGTGATGTTTTGGGGCTGTTGCCGAGCAACACGGACTTTCAACTCCCGCCACAGATTTTCTATGGGGTTGAGGTCTGGAGACTGGCTAGGCCACTCCAGGACTTTCAAATGCTTCTTACGGAGCCACTCCTTTGTTGCCCGGGCGGTGTATTTTGGATCATTGTCATGTTGGAAGACCCAGCCTCGTCTCATCTTCAAAGTTCTCACTGATGGAAGGAGGTTTTGGCTCAAAATCTCACGATACATGGCCCCATTCATTCTGTCCTTAACACGGATCAGTCGTCCTGTCCCCTTGGCAGAAAAACAGCCCCATAGCATGATGTTTCCACCCCCATGCTTCACAGTAGGTATGGTGTTCTTGGGATGCAACTCAGTATTCTTCTTCCTCCAAACACGACGAGTTGAGTTTATACCAAAAAGTTCTACTTTGGTTTCATCTGACCACATGACATTCTCCCAATCCTCTGCTGTATCATCCATGTGCTCTCTGGCAAACTTCAGACGGGCCTGGACATGCACTGGCTTCAGCAGCGGTACACGTCTGGCACTGCGGGATTTGATTCCCTGCCGTTGTAGTGTGTTACTGATGGTGACCTTTGTTACTTTGGTCCCAGCTCTCTGCAGGTCATTCACCAGGTCCCCCCGTGTGGTTCTGGGATCTTTGCTCACCGTTCTCATGATCATTTTGACCCCACGGGATGAGATCTTGCGTGGAGCCCCAGATCGAGGGAGATTATCAGTGGTCTTGTATGTCTTCCATTTTCTGATGATTGCTCCCACAGTTGATTTTTTCACACCAAGCTGCTTGCCTATTGTAGATTCACTCTTCCCAGTCTGGTGCAGGTCTACAATACTTTTCCTGGTGTCCTTCGAAAGCTCTTTGGTCTTGGCCATGGCGGAGTTTGGAGTCTGACTGTTTGAGGCTGTGGACAGGTGTCTTTTATACAGATGATGAGTTCAAACAGGTGCCATTCAGACAGGTAACGAGTGGGGGACAGAAAAGCTTCTTACAGAAGACGTTACAGGTCTGTGAGAGCCAGAGATTTTCCTTGTTTGAGGTGACCAAATACTTATTTTCCACCCTGATTTACGAATAAATTCTTTACAAATCCTACCATGTGAATTCATGGATTTTTTTTCACATTCTGTCTCTCACAGTTGAAGTGTACCTCTGGTGCAAATTACTGACCTCTGTCATCATTTTAAGTGGGGGAACTTGCACAATCGGTGGCTGACTAAATACTTTTTTGCCCCACTGTATGTAGGGTGCAGTAAGAGCTCATTTCCTGTTATTGAACTGTGCTTCTCAGAATTGTGGTGGACATACGACTGAAGCACTTTTTTTTCCATGACTTGTATGGTATACCAAACTTTGTTAAGACGCTAACAGGAAGTTTCAAATAAGACATAAGAATCAAACATGCGCTAGTGTGTTTAGACCACAACTTTTTCCATTCTAACAGTCTCTGCTTCAGACAAGTAACGACTAGGGTGTTTATTTTTATCTACAAAGATACAATAAAACAGTGAGACAGTAATCTAATGAAAGAGAAAGAGATGTGGTTACAGTACACGAAATTAGACTAATTAAAAAAAAAAGTAGAGTTTACTTTTGAATATTACTTCCTTATGTGATGGACAGAAGCATTTTTTGAATGTATTTTTGAAGCATTTTTTGAATATATATACATATATACACACACACACACACACACACATACAACCCTTGTGCGTGTTTTTTATTTTGACAGCGAATGCGCACCTGCGGACCACTTATGTGCAGCCCTGGTTATTTAGCTCATCATATTGCAGCCACAGAAATTCTTTTGTCCATGAAACCATAAAGCTGCACTTTCTTTTTGCCTTATAGTCTGATTTGTCATAATTTCTCCGTTTGTGGTAAGCTTTTCTTTGGCTGTCACTTCTTCACCCTGACCTGTCTTATTTGGCTCAGCAGAACTGAAATGCTTTTACACGCTCACTCACATAAGCTCAGCGATTCTCTGCGCGATCAACCTCTCACATGTTTAAGCTTGCTGCGGGAGATTTCACTTGTCATGTTTGCATAGTAAGCTAACGATTAATAAGACGATGTCAGAGGAATTGGTGCACAAATTATCATCACTCACAGATCAGTGCTGTTGCTCTCTATACACAGTTCGCACGATTGCAAAGTGAAAGCAAAAAAACAAGCGCAAATTCAAACGCGACTTCAATATGTCACATATTGACAGTGGCTCACCGATGCCAATGACATAATTACCCAGCTACATTTCTGAAAGAATGCAAAAGCATTGACATATATTTTTCCTACAATAGCCCGACGGGCAGGGAAGAGATAGATTTTGGTAGCCCGACTGAAAAAATCGCTAGCTCCGGGACGTCGGGCTAGCGATATTGCAAGCCCTGTATCTGATTGAGGAATCACTCATCTTTGGAAAAGAGAGTTTATTACAGAGAAATGGCTCTTTCCAAAATAAAAGCTATACTATCCGCTTCTTCTGGGCTATATTCTCAGCAGCATAAGGAGAATCATGTGCTAACAGCTGTCTAAATGACTCGGCTAAAGTTAGTAGCATGCTTGCTTTTTTTTGTCTGCTTCCACTTGTCTTTGCACTAGGATGATGTCGGCGTAAATGTGCAGTCATATTCGTTGTGTTCCCACTAGTGCTTTCAGGTTAATCTCGTTGAAATGACCTTAACGCCACAACACGGCAAATCTCCGTTAACGAGCTACCGGCGATCGCTCCGTGCATGGGGCTAGACGGCAAACACGTTAACGAGCTAACTGCGCTAACACACTAGTTCACACCAATGTAATTGAGCATTGCATGGCACATCCAACATACTGTTTTACTTTAGTCCATGACTCGCTTACCTTCAGGGTCATACATCACATGAAAACCAAAATAATTCCAAACGCCAGATCTGAATGTTGCAAGTAGAGCTTAACTTCTGTCTCGCTAGCTTGCCCTGCGCTCTTCCTTCTGACTATGCTGTCTGTGTTGAGCGCTCAGTGGATCTGCGCTCGACAGTGCAGCCTAGGCGGAGTAGTCGAACACAGATTCACTGAGCGCTCAACACAGACAGCATCGTCAGAAGGAAAATTGATAAAATAAATTACAAATGTTGTATTGTTCGATACATATGCGTACCGAACCGAAAGCACTGTATCGAACGGTTCAATATCGATACGAATATCGTTGCACCCCTAATATATATGTATATATATATATAAGGGGTGCAACGATACTCGTATCGATATTGAACCGTTCGATACAGTGCTTTCGGTTCGGTACGCATATGTATCGAACAATACAAAATTTTTAATTTATTTTATCAACTTTTCTTCTGACGATGCTTTCTGTGTTGAGCACTCAGTGGATCTGCGCTCGACAGTGCAGCCTAGGCGGAGTAGTCGAACGCAGATTTACTGAGTGCAGGGCAAGCTAGAGAGACAGAAGTTAAGCTCTCCTTGCAACATGGCAAATTGAACCTCCCCACCCTAATTCAGATGTGGCGTTTGGAACTATTTTGGTTTTCATGTGAAGTATGACACTGAAGGTAAGCGCGTCATGGACAAAAGTAAAACAGTATGTCAGATGTGCCACGCAATGCTCAATTGCATTGGTGGGAACTAGTGTGTTAGCGCAGTTTGCTCGTTAGCGTGTTGGCCGGCACTAGTGGGAACACAACGAATATGACTGCACATTCACTCTGACATCATCCTAGTGCAAAGACAAGTGGAAGCAGACAAAAACAACAAGCACGCATGCTACAAACTTTACCCGAGTCATTTAGACAGCCGTTAGCACATGATTCTCCTTATGGGGACCTGATATGTTTAATATGCTGCTGAGAATATAGCCCAGAAGAAGCGTATAGTATAGCTTTTATTTTGGAAAGAGCCATTTCTCTGTAATAAACTCTCTTTTACAAAGATGAGTGATTCCTCAATCAGATACAGGGCTTGCAAAATTTTTCCAGTCGGCTACCAAAATCTATCTCTGCCCTGCCCGTCGGCCTATCGTAGGAAGGAAAAATATATGTCAATGCTTTTGCATTCTTTTGGAAATGTAGCTGGGTAATTATGTCATTGGCATCAGTGAGCCACTGTCAATATGTGACATATTGAAATCGCGTTTGAATTTGCGCTTGTTTTTTGCTTTCACTTTGCAATCGCACGAACTGTGTATAGAGAGCGACAGTACTGATTGGTGAGTGATGATAATTTGCGCACCAATTCCTCTGACATCATCTTATCAATCGTTAGCTTACTATGCAAGCATGACAAGTGAAATCTCCCGCAGCAAGCTTAAACATATGAGAGGTTGATCGCGCAGAGAATCGCTGAGCGTTATGTGAGTGCGTGTGTAAAAGCAGCAGGATATATATTTTAGTTCTGCTGAGCCAAATAAGACAGGTCAGGGTGAAGAAGTGACAGCCAAAGAAAAGCTTACCACAAAACGGAAAAGTTATGACAAATCAGACTATAAGGCAAAAAGAAAGTGCAGCTTTATGGTTTCATGGACAAAAGAATTTCTGTGGCTGCAATATGACGAGCTATATAACCACGGCTGCACATAAGTGGTCCGCAGGTGCGCATTCGCTGTCAAAATACAAAAAGCGCACAAGATAAGAAGTTGAAACGTACGGAGCCCCCCAGGGGACATGGGAGAAAAAAAAATTAGGGAGGAAAAAAAAAAAATTAGGGAGGAAAAAAAAAATTAGGGAGAAAAAAAAAAATTAAGATGGACTTTTGCGAGATCTCGCAAAAGTATTGCGAGCGCTCGCAAAAGTATTGCGAGATCTCGCAAAAGTATTGCGAGATCTCGCAAAAGTATTGCGAGCGCTCGCAAAAGTATTGCGAGATCTCGCAAAACTCCAACAATGGTGGCAGCTACTTAGTTGTAATATTACTCTTTCTGGGTCACAAAATACACTTTTAAGATATTTTGAGGCGTGAATGTAGTTGTGTAACGTCAGATACCTGCTCGGTTTACAAGACATCACATATTTGCAAAAGAGCTCCGACGTTTTTGGAGATCTGACACCCACTAGCTCGAAGCTAACGGGCGGTCGAGACCTACTACAGCCGGGAGGAACACCGCTTTCCCGGCACATCGTGCCTCGACCTCCCGGTCGGCTTCGAGCTGGCGGCCACTAGCTCGAAGCTAACGGCGGTCGAGACCTACTACAGCCGGGAGGACACCGCTTTCCCGGCACATCGTGCCTCGACCTCCCGGTCGGCTTCGAGCTGGCGGCCACTAGCTCGAAGCTAACGGGCGGTCGAGACCTACTACAGCCGGGAGGAACACCGCTTTCCCGGCACATCGTGCCTCGACCTCCCGGTCGGCTTCGAGCTGGCGGCCTCCGAAGAATGCGGCTAAAACTTTTGCGAGATCTCGCAATACTTTTGCGAGCGCTCGCAATACTTATTGCGAGATCTCGCAATACTTTTGCGAGCACTCGCAAAAGTCCGTCTTAATTTTTTTTTTCCTCCCTAATTTTTTTTTTTTCCTCCCTAATTTTTTTTTTCTCCCATGTCCCCTGGGGGGCTCCGTATTTTTCCTCCCTAATTTTTTTTTTTCCTCCCTAATTTTTTTTTCTCCCATGTCCCCTGGGGGGCTCCGTACCGTAGAAACGCGTGTTTGTGTACATAAGATTTTCTGGAGGAGGACAGACATTTGTTTAGAACTCTTAAAGATGTCGAAGAAGCTCCTTTAAGCAATTACTGTGATGTTCCTCCACCTCCAAAGAAATGTCAGGAGTCCGAACCACAAAAGAAGCACGTATTCTCGGAAAAGTAGTTGCAGGAGGTGAGCTGGCTTCAAACAAATGATGAACGCACAGAGATGTGGTGCAGAATGTGCCGTGAAAATTTAATAAATGACAAATTAAAAAGGCATGAACATTTTTTTTGTATCGAAAAAATATCGAACCGTGACACCAAAGTATCGAACCGAACCGTGAAGTTTGTGTATCGTTGCACCCCTAATATATATATACATGTATATTAGGGGTGCAACGATATTCGTATCGATATTGAACCATTCGATACAGTGCTTTCGGTTCGGTACGCATATGTATCGAACAATACAACATTTGTAATTTATTTGATCAATTTTCCTTCTGACGATGCTGTCTGTGTTGAGCGCTCAGTGAATCTGTGTTCGACTACTCCGCCTAGGCTGCACTGTCGAGCGCAGATCCACTGAGCGCTCAACACAGACAGCATAGTCAAAAGGAAGAGCGCAGGGCACCTCCCCCACCCTCATTCAGATCTGGCGTTTGGAATTATTTTGGTTTTCATGTGACGTATGACCCTGAAGGTAAGCGCGTCATGGACTAAAGTAAAACAGTATGTTGGATGTGCCATGCAATGCTCAATTACATGGGCGTGAACTAGTGTGTTAGCGCAGTTAGCTCGTTAAAGTGTTTGCCGTCTAGCCCCATGCACGGAGCGATCGGCGGTAGCTCGTTAACGGAGATTTGCCGTGTTGTGGCGTTAAGGTCATTTCAACGAGATTAACCTGAAAGCACTAGTGGGAACACAACGAATATGACTGCACATTTACGCCGACATCATCCTAGTGCAAAGACAAGTGGAAGCAGACAAAAAAAAGCAAGCATGCTACTAACTTTAGCCGAGTCATTTAGACAGCTGTTAGCACATGATTCTCCTTATGCTGCTGAGAATATAGCCCAGAAGAAGCGGATAGTATAGCTTTTATTTTGGAAAGAGCCATTTCTCTGTAATAAACTCTCTTTTCCAAAGATGAGTGATTCCTCAATCAGATACAGGGCTTGCAATATCGCTAGCCCGACGTCCCGGAGCTAGCGATTTTTTCAGTCGGGCTACCAAAATCTATCTCTTCCCTGCCCGTCGGGCTATTGTAGGAAAAATATATGTCAGTGCTTTTGCATTCTTTCAGAAATGTAGCTGGGTAATTATGTCATTGGCATCGGTGAGCCACTGTCAATATGTGACATATTGAAGTCACGTTTGAATTTGCGCTTGTTTTTTGCTTTCACTTTGCAATCGTGCGAACTGTGTATAGAGAGCGACAGCACTGATCTGTGAGTGATGATAATTTGTGCACCAATTCCTCTGACATCGTCTTATTAATCGTTAGCTTACTATGCAAACATGACAAGTGAAATCTCCCGCAGCAAGCTTAAACATGTGAGAGGTTGATCGCGCAGAGAATCGCTGAGCTTATGTGAGTGAGCGTGTAAAAGCATTTCAGTTCTGCTGAGCCAAATAAGACAGGTCAGGGTGAAGAAGTGACAGCCAAAGAAAAGCTTACCACAAAACGGAGAAGTTATGACAAATCAGACTATAAGGCAAAAAGAAAGTGCAGCTTTATGGTTTCATGGACAAAAGAATTTCTGTGGCTGCAATATGATGAGCTAAATAACCAGGGCTACACATAAGTGGTCCGCAGGTGCGCATTCGCTGTCAAAATAAAAAACACGCACAAGGGTTAGGGTTAAATTTAAAAACTGTACTTTTGAGTTAAAATATATATTTATAATTTTAATAAATGACAAATTAAAAATGCATGAACATTTTTTTGTATCGAAAAAATATCGAACCGTGACACCAAAGTATCGAACCGAACCGTGAATTTTGTGTATCGTTGCACCCCTAATATATATATATATGTATATATATACAGTATATATATATACACACACACATATATATATATATATCAGAGATGTGCAAAGCAGCCAGTATTTGTATGTGTATTTGTTGATGGGGGGAAAGTATTTGTATTTGTGTTCGAGTAAAATTCAAAATAGGCGTAAAAATCCAGTTTTTTGCATTACACTCCTAATTAATGTTATAGTGTAAGTATTCTTTAATTATATCCATTATATTAATTATGGATATGCTATATTAGCTGATGTTTTTGCATAAATCCAGCAATGAACATGTAACAAGGAACGTCATTGAAAAGAAAATAACACCAGCCATTGACTCATCCATGGTTAAACCAACAACTAATAAAAAACCATTGTGAACATCATGAACCCCAACCACCGACTGTCCTTGTTGGAGGATGCTGAACAGACAGTGAAACTGACTCGCAGGGGCAGAACATGGCTGTGATGATGAATTGGTGCTGGTGGGGGTTGTTGGCAGACAGTACCAGGAATAAAATGCTTTAAGTGCATATGATTATGCATAACAGATGTTGACAGATGTTTGATATCTCTGCCTCTGCTGATCTGACTTTTGCACACATTACATATCAGTTTGGTTTCTTCTGCAGCGCTGAGTGTAAAATGCTTTCACACAGAACTTGATCAAGTTGTTTTGGCTGGGGGAGGACCAAGAGGTTGCAGCAGGAGCACTCTTTTCCATTTGGTTGGCCAAATCCATGTGGGGAGTTTCAGCTAAGCTAATGATTAAATGGACAACGGGAAGCTCTGCTAAGGTTAACTAGCCTATAGCCTATATCTTGCTGTCTGCAAAAGACAGAGCAACCTATATGTACCGTATAACTCCCACAAAGGCATACAATTCGACACAACTACACAAGCATTGTTTTATCCTTTTGAACCGAACTTTAACGTTAGTCTGTCAACAGCCTATTGTCTAAATCCGGTCCCCAATCTTTTTTGCGCCACGGACCGGTTTATGTCAGACAATATTTTTACAGACCGGCCTTTAAGCTGTCGCGGATAAATACAACAAAATAAAACCAGTACCAGTACCAAAAAAAATAAAATAAAATTTATTCATAACACACAGGAAAAGACACAGGGAAACTGAGGTAACGATAAAAACAATAAATATTAACAATAAAAACGAATAAAAACCCTGAAAACCATAAATTTCACACCCGAACCTCAACACTCGCGGCCCGGTACCAAACAACTCACAGACCAGTACCGGTCCATGGCCCCGGGGGTTGGGAACCGCTGGTCTAAATTACAGAGCTAACAGAGCTACGTAAACAGAGCGAACATGAGAGCACCCGACTGCAGACGTCAAAAATGCAGCGTAATTGATTAATCTCCCTATCCTCGCGAAAATTATAAACTGCCTTCGGAACCCAGTTACAAAAAAATCTATTCAACAAAAATAGTGATGCAGATAGGTCTCCATCTTGTGTTTAAAAATGATCAGGGGCTTTCAGTTTGTCCTCTGTTAACATGTTACTCACAGCAATAACAAAATAGTTTTGCTTGTCATTCATGTTAGTCCTTTTGATTGCTGAATCATTGAGTAATTAGGATAACTCGACAGTGAAAAACATAATAACAAATAATCAATAACAAACATTTTTGGAATACAAGCAAAAAAATTCATCAATCCATCTTCTTCATGGCTGATCCACTTCATAGACAACATTAGTGCTGTAACCTATCCCAGCTGATTCTCTTGAGTTAATTATGTTTAATTTGTTATCATTTGTCACTTTAACATCTGTGTAGATAATGTCACTGTCGACATCATCTGAGGGGGAAAATTAAACAAAAAAGTGTATTGCGTTTTAGAGGAAGGTATATTGTTTTAAAAGTCTTTTTTCCCAAGTAATGTTTAAGTATTTCACTTACCCTCATCAACAGTTGTTGGTGTTGTTTTTTTACAAAACTGTTTTACAGCCAAACTCAAAGCCACAACGATAAAGAGCGTGATGACAGTTGCTATCACTGTCAAGGTTTTAACAGAATCTGAAATTGAAAAGCAAATGTTAGACAATATTGAATATCTTGACAAAATGAAAGATACCAAAATGCTTCTCAGATATTTATTTATATTTTGTTCCATTGTTCCATCCACCTGATGTTGAACATACAGTAAGATCATAGGGTATGTATAATAACTTGTACCCACAAGAATTCACAAGTGACATCCAATACCGCAATTTGAAGACACTGAGGCTGAAACTGTTTTTGTCATAACCGTCTGCGTGGCAGGGAGAGGTTGGGACACCAATTGCAGGAATCAAATACTTAAGGATGAACTAAAGGGGGCGGCTTTTTTGCTGTAACACCAAAAACTCAGGAACACTAAATACAAGAAAACGAAACCGAAGCAGGAAACTAAGAACTTGGAACTGGGAGCTAACCAGGAATAACGAAGTACCTCAGGGAAACACACAGCAACCAGGACGACGCAACAATGAGCAGAGGAAGACAGTGGGCCTAAATACTCACCGGATGATGATGCCATGGGAAACACTAGGGAACACAGCTGGAACTAATACAGAAAAGCGAGACTAAAAAGGAAAACTGAATGCGATTTACGCACAAACAGAGACTGTCAGAATCCAACAGGAAGCGCACACTGACACGTACACTGACTTAATATCGGGAAGAGAATGACCGAGGGACACGACTTGGAAACAGATGAATAAACATGGAGACAGAACTATACATGATAGAAGACACAGAGAAGCAAAAATCAGTAACACAGGAGATACAAAGTCAAGACCAGGCAACTGGGTGTGAAAGGGAACTTACTAAAAGAACAAGTGACTAAGAACCAGAAATTATAGTGATTAAACGAGGAAATTAAACAATAACAGAAAAAGACTAAGAAACAATTACTACCATCATAAGAACACAAAGTCAAAAAGCCCAAAAACATAAACGCTGGGTTACAGACCCAGCACAATGACAATTTTATCACATATATACTTAAATTCCTTTAAAGTAAAATATGTAATGATATACAGTACTGCACGGCTATTCAATTAAAAAGTTAGTTGGGCCAGATTTTCAAACTGAGGAATTTATCTGGGCCAGGTATGTTTTTGCAGCCAGCAAGCAGCAGATCATGATATATTCTTTTTTCCCTGTAAATCTGGTGACTTCTCACAAATGCACACCAAATGGTCCATTTTAAAAAAGGTAGCTATAACTAAACTTTTTAGCACATTTAAAATAATAAACGTTTTCATAATTCCTTTTCAAAACGAAATAAATATTTTGCTCACCCAGACACATTTTAAAGGACAATGGTCACATCTGCTGTTTCTGGAGGTTTTTTGCCTGCTGTTGCAGAGGAAAATTGTGATCTCCTCTTTGAGATCACAGAAATGCTCCAGTGTCCTGCCTTTGGACAGCCACCTGACACTGTGCAATAGCAGGTCATGGTGCTCAGCAGACTTTTCTGAGAGCAGCATGCAGAATAAGCGGTGCTGGAGGCTTGATGTGGAGCGAATAAAATTAATTGTAGTCATGACGCTGTCCATTGTCGTTTTGAGCTCTGTACTTAGTTTTGCGCACAACACCGTCTGATGCACAATGAAGTGTAAGGTTCTCAACTGAGGTGCAACAGCCAACCACCGCGCTGCCAAACCATTCACTTTACCTGCCATGGATGGAGCCCCATCCGTCACATGCATACAGACACGCTTCATATGCAGACCACTTTCCTCAAAAAAGCTGAAATCTTCTCTAACATTATTTCGCCAGCTGTGTGTCGGTAGTAAGCCGAACAATTTGCCATCGAAAAACGATATTTGCACAATTTAATTTTTTTCTTTTTTAAAATTTATTTATTTATTTATGTATTGCGTTTTCTCTGCGTTTCTACCATGACCACAGGCAGGGCCACTCGCAGGTTACTTCTGGGAACATGTGGCCCGCGGGCCACCATTTGAATAGGTTTACAGTACTGTATCAGATAATGTTATTGAACTGTTAAACAATAGTTTTTAAATACTCTACCTTTGCAGGCTGCCAGGTGAATAACTGTTTCATTTCTGCTAATATTATTCCAAACTTGGCAACTAAGGTTTCCATTCAGCTTCCCATGTAAGTCGACAGTAAGATATGAAAACTGGGATGTACTGATGTTTAGAGACTGGTTGTGATTGTTGCTTTGTGTAAGTATCTGACCATCCAAAGTCAAAATAAATTGTACTCCATCTCCTTCAGAGAAGCAGCTGACCTCCATCTGTTCTGATGACAAGCATTTCTGAGACAGTCCTGGCTTTGACACTCGAGCTAGAAGAGACAATGAAAAGGACAAAGAAAAAAAAAGAAAAGAAACATAGACGTGACAAATTTCAGAGCAATGAGAAAACACATTTTGTTAGCTTGACTAAAAAATAAACCTGTTTTAATTTTCTTGACTGAGATAAAATACCATTAGTGTTTATGCATGTACATGTTTTCCTTATCAGAAAGTAATTCAAAGTTCGTGTCAATTAAATTACTGAAAGAAAAATAAGATTTCAAAGATGAACCTTCCGTGCTTGCATGAATTGAATGAATCAAGGCTTTATTGGCCACATGCAGGATGCCCCGCAGTGGAATAGAACCCCCCCCCCCGACTTACACACACAACATAGACATCACATGGGAATACAGGTCGGAGATCGGCAGCGTTACAGAAAAACACTGAAAAAGTACACAACAATGGGAAAGTAGAAGAGGAAAAAGAGATCTCTACTCATGCTGGGCTCCTATGGCAGGACAGCATGAGAACAGGAAACAAAAAAACTCCTCTGCACGGAGAGCACAACACAACATTATGGAGCACGTGACAAGCCACAGGGTTGGGTAGGGGGTGAGGAGTAATCTGAAGGAAGCACAGCAGTCATCCTGCCCTGCGCTATTATTCCATCGTGGGCCCAGACCCGCCGTGGTCTCCAGGAGGGGACAAGCATCGAAGGCGTTTGGAGAGGGAGGGGGGATGAGTGAGTGCGTATCAGTGTATGTGTATGTGTGTGCGTATCCTTAGTTCAGCTAAGACAGTGTCCTCTGCCCTATCAGGCTAAGTAAACAGTCTGCCAGCCAACCCAGGTGGCCTTGCATGGAATGGGAAGAACTGTAAACACACAGTCTTTATCAGGGAGTTTTCGTTCGGCTCCAGCCTTGAGCCCACAGCTGGCGCCGAGGAGGTATCCGCATTATGATGTTGATGATATTCAGTGTAACTGACAATTCTCAAACTTCAATTCAGTTTTTAGCTTTTCCCTTAAATATCTGTTTAACTGTACACTGCATATGTGCATAATTTTAAATCTGCAAAGCAAACATACTAAAAGTATACTTGCATTTGCAGATTTGAAGGTTAAAAATTAAAATCAATTATTAGCCCATCAAGCCTAACACTCAATGAGCTTATGGTACGGCTAGGTGCCCATCATCCTTCTACAATATTAGTGAGAATTGAATCAAACTTGCACATAATGGTTTGCATTTATATAGCGCTTTTCGAGACCCTCAAAGCGCTTTACATTACAATTCCACTATTCATTCACTCTCACATTCACACACTGGTGGAGGCAAGCTACAGTTGTAGCCACAGCTGCCCTGGGGCAGACTGACAGAAGCGAGGCTGCCATATCTCGCCATCGGCCCCTCTGGCCAACACCAGTAGGCGGTAGGTGAAGTGTCTTGCCCAAGGACACAAGGACCAGGACAGACAGAGCTGGGGATCGAACCGGCAACCTTCCGATTACAAGATGAGCTTCCCAACCCCCTGAACCACGATCGCCACATAGTGATTACCTAATCAGCCTTTAAGTGAAATTTGCAAAAAAAAAAAAAAATAAAATAAAAAATCATCTAAGTTGACACCAAATTGTGCTCTATGTCAAGATCAGATTTGTCATTTTACAGATAATAACATGAATTGTGATGGACTGTGAGCTACTCCATCACTGGTGTTCTGGTTCTAAATTGTTATTCAGTGTTAACTTTCCAATTTACAGTCCACTAGCATACACAAGCACGTTGCTGCAGTTCCTGATATTAACAAAAATTCATACAACTTATGATAGATTTATTGTTAAGTCTGAAATATTGTCTATTACATGTCTAACATTTATTGACTTTTTAACATTTATTAGGTTTTCAACGTGTGCATTTATTAATCTTTTAATAAAACATAAAAGTTTGTATATCTTAACAAAAACAACAAAATTTGAGTTTAAAACAAAACAAACAAACAAACGAACAAACTTACCTTGTATTTTTAGATATACATTCATTTTTTTCAGTAACTTTCCATCATGATCATGTTCTTCCACCTGGTAATGTCCAGAATGTTTCTTCGAGGCTTCACCTACTTTGAGTATTACAGTGTCTATGCTGTCTGACTGATTTACATATTCCTTATCTAATGTAACTTTCCCTTGATTGCTTATTTTCAAAATCCTGTGTTTGTCATCTTTCGTGGTTACAATCGAAGTACCACGTTTATATGACAGATGAAAAATTACCGGCTGTCCTGTAGCGCCAAAACAAGTTGCAGATGATTCAGAGAAAATGCATTCACCTGAACCTAAAAGAAAAAACAAACAAACATATCATGTAAAATATATATTGAAATGAAACCAAATATATAAATAAAATAAAACTGACAAATTATATATTTAAATTTTAGGCTAATCCAGTATAATTGCTACCTGCACTGTAAGTACTATAAGTAATCCTCAAATGTAAATCTTTAACTATAATAAATAATTTTTTAATTATAGGTCATTCAATCAGTATTTTTGTATTGAAAGCTGAGTACAACATACTATTAAAATGAGTACCTTTTGCCAGGGCTGTTGTTGCCAGAACTGCAATGCTAATGTAGATGATAATCATTGTTTCTGTAACACAGACGTCAACATTTTGAAACATGTCACACTATATTTAAAGTTGTGCTCGCCCTAGTTTATTCAAACATTTACAAGGTTACATACAAAGTTGTTTCCGTATAAATGAAAAAAAGGTTAAATAATATCTAAAGAATAGCATACATGTGTGATTATTAATACTTTTGTGAAATAAAACTTTAAAGGCTCTATCTTGTTTTAATCAGTATCAACCTGCATAAATTCAAATTAAAAGCTTTCACTCACCATTTAAGGAGGGCATGTGTTCTATGTGGTAGCGTGAGACTGCACTGTGAATTTTTAATAGACTGAAGGTTGTCTTATGGTCATCCTCTTTGCTTCTAAAGAAAGCAGCTATTGACCCACAGATGTACAAATTGGTCTAGCTAGCAAGCTAGCAATTTATTTATATAGCACTTTCAGACAACTCACAGCTGAAAACAAAGTGCTGTACACTTGACATGAGAAAAAACCAATACATTAAATTACATTTTAAAAATAAACTAATAATTGAAATTAAATTAAAACAATAAAATCAGTTAATTAAAACCTAAGTTAGTAACAACAAGTTTGAAATACTCTGCTGGGTTCCTAAATCAATAGAGGCAGAATCACAAGGTCTGCTTGGACTAAACACGATCACCTTTGTTTTGCTTGAATTACATTTTAAAAGGTTTTGGGCACATCCAAGTTTCAATATTTTCTAGACATGACAGAAGCGATTTAATACAGAAGGCATCTTTCTGCTTCAGAGGCAGATAAATCTGGCAGTTGTCGGCATAACAGTGGAAGGATATTCCATGCCTTCTAAGGATGGTTCCCAAGGGCCATAAATATAATAAAAAAAGAATCCTACAATCGAGGCCTGAGCAGGTCCTGAGGGCGGCCGTGTGGAAGACTCCTCCAGTGGAGGCAGAAGGCTGAACGGGCCCCTCGGACCATCCAGCAGATTTAGACAAAGGCTGGCACGGTTCTCCAGAACCCCCAGCAGGAACAGACGAAGGCTGATGCGGTTCTCCAGAACACCCAGCGGGAACAAACGAAGGCTGGACGGGCCCCTCGGACCCTCCAGCAGAAGTAGACACAGGGTCAGCACATATGGAGACCCTTGACTGAACAGATAAGTGAGCTGCGGGCAGAGCTAATGGCTGAGCTGGTGAGTGGGCTACAGGCTGAGCCAGTGAGTGGGCTAACGGTTGAGCTGCAGGCTGCGCCACGAGCTGAGCTGAGCTGAGCTGCTGACAGGGTAGGTGACCAAACTGCAGGCTGAGCAGATAACTGAACAGATAACAAAATGGATGACTGAGTCAGAGGAGCCGGTGACTCAGCAACAATAACGATAACACTGAACCAAAGGCAACACAGCAGGTAACTGAACTGCAGACTGTGCAGAAAACTGGGCCGGTGACTGAGCCACTTTTTTAATGTTCACAAAACTCACTAAACAGGGAGTGCAGGACAGGAAGCTGTCAAAGAGCACCACCTGTATGTGCTGCTTGCAATTGTCTGCGGCATGGATTATGCTCCTGCAGTAGTCCCATAGCTGCGCAACCTATTCCTCCTCCGAGGCAAACCGTGAGTCTGCTGGGTCCATGTTGTGGTCATGTCGTTCTGTCCTGGTCTGTGTGCAGGCGGGCAGGAAATGGACCCAATGTGCAGATTCACAGAGGCACAGATATTTAAAGGGATATTGTTAGGGTGTATGTTTTCTTCTATTTAAGGTTTGGTATTTGTATATGATAACCATGTTATTCTTGGTGAATAGCTTGCCTCTTGATGCCACTGTTCTGACCATTATTTTATTAAAACTCCCCATGGAATTCCTAATGGTTGATAAAAATTTATGGCTTGTAGGCATGACATTTTTCACCTTCTACTATAAAGGGGCAGTAAGAATGTTTGGGGCATCATACAGTTGCTTGCCTTTCTTACAAACAACTAATATAATAACGAATTAAGCCAAGAGTGAGATTGACAGTTAAAAACCAAAGTTTCTTTCTTTTTCTGCCACTGTCTCATCTGCAGCATTAATGTGAAACTAACAGGCCCATAAGAAACTTGTCTAACCTCTGGCTTAAAATCAGTTAGACAGACCTTTGAAGACTTTAACCAAGTACTTCAAAGTTCTTACAGGTAAGAGGAAGACAGCTTCAACCGTCTGTGTGTTGAAAAATAGTAACACACCCGCACCATATTTTCTTGTTAGTAATGTTAACAGCATTGTAACAATAGAAATAGTAATTAGTTAGATTACTCGATACTAAAAAAAAGTAAAGCCTTTAGTAACATTGTTACTCTTAATCACCATTACTTTTAACTGTTACTTTTTGTCACCTCATATCCTGAATGTGGGTTAGTCCTGTATATTAATGCTCAGTAAAATCTTGATCCTGAATAGAGGATAAAAGGTGCAGCTGTGGGAGCAGCAGGCAGTCAGACAAAAGTAAATGGAGTCATTCTCCAAATCAAGGCCAACTCATTGGTCTGCTGCAGTTGTAACCCAATTATTCCCAGGCCACATGTTTGCAAAGAAGGGGTGTAAGGCAGAGGGGAAAGCCCTCCTTTTTTCTCCTGCAGTCACCCCATAAAACACAGAGGGTAGAGAAGCAAGGAGAGAAAGTTGGGACATCTTAAACATTATTCCGCATGACCTAAGGAAAAAGTCGGTATCCGATATTGTCTGTGGGTAAATGCTGGCATGTAGTCATTTTTTCCCATCTGTGCACTCCACTAATGCTTGCTTTATTTAAGTGGTTCATGTTGAGGTAACTTGTTAATGAGTATCTGGTGGAAATTAATTTATTCCTTGTTCAGATGTAGCTATATACTCTACTGAGAATAAGCATATTTAATAATAATGTGAGTGGATCTTCAAAATAGACATCTAAATAGCTCATGGGGAAAATGAGTAGAAAAAGTTTATCAGCAATAATGCTGTTTGAATAATTATAACCATCATAAGTAACCAAATCATCTCAACATGTATTTGCTCAAAAATTATTTTATTACAACAAACACATCTTTAATCATCCAGACAAAGGAAAGCAACAGTAGATAAGTTGAGGCATCTCTTCTCTGAAAGGTCTGGAAATTCATAAAGTGGACGTGGTGAAACATCAAGAGCGGTTACACCAGGAGGCTTTTCTGTGGGACACATGAAAAAGGCCACTTCATCATCCAGGGAAGAACGGTCATATTTTAGATCTGGATGAAGGACCTTATGAGTATCCTTGGACTGAGGCCAGGCATCAGCAGGTGGAGGACTTGGTGGCAGTGGAATCTCATGAGGCAGTGGGCTGATACACCTTGAATCAGTGTATTCAGCAAACACAGGGAACGGTGGAGGACTTGGTGGCAGTGGAACCTCATGAGGCAGTGGGCTGATACACCTTGAATCAGTGTATTCAGCAAACACAGGGGACGGTGGAGGACTTGGAGGCAGTGGAATATTAGCCAGGAGGCTGAGAGGCATCAAATCAGACCTCTTGTGTTTTAGAGAATGAGGTGAAGTGTATTTCTTTTCAAACGGTGGAGGACATGGAGGCAGTGGAACATCATGAAGCGTCAGCCTAATGAGCTTAAGCATTAACTCTTCCTCTTCATCACCTACAGACCACACTGTTGAACTTGGATTCTTTCCACAGGGACCAAATGCTTCAACAGGTGGAGGACTTGGAGGGAGTGGAACCTCATGAGGCAGAGGGCTGACACACTTTGGATTCGTGTATTCAGCACACACAGGGGATGGTGGAGGACTTGGAGGCAGTGGAATATTAGCCAGGACACTGAGAGGCATCAAGTAAGACATCTCATGTTCAAGGAAACGAAGGGAAGCATACTTCTTTTCAGAAGGTGGAGGACGTGGAGGGAGTGGAACATCATAAGGCAGCCCGCTGATACACTTTTGATCAGTATCGTCATCATTCACAGGGGATGATGGAGGACTTGGAGGCAGGGGAAGATCCCACGTCATCAGCCTCATACGTTTAGGAGGCGGTAAGATCCCCACATCCTGGAAGCAGTACTTGCTGCACACATAACAAGAAAAATCAGCAGCTGATTATTTTTGCAACATATGATGGAAACAGATGTTTTAATGTCCTTTTTTTTTTTTTTTAAATTGAAAAGCAAACATACCTGTCACTGCTGACATCTGAGCTGCTTTGTGAGTTAAACCTCTTAAGATGTGGATTTTCCTTTAAAAAGTTACATATTATTATTGTTGTTGTATTTTTCATTAAGAATTCACATGATTTAATGTTTAGAAACAGACACAGTGAAGAGTAACTTACCACAGCTCGAGCCATTTTAGGCGTCTGTCAGGAGAAAGATCCACGCAGGATTTGGTTTCTCTGTGTAACATTACAGGACAGTTGTCATACACTTTCAAGTCAGTTTCAACAATGTATATCCAATCAAACTGTATCATTACAGCATTGTTTAGGTGATTAAATACGAAAGAAATGAAGATAAAAACAGTAACAGCTGGCAATCAAGGTAAAACAACCTTATGAGAAAGGTCTTAATCATTATTGTTTAAAAGTAAATCTTTCAATCCTTACTTCAGTGACTTGTTTGTCTGTGCTTGCTGTCAGTCGTGGTTTTGTGTCAAATAGTTGTAGTTTTTGAGCAAAGTTTGCAAAGACTCCAATGTTGTGTCTGTTCAGAACCAGTGTAATGAGGAGACTGAGTGCAGGTTTGGAATTGTCAGTAACAGAAGAATGCAGCAATGTTTGAATTTGAATTTGTTATTCTTATTGTTTTAACAACAATAACTACCAGGATCATGCCATAGCAACACAGTGATGCCCAATCAAATGTCAGATACAAGGGATCTGACATTACACATCCAACAGGACAGTAAAGCAATGGGCATCAATGCAACAAGTCAGGCCTTAAAAAATACCTGAGTTATATAACAGCACACTGACAGTGTCTCATATAAATGATACTCTGATTAGGAAGTGATTTTTTTTTTCTTTTTTAAATGAAATAATCTTTCATTTAAAAACATAATAATTTTTGAGTAGTGTATTTAAATTTCTAATGATAATGTAATTTTTAAAATTACATTATTATTTTAATTTTTGCATTTTTGATTATTTTTTCTCCTTCAGTAGTTTTTTCATATTTCACTTTGCTCTCACTCATGCTTGGTTATATTAATGTGCATGTCATCTGTATATGGTAAAGTGCTTTGTTACGTCCTACAGAGCAGGAGCTTTTCTGGGGGCCTGTCTTCTCCTGTTTTTTTGCTTATTTGTTGGCTTGTTTTGTTTTTTCCTATAAGCTACAGTCCAATTAGCCCGTCTTGAATCAGTGGAAGCTTGAGAAGTGACAAAAAACCCATCCTTCACCTCTGTCTCAGCCGGTGGAAGCTGGTAGAAATCATGCTGGACGTTAGAGAGAACGAGAAACCCCCCAATGCATTGCAATGTTTTGCTTATCCTCAGAAAATGTCTTTGGAAAAATTTAATAAAAATTATTTTAATTATATCTTCTAATCCTTTTCCATGGCAGATAGGTTGAATTCTCAGTCAACAGGTACAAAGAATTTAAGGGAGATGCGGATTTTTTGCAGACTAGGTCACTTCATGGAATGTACAGATGAGTGTGAATGAAATATAATAGTTTTATAAATTGTTGCCGGCGGAGCTCACGGGCGCGTCACTGCAACTCCCCCTGGCTTCTGCTCCGCGGCTGCTGGGTGAGCCCTCATCTGGGACTCTCCTCAGCTCTTTCTGGGACAGTTGCGCGGCTGCCCCTCTGTTGGTCTTCCTTGGTCTCTTGTGTTCTGGGGGCCTCTGGATGTCTGGAGTTTTGATCTCCTCCATACCTGCTTCATGCCCTGGAGGACGGGGCTGTGGCCCCCCCACACCCTCTAGCAGATCATTACATGAAGGAACCTTTTAAAAAAACAAGCGTGTCCATGCTCACAGGTGTACACACGGGTGCTCACACACACAAACTACACCCTTTTTGGCTCCTACCTCAAAGCACACTGTGTTCTGTTGATCTTATGTGCTGCACAATAATGTTTAATATTTAGTATTTACTGTCATATTCCCATTTATCATTGTGATGTTGTTTATTCTATTACTCTTGTTTTCTTCTGCTTGTTTTCTTTTTTCTTTCTCAACAGGTGATCCAGGTGATCGATATATGCATTTTTTTTTCTGCCCATTCTGTTGGTTTTTGTTTTTTGCCCTTCTCCCCCGTCCCTCTTCTCAGCTGTTTCTCTTTCCCTCTTTCTTTCTCCCCTTCTTTCCCCCAGTCAAGTCTGTCCCGTATTCAACAAGTGAAAATAAAATAAACAATAAAAGGTGAATCAAATGGACCATTATGGCAAGGCTGGGATGGTCAATTTGGTAAAGTAAATCCGTTGGGCATCTTTCTTTGCCTTTAGACAATAATTCTGATGGCAAAAGAGCCAAACGGGACAGGCAAAAAAAAAAAAAAAAAAAAGAAAACCTGGACAAAACAAAGAAATGAACAACTAAAAAGAAGAGTGCAGGCTCAATATAGATGAGATTACATAACTTCTGGGGAATAAAAGGATGTGGTTTCAACTACAGTGTTCTGTGGTCTAAGTAATGTTGTGAGAGTGAGTTTGAAGAAATTATGTGCAAGTAAAATCTTCACCCATTAAACTCTGCTGTTCTATTTATTTTCTTTCTCAGTTACTTCCTTCAACCCAACAAGTGACAGATGACAGTTTTCCTTCATGAACTTGAAAGAAAAAAAATGTGGTAATTTTTTTATTCCACTGATAAACAAAAACTAACATGAAGAGCTGTCACTGATGGTTGATGCCATTTAAGTCTTTAAAGAATTAGTTATCAACTGGAATATATATTTTTATACAGGAAAAGCACACTTTACCAAAATGTACTTAAGGCCATGTTGCACTAAAGATGGAAAAAACAGGCAAATGTAAAACACACTGTCAGTTGATCATTACTGTTTGTATCTAATATGAAACCTTCACACTGTTAGTTAATAGAAATGCCTTTGGCCCCATCATGTGGCCAGTGCTGATCACTGCATTAAATGCAAATCAAGCTTCATTCTTGTCTCAAATTGTTCTTTCCCTGTACTAGCCAACATTATAGATGTCGACATATTGACACAGAGAAATTGATAATAATAAAGTAATACAAATAAAGAAAATGTTTAAAAAAAAAGAAGAAGAAGACGAAAAAATCAACTTGTGTATTAAGGAAAAGGCAGCATTATTCTGTTTATCTCTTGCGCTTGCTTTTGTTGTAATGTTTTTTATGGTAAAACACACAAACGCAGCATGAGGAAAACAAAATCTTTATTGTACTTCAAAAATGGGACATAATGACAAATGTCACTTTTCAAATGTCTTTTTTATACATATCAACAAATATTCTTATTACTGCTGCATTTGTGTCACATAAAATATTTTAAAATGTCACCTGGTTAATTAGAGCTGTTTCCACAATGAAACAGGCTAATGTGTAAAGTCATTACAAGCTGCCTCATGTGCCCTTCATGTTTTTTGTATTGTTGCTTGATAAGAATATGTGAGCATTTACTATTATCGATCATCTACTATGATTCGTAATAGTGAACAAACAAGCCATTGTTATGCATGGTACCGATACTGTAGTTGCACGCTGACCTCTGTGCAACGGCAGCAGTTGTTTAGCAGTTTAGCAGCTCAGTGACCACACGACCTTGTGGTTTCTAAGGTTGTGACAATCAACGCAGTGAAGACCAGCTATGATGCTTGAGGCACAGCTCACATCTTCTCAACAAAACACAATGTAAGCAAAGCACCAACACTATTGAAAAAAGGCTTTGTTTAATCCCCGGGGGTAAAATTTTGATTGGGGCTTTTACAATATTGTCAATATTGTTGTTGTTATTTATTTGATATATGTCAGTATGCTTAAAAAAGGTGAATGAAGATGAGCCCAGAGAAAAGAAGGAAATACCTTTCTTATTACATGAAGAATACCTCTTCATGTAATAAGAAAGTAACATCAATTGCAGATGTCTTACTTTCATAGGAATCATCATTGTAGAGTTTCAGCTAAGTTGAGGTCAGATATAATATAATCTGTATATAATATAATGTTTTGCGCAAAAGTTAAAGTTTTCCTGTGACTTGAGTGATGTTTTCTTTGTATAGAAGTTTAGAGTTAAAAATGTTATCTGCAGCAACCCCTGAGAGAAGTAACACAAGGAATGTAAATGTGGTGTAGTCACATACTGTTACTATTGCATTTATCTGGGACTCTCCACCATTTGTCCTTAGAAATGAAGAAGCTTCTCGAATGCGAGGTGAAACGTCTTCAAGCAACTTACAGAAGTCCAGAAGCTTTTCTTTCCAAGCTCCTTAGACTATCTATCACTATAGCTGACTGCTAGATACTGAATCCAGACGCTCCTGTTCCAGTTGTGTTAAGAATGTTATTTTGAGGACTTTTTATTTGTTTGTTTGTTTTTTTAAACAAAGATATACCACTGGATACTTATGAACACACCTAAAAATTGAATACCATATGATTTATCCCATGTAGCATGTCTGTCTGTGTCTGCCTGACACCAACTGCACTGGGTAGTGGATGTCTTAAAATAGGCTTAAGTAGGGATGGGTATCGTTTAGGTTTTATCCGATACCGGTGCCAAATAGGTACTTTTGAAACGGTGCCGGTGCTTAAACGGTGCTCGAACCGGTGCTTAAAGAATGGAGAACACAAAATTGGTCCATAAACCTCTCATGTTCAGCTGGTTTTTGTAAAAAGATAACAATGTTAGCCTTTTCTGCAGCTATGGGGCATATATGGTATCACTCTTGGCTGGAAGCAGTGCTTAAACAATGGAAAAAACACAAACTTTGTCCAAAAACCTCTCATGTTTAACTGTTTTCCACTTTTTCTTTGGTCATTTTAGCCTTTTTGGCCAGGGTGAAGGGAGTATCTGCCATCAAACAAGAAGACAGCCGCATGTAGCTATGATGATGTTTGCTAGTTCACCTTACCTGCATTAATGTAATAACGTGTTTAGCCTACTCAACCTAAATTACACACGAACATTAAGCTACTCACGCAGAGAAGAACGGCTGCTGCTGCATCATCATCCTCATCATTTCTGCTACACTGGCAGGGCTAGGGGCCAGGACTCTATTCTTCGGGTTTGGGGGGATGTTGCTCCGGGTCCGATAACTGGCAACCCACCCGACGTGCACGGTGTGAGGTCTCGCAGCAAGCTATCAAATACGGCGCATTTCTCGGCTTTTAAAAAAAACGCTATGCGTCGCCAGCTGTTTAATCGGATTTGAGGTGTTACCTCCTTTGACAGTATCACAGTATCAGCTTAAAGCACTTGTTGCAGGCTGCTGAGTTTGCATATTTTGCTGTGAAGTACAGCCAGACTTTTGACCGCTTTGCCTTGGACATTTTTAATCTGTAGCTCTGCTCTAACAGAACGTACGTACCTGGCCCCGCCTACTATCCTCGGAAACGTAAAATGATTGGCTAGAAGTGTATCACAGCTCAGGAAAAAAAAGCACCGAAATAAAGCACCGAAATGTGCGCTGCTTTTCGGTCTGGTTACTACCGTTTATGTCAGAACCGGTGCCATCATGGCACCGGACACCGGTACCCATCCCTAGGCTTAAGTTACTGTTACTCGACCTGGTGATATATACTGAAGAACAGCGTGGCAGACAGCCTGAACCTGTGCTCTTCATCACAGGATTAAATTCAACTGTTTATTTTGCTTTTTTATGTCCTGCAATGTACATTTGTCAATATAATCTGCATCACAAAAGTTTGTGAAAAGAAGCAAAAGGAAGTATCAGTTAACAGCCTGGTGTGAAAACCACATTAGATTAAAGTCACAACTCTTTCTTTTTTTAGTGTGTCTGCTAAAGACACACTGACATGTATGTTCTGAAGTACTGCGTGGGAGACAGCACGAACCTGTGATCTTCATCTCAGGATTTAGGTCAAAAGATAGAGAAAAGTCTGTTCACACACATTTATGTATAAACATTTGCTACCACAGGAGTGAAACAAAAATCACATGTAAAATGTGACAGCTGCAACTGATGGCTTGTCTTTTTTCTCAGCAGCTTCAGAAAATCAGCCATTTCTGTGCACATAGTTACAGATTTGTCTCCACATTTACAAATCATTTACTTTTAAATCTGAGTGAATTTCACAAGATCTTGCAGATCACTTGCTCTGCATTTTACTGCTTTTAGTTAACTGTAAAAACGTTGGCTCCACCATGTGATGAGTGCTGATACTATGCGTTTTTACATTTACTACTAAAGGTTACAGCTTTTACTAGATCATCACAGAATTATCACTAATCACCAACTAATACACGTAAAGGAAAACACCAATTCTTTTTTAATGTAAGGGTTATTATAGTGTTGTCCCTTTCTACATTATGCTTGACTTAAATGTAATGGTTTGTATGACTGAGATACATACAGAGAATAAATGTAACACTTTGAGACAGATTCATGTAAAACATGAGAAGAGCACAGATTTTATTGTAGTTAAAAATTGGCATGGGATCACAAAACCTGACAAATATTATTGGAAATCTAAATGTTGGTCAACAAGCTTCAAAGCATTTATTATCATTGCATTTGAAAATACAACGAAATTTTAATTGCATCACCAGGTTGCCGACCAAACGCACACAGTTATACGTGTCTCACAAAGTCCACTTACTGACTTTTTCACACATGTCAAGCATATAACATAAATTATTGATGGATTTATGTCACCTTACACAAGATATTCATATCAATCACACTTTTCATTAAAATACTGCTTAGAAGAACTGCCCGCAGGGGAGTTTGTGCCCTTCATGTTTTTGTATTGTTGCTTGATGTCTCTGTTGGTTCTCAGTCATCCAAAACACAAGCCGAGCAACAAAGCATATGCTGTGCAGTGCAGAGAGCTCTACACTGGAGAAACCGCATAGCCACTCGACAAATACGTGACACAACATAGAAGAGCCTCCTCGACAGGACAAGACTCAGCTGTACCTCTGCACCTAAAGGACAAAGTCACTCTTTCAGGGATGCCAATGTTCACATTTTGGACTGAAAAGACAGATGGTTGGTTTGAAAGAGGAGCAAAAGAGACCATCTATGTCCACTGTGAACAGCCACCTTTGAACAGAGCGAGCAGCTTATGACACCAACTGTCAGCTACCCACAATGCAGTCCTGAGATCCCTCAATAGGTCACATGATAGGGTAAAGGTCTTACAGTGGTTTCATCCAAAACCTCTGATGGTAATGGCCCACGCCTTTTTACACACTATGGCTAATGTCATGTCGCAGATGATTAATAGTGGGTCAATGATCACCTCCTAGGGGTTAGATAATTGGGAATTTCCACCTGATGAGAGGTAAAACGTCTTCAAAAAAATTTAAAGCTTCTTTTCATGATCTTAGATCTCTTAAGTCTCTACTATGATTAACAGCTGTGAACAAACAAGCCAGTGTTTTATGCATTATACAGTTTTCCTTTCTCGATGACGTCTGTGCAGCTTAGGTAATGTCACATGGTTTAGAGGTTTAGCAGCTCAGTGAATACAGGATGTAGTTTGTGGTTTTAATGTCATGACAACACAGAAAAAAGTAACCATGATGCTTCACTGTGTTTTTATCTCAAACAAAAGGCACAGCCCACGTCTGCTAAACACAACACAAGGAAAGCACCATCACTGACCAAAGCCTTTTATTCAATCTCCAAGGTTAAATGTTAAATGTTGGTTGGAACTTTTACAGGGTTGTTGTAGTTTATTTAAATTATGTGAAATAAAATGTAGTTCGAATATTAAGTATTAAGTATTTAATTTAATTTAATTTAATTTAATATCTCATTATATTAAATGCCTTCTAAATACCTTTTTTATCCCTTTATGTTTTCTTCAAAATTAAAGTAATCCAGTGAGTACTTGTAAAATATGTTTACCTTTACATTAACTGCACAGCTGGAACTGCTAAACTGGCATAGTTTTATTAGCTACTTGACCAAAAGTCAACGTTAACTTTCATCTTGATTTGAAATAGGTGGTGTTTCTCTTGTTTCTCTTCCATCCTGGTTCAGTCTAACCTCTGAGTAGACAACATCCTCTTCAGCATCATCTGAAAGAAGTAGAAAGAGAAATCTGTGTCTTGTGTAATCAAAGGAGATTAATATTGTACATCAAAAACTTGTAGCAAGAAAGTTTTCACAAACATTCACCATGACACAATATTTGTAGCTTTGGCTCTGTACATTACCACAGTGGATTTTAAATCAAATAAAAAACTGTGATTGAAATAAAGCATTTAGTTTTAATTACCTTTAATTTAAGGCATTAGGCCCAAAATTGGATAATTATTAGGGGTGGCAATTTAACGCGATAATTGTGATTAATTAATTAGAAAAAAAAAGGGGGAAAACGTATTTATTCACACTTTGCATTTCAAGCAAAGAGGAACTTTTGTCAATGTTGGATTTCCTGGTATACCAATTACACTGATGCACACATCAGAGCTACGAGGAATCAGAAGAAAGCATGTTGCTAGGACTGATCGGAGGCAAATTTCATTTCAAAAGACTACCTGACAGAAGCCTTGAAAAAAGCGTGGTTTTGTGCAAACTGTGCAAAAACCTTATGGTACCATCTAGATGCAAAATATGTTGAAGCGAGCACAGAAACTGTGGGAGCTGCTAGCTCCAGCAGTGTCAGTTTGAGTATCAACAATTTAACCTTAACTTGATGAAATGACTGGCTTCAGGACCAAAATTAGCAAGTCAACATCAGACAAACTTACAAGTTCTTTCGCAAAATGGATTGCTCTGGACTGTAGACCAATATCAGTGGTAGAAGATAGGGGGTTAGAAAATTTGCTACAGTTAGCATCAGGTGATCTAACTTTCCAGCTACTTTTACTTGAAGACTATTTCAAGTAAAATTCAACAGCTTCATGACACTGAAAATCAAACAAAATTAGATGCATTACAGACAGCCCTGCTAATGTGGAAGAACTACACCAGGAGCAAACAAGACTGGGGCAACAGAAAGAGCCACTTATACAGGATGTTTCCACACGGTGGAATTCAACAGTGGATATGGTTTCTTGTCTACTAAAAAATCAAGAGGCTGTTTTTGCTGCTTTGGACAAACAAAAGCACAAGCTAGTGATTTTAACTCCATCAGAGCTGGTAAACCACAGTCCTTGAGCCATGCAGGTAAATAAAACTATTTTTTAACTTATTGTTACTGTTTCTTCAAAAAGATCCATAGTTAACAGTTATTGTGTAGATTAATAATTACTTTCTTGAGCTGTCTACTACAGATTTGTGACTGAGCTTCTTGGAGGTGAGACATATGTCTCATGTTCAGTGGTTTTACCTGCTTTCTGCCACCTGCATCACACCATGGAGGTCTCCAATTATGACTCAAACTACATGGTACAAGACTGACTTCACAAAGGACCTATCCCAACGTGTAGCTACACTCAACCATCAGTGGCTCAAGATAGCTACTGTGCTTGACCCACGCTTTAAGGATTTCAAGTGTGTTGCGAGGGGAGAGTGAGAAGAGGTTTGAACCAGCCTTGAGGCCCTGCTGCAGGAATAGTGTAAAGATGCCACCACAAAGGAGCCAACAAAGACAAAGTGCCTCCTCCTCTCTTCATTGTCTTTAGACTCTGATTCAGATGAAGAAGCCCTGAGTAACAGGGCCCTGAGTCTGTACAGAGCAGAATCCACCATCAGCGACAGAAAGACTGCCTGCTGCAGTGGTGGTCAGTCAAGCAGGGACCCACCCACAGCTGTCTGTCCTGGCCCACAAGGATCCTGCCACTTCTGTCCCATGTGAGAGACTGTTCTCACTTGCAGGTCACATGTTTCTACCTTATTTTTTTAAGAAGAAAAACTGCACTTTATGTTGAAATTTTTATTATTATTATTATTTAAAGACAATACCACTTTGAAAATGTACGTAAAGGACTTAAAATAGCACTTTCTTTTTAAGTCTGCCCAATTTTGGCCAGGGATATTATTTTTTGTTTCTCTGTTTTGAATTTAAATGCAGTTTAAACCCTATTTTTTCTTTCCAGAAATTAAAAGAGGTGGAGTTTACAATATTAATGTCCATGTCTATTATTTGATTCGGTCACCTAATAAAACCCCTTTAAATGAAAAAGAATGGCGCCTTGGGGCAAATTTTCTTGTGCGATTAAATGCGATTAATCAAGATTAATCACAAAGCCTCTAATCAATGAATTACACAATAGATGGAAAAGTAGCATCATGACCAAGTTCTGTTTCTATTTTATTTCTGGAAAAATGAAGCAGACATCATATCTAAAGTCATAACAAAGCTCTAAATTTGTATTTTATAGCTTTTTGATGTCATTTTAAATATAATGCTCAAGTAGATGTCAGTATAAGTAAAGGAGGCCATCATTCTGTGGAAAAAGCACAGAAATAAACCAGAGAGATGGCAAAACATTTAGGAGTGGCCAAACAACTTTGTACATTCTTAAAAATGTACAAGGTTGAGCTGCAGTGCCATCTCAAATACACCATTCTTCTTCTATCCAAGAGATATTCTCTGACACCCACCTTGATCCCATCTGTGATGTGTCACTCCAAAGAACACGTCCCTGCTCTAGAGTTCAATGGTGGTGTGCTTTACACAACTGCTTGCAACACTTTGCATCAACACTTTGCACTGGGGCTTGGAAACCCATTCCATGAAGCTCTCTATGCACTTTTCCTGAGCTAAGCTAAAGGCCATGGGTTGAAGGCAGTCTTACTGCAAGACTGAAGTATAAAACTGATCCTTACACTTTAAATCATTTTAGTTTTCTAGTAAATTTTGGTTCTCTGAAAACGAGAGACTGGAAAAAAAAAAAAAAACCTCCACTGGCCAGTGGTACCCTCAGCGTCAAGGTAGATAGACCTATGTTCTAACTTTCGAAATCCCACATCACTTTGTTCTCAAAAGTTATGATTTTTTTTGTAGATACACGAAAGATATCAATTTGAAACTCCTACATTGCTTTATTCTCGAGTTATCACAATGATAAACCCACCTGCCCACTGCTTGTCAGGATGACAACAATAACCCATCAGCCTTTTACAGCTGAGGAGAAAATGACTGTAATTACTAAACATTTAATAAAAAGTTTTGTAAAACTCATTGAATTAAAGGTGAAAATCAGCATTTCAATCACATATTGATTATTTTACAAAAATTTTACTAAAATCCCTTGTGGTCCTGTACAGAAGCAATACAAATAATGGCGCTTACTGTAAAGGTTTTATAACAATTTGACATACATTCATGTGTGGTACTCACTGAGATAAAATTGATAGCAGCAATATAGTTAATTTAAAATATTACCTTCATTAACAGTCATAGTGCCAGTCTTTTGGAATTTCCGGACACCAAGAAACACAGCCAGAATGAGTAGAATGGCAATGCTTCCTACCACAGCCACAGTCACGACACAGTGGTCAGAAACATTACCTAGAAATTGAATACATTAAGAAGAATGTACTGAGATAATGGGGATATAATGGCCTCAAGTCACTTGCAATTTATGCTTCAGTATCTATAAGGTAATTGGTCTATAGACCTATAAGATTGATTTTTTTTAACTCAAATAAATAACTTAATTAGAACAATGCCTATGAATACATAAACTAAACAAAATAATTAAAAATATAGAAAAAATGAATATCTAACTAGAACATTTTTTTATATTACCTGTACATCTTATAAGGTGGATGATGGTTTGTTGTCTGCTTATATTGTTTTTGACAATACACATTAGCTTTCCCAGCAGTTGATCATCTAAGCTGATGGTAACATTTGAAATGTTGTGGTTTTCTGAAATGTTGGGTTGGGTTTTTATCAACAAGTTATCATCTAATAAGAAGATGAACTCTACGTCATCTCCTTCAGAGGAGCAGCTGACTTTCCTTTGTTCTGGTGACAAACACACCTGAGATACAGCTGGTTTTGACACAGGAGCTGAAAGACAAACATGTGGTCACATATGTATGCAGTACGAATTGCAATTTAACATCCACTGCCAGCTCTGCAAACTATCATATATGTCTTCAGAAACTCTGTTTTTAGTGGTACCTGGTAAGTTATTCTAGTTTTTACAAAACAGAATTTTGCAAAAAAAAAAATTATCTTTGGGAGACTTTGTCAGCATAGATAACTTTTAAAAACAGATCTATGCTACTTTTGAAAAATGTTACAGGTTATTAATGTCTTTGATTATCCAAAGATATATTTTAGCTTTACAACACATTTAACATGTTCATTTCTATTACATATATTTTACATTACCTGTACAGCTTGTAAGGTGGGTGATATTTTGTTTTCTGCTGACATTGTTTTGAGCAACACATGTCAGGTTTTCCATCAGTTGACCAGGTAAGTTAATGGTAACATTTGAAACGCTGTTGTTTTCTGTACCGTTGGCTGTAGTCTGTATCAACAACTTATCATCCAAAGACAAAATGAACTCTACTTCATCTCCTTCAGAGAAACAGCTGACTGTCATCTGGTTTGGTGATAAACACATCTGCGTAACAGCTGGTTCTGACACAGGAGCTGGAAAAACAAACGCATAGTCACATATAGACACAGTATCAACTGCAATATGACATTCACTGCTACTCTAAGGAGTGTAAATACATATCAATACAGGCTTTATGTAAGTGCTTACTCATAGCTTATTTATATAAAATGTGTGCATAAAATGAATGATAATTTTATAACTCACTTACTAATATATAACCAGCAATAAGAACAACGATAAATGCAATCTATAAACTGTTCATGTAACTACCTGCTTTTTAAATTTCTGGTTTTAGCTCTAAACCGTATTTTGACAGGTACATTGTTATTACACAGATGTTATTCAATAAGTCAATAAGTTGTTGGTCTTACCGAGTATATGTAGATGGATGTTAACTGTGTGCAATAACACACCGTCAGTAGAACTGTGTGTTTCCATGTTGTACTCTCCAGAGTCATGTTTTGTTGCTTTGTTGAGCTTCAATGTTCCATTTGTGGAGACTGTAGTACGATTCTTGTATTTTTCATTGAGACTAATTAATGTATCATTTATTAAGGTTAAAATGTTATCTGTACCCTTTTTCAAGCTTGTCTTCATATGTGGATTAGTAGGTATGTAAAAAACGAGTGGTTCTCCTAAAACTCCAAAACACGTCTGGGGTCCAGGTTCAGTTAGATTGCATTCTGAAGACCCTGGTAAGAAAATAAATAAACAAATGTATACAAAGAGGGAAATGAATAACTATCATGTAATTGTACTAAACAGAAATCCATAAACTTTGTATCTATGTAACCGATTAATAGTTACTGACAAAATCCATGTGTATGGAATTTGAGCAATAGTATTAATGACACTGTTGTCTGATGTACTGTTGTACAGCACTATATCAAAGAGAAATGTTCTCTCATCAGACAAAACATTTAAATGCTTTAACCTCGTAGGACCTGGTCCACATATGTGGACATCATTCAACATTTGGGTTGTCTAGACCAAAATGCTGAATTTTACTCTACAAGGCCTGATATCCACTTACGAGGACATTAGACTGCCACTGAACTTTTAAAATTTAAAACGAATGTCCTCATCTGTGGATCTCATTTTTGTCAAAAAAAAAAAAATCAGGTAAAAAATAAAAATCTGGTAATTCTTTGTTTTTACATTCATCAGGTCCCAATCAGCCCAAATAGCAAAGAGAAATTAAAAATGCATGCCATGAAAGAGTTCTTAGGAGGTTAATAATGACTTAACATTGTAGATTTGTTTTGTTCTTCTATGTACTGTTTAATAGTTGAAGCGTACCTTGTGCCACAGCGGTCATTGCTGGAGTTGCGATGATGATGTAGATCAAAATCATCTTCTGTTTGGACAGAATCAGATTATTTTGCATGTGTAGTGTACTATCAAACGTGTGGATTATCTACATAATGGATAAATAGAAACTATTCTTACTTTGGAAAATAATGCAACAACTATTGACATACTAGACATTTGCATGCTTTTTAACTAATGTCGCCATAACAACAGTCACTCACCACATTTAAAAGAAGATCACTTCTTACTCTTTGGCATGTGAATTCACCACTGGCACCTGGATGGTATATTTCTGGTCTTTTTTCCCTTTCATGAAGAAAATCGAGGAAGACATTATTTGCCTTAAGCACAACCAGAGCACTAGACTCAACGTAAATATTAAATAAACTTGTTTTTATATAGCACTTTTCCACTTGAGCACTCAAAGAACTTTACAACATGTTTCATACACACACAATTTTTTGATCTTACTATCTTACAGTTGCACACACATTCCAACTCTGACAAACACACTGGGAGAAACTTGGGGTTCGGTATCTTGTCCAAGGATACTCTGCAGACTGGAGCATTCACCAATGTTCCAATTAGGAGATGACCTGTGCTACAGCTAATCCCGTGAGAGCAGTTACCAAGCTTTATGTCACATTCAATGGGTGTTCATGTTAGCCCACAATGAATTAACAGGAGTCACTCTCTGACATTAATCAACAATGCTGCTTCTTGCTTTTGTTTGTGCACTTTTTATTTGCATGTACCAAGACAAGAATGCACATGAACATGATGATGAGAACTGGATGATTAAAAATGCAAATATCCAAATTAGATTATAAGATATAGTTGACATGTTCATCAAAGATCTTCCTGAAACATTTCCACAACATAAAGTAATTTAGCAAATATGTAGTTACAAAACAGAAGGATAAGAACAACATGACATGTTTAGAATCAAGTGCTAACTGTAAATACCCAGCGGTACAACAGTACAATGTTTAGTTAAAGTTCTGTGTGCATATGTGTGGGTTGTACCTGTATGTCAGACACCCACAGTATAAAACTTCCTGTTATTTTAATAAGTCAACAACTATAATTGTTATATTAATTGTTATATGGCTGATAATTATAAATATCTAGCTTAGAAAAACATTTTTATTCTTTACTTTGGTTTTTTTCTGTGCTCGCTGGTAGAGGCCACATTTCTTTTTTTGAACACCATATTAGGGCTATCCTATCAAACAAAATATTACTATTTTTAAAATTTTAGTCTGTTTTCAAATCGCTACTTTAAGCTTAAATTTTGTAGTTCTGGTCAACAGATTTATGACATATTGTTTGAACTGTGGACACCAAAGCTATGGTGACCAATCAAAAGGGTTTCGTAACATTTCTTCTTCTATTATCTAGTATTTTTTACAATCATAATCAATGGATCTTTGAAATCTTTTTAAAATTGTTTTTATAGTACAGTAATTTCACCGATGAGAATTAAGTTTAGCATTACTTACCAGCACCTGGAGTTCTTCTCTGTGGCGGCAGGCATGACGGGCTTTGGGCTGCTGTTTTTGTCTTGTGGTTTGGACAGAAATGAGTAAGCATGTATTTAAAGTCATGTTAGTCTTACTCAAGCATTTAGTGTCTCAACATACTTGTCTTTACTTATGCAAACATGTCAATATAGTAATTAGACAAATTAGAGTATTACTTTTGATGATATTCAGACATTTTATTTCTCATGTTCTTAATATCAAGCATTTTTGAGCTGCTATATGGATGGAATTTAAAAAGAGTAACTTTAAGTGTAGCCCAGAAAATCATCTCAAGGTTAAACTGTTGGTAACAGAAGAGAATGCTTTAAGGTGTGCTTTAAAATATATGCAAAAAGACAGCATTGAGGGTTCATTTAAATCATGGAAAATCATGGAATATGTCCCAGATAATCCCATATTATATTCTCACTAGACAGACTGTGATACCGCATGCTTCTCTGAATCTCTGTAAACATACCAATAAAGCACTATATGCCTTTAAAGGGATTTTATTCTCACGTCCTGCAATTTGAACTCATCAACATGGTCTACAGCAAGTATCGGTTGACACCCTAATGTGGGATGCTAAAACTATGTTAGGTTAAAACCACAGCTCTTTCCATTTTATATTTGTTGCAGATTCACTGACTGATTGAAGTTTATGTTTAAAAATACAAAGAAAATCTACTAGTACACCCACACAGAGTGAGAAAGAGAGGGGTACAATATCATATAAACTACAAGGAGAGAGATCTGATTATAATATATTAAGGTTAGTTAAATGAGCGGGTATAAAAGTAATAGAATAATGTTAGTGTAGTTAGAGTTGTTTATACTTTTTGGGAAATTACTTCACAAAGACACAGTGAAGCTCCTTCCGATCGTCTCTATACTTTTACATCAACTCCCTGAATGCAAACTGTATCTGTAGTGCTCTTTCTTGGCATTACGCTTAACTGTTGCTCACTCGTCATTTTCTCTCTTATTAACCTAGCTGCAAAACTTTCCTTTATCATCATGGTATGGCTCATCCACTTCATCCTTCTGTACGTTACTAGATTTATTAAAAAACGGTACCAGTGCAATTCTCCATTCCTCAGCCATCCTCTCACTCTACAAGATTGAGTTAAAAAAAAAAAAAAAAAACTAGTTAAAAAGTCTATTTTTTTCTATCTGTCTTACACGGATAGAATCAAATTATCTGCAACACACTGCTGTAATGTTTTACTATCAGTTTCAGGTGCATCACTCTGGTGCTGAACCTACCAGTTAGCTCATTTCTGTCACTTTGTATATGTGTTTGATAGCTGAAGCATAAACTGAGCTAGCAGTTGTTGCATTAACAATAAGAGTCCAGTTTTTACAAAGCTACACTATACTTAGACTAAAAAATGACATAAACATGTACTTACAGCATACATGTGTAGTCTCTCCATGTAAGTCTGCTTTGTATGTATGCAACTAGCACTTGCAGTATACTAGGCAGCTGGTGGCTAAAGTCACTGGTACTGGCGCCACCTGGTGGTGAGCCTGTAATGCTTCATCCCAGGGTTAATATTAACAGACAGTCTGTTGAAAGAAGCTGTAACTCAGGAGTTTTCATGTGTTTTCAGTGCTTTGATGTCATGTCAGCTAGTAAATTATTAATTTCCATTTTATTTTATTGCTTCCAGTTATTTGTACATAACACTGGATTCATGAGGTGAGTGCTGATCTCTGCATTTCTTGCAGCTCAAACTTCTCAAACTGTTTTTACATTTACTACTAAAGTTTACAGATTGTTCCAGAATATGACAGAACTACTAATCAGAAACTAATATAAGTAAAGGAAAACAATCATTCTTATTCACAAGTTGCAGGTTGATACATACAATACTGAGACTCTAAGCTGCAGGCAAAAAGCTGTATGCACTGAAAATACATGACTTAAATAACAAACTGTAATAGAAGCACAATTACAGCTATTTCTAGAGTAAATCTTTCATGTTTTTTGTATTGTTAGATATAATAAGTGGGCATTTTGTCATCTGCTGTGATTCTTAATAGTAAAAAAAAAACAAGCCAGTGTTATGCAAGACACATGTATAGTATGCACTTTCTCACCGTGTGCAACTAAGTTAGTATCACATGGTTTCATTGTTTTACGGTCATGACAGACACAGTGAATATTAGCTAAAATGCTCAAGCTATGAGATGATGGTTGATGCTTGACTCAGCTGTTGTCTTAGAGAGGCACAGCTCACCTTTGCTGTTATTTGCTATATATACAAAGAAGAGCACAAGAAACGCACAAACACTAATGACCACAGCTTTTTAAATCTCCAGTGTTATATGTAAGATGTTGGTGAGAGCTTCTAACTGAAACTTCTAACTTGGCATGAACAGGTTTAAGACTGGTGCTAGGTCAGAATGTATTAGGGGCAAGCTAACTTGCATCTTGATTTGAACGTGGTGTTGCTTTTCTTGTACGCTGTTTCACTTTAACATCTGAGTAGATGATGTCATCTTCAGCATCATCTGAAAGACATAGAAACAGAAATTGATTTTTTAGGTAGTCAAAAGATTTTACAATTATATATGAAAGACTTAACAATAATGTTAAGATACTGTCAGATTCAAAATCTTTTGGACAAACAGTTTGTGCTATGTGCACCACCACAATGGATTCTAACAAAACAATCAAAATATGACTGAAGTCTAGATTTAAACTCAAGGAATTTAACAAAAGTGTTGCATCAACTTTTTTATGAGTTGGATCTATTTAACCCTGATGTTAGATGGCATCCCAAAGACCCTGATGACAGTATAAGTGATGCATACCTCCACCTCAGAGGCTCAGAGAGATCCCTCATGTAATCCCACCCCCACTTTGACCTCCTTCCTCACACTGCACTACTGTCTCACTGTCTTCGTCTTCGTACATGTCCTGCACCACCATCATATAGTTCTTGGGCACTCTTCTTCCTCATACAGGGCCCTGTTTTCTCTTGATCCACCAAGGTGCAGTGAACCACCTTCTGGCCATCTCTATACTTCTCCATCAATATTGTCTCATTGGCTGTATCCCAATTCAGGGTCTGCAGCCTGAAGTACGCAGCCTCAACGGTCCTCAAGGGCCGTGTACTCAAGGACCTCTAACGCCGGAAGTGTGAGGCTTGTGAAATGGGACGGTCTAGCCTCCGTCTCGCTGCCCAGGTTGCCTAGCAACCATGATAGCGGGAAACGTGTGGTTGACAGAAATGAAGGAGAACATATTTTGTTCGTTTGTTTCTACATGAGCTTTGTGTGATTCAATAAGTATCTGAGGCTGAGACCACAGGACTGTAAAACATGATTGTTGGGCTTCATTTCTGTACTAGTAAATAACAAATAGTTAATGTTTTTCATGAGACTAAAGTCAGTGTAAATATGATATGGCCAATATTATAGTTATTATATTAATCATTATTAGTTATTACAGCAGTGAGTTTGAACTCTCAAATCAAATCACTTCTATTGTCACATCACATGTGCAGGTACACTGGTACAGCACATGTGAGTGAAATTCATGTGAGTGAACTCTGTGTCAAATACTGAGCTTCAGTAAAGATTCAAGTTGCAGCTATTCATATGTCCTATCACCTTAAATCTTCACTCAAAGACACTCAAGCATCTTTGACAGTGTATATATAGATGTATTATATATGAGACAAATGTTCCTTCAATATGTTGGCATTACTAAATTTGGCTCAATGCTTACATATATGTGTAAAAAGCAAATGTACAAGCTGTGATAACTGTGTCTGATAGAATGAAGAGTAGACTGATATATGAAATATTCCTTTATTGGGTGAGAAAATCAGACCATGTCATAACTGCTTTAAGTCACACAGAATAGATATCAGAGCCTTAAACAGGCTGGCTTCTGCTAAATGGGTCAAACTGGGCAGAAAGTATACAAACACATAACATCCTTATAGAATATGATGTAACACTATAGATCAACTTACCTCAGAATATATAAAGCAAATAAACAATTACAGCAATATGATGCAACAAACACAGCAGTGCTACTAATCCAAAATACTCAAAGCTTCATAGAACTGAAACAAACATTTATTTTTAGCTCCATTCTGCTGCTGATACATACTTTAGGTTTCTGAATATTAAACTTGTTGCTGCCTTTCATAGTGTGTAACTTGAAGGCCCTGAGTACTTTCTCCCACACTGAAAACACTGGGAGGATAAAATTATTTGAACATTACCTAATAAGACTAATTCAGGACAGACAGTTAGTTATGTTAAACTTTTCTAGCAGTCCTTCACAAACAGGGAACAGTCTGTCTATTCTCTCCATCTGTCAGCTGCTGCTGGCTCTTCCTCCTCCTCTTCCTCACACACTGCTGAGTTTGTCCTGGTGGATCATCAGGGGTGCAAAGCCTCACAGATGATGTGCAGCAGTGGGTCCCTCAGTCTGTCCTCACTCTGGACACTTGCAGTTGTCACACATGGAAATCAAATGTGTGATAAGCTGCAGGATTCAAACACAAGTGTGACTTATAAATACATGTTCATACTTTTATTTTACAATCAGAGAGAAAGAAACAGAGAGATTTTACCTTTTAACTTTTTCTTCTTCCTTTTTTTTTTTTTTTTTTTTTTTTACAAAGTTCAAGCTCTCATTACAGATGCAATAAAAATATTGCATAAACATGTGAGGAACTAAAGGGCCTCAAAAGCAACTGCAAAAATTAAGTAACTGAAAAAAAAAGTTAATTTCTAATACTTGCTGAAAACCCTTTGCTGGCAATGACTGCCTGAAGTCTTGAACTCGTGGACGTCACCAGATGCTCGGTTCCCTCGTTTTTAACGCTCTGCCTGGTCTTTCAGCAGCTGCTTTCAGTTGCTGTTTGTTTGTGGGCCTTTCTTTCTGAAGTTTCATCATCAACAAGTGACATGTATGCTCAACTGAGTTAAGGTCAGGTGACTGACTTGGCTATACAAGAATATTCTACTTCGTTGCTTTAATAAGGGCCTGGGTTGCATTGACTATATGTTTTGAGTCATTGTTCATCTGTATTATGAAACGCTGCCGAATCGATTTGATTGCATTTATCTGGATTTGAGCAGACAGGACATATATGGGTGTTGCAGTCATGGTGCTCTCTGTCTGACTTGCCCTTTTGTATCTCGTTTTAAATACACTGTTCTCTGACAGGAACAACCGATAATCATTTTGTGTTTAAATTTCAATTTTGAATTTAAAAAAACACATTGCAGTGCCATCCTTTCATGTTCAGAAACACATTCTGCAGTAACCACAGAATTCAAGTGTCACTTGTTTCCTGCCGTATCTTGCTTGTGCAGTGTGCGCAACCTCTGTTATATTTATAGAAACCCTGGTTAATGCAAAAACATGCATGGATATATGTGTAGAAAGGTGTAAGTGAATGAACTTCCATTAGCACTGCGTCCCCTGTGTATATATATATAAATATAAAGCAGAAAGTTTTTGTTACAAAAAACAGAAAAAATGTCCTGTGTTATTTATTTATTTATTCACTTTACTGTGGACGCATTGGGGTTTTGTTTTTTTTTTTTGGGGGGGGGGGGTTATTTTTTTTTTAAAAGACATTTCTATTGTAGATAAGGTAAAATAGTAAAAAAAAAACAATAAACAAAAACAAGGTAAATGTGCTGGTTCTTATATAGCACTTTTCTACTCTATCACATCACTTTATACAAGTTGCCTCATTCACACACAGCCCTTTTCATTCACAAGATTCACACTACGATGCATCACAGAGCAACTTGGGGTTAGTATTTCACCCAGCGATATTTTGCATGGAAAAGAGAGAAGCCAGGGTTTAACCTTAAGCATTTGCTATGTACAGAGAAAATATATGTAATTTAATTTTCTCATGTTTCATTAGAAAATTAATTTGCATTTTGATGTGAAGTGGTTGTTGTTTTCTTTGTCTGTTGCTTAACTCTGACATCTGAGTAGACTACCTCCTCTTCTGCATCAACTGAAAGAAGTAAAAAAAAAAATAAGACATTTTAACTGTGCATAGTTAAAGAATAATAATATTGTTTTGTTGTTTTTTACATTATACAGAATGGTAAAATAAGGTACATATTCCCAATACATAAATGCACACTTTCCAATTTCTATTTTTTTTTTTCAAATATTTGTATTAATTATTATTGTTTTCAGAAGTGTCCAGGTTTTTATACTAGTTTATAAAGACAAGAACGTTAAGTGAACATGTATATTTTACCTTCATTAACGGTGATGGGGTTAGTTGTCTTATTGAAACATTTCATACCAAGAAATAGGGCCAAAACCAGAAGTAGAATGGAAATGCTTGTCACCACAACCACATTCACAATAGAGAGGTGAGAAACTGTATCTAGAAGATATAAAAAACAACATTAATACGGAACTGAGATAATGCACTCTCATTTAGAGGGCTACACGACTTCAAGCCCAAGATGCATACTTGAATTTGGTGCATAATACTGTAAACATCTATAAACTAAAAATGCAAGCTATCCATGGAGTTGCAAGATCATTTTCTTTCTTTTTTTCTGTAAAATGAATCAAAGCACACACTTATACCAAATAGCTACAACAAAATACACAAACCAAAAAAATATATATTTTAAAAGATATTCAGATCAATAAAATGTCATGACTCTACCTGTACAGCTTCTAAGGCGGATGACTCTTTGTTCTCTGCTGACATTGTTTTGAACAATACATGTCAAGTTTCCCATCAGCTGACCATGTAAGCTGATGGCAATGTTTAAAACGTTGTGTTTGTCTGTTTTCTTGGGTCTGGTCTGTATCAATGAGTTATCATGCAACGACAACGTGAACTCTACTTCATCTCCTTCAGAGAAGCAGCTCACTGTCTTCTGTTCTGGTGACAAACATGTCTGTGATATAACTGGTTCTGACACAGGGGCTGAAAAACAGATATATAGTCACTTAAAAATGTGATGCCAACTGGAAACTGTTGCCCATATATTCATTTCAGTTTTTATTTAAATTCCAGTAAAAGAAACTATTAAACAAATTACTTCTTTAGAGACATTAGCTGATAAATGTCCCGCATAACTGCGGTTCACAAAGTATGTTTAAGAGCTGTCTACAGTAAAAGATGCAAAAAAGCAGTTGTATATGTCATCTATGCAACTAGTTATTAAGTGTATAAAAAAAAATAAAGAGTAGTATTACATCAAAATAATTAATATAAAAATACAATAGAAACTCTGCTTCCAGGGACTCACTAAAGAAAATGCAGCTGGCAAATTTTGACTCTTAGACAAACTGCTTGAAAACAAACATTTTTAATCTAGGCACGAAACATTTAAAACGATTTGTTATGTACCCCAAAGGGTTGATTCTGTTCATCTGGACGGAGCGTTTTCGAATGTTTCTCCCATTGAAAACGGTGAGCATGCATAAAGACATTTGTAATGTAATTTATTTGTTTTCTCCTTTACAGTAAATCCATATCATATGCATTATTGCTGTTACACATATATTATATGAAGAAAATAGGAATTGTTGTCTTACCTAGTATGTCCAATTCTATGATTATTGTGTGCAGTAACACACCGTCGGATGAGTGTATTTCCATCTTGTACTCTCCAGAATCATTTTTAGTTGCACTGCTGAGCATAAATGTTCCATTTGTGAAGAATGTAGAACGACTCCTGTATTTTTCATTTATATTTAGTAAGGAGTAATTTTTTAAGTTTAAAATAATATTTGTATTCTTCTCCAATTTGGTCTTTGTGTTTAGACTAGTAGGTAAGTAAAAAATGAGTGGTTGTCCCAATATTCCAAAACACTTATGGGATCTAGGTTGAGTTAGATTACACTCCGAAAACCCTATAGAGAGAAAAAAGAAAAATACAAAATTAAAAACTTTAAAAATAATTCAAAAAAATAAATTTAAAAAAGGGAAAATTCTTATTTTTAGTTACTTGTGATATGCCTTATGAATACCAGCAACTATTCACTAAATTGAAAACCAGATACTTTGGATAAATTTAAAAAACGAATAAAAGCAACTGCAAATGAAATTTATTTATTTATTGATGTATACATTTTTGCAGATTCATAGTTCGTTCAGTCATTTATATTTTAAATGCCTGAGGCAATGCTGTGTGAGTATCAGTATTAAAGACATAGTTATCTGGCATTACATAATACAGCACTGTATTAAATATTGGTCTAATTAATAAATAATATGGTAAAATATGTTTTAGAATGAATTGAAACTTGAATATCTTTTTTTTATGTTTATAGTAATTTTGATGAATCACAAAGTAGTTTGTAATTGTTGAAGCATACCTTTTGCCAGAGGAGCGGCTGTCAGAGCTGCAATGATCATGCTGGTCAATATCATTTTCTGTCGTGGCAGAATCAAACTCTTAACAATAGTGACATGTATATCGGACAACCTACGAGCGTTAGGGCCACATAAAAAAAATATTACTGATAATTTTGAGAATAAGTTGCAATTCTATTTCGATTAAAGAGTCGAAATACTATTGCAAGAAAAAAAATCAAAATGTGGAGAAAACTTGTTTTTCAAGACAAATTGCCACAGCTGCCATACCTCTACAAAACATCTTGTGTAGATGAGTTTGAGTTTGTAACAAACTGATCAGCCGCTGTATCGTGTCTTGTGATATAACATACATCCTTGGTCATTTTCCAGCCAACTCTTCCACATGTGTATGTTTTTTTTCCCCTTCTTAGTATTTCAACTTTTTTTCTCAGTATACTGCTTTGACTTTTTTCTTGACATTTCAACGTTATTGTCAAAATGATCAATACATTTTTTTTTTCTTAATGTGGCCCTAATACTCAGTCAACCAGATTCAGGTTTACTTTTGTATAAAAAGACACTTTCATATTTGCAATAATAATATAGTAATATGGATAATGTTGTTGATAATTTGTGGATTATCTTCATAATTAGCAGACAGTTTCAGAGACAGGATTTTATATAATTTAGACTTTAAAATATACAACATTTTTGAAATACCAAAATTTTGTTTGTTTGTTAATTGATGTTGCAATTGGAACAGCCAAAACTGTAAAAGGTACTTACCATATTTAAAGTACGAGGTCCTTTTTGTTGCTAGAACGGACAGTGAATTTCCCACTGACAGCTGGGTGGTATATATGTCTTCTCACTGTCTTGTGTAGAGAGAATTGAGGAAGTAGCTATTTTCGTGCAGTTCTACTAAAGTCCTGAATGTGTTACTGTCATTATGGTGACAGTGGGCTGTTGTAATATTCATGTAGTATTCAGATACAGTGGGTAATCATTTTATAGTATCACAATTTTACAAAAGCCTTGTGAAATGGTTCTCTCTCTAATTTTATTATCAGTTTTGCAAATTTATTATTAAAAAAGTTATTTTCCAACAGCATCTTTACATTTAGAAATATATAGATTATGAAAATGAGCTAGTTGTTTGTTTAATTGAGACTGTGTTGAAAGTGTGTTAAGTAAGCTTTTATAACTACTTATTTGTAATAAGTATTTGTAATTCTTTTTTTGAATTTTGAATTCAATTCTGGATTTAACAGGAAGCCAATGAAGGGAAGCCAAAACAGGAGAAATATGCTCTCTCTTTCTAGTCCCTGTCAGTACTCTTGCTGCAGCATTTTGGATTAGCTGAAGGCTTTTCAGTGAGTTTTTTGGACATCCTGATAATAATGAATTACAGTAGTTCAGCCTGGAAGTAATAAATGCATGAACTAGTTTTTCAGCGTCACTCTGAGACAGGATATTTCTAATTTTAGAGATGTTGCGCAAATGGAAGAAAGCAGTCTTACATATTTGTTTAATATGTGCATTGAAGGACATGTCCTGGTCAAAAATGACTTCAAGGTTCCTCACAGCGTTACTGGAGGCCAAGGTAATGCCATCCAGAGTAAGAATCTGGTTAGATACCATATTTCTAAGCTTTTCAGGGCCGAGTACAATAACCTCAGTTTTATCTGAATTAAGAAGCAGAAAGTTAGCGGCCATCCAGGTCTTTATGTCTTTAAGACATTCTGGCAGTTTAACTAATTGGTGTGTGTTATCTGGCTTCATGGACAGATAGAGCTGGGTGTCATCAGCATAGCAGTGAAAATGTATGCTATGTCTTCTAATGATGCTGCCTAAGGGAAGCATGTATAATGTAAACAGAATTGGTCCTAGAACTGAACCCTGTGGAACTCCATAATTAACCTCAGTGTGTGAAGAGGACTCTCCATTTACATGCACAAACTGGAGTCTATTAGATAGATATGATACAAACCACTGCAGTGCAGTACCTGTAATACCTACAGCATGTTCTAATCGCTCTAATAGGATATTATGGTCGACAGTATCGAATGCTGCACTAAGGTCTAGCAGGACAAGCACAGAGATGAGTCCACTGTCAGAGGCCATAAGAAGATCATTTGTAACCTTCACTAAAGCTGTTTCTGTGCTGTGCTGAGCTCTGAAACCTGACTGAAACTCTTCAAATAAACCATTCCTCTGCAGATGATCTGTTAGCTGTTTGACAACTACTCTTTCAAGGATTTTTGATATGAAAGGAAGGTTGGAGATTGGCCTATAATTAGCTAAGACTGCTGGGTCTAGAGATGGCTTTTTGAGTAAAGGTTTAACTACAGCTAGCTTGAAGGCCTGTGGTACATAGCCGATCATTAGAGATAGGTTGATCATATTTAAGATCGAAGAATTAATTAATGGCAGGACTTCTTTGAGCTTCTTCTCGTTTTTCACTTTGATCTCCTTTTTTTTTTATTAGCCACAGCAAGTTTCCTTAAAAGCTTTGTTTTAGTACATTAGCACTATGATTAATGATAAAATCGATGCAGACACTAAAAATCACTCATTACTCATTAACAGCATCAGCGACAACAACAATAAACTGCATTTTGGCTATTAGTAGAGGTGTTAGCTAAGTACACTGATCAATATGAAGTCAAGTCTTACTCAGTCAACATGGGTAAAGCAACATTTAGATACTATGCTAAGAGAAAATTATATCAACTACATGTTATGCATGTAGTTGATATAAATTGGTTTGATAGTTAATGGATAATCCATTAACAATCCGGGAGAAAGGCATGCTTGGTGGAACAAGACAGACTGGGGAGACAAAGGGAGGAGACACATAGAATTGGCAATAGGAATTTATAAAGGTTATTTTTAGAAAAAAAAAATTAAATAAACACAATTTCCTCATCATGTAAAAATGTAAAAGTCATTTACCACGTTTAACAAGGTTACTAGCTGGCTTTTGAATTTAGCATTTAGATGTGGGTGTTTCTGGTCTCTTTCGTTTTGTGTTAAGAGTATTGTCAGGACAAATAATACGTTTTATGTAGTGTTTAGCAACAATGAGTAAAATGAGAAAAATCCCTCTACTCTGCTGAGAGTGCCTGTTGCCTGGCCTTAGGTCTTTGGGCCAGGCTGGGCCCAACATGAAAATTGCAAGCTCTCCTGTAAGCTTCAGTCACAGAAGAGAATGTAGGTCTTCAGTGCTTTGTAGGTCTGTCAGGGTCCATGTGGTCCAAATCGCAAATATTTTTATAGGGACATGGAATGTCGCAATGATTGCTATACAAAAAACGCGTTGCACTGCAGCATGTGACAATGGTTAAAAGCTACAATTTGGGGGCATGGTTATGGCGCTGAACTGAACATCCATATGTTCCGTATGTGTTCCGTATATTCACTTTTTGTGAGCTCCTGAAAATCTCTACTCTAACTCCAGAAACAGTAGAAATTTAACACCTGTGGAAATTTATTATTGTAACCTGCGAGAATATGCCGGCGAAGAAGGCACATAACAAAGTTAAACTAACTTTTCTCCAAATGAGGAAGACGGCGTCTTGTATGCTAGCAGCCAAGCTAACTCAGCAGATGATGCTAGTCCCAATGTTACTCAGCCACTCGACTAGATCAGAAATTACTTTTCCAATTGATGTGGTCTTGAAAGCAATTCAAGATGTTAAGAGGGATGTGCAGGACTTCCCGGCACGCATGGATGAAGCCGAAGTGCAAATTAGCAATGCAGTAGACACATTTAACTCAGAGAAAAACAAGTCTGATGCGCTAGTTAAACAAGTTACTCTCCTCACAAATAAACTTGACAAGCTCGAAAACCACTCTCGCTGATCCAAAGTGCCGGAGAAAATGCAAGGAAATGATGCGGTGGCTTTCCTGGAGAAATGGCTCCCGGAGGTGCTGGGACCTGAAACATTTCCGACACCACTCTACATTGAAAGAGCACATAGGTTGCCCGACTGGACACATTCTAATCGACCCAACACTGGGATAAAGTCCGAGTGATGCGAGCAGCCAGGCCCAACGGCAAAGTTACGCATGACAGGCGGGAGATTTTGTTTTTCTGTGATCTATCGGCAGAGCTACACCACAGAAGGAGGTTTTTCGACAGGGTAAAACAACAGCTGAGTTCGATGAACATACGCTACAGAATAACTTATCCAGCTAAACTCAGAGTGCTGTCTGATGGACAAATACGTGAGTTTGAAACCACAGCAGAGGCTGAGAAGTTTGTCCAAGGATTAAAGAGTGTAGCGGTATCACAAGGTGAACTGATGACTTCTTGAATGTCCGTCAGTATCCGCTAGAATTGGTTATCATGGGGATTATGAGCCAATGACATATTTGCTGAGGGGTTATAATATGTTGTCAGTTCAGAGGGACATTTCAATGATCAGGCAGTTGTATGACCTTCTCCATTTGATTTGAAAGACACTGATTTTGGGCTAAAACGATACGAGAGAGCTCAGGGTCATTGGGGTTGACTTGGGAGTAAATGTGCTGATGCCCAGTGGGGTGAAGGGGATGAGGTGGCTCCCACATGTTTCAAGGGCCGTGGAGACCGTTCTGAAACCAGGGTAGTGTGAGATTATTCTGTTATCATATGCTATCTTATATCTGTAGTTAAAGTAGTTGAATTATGTTCTGACTTAAAAGAGTGTGAAAATCATTAGATCTATTGGATTGACCTGTATTATTTGACACTGTTGAATGTGTTACACTGTTTCTTGACATTTCATACTGCTGAATCATGAAGAGAATGTTGTGTGCAGAGGACCTTGTGCCGATAATAGAAGAGATAGACCACATTCCATACCCCCACCTTTACAGAGAGCAGAAAGACAGGGAGCCGAGGTCATAACTTAGGCGCCGTAACAGAGAAAGAATGTGAATGTTTAGGCTTTTACGACTAGGTGGGGGCCACTAGAGGGTATAAGAAGCTGTGAAATCTGCCACCATGTTGAGAAATGCGGCTAACCCTCTGTCAGCATCTCTCCCGTCCGGACGTTTTAATGCTTTTTGTGTTGAATTGTATGGAAATAAATGATTGTTGATTGAGCATTTATACACCGAGTATTGTCCTTCCTTCAGCCCAAAGATTAAAAGAATTGGGAGATTTCAACAACTTGGTGCCTGGTGACCCGGATCTTTGGTGTGCTGAGGAGGGGCAGATTTGGCCTGCGGTGAGATCGTGAGGCGAGGCGAACAGAGGACCGGTCCAAATATAAAAAGGTAAGCACAGCCTGTTGTATTATAAATACCAAATGTGCATATTGGGCTTTCCAAATTAATCTGTTTGCTGAGTTACACGTATTTTCACATTAAATTTGTCGGTGTCTGGTTTTTGGCGCAAGATACTAACAACATAAGTTGAGGCTGAATTCCAGTGTGTTAAGATAAACTGCTTCTACCAAGAATACTAAGAATACACTACATTGAGCTAGTTGCAGTTGAACTGCTTCTACCAAGAATACTAATAATATACTACGTTGAGCTAGTTGCAGCCCACTTTACCTTCCACTTTTAACTTTGTCTAAGACTGGCTTCTGTAGCAATAATACATTAGAATCTCTTTTGGAGATGCGGTCATAAGTCCAGTACATTGAATAGAGGTTTTGAAGTTGGTTTATGGTGTCGGTTGAGTCTTCGTTGATGCGGTCATAAAATAAGTATAGAATTAAGGGAAAGCAGATGCTGGCTTACGGTGCGGTTAAGCGCTGGCAACGCGTAAAGCGAAACACGTCCGTAGGTTTTGGTTTATGATACGGCCGTGTTCTGGTGATGCGGCCGTAAGTGCAGCAGTGAGGGGTTGCTGAGTTCAGCACATTGAATAGAGGTTTGACGGTGATTTATGGTGTCGGTTTGTGCATCGAGGGCTGCGGTCATGAAATTAATAAGTAAACATTTTTACTTGGTATGAAATAAAAGTAAAGCAGACGCTGGCTTATGGTGTCGGTTTTGAGCATCGGGGACGTGCATCACTTTTACGATGCGACTTTGCCCCGTTGTGGCGGTCATAAGCGCAGTGAAAAGGGTACCTGGTGTATGGTTGTGCTTCGGAAGAGTTCTAACAGTTGAGCTCAGAGGTTTCTGTGTAACTTTCCGCCGATGAAAAGCGCTCTCTGTGGGTCTCACTGTTGGTGAAACGCGCTGTGTGTGGGAGGCGCGCTTTGGGTGTGTTTCTGTGTGTGAAGCGTGAACACAGTCACAGTGACGGTTGATGTGTGAATAGGAGGACATTAGTGCGAAGAAAATGCTTTAAGATCAAAGGTTGACGCCTAGTGTACCTGTGGAAATTAAGTTTGTTCATGGTGTGGCAACCCCCCTGGGTGCCGAGGTGGTGACTTGGGGATGTGAGAACCCCCGCATAGCTACAGAATAAATCACTGGAACGGCCGTGTAATCACAGGTTCACATTTATTCTGGAATAGAACAAGAAAATGCTTTCACATCTAAGGTTGAGTTCTATCATAGGTGAAATATAAAAAGGTTGAATTCCTCGCTTCAGTGGTTGAAATTGCTGTTTGCCTGTCCCCTGACGAGTGTGAAATTAAATAAAGAGGGAATTTGGAGCCACATAGAGATAGACGGGCAGAATTGGGTGTATTACTCTGTGGTGTAATAAAAAAGAAAAAGAAAAAGAGGAGTCAAAGCAGTAAGAGGTGAGTAGTGGTGTGAAATATGTTGGGTTTTAAATCTGACGTAGAGAAAGGTGAAATGGAGGGAGAGTGGAGAATTATTGAGAAGCAGAGAGAGGAGTGTGTTGGGAGACTGGCATGCAGTCTGCACTGAAAAGCTGGGCGTGTTGCCTGCTGGTCTATTTAACAGTGATGAAAATGATATTAAATAAATCTCTTAGTGTGTTAATACAGGTGGCTACGGGCCTGGACCAACTGCCCCCACAAGCACAGCGGCTGAAGCAAAAGTATAGTAGTGGTAACCACACCCAGCAAGAATCAGCAGCTGTGGAAAAGACAGCAGCGAGGAGAGAATTAGAGGAGAAATTAAGAGAAGTTTTAACACATAAAATTGGGGCCAACAGACTTGTGGAGGTTGGGAAGGCATCCGGAGCATCACAACAAAAGGTGAAACAAAAACACACACAAGCAGAGAAATGTAAGAGAAAGGCTCCTTGTAAGGTAATGCCTTGTTTGGAAAAAAAAAAAAAAGTTAAAAATAACCCGCTTACAAATGCACACACACGCAATGAAGAAACACCTTACGCTCATGAACACGTAAAGATTTTCCGGCAGGATTGAAGCAGGGAAATTTAACATACACATATTGTTTTTAATGATGAAGTTTATCTATTATTAACAAATAAACCCTCTGGGTTGCAGGACAGCAATTTAACCTCAAAGAAAAAAGAGACTGGTCTGACCAACCAGTGATGGAACAACAAATTTAGTGGTTAAGAGTCAAATTGTGACATGTTTTCTGCTGATTGAACAACACAAGTGATTACTGACGGAAAGAAATTTCTCTTATGTGAGTTTAAACATGATCTTAAGAATTTGAACATGTGCATGTTGTCCTGTCAACTTGGTGGGTTATGAGTTGATTATATCGTGAGAAAGGAAAAAAAAGGGGGGGGGAGAAGGCTGACACAGGGCCTGTCCCGGTGTTTCTCCCCTCTCTTTGTAACACAGCCAACACAACATCATTTTCCTGTTCGTTTGTTTTTGTTTTGTTTTGTTTTTTGTTCTTTCTCTTTATGTTTAATTACAGGCTGCTTTGCCAGCCCTGGAAGCCGAGGATGACCTGGACTCCTGCTCTCCCCTCTACCATCTTCGACGTGACCCTGACCAAATGCCGCAGCAGCTAGACACACCACAACAACCTGAAAATGTCAACAATGCTGCAGGAAAGCAATCTCATGCAGCAGAGACGGAGAGCGTTAAAAAACCAAGGCCCGTTTCACTACACGGGGGAAAATTCTCAGACAGCTTCAGCTGACAGAGCTGTGACGAGACGCCCGCCAAGCCCGAATGAAAAGTAAGGCCGAGCAAAGGAATGCTGACCTTAACAACTCTACCTTAACACGGTGCAGGACAGTGATGGACCAACACGGATGATCGGGCAGCAAAAAGGGCGTGACCGAGACAGGAGGAGCAACTGAGGTCAGAAGGCACCTCAGAATGAACAAAAACACAGAAGAAGATGCAGGTTTCACCTGCGGTGAGCATGGACACTGGAGAAAGGACTGCCCCAATTGGGGTCAGAACCAGGATGGACAGAACTTTGAGCAGCAGCAGCAGCAATGGTCGCAAACAGACTGAAAAGGAGGAGGGCAGGACCCCAGGGCACGCTTCAGGCCGTGGTTTACCCAAGACACCAGAACAAGGAAGTGATGAACACACACACACACGTCTACACACACACGTCTACACACACACCGATTCAGAATGAAGTGAAATACACACATGAACACATGTGCACTTGTTGATTGAGTGAGAAATGACACACACACACACACACACCTAAATTGAAATGCTGAGTCACTGAGAAGTGATGCACACACATATACATGCACACGCTTGTGCAATGAAGAGTGATGCACACGCACACACACACACACACACGCTGATGCAATGAAGAATACTTTGCTAACAAATTCTTATGCTGATATGCAAAATGCTGCACACAAACATCCCAATACATAATTTTTATGAGGAGCCATTGATTACTTAGAATGTGTTTTATGACACCCAGAGGACATTTATGTAGATTTAAGGAATAAGGTCTAAAACAGTTTGGTTATGAAAACAGTGTCTGTGCGTGGTGTCTGTTTATGGCTCAAGGCCTTGATTGAATTGTTTATTGTGCTTCACATAGCCCTGGGGAGGAACAGTGGCACAGAGTGAAAATGATGAATTAATAGAGTAAGTTTTAGGTCGGAGTACCGCATTTTCTGTGATTGAGATTTAATTCAAGGAGGAACGAAAGGTGTTGTGGCACCTGAGGTTCTTGTTCCCACACAATATTGTCCCAGGAGAAGCAAAACATTTTCTGTGAATTTCTGGTTGATTTTTGGGTTTTTGCTTAGCGCTAGCTTGATTTTATCAGTGAGCTTTGGGTTGTGTTCTTTCTCTAAGAGAGAGACATGTCCCGTTCTCTAAGAATATCAGAATAATATTAAGAATATCATTCCTACTTCAGAGGAATGATATTATCCTACCACAGGTAAGGGAGATGAAGTAGGATGTGTAAATTTGAATTGTGTTTGTGGTCATCTTCAACTGTTTTAATAATACTGCACTGTTATACCTAAACAGGCTGTTTGCAACCTGGAACAACTGCTGGTGACCACAGAGGAGATGGTTGCAAGAACAAGACTGTCTGTCGGGAACTGTTTTTATCATTTAATATTTCAAAACTCAGACTAATGGTGTCAAAGTCTGAACTTATTCATGCTTTTATTTCTTCCCGTTTAGACTACTGTAATAGTCTTTTTACTTGTTTTAACAAATCATCCTTAAATCATCTTCAGACTGTGCAGAATGCTGCAGCACGTCTCTTAATCAAGCACCAAGAGAAGGTCTCATATTACTCCAGTTTTAGCCTCATTTCACTGGTTGCCTGTAAGTTTTAGGTTTAATTTTAAAATTTTAGTTCTAACCTTTAGGGCCGTACATGGTCAAGCTCCCCAATATTTATCTGACCTGCTGAAATCGCATTCATCTTCCCGAGCTTTAAGGTCATTAGATCAGAGACTGCTGGTGGTACCGCGCACTCGTTTTAAAACTCGTGGTGATTGGGCCTTTCAGACAAGGCAAGGCAAGGCAAGTTTATTTGTATAGCACAATTCAACAACAAGGTGATTCAAAGTGCTTATAGACAGTGGTACTACGGTTGTGGAATTCTCTTCCACTGTCTCTACGCTGTACAAACTCCATTGGTTCTTTTAAAAACAGCTGAAGACATTTTTATATAGAAAAGCTTTTGATTAATTTGTTCTTACGTTGTTGATTTTTTTATAGAGGAGGCAGCAGCATGAAGAGGGTGAAATGGCAATCTACAAATTCCAGGTAGGCCTACATGTGGCTGTGTCTTTTATATAAACAGAGAACACTATTTATTACTTTATTATTATTTTTGTCTATTTGTACAAATATTTCTAATATCAAACTCACAATCCCTATTCATGGTTTATGCATTGCACAGACAATAACACTCAAAGGTGGCAAAAGATGGTGTTACTTCCACTAAACTTAAAAAAGTAATGGATGCAACAATCTAATCCACTGTGAAAAATCTCAAAGCAAGATTCAGTAGTCTCCTAGGCAAGTGTATTAAATACATGTAGATAAGAAATGTTGTTATTATTGTTAACAGGATTGTTATGTTGTTATTTTCATTTACTAAAATGTATTCGTTCTGACAACAGAGAGTGCTTCTGAGTCAGCCACAACCAAAGCTGTCACTTGCTTCAACATTTTCAATCATGATAGCTGCCCAGAGAACCAAGAGATTTAGTGGACCATGGTGCTGATGACCTTGCATTTCTCTTGGATCACTTCTCCACAGTCAAGAAAAGGTAGCTGGTGGATTACTACAATATCATGTGTGCTGGTTGTAGATATTTTGTTCATGTGAACACTGATTAGCTGTGTAATCCACATCATTTTCAGAAATGGTGTAAACACAGAGCTTGCAAAAGAAGAGTTTATAAGTTTGAAGCTGTTAATTGCCAGGATCTTTTGGGAGCGCATGTTGAGCAGAGAGCCGTACTGCTCAGAGTACAAGGTCAGTTTTTGTTGGTGTTCTTTCCTAAGATTGTGTGAGTTTTGCTGTGTAACACACTGCTTAAATAAATCTCTTGAATTTATTTTTCTCTCTGATCCTGCATCTTGTAAACATTATGCTGGCCCTACCTGTCTCAGCTTTGGTATGTGAAAGAGGGTTCTCTGCACAGAAGAATTAAATCAGACACAAGAATATCCCTTCATTCAGAGACAGTGGATGACCTGATAAGAATAAGTGTGGAGGGGCCAAGTCTGAAAGATTTTGAAGCTAGAGAGAGTGTGGCAAGCTGGTTCACCCAAGGCGAAAGATCAAGAAGGCCAAATTACAGGAGTTGGCCATCTGAGGGGCATGTGACTGCAATGGAAGACAGTCCATAAGATATCAAGCTGTTCAGATATTGACATGTTCAGTGTGAAGCCTTTGACACTTTGAGGGACTTTTGATTTTTTTTTTTTTTTTCAATTGAATATATCTTGAGATGTTTTAAGTTTAAATTTCAGCTCAGTGAAGCACTTTAAGCACAAGCACATTTAAAGTTATCTTTCTTGTAGAACTTTGCTACAAATAAAGAGCTTTGTGTTGAAAGGTTGTTAGTTAATCATTTACAAATCAATATTGTCTGTATGGACAGCAAATTTTCTCATCTCGACCTCCTTCTCCGGTGCCAGCTGTGCAAGTCAAGGACACGATGGTTGCTCCGCGGCCCTCCCCCAGGGAGCCGGAATGGGTGTGGGCTACTGCTGGGCACCAGGCACTTCCACCCTGTCATGGTCTCCGTGGCAGGCCATGGCAATGTGGGGAATGTTAACACAATAAATCCCAGTGCGTTCCCTCAACTCCTGTGTCGTGTCTTCTGCCAAAAGTCCGTGTTTTGTGCTCTCCACTTCTTTGTTTCCACACGCCAGTGAGAGTGGTGGCGGTGTCGGCCAGGACCGGATCTGAGCTGCCAGACTCGCAATCCACTACATCCAGCGTCATAACATAACAAAAATAACCCCAAAAACAGTCCTATTGAGCTCAATATTTCAGTTGTCCTTTTTTGGTCATTATTCAGGTCAGGATTCCTTATTAGTCCAGTTCTTTTTTTCCCTTGGTTTTGTGATTTGTGTGTTACCACTTTGATGCCTCTCTTAAGGGAGAAGAATGAGTTCTTCAGCAACAGTTCAGTCTGGGCACAGGTGATTAGGAAAAGACCTTCAGAATTTTTTGACATTTGGAAGATGTTTTTTGGAACTATTAACAATGGGGAAGTTGACGAAGTGGAGATAGAGTGAGGTAATGAAAACTATGTAACTAAATTTGGGAATGTACGCAGTAACCTGTACTGTTTTTGGTTTTTTTGTTTGTTTGTTTTTTGAGTGTCTTGTGTTTTTATTGCTTTTATCCTGCCATATGTGCCATAGAATGTATATGAATACAAAATCCAATGAAAAAGGTTTTTGTTTTTTTTAAAGCTACACTTTAGCTGTTTGACGTGGCTCATGGACCAAGTAGCCATCCATTTTACCAGAATCCTTGAATCTCTCCCTTCCTAATTATGTGACTCCCTCTATTCAGTGGCCAGGGTTCCTATGGGTCATTCAGTGGGTTGTTCAGCAGGTTGTAAAAGTGGGCCCATTAATTTCTTATGGCGGTCATGCTGAACCGGAAACACCACAGATGTAACAAAGTTGAGTGAAACACTCAAAATTCAACGAAAGAGGTGCTCATCACTTTTATATGTTCAAGTGCACAGTGTGGAGGATGTCGTAAGGCTTTGAGGCAATCGGATATAAAACACAATAATTATGAGTTTTGTTAATTTGTAAATCAGTCAGATTTGACCCTAAAATTGTTTCTTTACAGACCTTTACAGTAATGTCATTACTTGTGAATCAAAAAATTGCAAAATCCTGAAAACATAACAAAGCTATGTGGCATGCTGTACCAGCTAGTGTACCAAAGTTTGGTAGAAGATGCTAACAGGAAGTTTCACATTAGACATGAAAACCAAAGACGTGTTTGTGTGCGATGTGTGCTTAAACCACAACTTGTTCCATTCACACTATCTCTGCTTCAGGTGTTTATTTTGATCTACGATGAAACAATACAACACAGATCTACTGATAGAATGTAAGAGAAAGAGATGTGGTTAAAGTACACAGCAAAATCTCCAGTGTTAAATTAACACTAGAGAGTGTCTATATGGGTACACACCTCTGAGTGTTAAATACAACGCTGTTGAGTGTTAAATTAACACTTTTGACAGTGTTATATGTTTAAAAGTAACCTAGTCAGTTTTGAAGATTAACAATGGCTAACACTGAGCAGTGCTGATTTTCTAACACTGGAATATTTCTAACATTTCGAGTTATTTTCAAATAACACCACAGTAAAATGAGGCAAAATGCTGTAAATTCACAAAAATGCCTTTTAGTAATACAAGATCAGCCTGTCATCTAGCAACATGTAGGATCCCCTGTTTTTCATGTATAAAAACTCTTTCATCTTTTTGTTTCAAAGATAAAAAATAAAGGTTTAGTAATATTATAGAAGATACATACATGTATATGTGTATATATGGGGAAGAAAAGCATGCATTTGTAGATACATCTGTAGAGACAATAGTAGAATAGTGATACTGAAGATCTGTATCCCATTCTGCAACAATAAAACTTATAACAAAAAACAAATTTCTTAAAAGTTATTAATTTTCAGTTTACAAGTTAGATTCAACCAAATAAGTATTTGGGATAAAGTTTAAGAGGTTTTTTTTTTAGTTCTTTTTACAAATTATTTAGATTATTTTATTAGAGCTAGTGAAAGAAAATATACTTTAGAGCCTACTAATAAACAAAGGGTGTAACAAATAACACAATATCTAATATCTTAATCATTTATTAATGAAGGAGAACATTATGGAAAATTTTTAAATAAAATTTGGATAAAGTGTGGTGTTACTTGTTAAAATGAATTAAAATTTTAAAAAAAACATATGTTTGAAAAAAATAAGCACTCATTCTGTCACTGTAACCGGAAGGTCGCCGGTTCGATCCCTGGGCTCTCTGTCCTGGTCGTTGTATCCCTGGGGAAGACACTTTACCCTACTTGCCTACTGGTGTTGGCCAGAGGAGCCGATGGCGCGATATGGCAGCCTCGCTTCTGTCAGTCTGCCCCAGGGCAGCTGTGGCTACAACTGTAGCTTGCCTCCACCAGTGTGTGAATGTGAGAGTGAATGAATAGTGGTATTGTAAAGCGCTTTGGGTGCCTTGAAAAGCGCTATATAAATCCAATCCATTACTGTATGCATTTTGAAATGGACCACACAGCTGTCCAAAACAAGATAAGAAATGCCACTGCACTGCTCCAGAGCTTACCATTTATTTGCTTGGAATAGTTCGGCACAGTCTGGACTGTCTGCTCAAATCAGTTACAGTGCTACTCTGCACAGCCAGCAACCAGCAGCTAGCCAGTTTTCCATGTATTAGAACCAGCTGAGCATGCTGTGGCAGAGCATAATCTGCTCTGGACATAGCATAATCTGCACTGTCATTGCTCAATATTCTTTCCATGACCTCTAGTCCATAACATTTGGCCCATGTGGCTATCTGATAACTGCTAATAGCTAATGTTAATGTTGCCGCCAGGTTGACATTCATGTTAACTGTTTAATACTTCAGTGTTGTTGAAACAGAAGCTTTACAGGAACATTAACTGTTATGAACATTAACTATTTCAGCTGTTAGTGAGGAGAGGAGCTGTGTGTCTCTCTACAACGGTGACAAACGGTGGAGGTGGCAAAAGATTACACTGTTTGTTGCAAATGAATATTGTACATTGATAGTATTGATTAATACACGAGCACTGATTTTCGTGAAAACTCTAATGTCACAGTATGACAACACTTTCAGACCATGTCCACAGCAAATTTTGTGAGTAATTACCAATAACAAAACAAAATTTGAAAAAACCCACCCATACATCTTAACTACATAACCACCTCAAGGTCAGGGCTGGATCCTCTCCCAGCTGATTTTCCTGAGTTGGGTTTATTTCATTTGATATTTCCTATCGTGCTAACATTTGTGTTTGTTGCAAATGAATATTGTAAATTGATGGTAATATCCTAATACATGTCCACAACAATAAACATTATTCATCCTTGTTACCCATTTTAGTTGTTTAAATTGCTAAATTTTAGAGTAATTACCAATAACAAAACAAAATTTAGAAAAAAAACCAAACCCATCCATACAACTACTTAACCACTTCAGGGTCAGAGCTGGATCATTTCCCAGCTGATTTTCCTCAGTTGGTTTTATTTCATTTGTTATTTGCAATCACTCTAGATAACATCAGTGCCAAAGTTACCTGCGGAGGAAAATAAACAAAAAGTGTATTGTGCTTTGGATGAAGCTATGTTGTTTAAAAAAACACATTTTTCAAAGCAAAGTTTTAGATACTTCACTTACCTTCATTAACAGTTGTCGGTCTTGCTTTCTTACAAAAATGTTCTATAACCAGAATCAGAACCACAAACAGCATGATGACATTGGTTACCAAAGGTACTGTCAAGGTTGTAACAGAACCTAGAATGCAAAAGCAAATGTCAAACAATATTGAATATCATGACAAATTCCAAAATACTAAAATGCTTTCAAATAGTTCCATTTGCCATCCATTTCTTCAACATACAGTAACATCTGAAGTCACAGGAGATGTGTACTAACTTTTTCCCACAAGAATTCACAGGCGACAACCAAAACCATATGGTAAATTATTTATTTTACTGCATATAAATTCAAATCCAATTTCCCTTTGAAAGAAAATATGTAGTGTTGTCTCAGAAAATCTTATGTTTAAATACTCTACCACTGCAGGCTGCCAGGGGAATAACAGTTTCATCTCTGCTGACATTATTCCAAACTTGGCACATAAGGTTTCCAGTCAGCTTTCCATCTAAGATGATGGTAACATTTGGAAACTCGGCTGTCCATATGGTTAGGGACTGGTTGTGGTCATTGCTTTGTATAAATATCTGACCATCCAAACTCAAAATTAATTGTACTCCATCTCCCTCAGAGAAGCAGCTGATCTTCATCTGTTCTGGTGACAAACACATCTGAGACAGTGTTGGCTTTGACACTGGAGCTGGAAGACATGTAATCATATCATGTAAGCAGTGTAGAAGACAAATAAAATATAGTATAAGTTAATTTGCACTGTATTTTTTAAGTCACAAAAAAGGTTTCTAGGGAAATATCACCAAGTATTAAGAGAAATATACATTTAATTTGTCCCACATTTGGGGCAATATTTTTTTAAACAGCAATTTGACTAATAATAATAATAATAATAATAATAATAATAGATGAATAACATTCAAGGGTTACAATTTTGGATTTCCAGGTTTAATTTAGTTATATGTATACAGCATCAAATCACAACAGCAGTTGCCTCAAGGTGCTTTATATTGTAAGGTAAAGACTTTAATATAATAATGCAAAGAGATGTTTCAGTTTCAGATATTTCAGTGCCATAAGGGTTTTGTCATGCTCCTGGGGCCTTGACCCCCTGAGCAGGGGTTGGGACGTGCATCTGTAACCGGAAGGTCGCCGGCTCGATCCCCGGGCTCTCTGTCCTGGTCGTTGTGTCCTTGGGCAAGACACTTTACCCTACTTGCCTACTGGTGTTGGCCAGAGGGGCCGATAGCGCGATATGGCAGCCTCGCTTCTGTCAGTCTGCCCCAGGGCAGCTGTGGCTACAACTGTAGCTTGCCTCCACCAGTGTGTGAATGTGAGAGTGAAAGAACTGTAAAGCGCTTTGGGTGCTTTGAAAAGTGCTATATAAATCCAATCCATTATTATTATTCAAATTTTGATTTAGTATTCAGATTTTCTCTCAAATATTTGTTTTACTGTACATTGCATGTACATTTACATTACTTTTTAAATTTGCACAGTAAAGTATAAAGCAGTAAAATATTTTTTGCTTTTGCAGATTTGAAGATTAAAGCAATGAGGTTTTTTATGGAATTAACATTTAATTTAGTCTCATTTATATGTATATATGTAATATCCAATAAAAAAACAACTATACAATTAATGTACTTGGTTTACAACATCTGGTTTTTTAAAACTCCTTTTAATAAAACACAGCCATTCATATAAATCAATAATAACGATTAGCTTGAGTTTGAAGCAAACAACCGAATAAAATAAAAACTTACCATATATTTTTAGACATACATTCGCTTTTTTCAGTAACTTTCCTTTAGAGTCATGTTCTTCCAACTGGTAATATCCAGAGTGTTTCTTCATGGCTTTACCCAGTTTCAGTGTTCCATTATTTATGCCATTTGGTTGATTTACATATTCATGATTTAAAATCATAGCCCCATTATTGTGAGTTTTTACAACCCAGTTTTTGTTATCCTTCATAACTCCCATTGTAGTATCAATTTTATGTGACAGATGAAAAATTAGCGACTGACCTACGGCTCCAAAACAATAATGGGTTCCAGGAAATTCTGAGAAAATGCATTCAACTGACCCTAAAAGAAACAAGAAATAAACACAAAACATTTTTATGTAAAATATGGAATAAAATGAAACAGATTCTATAAACAAAACTGAAATTTACAAATTCAATCAACATTTTCTGTATTGAAAACAGTACAATATACTATAAAATCAAATACCTTTTGCCAGGGCTGTTGTTGCCAGAATTGTGATGCTGATGTAAATGAAAATCATTGTTTCTGTAACACAGAGGTGAACATTTGGAATCATGTCACATTTTTTTTGGAAGGTATGCCTGCCCTAGTTTATTCTACGGATTCTACTTCTACTTATTCTATTGATCACTTTGAGAATAAAGTCAAAATTTCTAGATAAAAGAAATTTTGAGAAAAAAAACATTTAATGTGGAGATTAAGACAAACCTATACCCCCTATACCCTCTATAAAATGCCTTGTGTAGATGAGTTAGTAAAATCATACTTCATAATCTGTTTTCTGCACACTAAAAATTTATCACATAAACACAGTGTGGTGATAAGTATAAAGGATGTAAAAAGATGACAGAAAAAGGAAAAAACACATAAATGTTGAAGAGTTGAACGAATGTATACAAAATGAATACATTGTATGGACAGATGCAGGAATATCAATGACTGCAACCTCGTGCAATGAAGAGGATGTACGTTGTATCACAATACACTATAAGACGGCTGATCAATTTGTTTCACTAATTCATCTGCACAAGGCATTTTGTAGAATGTTTATAGCAGTCATGGCATTTTGTCCTGAAACACCTGTAATCACCAAATTTGACTTTTTTTCTCAAAATAGAATTTCAACTTTGATCTTGAAATTCAACTTTATTCTCAAAATGATCAATAATATTAGTTTATTCTTAACACAGCCCTAATTGTTCTTTGTATTATTTAAACATTTTCCACACTGCATAAAAGGTTGATTTCACAAATTAAAAGTTATACAGTCTCTATGAAATAGTATACATGGATTATTATTTATAATTTAATTAAATAAATTTTTACAGATTTTTAGTTGGTTTTAATCAATATCAGCCTGCATGGATTAAAATTATAAGCTTTCACTCACCGCATTCAAAAGGGGATGTTTTCTATATGGCAGTGTAAGACTGCACTGTGAATGTTTTACAAGCAGAAGGCTGGTTTATGGTCATTACAGATGGGCGGATCAATCTAAATATCAATAGTATTGATACCAATGCTGGTATTGGTATTGGATTGATAGTAGCATGATAGAATCAATACTTTGTTTCTATCCTCTAAGTTCAGTATGTTGCCAACCTAACTGCGTAAATTATTTATGGGGAAATACAAAGAAATATACCTAAAAGATCCACTATGAAAAATGTGTAAACCTCGTTGTACTGAATGTGACCTCAATTTGATTTATAGCCTACAGCACATTTAAACAGCAGAAGAGTTGTTTAGAAATAGGCACATTTATATTTTAGGTTTCCACAAAACCCAGTTTCAAAAGTATAACCAATTATTGTGAATAGTAAAAGTCACTGTGATTTAGTGATCATTAAAATGTGTTCAGAATTTGCTAATCGATCAAGAATCAAGTCATAGGTCATAACACACTGCTCTCCTCTACATTAACTTTCTTTATAAGTTAAAAGTGTTGTTTTTTGCATTGTGTGGGGAATACTGGCCCCACATTTAGTTGGTATCTGATCGATACCAAAATTTAAAATATTGCACAGCACTGATGGTTATCCTCCTTTCTTCTTCTCTGATAAGACTTAAGGAAGGAGCTTTTGCACTGGTTCCCACAACTGTACAGTACAAATTGGTCATACATGCTTTAGTTTTTAGCCCCTTTTGATCATGTTTGTGGTGCTGGTGTTTTCTGTCTTTATCAGACCAAAAATATGGCTTCACATTTGGTTAATTATACTAACAGGGTTTTCAAAAGTTTTATGTTCCTTTTGTTTTGTTTATTTGTTCTGTTTTTGTTGTTGGAGTTTGTTTGTTTTTTATCTATTCGTTTTTTTGTCTGCGGTCAGGGGCCCCGATATTGTTCTAAGCCAGGTAGCTTTAACTAGTAGTTCAACAATTCAGGTCCTTAAGAGAAACAAGATATAGACGGTTATTGTGACAATCTTGATCTAAGAACAACACAAACATATAAATTATTTGACTTTTTGTGAATGCTGTATTTTTATGCGTGAAATTATTTTTAGCTTTCACACAATATAAAAGGATCCAGAAAGCTACAGTTTTATTTTATTTTATAGATATTTCTTTCATTTATTTATTTATTTTCACAAATTGTGATACTAGATTAGTGAAGTTATACAATGTTATGTATTTTCTTTGGTGACACTGGTGTATTTTTGTTTTACCTTTTAATTTTCATAAGGGCTGGCATTTCTGATGACCATATTGTCTCTAAAGAACAGCTTGCTTATTAATGCTATTATTGTGACCTTTATTTTATTAAAATCCCCTCTGGATTCAAAATGTTTGATAAAAATTGTGGAGTGTGGGCATTATAGTTTTCCTCTTCTACTCTAAAGGGCAGTGTGAGGGTTTGGGGCTTGCCAGCAAAAGACAAAAAAAACATCACTCACACAATTGTTCGTTTCTCACCGACAACAAAGGCAATAACAAATTAAGCCAAGCGTGAGACTGACAGTTAAAAACCACAGCTCTTTTTCTGTTTCCGTCACTGTCTCATCTGTAGCTTTTAATGTGAAACTCTCAGGGGAAACTTCTCTAACCTCTGGTGTAAAACCAGATAGACAGGACTTTTAAGAAGTACTTTGCATTTGACCTCACAAGAAAGCAAACATTTTTATTTAGTATTACTTTTAAATATATATCTTTTGGTCTTTTAACTGGCTTTATTGGATGGATACAGTGAAGATTGACAGGAAAGAGAGTGGGGAAGCCATGCGGCATAGGGCCGTGGGTTGGACTCGAACCCAGGCCGAGTCCAACCCACAGGCTGTGTGTGTCTCTGTCTATCTGTTACTCTGCTGTGACGGATACGTGTATGCTGCCTCTTTCCCAAAGTCAGATATAGGTTACACCTCCTGCAACACTTCATTGGATAAGCAGCTGAAAAAAATGGATGTCCTTTAGAACTCTTTATCAAAGAAAAAAAACAAGTTGTTAATGCAATCCCACAACTGTCAATGATTTCAGCCATTTATTCTCAATCTTTTTCATAAGATCTAATGTTGGCATTCCTTATACCTCACTGCATATAACATACTGATTACCACATTTAGCAATCAGAGTCCTTTCTATTTCAGCTTGATTAAACAAAAGCTAACTTGTTTTACATGTGTCAAACAGGTGAAAATGCTCTGGTTGCTTAAATTTGTGTTTTTGTTTATGGGCCACTTTGCAACCAACTTATCCACATTATTCAGAGATTGACATGTTGCTTATTATTTAGTTTCTATCATTTTCCTCATTACATTCTAAGTCAGAACACTCAAAATTGCTCAGTCCTCTTTGTTTTGTACAGCTTTCATCAGTCTATGGGTTCTTGCAGTTCTGCTTCAGTTCATCTCGTCTCTCAGGGTTTTCCATAATTCTCTCCAGCGATGTAACTGGACTATCATTTCTTTTTAAAATGCAGCCTAGAAGCAAAAATAAGAACAGAAAACAATGTTCACATAAACAATGAAGGACTGGCTGAAACTGAGAGTAATAGAGTTAAGATGATAGTAAGATGATAGTAGTTGCAGTTATTATTGTAGGGTCTACCTTACAATATAGAGCCTTGAGGCAACTGTTGTTGTGATTTGGCAATGTATAAATTACACTGAATTGAATTGAAATTAAATTGAATTGAATTGGTGATGAGGTCATCCAGTCATGTTTGGTATTCTAACTGGCAAACTGTCAGGTCTGCGTAACCAAAAAATGTTAAATTTTGCAACGAATATAATCATTGTAATGACTGGTTCCCCAATCCCTGTAATCGCCTTCCAGTTAGCAATAGAGAGAGCAAACAAGAGGGAGTGCAGTAGCAGAAAGCAGAAGAGGAGGTACAAGACAGCAAACCAGCGATACCTGAGTAGGAGCGTGTTATTTATTTTTGTCTTAGTGACTGTATGGAATACCACAGCAGGATACCAGTGAGGTTAAACAAAAACAAATATATGCGTAACAATAAAAGAGACCACTGAGAGAATGTGCACAAGGAGACAAATTAGAGCATTGCTAACAAATATTAGCAAACAAGTAAAACCTGTGCAACTGAAACAACATAAGGTATTTTCTCAGGGAAATGTAACACGAGCAGTTTTCTTTCAGACATGTCTTCACACAACCTGCCTGAGGGTTTACACTTAATTCTTTACATTTTTCAAATGTAAGGATCAGACATTTAATTTTAACTGTCAGACTGAACTATAATTAGTATTTTTCTATAGTCTGTGTTACAGAGTATAGCATGGTGGAAAAGGATGGAGAGAATCCCCCACTAAACTTTTGGGTTGGCATTACTTTAGATTTTGTTTTGTATTGATTGCATGCTTTGGTGTTTCTTTGTGTTTGATGTGAGGTGTGGGCCACACCCATGTGGGAGTGGAGATTCTACTCTAGTCCAGCTGCCAGATATTTGGAGTTGAATACAGGGAGCAGCTGATTGGGGAGGATTGGAGCCCTTCTCTATAAAGGGGAGAGGAAACAGGAAGTAGGTGTTGTCGTTTTTTTTTTTTTTTAGTAGGACACTGGTGTAGCAGGGAAGCCTCGAAGTTCCAGGATGAAGTGTGCACGTTTTAACGGAAAAGATTTTTAACCTGGCCTGGTTTTGCTTTTAAAATAAACTGAGGATGTTGGAGGGAGGACTCATTCTTATTGGGATGTGAGTGGATGTGCTGGAAGGCAGGAAAACAAACACTGGACTGGAGACTCTCTGTGCCCCTGGCAAGGAAACTGGACCAGTTTTGGGGAAGTTCCAGCTCCCAGGATGTGATGTGGAGACCCAGCCTCGAATGAAGTCAGGCCTGAAAAGGTGGGTGGCAAGCCTTTTTGAGGAAGATGCAGGATTGATACGTTTTGGCTGCTTGTTCTTCCAAGTGACCACCTTTCCCCTGTTTGTAACCAGGCTAACAACCCTGACCGCGGTGGCTTTGGGCCTTGGATTCCTGGCCAGAGTTGTGTCTTCAGCCAGTAGTTTTACCCGGAGAAAGAACAAATAAATCTTGTGTAACCCATTACAGTGTGCGTGTGGTGGTTCGTTACTGGTCAATATTAGAGCTACTACTTTCTTGTACGGAGGCCATTTTGGGCCTTACGTAACATTGCACAATTTTAAAATATAAAGGGCCTTAGTCCCTATACTGAGTAACTAAGATTAAACAGGCAGGACAGGTTCAGTATTATAATTGATATTGTAGCTGCACCTTCATGACTGACATGACACCAGTGCTTCACCAGACTCTTGCTTCTCACACTTAGCATATTATAAAGTTATAACTGACATTGTTAAATCATTTCAAAACGTTAAATTTGTTTAATAATGTTAATGATTATTATTAATCGTATTTTCTTAGTTTAAGCTAGGGCATTATGTCCCTACTATATTTCAGAGTATTTGCGTCACTTAATTATGAACATGCAGTGTAATGCACACTGTGAAAAGCTAGAGGGGGCAGTTTTCAAATTGACTTCACTACGTTAGAGCAAATTCTGTTTTTGTTTTCTTTTATTTTTGGTCTTTTTCTCAGTCTCATTGGCATGACAGCATTTTCATTCTTTCCAACCTGCTGTGGAATAATAATGCAGCATTAGTTTATATTAACTGTAATGGAGCTACAACATTATGATTTACAAATAGCAGAGAGAACATTTATATTTTACACCTCAGTGAATTTTAGATTAGTAAAATAAAAGATTTGGACATATTTAGGATCTTTCAGGGATGCCTGCCTGAATTATATTTAAGTCAGTGGCTCAGTCACAATTTTAAGACATTCCAGGGCTTCTTCAGCACTGCTGAGCTGTAGTGTGTCAACCATAGCGCTTGAGGCTGACTGATTAGCCTTATCTCACCAATCCAATTGCAGGTTAAAAAAGTCATGAACTCTAGCTCTATCAAATGCTCGAGAAAACCATTGTAGCATTTATGACATTATATTTTAGATAAACATGCATATAAACATATGGCACATAGGATATAACTGTACCTTTCAAAGTGTTTTCACTACCCAGCCTACATTCGAGCAACAATGCTATTAGTCACTGGTGTTCCAATATTAGAGCCCATGATGATAGGAATGGCTGATTGCACATCTAGATGCAGATTAACTTTTAGTAACAGCCATCTTGTTTTGCTTCCTAAATTTAGCCTCCCTTATATTGCTCTGCATACTGGAAACTCAACCCTGCTTGATGTGCCTGGCTCCAGGGTGCACTCTCGCAGCAACAGCTCGGGTTTCTTACCCAGAGCTGTGCAGCTGACACGGCCACGCCTATATGTGTGCGTTTGTCCTATAGGTATGAAACGCACACAAGGTTCCCCTTATTATCCTATAGAATAAAGACCGGTTTGTTAGGCAATCCACACCCTGTGTGGCAATAACTCCACTAGGCGCTGATTTCTGCACTGCACCCACTCCTCCTACTGCAGCTAAGGCAAAACTATACCCTAGCCACAATGATACAGTTACTTATGTATACTCCTTGTCCAAATCTCAGTTTAATTCTATACAAGTATGTTATTAAATGTGTATGTTCACGTATACAGTGAAAAGTTAACTAAAAAAAAAAATACAAAAAAATACACAGATGTGTCATTATGATAACATTAGTCACTCCTGGAAACACAGCAGCTTGTGAAAGTCACAGTTTAAAAATATATAAATAAAAGTTTAGAAGGTTATTTTGAACAGTACAAAAGAGGTAATAGGAGCCAGGATCTGTGTGTGTTTGGGTGGAGTACATGTAAGCACAGCCAACAGGTGTGGCTGGACACAATGCCGTTTCAGGAAGACAGAAGAGTCAGCAGCTTAGAAAAAGGGTTATAATTATTTGACTATGAGAGATTATGCTGAAACCATTGGTTTTCTGGGGCAGTGGGGACGTTTCCAGCAAATTGTCTTCTTCTCGCTCGTTGCCACCATTATGCCAAATGGATTTGGTGCTTTCACTCTCGTTTTTCTGACTGATACACCGAGTCATCACTGCCTGGTATCTGGTATCAACCTCACTGAAGACTGGCGTAAAAGTGTCATCCCAATCAGAGTAAGTGACTGCGAGAGCCCCAACTCTGTGATACAGCACATCAAAGAAAACATTTAAACTACTGATGCAGTTTTTCAGTGATAATTGAGTTTGCTTCAAATATTATTCCAATAATGTAACTCAAAACATTTGTATTTATTCGAACACATTTATGCTTATTTCAAAACAAAACAAAACATGCTTGGGAGAAGTAGAAAACTACTTTTGGGAACTAAATGAGTTTTTATGTTGCTGGTAGTTGAAAGTTTAAAAAAAAAAAGCAGTGTAAACAATACATTTAAACTAAAAACCATTAAATCTTTATGAAATGCAATAAAATATTGCAAAACAGAAATAGGAAAAAGCACAAAGTTCAAGTTCCCTGGTCGTCAGAAGATCCACATTTCCAAGAAATAGAAACTGGTAATTGTGTATTTTGTGAAACAGAAGAGGAGGATTTGGACCATCTATTCTTTTTGTGCAATTTTATACAAATATTTTGGTTGGAAAAAGCACAAGGGAAGTGTTTCTGGGGAGACAATAACCTGATGTACCAGATGTACCAGTCCTATTACTGTTTTAGTTATTCCTATTTCTGTTTTCGTTTGTACTATTTCCGTTGTATTTTGTGTGTTTTCGCAGCATTTTTGTTATTGCTGGTGTTTTCTTAAGTTGCAGTCCATTTGGCCTCTCAGGGCCACCGTATAGGCCCATTGTTGCCTCAATATTACATATTTTTGTAAACACTATGACATCCTACTGAGATTTTCTTAAATGTCTCAATACTAATAACCCTAAAACTGTTTGTATCCTTGTGACTATGAGGAGGTGGCTGGGAAACAGGAGCTGAGCAGATGCAGCAGATACAGGTTGGATGTGGTCAGAAATCTCTCTGCTCAGGGATACATTCCTGGCAGGGATGTCAACCTTACAGACCTGGAGGAGGAGGGCTGTGTAGATGGGTGGAGCTATAGCAAAGACATCTATGAATCCACTATAGTTTCTGAGGTATGGTCAATCCTTCTTCTACATCTACTTATTTTTCATGTAGTATTTTTTAGCAGCATCAGCTGTTTTTTCTTGATGTTGCAGATATATCATTAACTCCTTAGTCTATGTGGCTCCTTTCCTCCTACCTTATCCAAGGCAGGGGATTTCAGCCCATCCATTTGTTCAACAGTTAGGACAGAACACACCTGTGAACATACAGTAGGTGCAGTCAGTCAACGTAGGAACATGATATAAATTCCTCTAGAAAACTCTTTCTCTACTGTTATCAACATGGCTTATTTCTCATTATCTTGTTGTAATCTTGTTGACCTTTGAGTCTTCAGCTTGTCATTATTTTGTCAGTGCTTAAAGTTCAAGGTGCTCTTTGGGGATTAGTTTCTGCACACCAGGAAAGACGCACCCTTTTTCTTTCTACTTAGAGTGAAAAGACATTTGAATACAGCCAGCAACAGTCAGCACAAATCACACTGACTTTAACATTGTTATTTCCTGCATGCACATATTCAGTCATTCAACTGTTAATATCTCATTTTCCAGTTTGACTTGGTGTGCAGTAACCAATGGAAGCAGCCGTTCACATCTACTGTTTTCTTCGTGGGAGGACTCCTTGGATCGTTCTTGTCAGGCCAGCTATCAGACAGGTACTGACATGAGATTCATGTGAAAGAAACCAAACACCACACCATTCTTTAAAGGTTCAGGAAAGGCTTCAGTGTTTCGATATTAAGATTGTCTTTATTGTAAAAAGAAATAAAAATAAAAATCATTTAAAAAGATCATGTTACAGTATACACTTATAATAGTCAGTAATATAAAAGACATGTATTATGCCGCTGAAAATGCTACATCCAGACGAACTTTTCTGTGATTTTAATTGATGATGGAGTTGTATTTTTACCAGTATAATAAGAAATAGAGTACAGTGGTAGAACACAGTTATTATTTTGAGATATGTACATATTTATTTTCGGCAGGGGATTTCAGCCCATCCATTTGTTCAACAGTTAGGACAGAACACACCTGTGAACATACAGTAGGTGCAGTCAGTCAACGTAGGAACATGATATAAATTCCTCTAGAAAACTCTTTCTCTACTGTTCTCAACATGGCTTATTTCTCTTATCTTGTTGTAATCTTGTTGACCTTTGAGTCTTCAGCTTGTCATTATTTTGTCAGTGCTTAAAGTTCAAGGTGCTCTTTGGGGATTCGTTTCTGCACACCAGGAAAGACGCACCCTTTTTCTTTCTACTTAGAGTGAAAAGACATTTGAATACAGCCAGCAACAGTCAGCACAAATCACACTGACTTTAACATTGTTATTTCCTGCATGCACATATTCAGTCATTCAACTGTTAATATCTCATTTTCCAGTTTGACTTGGTGTGCAGTAACCAATGGAAGCAGCCGTTCACATCTACTGTTTCTTCGTGGGAGGACTCCTTGGATCGTTCTTGTCAGGCCAGCTATCAGACAGGTACTGACATGAGATTCATGTGAAAGAGACCAAACACCACACCATTCTTTAAAGGTTCAGGAAAGGCTTCAGTGTTTCGATATTAAGATTGTCTTTATTGTAAAAGAAATAAAAATAAAAATCATTTAAAAAGATCATGTTACAGTATACACTTATAATAGTCAGTAATATAAAAGACATGTATTATGCCGCTGAAAATGCTACATCCAGACGAACTTTTCTGTGATTTTAATTGATGATGGAGTTGTATTTTTACCAGTATAATAAGAAATAGAGTACAGTGGTAGAACACAGTTATTATTTTGAGATATGTACATATTTATTTTCAATTTTGTGCTCCTTCCATCCAGATTTTTAGATGCAATTCACACAACTGTATAGGAAGTACAACACTTTTTATGCATGTATATGTTTACTAATATATTTATCTTCTCTGTCTAGATATGGCAGAAAACCTGTTCTTTTTGCAGCTTTGGCACTACAGACAATTTTCACCTTTGCTCAAGTCTTTTCTGGTTCATGGATTATGTTCCTCATCATCCTCTTCATCAACGGTTTGGGACAGATGTCCAACTTTGTGGCTGCTCTTGTGTTGGGTAGGATGGAACATTTATTTAGCTATGATGCAAAACTAAGGGCCAGATTTATAAGAGGGTGTCATGGTCCTGTGTCAGTGACCCAGTGTTTTTGAGTTTTGTGCTTTTAGTTTTTGATTTCTTGCTCACTTTAGCTCCTCAGCCCTTTAGTATTTCTTGAGTTCTAGTTTCAGGTTTTGTTATGTGGCTTCCCTGTGTTCTGCGTTTCCTGTTTTACTTTTAAGGTCTGTGTCTCTTGTCTCGTCATGTTAATTAGGATCAGCTGTGCCTCCCTCCTGTTTGCCGTCCCTTATTCCCTTTGTGTGTGTATTTATAGTGTGGGGTTGTCTTTGCTCACTGTCGGACCGTCTATGTTACTCGGTGTATCTCTGTGTCATCCCTGCTCATCATCCCGTGTAGTTATGGTTTCAGGTTAGTTTTGGTAGCTCCCCCATTCTGCATTCCTGTTTTTTGCCACTCCTGTAAATAAAGCTCACTCGCATCTCAGCCTGTACCTGCATCTTGGGTCCTTACTCTCACACACCACATGACTGCTGCCGCAGCCGTGACAGTGGGACAAATTGTAATGACACCACAAATCCTAAAAGTGCCAATGGGAGCGTTAGGTTCTACTGCTGATCTACTAACATCATGCCAATTAATAAATGATGCAGTTTGAAAGATGCATTTTCGATGCAATCTAACACAAGGAGCATAAACTAGGGAGCCAAGAATAGAAAACACCAGAGGAATGTCTAAGTGCAGGTTTTACACGTGTGCTTTGTACAGCAAAAAGAGCAGCAGATGTTTTGATATAAGTGCAAAATTAGTCAGAAACTGAAGTCAGGTGACAGCTCAAATGGAGTGAAGGAGTCATTCAGAAGATAAGCTGCTTTATTGCAGATCATTCTGCTGTAACTCTCACAGCTAACCTGTCAGGTGTCACATCACTCACATATTTCTGAGTAGTTTCTGCAGCCTCTATGCTTTTATTCAGTTTCTTAATGCACACTGTGTGCGTTTAGTCTGTGTGCGTTTAGTCTGTGTGCCATATATACCCAATGGCAAGGTGCATTTAATCCTCACAAAAATCACTCTGAAACACGTTTTGACAAGTCTTTACTGGCAAGCCCCTGCTGCCTCCGGCACTTTCAGTCTTTCCAGGGGTCTCAGCACACTTTTACATAAAATAACAGGCAGTGATTGGCAAATTTGCTGCAGATGCGTGAACCCTCTCAGCGGACAGCGCTTCTAGAAGCACTCTGTCCCACTGTCCCTTTGCAGCTGAGCCACAAACCACACCTCACTGCCATAAACAAATTCAGATGTTAAAAAAATATACATGAAAGCTTATTTATTGTGAGGTGGCACTCTGCATGGTGTTGATAACATACAAACAGAGTTTTTGTGCAATCTTCAGTTTGTTTCCTTTTTTTGTTTTGTTTTTTGGAACACATAAGTTTTATTCATCATTACCCCCTCTTTTTTTGCAGGTTCTGAGGTCTTAACTGGCAAAGTGCGTGTCCTTTACTCATCTTTGGGCACATGTCTAGGCTTGCTATTGGATACATGATACTTCCACTCTTAGCATACTTTTTAAGGGACTGAAATCACTGTCATTGGCTTTATCTTTGCCTTGTGTGGCCTACGTCCCCTTTTGGTGGTAGGTGGCACTCGCTCTAGCATATCTATCTGTCTACATATATCTGTATATAGCATTCCCTGTAGGAACTGAATCAAATGTAATGACTTGCTTGAAACTGTGGTGGACATTAGTCAGGGGAGAGTTTCCAGACTGTGACATACACAGATGTTATTGTTATCTAAAGAAAGAGTACGGTGTAGGTACAAGAGAGGCAAGCCAGGTGGAAATATGGACTGCAGGAATGATAGCCAGTAGAAGAATATGTATGTGAATGAGAGGGATGCAGTTGGAATGGTGAAGATGCAAAAAGAGGGTAGTGAGGCCTGCTGTAATGTAAGGTTTTGACACAGTAGTGTTTACAGAAAGACATGAGGCCAAAATGAAGATGGCAGATTTTTCAGTTACTAGAAGCAGACAAGATTAGATATAAATATTTCCTAGGGACAGCTCAATATTTGGAGAGAAAAAGAGGCAAGGTTCAGGTTGATATGGTTTGAAGATGGACAGAGGAGGGATAGCTGATACACTGGGAAAAGGATGTTAAATATGGAGATGGCAGACAGGAGAAGAAGAAAATCACAGATAAGGTTTATGGATGTAGTGAACGAGGACATGCACGGGTTAGAAGAGGATCTTAAGGATAAGGTGAGACAGATGAAGATGATCCTCTGTCACAACCCCTAAAGGGAGCAGATGAAACAAAAAGAAGAAACTGTTCCCACTAACAAGTTTATTGACCTTATTTCACTGTCTTTTTTGCTTTGTCTCCAAAATCCATTTGATCAAGTCTGCATCCTTCTGTTTGTGTTAAATATTAAGCCAGGCTTATGCCAGAGTCTCCCCGGTGGTTGCTTTCTCGAGGCAGAGTTGAGGAAGCCGAGGCCATTATAAGAACTGCTGCTAAGTGGAACAAAGTTCAAGCTCCGAGGATCATCTTTGAAGACTGTGGTGTAAGTGAACTTTCACTTAAACATTACTGGATTAACCCAAGATGCAGAACACAGTTGTTATTTGAAAACAAGTTCAAGTTTTACAAATAAATAAATATATTAATATATATATATATAGTTAAAAACACCCAGCACGCCCCTGCGGGCGGTTTATCCTTCAAGCTCGGGTCCTCTACCAGAGGCCTGGGAGCTTGAGGGTCCTGCGCAGTATCTTAGCTGTTCCCAGGACTGCGCTCTTCTGGACAGAGATCTCCGATGTTATTCCCGGGATCTGCTGGAGCCACTCGCCTAGCTTGGGAGTCACCGCACCTAGTGCTCCGATTACCACGGGGACCACCGTTACCTTCACCCTCCACATCCTCTCGAGCTCTTCTCTGAGCCCTTGGTATTTCTCCAGCTTCTCGTGTTCCTTCTTCCTGATATTGCTGTCATTCGGAACCGCTACATCGATCACTACGGCCGTCTTCTTCTGTTTGTCTACCACCACTATGTCCGGTTGGTTAGCCACCACCATTTTGTCCGTCTGTATCTGGAAGTCCCACAGGATCTTAGCTCTGTCATTCTCCACCACCCTTGGGGGCGTCTCCCATTTTGACCTCGGGACTTCCAGGTTATACTCGGCACAGATGTTCCTGTACACTATGCCGGCCACTTGGTTATGGCGTTCCATGTATGCCTTGCCTGCTAGCATCTTGCACCCTGCTGTTATGTGTTGGATTGTCTCTGGGGCATCTTTACACAGCCTGCACCTGGGGTCTTGCCTGGTGTGATAGACCCCAGCCTCTATGGATCTTGTACTCAGAGCTTGTTCTTGTGCTGCCATGATTAGTGCCTCTGTGCTGTCTTTCAGTCCAGCTTTGTCCAGCCACTGGTAGGATTTCTGGATATCAGCCACCTCCTCTATCTGCCGGTGGTACATACCGTGCAGGGGCCTGTCCTTCCATGATGGTTCCTCGTCTCCCTCCTCTTTATTGGGTTTCTGCTGCCTGAGGTATTCACTGAGCACTCGGTCAGTTGGGGCCATCTTCCCAATGTATTCTTGGATGTTCATTGTCTCATCCTGGACTGTGGTGCTGACACTCACCAGTCCCCGGCCCCCTTCCTTCCGCTTAGCGTACAGCCTCAGGGTGCTGGACTTGGGGTGAAACCCTCCATGCATGGTAAGGAGCTTTCTTGTCTTTATGTCAGTGGCTTCTATCTCCTCCTTTGGCCAGCCTATTACCCCAGCAGGGTACCTGATCACGGGCAGGGCGTACGTGTTGATGGCCCGGATCTTGTTCTTACCATTCAGCTGACTCCTCAGGACTTGCCTGACCCTCTGCAGGTACTTGGTGGTTGCAGCCTTTCTAGCGGCCTCTTCATGATTCCCATTTGCCTGCGGGATCCCCAGGTACTTGTAACTGTCCTCTATGTCTGCAATGTTGCCTTCTGGTAGTTCAATCCCCTCAGTTCTGACTACCTTCCCTCTCTTTGTTACCATCCGACTACACTTCTCCAGTCCGAACGACATTCCAATGTCATTGCTGTATAGCCTGGTAGTGTGGATCAGTGAATCGATGTCTCGTTCACTCTTGGCATACAGCTTGATGTCATCCATGTACAGGAGGTGGCTGACAACTGCTCCGTTCCGTAGTCGGTATCCGTAGCCAGTCTTGTTAATGATCTCACTGAGGGGGTTCAGGCCTATGCAGAACAGCAGTGGGGACAGAGCATCTCCTTGGTAGATCCCGCACTTGATGGTGACTTGTGCTATGGGCTTGGAGTTGGCCTCTAGTGTTGTACGCCACATCCCCATTGAGTTCCTGATGAAGGCTCTTAGGGTCCCATTGATCTTGTACAATTCTAGGCATTCCAGTATCCAGCTGTGGGGCATTGAGTCATAGGCCTTCTTGTAATCAATCCAGGCAGTGCACAGGTTGGTCAGTCTGGTCTTGCAGTCTCGGCTGACTGTTCTGTCTACCAGTAGCTGGTGTTTTGCGCCTCTGGTATTCTTGCCAATTCCTTTCTGTGTCCCACTCATGTATTGACCCATGTGCCTGTTCATCTTAGCCGATATGATGCCTGACAGGAGCTTCCATGTAGTACTGAGGCAGGTTATTGGTCGGTAGTTGGAGGGGACCGGTCCCTTCTTGGGGTCCTTGGGGATCAGGACCGTCCGACCTTCGGTTAGCCATTCCGGGTGTCTCTCGTTAACTAGCAGCTGGTTCATTTGTGCTGCCAAACGCTCGTGGAGTGCAGTCAGCTTCTTTAGCCAGTAGGCGTGAACCATGTCGGGCCCTGGTGCTGTCCAACTCTTCATACTGGAGACCCTTTCTTGGATATCTGCCACTGTGATGGTTACTGGACCCTGTTCAGGGAGGTCGCTGTGGTCTGCCCTCAGATCCTCTAGCCACTGAGCATTGCCGTTATGGGTTGCATCCTTCTCCCATATGCTCTTCCAGTATTGCTCCGTCTCCAGCCTTGGTGGTGCTGTTCTCTTATTATTGTTCCCTTGCCACTGAGAGTACACCTTTGCTGGTTCTGTGGAGAACAGCTGGTTTATTCTCCTGCCTTCTATCTCTCTCGTGTACCTCCTCAAGCGGCTGGCCAAGGCTGTGAGTCTTTGCTTGGCAGTTTCCAAGGCCTCAGGTATGGACAGCTTGCTGTATTTCTTATGCACCTTCTTTGTCGCACCTTTCTGCAACTCCGTTAGTTGGCTAACCTCCCTCCGTGCTACTTTGATCTTGCCCTCTAGCCTCCTTCTCCATGGAGGGTACTGCCCCTTGTGGCTGTTCAACTTGTAGCCAAGCATCTCACTGATCACTGCTGCCGTATTGTAGATCAGCTTGTTAGTGTCGGTAATCGTGGTTGTAGGTATTGTCCGTAGTGCTGCATTAACATCATCTAGCAGACCTTCTGAGGGTACTTCACGTAATCTTGGTAACCGGCTACGGGGGATCCAGGTTTCAAGCTTGGCCATTATCCTATTTTTCAGGTCAGTTCCTCTCACACTCAACGATCCTTCTCCTATCGCACTTGGGGCTATGTACCCAATCTCGGGTGGGGGTGATGATATCTCCCCCCTGACCTGGCGTCCTGACTCCTCCTTGCCGTAGCATTTGTGTTGTATCTCGTCAATCTCTAGCTGTGAGAGCAGTCCCTTCTTTCGAATGTTGGAACACTGAGCTACTAGTTGTTTCGCCGTCATTGTGGATGTTGGGTATCGAAGAATCCATAGGTCCCTCATCCTATTCATGTAGCCCCTTCCGCCGGGGTTACTTGCGTAGTAGCATTCCAACAATGCCCTGTTTTCGTCTCTTGCCCACCGATGCCTTCTTCTTTTTGCCTTATAGTCTGATTTGTCATAACTTTTCCGTTTTGTGGTAAGCTTTTCTTTGGCTGTCACTTCTTCACCCTGACCTGTCTTATTTGGCTCAGCAGAACTAAAATATATATCCTGCTGCTTTTACACACGCACTCACATAACGCTCAGCGATTCTCTGCGCGATCAACCTCTCACATGTTTAAGCCTGCTGCGGGAGATTTCACTTGTCATGTTTGCATAGTAAGCTAACGATTGATAAGACGATGTCAGAGGAATTGGTGCACAAATTATCATCACTCACAGATCAGTGCTGTCGCTCTCTATACACAGTTCGAGCGATTGCAAAGTGAAAGCAAAAAAACAAGCGCAAATTCAAACGCGATTTCAATATGTCACATATTGACAGTGGCTCACCGATGCCAATGACATAATTACCCAGCTACATTTCTGAAAGAATGCAAAAGCATTGACATATATTTTTCCTACAATAGCCCGACGGGCAGGGCAGAGATAGATTTTGGTAGCCCGACTGAAAAAATCGCTAGCCCCGGGACGTCGGGCTAGCGATATTGCAAGCCCTGTATCTGATTGAGGAATCACTCATCTTTGGAAAAGAGAGTTTATTACAGAGAAATGGCTCTTTCCAAAATAAAAGCTATACTATCCGCTTCTTCTGGGCTATATTCTCAGCAGCATAAGGAGAATCATGTGCTAACAGCTGTCTAAATGACTCGGCTAAAGTTAGTAGCATGCTTGCTTGTTTTTTTTCTGCTTCCACTTGTCTTTGCACTAGGATGATGTCGGCGTAAATGTGCAGTCATATTCGTTGTGTTCCCACTAGTGCTTTCAGGTTAATCTCGTTGAAATGACCTTAATGCCACAACACGGCAAATCTCCGTTAACGAGCTACCGCCGATCGCCCCGTGTGTGGGGCTAGACGGCCAACACGTTAACGAGCTAACTGCGCTAACACACTAGTTTCCACCCATGTAATTGAGCATTGCATGGCACATCCAACATACTGTTTTACTTTAGTCCATGACGCGCTTACCTTCAGGGTCATACGTCACATGAAAACCAAAATAATTCCAAACGCCAGATCTGAATGAGGGTGGGGGAGGTCCATGTTGCAAGGAGAGCTTAACTTCTGTCTCGCTAGCCTGCCCTGCGCTCTTCCTTCTGACGATGCTGTCTGTGTTGAGCGCTCAGTGAATCTGCGTTCGACTACTCCGCCTAGGCTGCATTGTCAAGCCTAGGCGGAGTAGTCAAACGCAGATCCACTGAGCGCTCAACACAGACAGCATCGTCAGAAGGAAAGTTGATAAAATAAATTACAAATTTTGTATTGTTCGATACATATGCGTACCGAACCGAAAGCACTGTATCGAACGGTTCAATATCGATACGAATATCGTTGCACCCCTAATATATATATATATATATATTTTTTTTTTTTTAATATATTTGACATTTGACTGATATTATTAGTATAAAAATGCATGAAAAAAGAAACCTTAAACATTTTTGTGTTTTAATATTTTTTGAAAAAGCCCTGCTCACACAGTCAAACTAATTTTATGTGTCTTCCAGACAGAAAAGATGCAGACACACTCCAAGGAGCATTACAATGTCTTTGACCTGCTGAGGCAGAGCAGCATCAGAGCCACAACACTCATCCTCTGCTTTGTGTTGTGAGTAAACAGTGAAGACAGTGTGGCACATAGCGACTTAATGAGACATCCTCAGATTGAGAAAATAATGAAACAACGAGAAAATTAACAAACAAGGAATTTGCCGGATTCCTCATGGAAATCAAAAGGAGATTTAGCAGATAAACAGCTAAAATGACCTGTCTCTTAACTAAAAATGATTTTTTACTAAAAGAAAATTCATTTTTCTTTTGGTTTTTCATGTATTTGTGTTTCCATAATATAAGATCTGCGATAGACAAAACGATTACGATTTGCATTTGAAAAAAATGCATGCATGCAGAAAAATCTTTGGAAAGTTCACTTAGATGAAAAAAACGCTTTCATTTCCCTTTGATTTTCCCAGGTTCACTATGATTGTTGGCTACTATAGCCTGTCTTTCAATACAGCACAACTCCATGAAAACCCCTACATCAGTTGCTTCATCTCAGCAGTTGTAGAGATTCCAGCATACATTTCCAGCTGGATGGCTCTGCAATACCTTCCACGACGCCTGTCTGTGATCCTTACGTTGGTCTTCGGAGCCGTGCCACTCTACCTGATTCAACTTGTTCGAGATGGTAAAATTTCTTAAAAGCAAGCTGCAAGAATTCACATTAGAACAATTGATGAGTCATATATAAGTTACTTATTGCTTAAAGTGCCCATACTATAATTATTAGGTTCTTCCTTTTCCTTTGATGAGTGATACACACTACTGTGATTTTTTTTTAAATTTATTTATTATGTGCTTTCAAGGACCCAGACTTTCTTGTTGGTTTTTTGTATTTTGTCTTGGTCTTCTAAATTTCAGTCATTGTAATTGTCCATTTTAGGGAAAAAATGTTGTTAAGCCACTGTTAAGCACTGGTTTATGAATCATTCAAGGATAACAGGGCACCTAGCTCAAAGCATGAAACGCTGTCGTGTCTACCTACAACTCATGACAAAGAACCTAAAGTATTGCTTTAGGCATTCGTTACTAGCAGCCTGCCATTGAAACGTGTAATTTGTTCTCATTTCTTCAGTGGAATCTATAAAAATGTCAAAGATAACAGTTTGACAAGGATGAAATTATATTTTTACAACAACAAGGTGCAAAGAGTGATGTTTGCTGAAAATGCAGCATAAACTGGGATGGCGTGCAATGTATGGCTGTCAAAAAAAACCATTCCTAAGGAGGGTAAACAAAAAGGCTGAGATATACCAAAAGCCTCAAGAACTGGAACAAAAATCATTTTTAAAACTTTTGGTTTAAAAGTACCTATTATCTGAATGACAACAGCTTCAACTTTTAGCATGCCAATATAGTAAAAACATACCTATATAGAAAAACACGCATTGGCTTCCTTACAGCCTGGACCCCAACATTATTGAAACAGTCTGGGATCGTCTTGACAGAGAACTGAACAAAAGGCAGGAAACAGACAAAGATGTGCTTTTGAATATCTGGAACCAAATATTGACTTTAACCTCCTTTGTACTACACAAAGAAACCTATATTCCCATATGGGTTTGCACATGTTCTAATAAATCACTGCACCTTCCCATCTTCCAGGCAACATCTAAAGAAAAAGGGGACCAAAAGTCCCAAAAAATTATTTTTGGAAAGCACTGTAGCTATTTTGCACATAAAAGTTCTTCCAGTTACAAATTATAAAGCCTCTGGCAAAGATAGTTATTCTTTCATACATATAAAACACTGAACCTTTCTTTGCCTGACATAATTGATCTATCATCAGTTATCTGCATGCAGTGACGTGTCTGCAGAGCAGCTGTTTGGCAACATTTTCTTCAAAGAACAAGAAATTTACTCAATCCAGATGCAACAGCTGCCTTAGAGCCTGCTAATACTTTCGCATTAGAGCCCCTTCTGCTAACTCTAAAATGTCTCAAAGCATTACAAAAGTTTAGGATTACTTTTTTTTTTTTAATGTAATGTATCCTGGGAAAAGGTAGCTTCCTGTATCTTTAGTTCTAGCCTTGTCCATGGCTATTGTTGTTTACATTAGCATTAGTACTGACTGGGGGATGATTATTACAGTATCTATCGGCCCAGAGAATGCATGAATGCATTTCTTTCTGACTTTCTGCTGGAATCCACAGTCTCTTCTGGTTCATTGTGTATCAGGAAACTACAGGTGTATGTTAAGGGCAGATAGCTTTCAGGAGACTATGCCAAAGTTGCCTTTGATGAGCTGACAAATCACGAATCAGGCTTTTCTGGAGGTGGGGCCCTTAAAGGGACAGAGGTTGAAAAGAGGATGGAAAAAAAAACAAAGCATCAGTGTGCATTGTGCGAAATGTGATACATTATTTAACATTATAGGATGTGAACCAACAAAAATATGAACATGTAAATAATCATAATAGAAGAATAGAATTTGTTTTTGTGATCTTTTCGTGTTACTAGGCAGGAAGTGACTATATGATAGGTATATGCAGAATTACCATCTTATATAAAACAAGTTTCACAGACTTGATTAGAGTTTTGTCTCTTACTGTTTACTTATATCTACAAACTAAACAAATGTATTATTCTTTAGATCTATCAAATCTGGCTCTTGCGCTGGAAATGCTGGGTAAGTATTCAGTCACGACTGGTTCCTCCCTGATGTTCGCCTACACCACAGAGCTTTACCCAACAGTGCTCAGAAACACAGCAACGGGGATAAGCAATACTGTTTCCAGAATTGGAAGTTGCATTGCCCCTTTATTGTTAAGTCTGGGTGAGTGCATTGATTAATATTCATTTAGCATTAGTACTAACTGTTTCTGACTGTCTGTTTTACCTCATTTGATTAAATTTCTATATTTTATAAATGCACACTCATAAAGGAGTTTTCTCTCATCCTAACTTCCCCCTCTGTGTCTTCAGGTATGTATTATAAGTATCTACCTTATATTATATTGGGGAGTCTGGCTGTTGTGGCTGCCTTTGCGGCTCTTTTCCTTCCAGAGAGTTTTAAGAAACCTCTTCCTGAAACTATTAAACAAATGCAAAGACGAGAAAGGTAAGCTACTTTCATTCACAGTTTATTTTACTTTCTATGAAGTAATAAAGGCAATTGTAATTTTACATTCTTATACAGCAAGTTCTTTAAACATGGTACACAGTATGCAGAAAAGTATGTTGTCAGGCGAGTATCTGTCATTTAGGGAGTTAGTGAAAGTGACTGAGTAGAAGTGAAGTAGAAGTTTCAGGGTGACTCTAAATGTATCATCATGTTCAATTTAACTTTAAATGTTGGGTATGTAAATTTAAAAAATCATTGACTATCACTGACTATCATTGACCTGAACACGACAGGAAGGTTAAGAAGTGAGATTGCTATTTATTTCCAAGTGAACTTTACTGCCACCAAGTGGCCAAATGTTTTGTTTTGGGGTTTTTTTTGCAGATTGAATGAAAGCCCTTAGCCAATAGTACAAAAAATAAGTGTTCACATCTTATAAGTAATAATGATAATGAAGTTTATCGCTGAAAATAAAACTCGTGTTTGTCTTTCCTCTTTAAAACAGGATGAAGTGCCCATGTCTTACTAGAAATATGACGCCTGTACCTGTGGTCTAGACAGATGTTGTTGTTGTTTACAGTCTTTTATATTTACATTTTGTTTGGCTTTGTTGTCTGTTAAATGACTGAAAGCTGTATTATATATAAATAGTCTCATAACAAAGATAAACCTATAATTTTCTTTTTTTTTGTCTTATTTTGATTTTTTATTAAAACAATTTACAGTATTCTTTTACATTAACTTGCAAATGTTCATTTGATACTTAAAGTTACAAAAGCTTCATTAAACTACATGATCACATTCATCTTGTCTGCGCATTTATTTAAGGCATCAGCTAGATATGATAATCTTCATGTAAACAAACCAATAAATCCTCAATAGATGGTTAATAATAAATGCTGTCTTGCACAAGTTGGAAGTTTTCCCATATTTCTTGGAAACCTATTATGCAAGTGATGGTCAAAGATTATCTTTCAACATCTGAGCATTTTCTTATTGCCTTTGTAATCTATAACCCAGTGGTGACTATAAAAAGTCAAATTTGGAGTTGACACCTTTAAGAATGCACACTACATAAAAGCTCTGCAGAGTTTCTGGAGTCCTCACTTTCAGAGTAGCACTTGTTTATTTATGCAACTTTTTCTTTAAAGAGTATTTTTTACTTTCACAATAGATCAAGAAGTGATTTAAAAGACAGAATTCCAAGAGTATGCAGGATTATGATGAAGTCACAGCATTTCTTGGTCATTGGGGACATTTCCAGCAAAGTGTTTTCTTCCTACTTTGTGCCAGCGTGTTGCCAAATGGATTTGGTTCTTTTTCCCTCATCTTCCTGACTGACATTCCCAGACACCACTGCCTGGTTCCTGATATTAACTTGACAGAAGACTGGCATCAAGCTATCATTCCAATGGAGGTAAAGAAGTATATTAATTAAAAGAAACAAGAAGAGCTGCATGTAATCTTTACAACACCAATACAGATAAGTTGTGTCAGTGTTGCAATCAAATCGTCTAAATCTAATATTTTCTTCAAAGGTATTTAATGTATTTAGTCTGAAATGTCAGTATGAAATTTGAGTTGGGAATTACATAACCACAAGACCAAGAAAAACTTCACATAAAGCAAAAATTTAGGTGAAAAAGAAATAGTATTTTCACTCTGCAGCTTTGATACACAAACTGGAACATCATTATAAAAGTCTGGCTTGTGCAAGATAACTTCTCGACAATGCGTTCTGTAACTAAGTCGTTATGACAGATGAGTCATGATAACAAAATTTGAATCATTTAAGGTGGGGTGAAATCTGCTTTGGATTTGTATGACAGTCAGTGGCAAAGGAAATGCTGCATGGCTGGAAGGAATGATAGTTCCCACTAAAAGTCTGTGAATGTCACTCAGTCATTCAGCCAGCACAGCATAAACGAAAGCTACATTTGAAATAGCTTCCTTCTTTAGAAACAGAGTTAGTCAAATGCAATACCAGCCCAATACCAACACTTTAAAAGGCATATACAGTAACACACAATTATATATTATTTATAATCACACTCAGACCCATTTAATGGGCAGGACAGTTAAAGCGAATTCACAATTACCTACTTTTTTTCTAAGACAACATGTTGTATGTTTGAATTAAATGTTAATGTTGGAGGATGTGCAAATGTTTAAATGTGTGTGTCTGATATTTACTTTAATGATCATATTTGCAGCTTTGTAGATGTATTTTCTTTGCATTCTGCAAAGCCAGCTTTAGCTTTAAGCTCAATAAAGTAGAATGGCCATATTTTATGATAGGGTATATATTTATATGTGTGAAGGGGTATTATGAGCACTAAGTGGTCAAAATAATGTCATGGTTTGGGGTTTTATGGTTTTGGACTTTGCATTCTTGTTTATTTTTAACCATTCTTTATTTTAGCTTTAGTTTTGAGTTGTGTTTTTTAGAGTTCTTACAGGTTTTAAGATTATCTTTACAAGAGTAATGCCTCTGTGTCTAATCTTTAGTTGTTGAAACTTTGTGATCTTGTTTCTGTTGGTTTTTTGAATTTGTATTGTGATCGCTTGTGTTTTACTTTGATCTGGCCTTTCCAGTGTACCCCTGTCTCTTTTAGGTAATTCCCCCCTAGGTTACTTCCTGTTTTATTTGAAAGTATTTTGTTTCTTGTTTAGTTTCGTTTTTTTCCTCTTTAGTCAATAACCTAATTCTTCTGTTATCCAGTTCTACATTTGTTTGTTTGTTTCTGTTTGCTTGCTTTTTTGTTTGTTTTGTTGTTGTTGCAGTTACTTTAGATTTGTTTTTCTTTATCTTTCTAGAGCATGCTATTTCCTTTATAGTATGGTATTCAACACAATTTCACAGAAAAGTAAATAAATTAATGCATTTATTTACCTGCAAGATGGTGAATGGGAAGCTGGAGCTGAGCAGATGTCGGAGATACAGGCTGGATGTGGTCAAAAATCTTTCAGCTCAGGGATATATTCCAGGCCAGGATGTTAATCTTACTAACCTGGAGCAAGAGGGGTGTGTTGATGGGTGGAGCTATAGCAAAGACATCTATAAATCCACTATAGTCTCTGAGGTAACTGTGTAATACAGACGATATTTGAACAATGATTGACAATTGAAAATTAAGATCTGACCAGGCATAAACAGCACCTGAAGTCTTTGTATTGTTCTATTCAATTTTTTATGCCTGGACGTTTCAGTTTGACCTGGTGTGCAGTGAAGAGTGGAAGCAGCCATTTACTTCCACAGTTTACTTCATGGGAGTTTTAGTTGGATCCTTTTTTTCAGGACAGCTGTCAGACAGGTAAAGTTAAAATAATACTTGTTTCCCCCTTTTAAACAGCACAAACTGTATATTGATCTTTTAAATTCTTTCTAGCTATCATTACATATTAATACTTTATAATATGGCTTCCTGTAATTAGAATTAATTTCAATTTATTTTATTTGAAATTAAAATGTACTTATATTTACCTACAAATACTTAAAGTTAGGTACACTAGAATAAGTACAATTCTTACAAACAGTAATAACTAATGTAATTTTACAAAATACAATTTAATTTTGTGGAAAAACAAACAATATTTATTCATTGTTTATTTCTTTTTTTTTTTCCTGAAAAACCACAACTTGTTATCGCCTTATTCTAGTGTACATACATTTAAGACTGTAAGTCAATGTAATTCTTAAAAATATATATATTTTTTAAATATTTTAATTAGTATAATTTCAAATAAAATGTGTTTAAATTCCATTTAATTACAGGCGAATTAGACTCTTATATAGTTAATAGTTTCAGGCCGTATTATAAAGTGTTTTTAATTTCTACAATTGCTCTCTTTAGCATGTAATAAAAGTCCTCATTACATTTTTACTTTATTGCAGAGTATTATATTGCTATTACCAATAAACACACAAGTATACTTTTTAATAAATACTTTATAATAAATACTTTATGATACGCAGTATGTCTTATTTGTTTTTTTACACTTATTTCATCTTTTGACTTTTCGCTGTAGATTTGGAAGAAAGCCAGTTCTGTTTCTGACCATGGCACTTCAGACTCTTTTCACTTTTGTTCAGATCTTCTCATCATCTTGGACAGTGTTCTGCATCCTCCTGTTCATCAGTGGTTTGGGACAAATCTCTAACTATGTTTCTGCTTTTGTGCTCGGTAAAGGCATATTTTTGGTTCTTTGGTTACTGCAACCATGTGTCCAATAACCTCCATTACCTCAAAACTTCTGTTGGCTTTCTCTGTGTGTGCAGGCACTGAAATCTTCACTGGCAATGTGCGGGTCCTTTTCTCATCCATGGGTGTATGTCTTGCCTTTGCCTTTGGCTTTATGATGCTTCCTCTCTTTGCCTACTTTTTAAGGGACTGGATATATCTCCTGTTAGGTATATCTCTCCCTGGCCTTCTCTACCTTCCTCTTTGGTGGTAGGTTGTTCTTGAAAAAAATAAAGCTGCGTTTGTGTTAAGTTTATCTTCTCATGAATTCATTAGACAGGGTGGGCCATTTATATGGATACACTGTAATAACATGGGAATGGTTGGTGATATTAAAGTCCTGTTTGTGGCATATTAGTATATGTGAGGGGACAAACTCCTCAAGATGGGTGGTGACCATGGTGGCCATTTAGAAGTTGGCCATCCTGGATACAACTTTTGTTTTTTCAATAGGAAGAGGGCCATGTGACACATCAAACTTATTGGTAATGTCACAAGAAAAACAATGATGTGCTTGGTTTCAACGTAACTTTATTCTTTCATGAGTTATTTACAAGTTTCTCTTTGTTCACAGCCATTGACATGTCAATGGCTGTGGGTCCATTCTTCATTATGGTAACCTCAAGGCCACTGGATATTTGAAATTGCTACATGATGATGTGTTTCCCTCTTTATGCACTGAAGCTGGCACGTTCCCTGAGTTTTTCCAGCAAGATGGTGCACCACCACATTATGGGTGCCAGGGCCGAGCATTCCTAGATGAACAGTTTCCTGGAAAGTGGATTGGTCATCGTGGGCCAGTTGAATGGCCCCCAAGGTCTCCCGATCTGACCCCCTTAGACTTTTATCTTTGGGGTCATCTGAAGGCAATTGTCTATGGTGTGAAGATACGAGATGTGCAGCACCTGAAACTACGGATACTGGATGCCTGTGCTGGCATTTCTCCTGCGGTGTTGCTATCAGTGTGTGAAGAGTGGGAGAAGAGGGTTGCATTGACAATCCAACACAATGGGCAGCACATTGAACACATTTTATAAGTGGTCAGAAACTTGTAAATAACTCATGAAAGAATAAAGTTACGTTGAAACCAAACACACCATTGTTTTTCTTGTGACATTACCAATAAGGTTGATGTGTCACATGGCCCTCTTCATATTGAAAAAACAAAATTTGTATCCAAGATGGCCGACTTCTAAATGGCCACCGTGGTCACCACCCATCTTGAGGAGTTTGCCCCCTCACATATACTAATGTGCCACAAACAGGACTTTAATATCACCAACCATTCCCATGTTATTACTGTGTATCCATATAAATGGCCCACCCTGTACAGTATATAACTTCTGGCCAAGCATCAAAGAGAGTAATAAGCAATACTATAACTTCTGTTCCACCGGATCCAGGCTAAATCTTTTTGTTTCTTTGTGTTGAATACTGATGCAGGTTAATCCCAGAGTCTCCTCGGTGGCTGCTTTCACAGGGAAGAGTGGAGGAAGCAGAGAACATAGTGAAATATGCTGCCAAGAAGAACAAAGTAGAGGCTCCACAGGTCATCTTTGATGATTACGATTCACCAGTAAGTTGGCTTTGAATTAAATCATTCAGGCACGTAAAGAGAATCTGAGGAAGACACATAAATATCTCTCGCACTATGCACGACAATACCCAAATGATCAGAAATATTACTTTTACCAAAAAAGGGATAGAACCCTGGAGCAACAGATATTGCCATATGTACAGCTGCTGAGACTGGGATTTTGTGTCTTTTAGGCAAATAAGACTCAGGCTAATGAACGTCACAGTATCTTCAGCCTGCTAAGGACTGCAAACATCAGAAACACATCGATCATTCTCTGCCTTGTGTGGTGAGTAGTAATTCAAAGCACTTATATTTTGGGGATGAATAGAATATCCTATGTGTATCGCTGAATTCCCATAAATGATGAGAGAACAGGAAAAAAGACAGTTTTGTTTAGAAGAGCAATTTTTTGCTCTAAGCCATATTTATTCACATTATATTTTTACAAGCACTTGCAGCACCATCACCCACTGCAGGCCCATAATCACCAGAGAGCTGGCTGCACTGGCCTTGCAGACACGTAATTCCTGCTGGTTTGGCACTCAGTGAACACAACTAGCAGTATTCACTGGTGACAAGCGTTTGAAGGTCCTTTTCAATGCAATCCCAATAGTCTCCCAGAAAAGCTCCTTACTGGTAAGTCACTGGGAAGAGTTGGAGTGTAATGCATTGTAATGTAACTGATAGGTTTGTAGCTTGAACCTATTCGCTGGAACGTTGAAGACAATATAATTACACAGCAAAAGCATTGAACACCAAGTAGGCAAAGTTCTTCGTGTTACTCATGCATGAGGGAGACCTGCCTGGAGTCAAGTGTCGTTCCACCACTTGACCCCCGTCAGACTCTCGGCCGCTCCCCCGTAACACTGCTCTTTTATTGAGGTTACATGAATATGTATAGGTTCATTAACATATGACGTCTACATACAAACAAAGAGTACCGTGTGTGTGTGTGGGGGGGGGGTCTGACCCCATAAATAACTTCCCTAACCTAACAACACATTACAGAGATGTGATTATTGATTTTGGTAGTGAGAAGTGCAGTAGTAATATGATTAATAACAAAAACATCATCTTTCAATTGCATGAATAGATAATATAAACCCACTACTGCTAATTCCAAGCAGATTCCTTTTCAGATTGCTACCATGTTTTATTTGACATATGTTTACAGGTTCACTCTAAGTACTGGCTACTTTGGCTTATCCCTAAATACATCTCGACTCCATGCCGATCCATTTATCAGCTGTTTCATCTCAGCAGCCGTGGAGGTTCCAGCATACATTACCAGCTGGCTGGCTTTGCAATACTTTCCACGACGACTCGCTGTCATAAGCATCTTGCTCCTTGGAGGAGTATCACTGTATTTCATTCAAGTTGTGCCTCATGGTAAGCAGAAAAAATGCACCATATTGTGTCCATAGGAGTGTCAGAGGTTTTATTTATTTATTTATATGTCTGAGGTTTTTTTCAGACAAATCTTATCTCAAATACCGACATTAGAAGTAGGTACTGAAGCAAATTAGTATATAGCCTTATACAAATCTTTAATTTTTTTTTCCCTTCAGGTCTATCATATCTGTCTATTACTCTAGAGATGGTGGGAAAATTTGGTATTACCACCGGTACTGCCCTGATGTTTGTATATACAGCAGAACTGTTCCCAACAGTACTCAGGAATACTGCAACAGGAATGTGTACTACTGTATCCAGAGTGGGAAGCTGTATTGCACCATTTTTGTTAAAGCTGAGTGAGTGAAGGAATGTTTCTCAAATCTTCATAAATAAGCATTTTATCAAGTATATCTAGTGGTCTGTATAGACTACAAATTCCCACACTACATTGCGTTGCATAAACACAAGGCCAAGGCCTTTCTCCAATCCTAATTGCTCCCTGTCTTTGTGCAGGTCAGTACTTTAAATATCTGCCTTATATTACACTGGGGACTCTTGCTGTTGTGTCTGCCTTCACTACTGTGTTCCTACCAGAGAGTTTCGGACGGCCTTTGCCTCAAACTATTGAACAGATGCATAAAAGAGAAAGGTGAGATCAGCTGGAAGAACATATGTAATATTTATTGAATGTGAAACTTGTCATAAAAACTTGACCTCAGACCTCAGACTTGTGATAACGTAGTAACTCTGCAACTACAAAAATTGACTCTTAGTTTAAGTGTCTTAAAAGCACCAAAATAGCAATAACTAATTTGGCAGTAAACACAAAGATGGTGACACTTTTACAGACGTCCTTTCTGCAAAAACTAAACTGTGTTTTCTTCATCTTTTGTCCCGCACAGAATGAAATGTCCCTTCATTACTAGAAAAGGACACTCAAAACACGTGAAGATTTTTGAAAGTCGACTATGATTGTTTCCAACACTGATGACTCACGAATATATTGTTTTTACTTCCTGTGTCTCACTGCTATGTTTTTGCTGTTCTTTGCATTGGAGTCAGTAATAACATGGTAATAAAGTTGAAGAAAACGAAGTAATTACACAATTTGAATCCAGACGATGTTGTTTTAACAGTGTGTATGACTGAAGGTAAACTTAATGTAACCAATATTTTTGGAGCAGCAGCTTGAATGTCCTTGTTGGTTAGCAGAACAGGCTGTCAGCAATTTTGCTATGTAATTTGGTTAATCTTGAAACATAAAGCATTATTTTATTACATGTTTGCATTTGTTTAATATGCAATATTTTCAATAGGGCACGTTTGAAAAACTCATAATTACTTTATGAACAATTTTCTGTAACTGAAGTCATAATTTGTGAAGAATTAGTGAATTGGTTGTTGTGTGTAAAGAGTGAGTACTGAAATAATGATTTAGTAATGACAGAAAATCTATCTCTTCTACCTACCCTTTCTTCATTTATTATGCTACAGCCACAGAAAGCACAACTGTGATTGGAAACTGCAGCATGAACAAAGTTACTGCAACCATGTGCAATAAACTTCATTTCACTTCATTTAAATGGTTGATTTAACCCTTTCATGCATGAATTATAACAACCTCAATCAGGTTTTTTTCTTAAATATTTATATTCATCATCATGAATGAATGAATAATGAAACACGTCATACATCTATAGTAACATTAAACATCCAGTGGGTGCCAGGGTATGGAGTGACACATCAGTGTCCAATGTAGTGGTTTATGTGCAAGTATACCATCAACACTGACACAAATACAAGAAAACAGCCTTTGAATAGCTGTCCACTGTAGTGACAACTATGCATGAAAGGGTTAAAGACCAGGAACCATTCACATTCAATTGCCTTCAAAGCCACCTTGGTGCATCAGGATGGTGAAATAACAAAAATAAAACAGAGCCAGTCTATTACTTTGTTATTATTTGGTGAATGAATGGGGTTCCTAAATTAGACAGCAATTATTTTCAAACCTTCACCAGTTCGCCTCTGTCAGTGCGCCCCAGGGCAGCTGTGGCTACAGTGTAGCTTGCCATCGCCAGTGTGTGAATGTGTGTGTGAATGGGTGAATGACTGAATGTAGTGTGAAGCACTTTGGGGTCCTTAGGGACTAGAAAAGCGCTATACAAATTCAGGCCATTTAGTTCATCTGAGAAGGACTGCAGTCAGTCTGAGTCAGATGGTGATTGTTCATGACAGGTTGGCTTGTAGGCCAGCTGTGCATTCACCTTACTCTTGAAAGTGGCCCCCCAAAGGCTAAAGGCTGGCTGACACAGCTACTTGTAGTCAGTTCCCAAATATTAAAAAAAAAAAAAAAAAGAAATCAGTGCAATCACCAGAAAACCAAACATGTTTCCTAGTCACAATCAAATTGCTGCCCTATTTTTACTCTAGTGCACAGGTGTCAAACTCCAGGCCTCAAGGGCCAGTGTCCTGCAGGTTTTAGATGTGTCCTTGATCCAACACAGCTGATTTAAATGGCTAAATTAACTCCTCAACATGTCTTGCAGTTCTCCAGAGGCCTGGTAATGAACTAATCTTTTGATTCAGGTTTGTTGACCCAGGGTGATATCTAAAACCTGCAGGACACCAGCCCTTGAGGCCTGAAGTTCGACACCCCAGCTCTAGTGTGACTGAGTAATTAGTTAGCCTATAGAACACAGATGTCGAACTCCAGGCCTCGAGGGCCGGTGTCCTGCAGGTTTTAGATGTGTCCTTGATCCAAGACAGCTGATTTAAATGGCTAAATTACCTCCTCAACATGTCTTGAAGTTCTCCAGAAGCCTGTTAATGAACTAATCATTTGATTCAGGTGTGTTGACCCTGGGTGAGATCTAAAACCTCCAGGACACCGGCCCTCGAGGCCTGGAGTTTGACACCCCTGCTATAGAACTTCTTCTGACATGCAGCACCATGTAATTGGTTGCATCTGATTAACAGCTGAATCCAAAGAAAACATTATTTTTATTACATTAGATTATAATGGTTACTTGTTTGTGTGTTTGTTTTTACAAGTCCCCCTTAAGTTGTAGCCTTGAGCTGATCTACTATTTTCTACTATCAATCTACTACTAGCCGATCTGCTTCCTGGTGTCTTATCATCACAATCAGAATTACTTTGTGGTATCTGGGTATTTTATGGCATACTCATGTATGATGTCATTCAGAGTGGCAGATCATGGTCAGATCATGGTTCATGGTAAGCAATTAATGAATAAACCTTCCATTAAAAATGCATTAAATGCATTATGTATTCCCACTATATTCTAAGCAAATTACTGAATTTCTACGAACTTTCTGCAAGTTACTCTTTCAAGTTTCCTACTGTACATCCTAATGTTGTCAAATTGGTGGTAAGTATAAGCTTCCTTTTATAATATTTTTTTTGCTATAATGTAAAAAAAAAATTTCCAGTTTTGTAAGGAAATTACCTCTCTGGTCCCCTTGAACTGATATAATTTTATACATCCAGTGACAACACAGCAATAATTTTACCTACGTCCTTAAAGAGGTCACTTAGTGGAAACGAGTACACAATCTCTGCTCATCCAGTGATTCGAATCAAGTCAGATTTTCACTTTTCTCCTTGTTTATGTAGTCTTTCATTCAGGAGCATTTTCCTCTTCTCTCATGTGTGTGAGAGTATAAGGCTTTCTCTGACAGCATCTACAGAGAAGGAAGCAAAAATAAAGTCATAATCAAGCATTTTCTGTTGATTTTCTGTCCTGGACTAAAGAGGAAGTAGAAACACTTGTCAAACAATTATCTGATTCCCACTATATGTTTTAATATCTGTTATATGGGATTGGCTGACCATACTGGGCGAATCTGGGTAAATTTCCGAGTTACTAAATGATAGCGACACCAATAAAATATTGTAAACTATGGTACAATTGTTTTGGTTATCAGTTCAGTATATTGCATACACTCACTGTCCACTTCAATAGGTTCAACTGCTCATGAACACATATATCTAAGCAACTCAGTGCATTTAGACATATAGACATGGTCAAGATGACAGCAAAGCACAGTCAGTCTTTTATGCAGTGAGCTTTTTATCATAGTTTTTTTTTTTTTACCTTTATCTGATTAAACACAATTGTAGCTATGACAAATATATTGAGAAATATATATTACATGACGATAATCCCTGATACTAACTGCATGTAGGCAAGATGCAGGGCAGATGAGGGTGTTTTCAATATATGCAAATAGACATTACTTATTAAACAAGCAAGAATCTAATCTTTGCACATTCAGTTTAGCTGTTGAGAAAAATAATCAAAGGGCAAATGTATTTGAGCTTGTGAACTAAATAACACACCAAAAATTAACAGAGTTGGGTAAAAGAGTAATCTTTCAAATTTAAGCAAACACATTTTTTGAAAAAAAAAATATATAATGATATAAAATTGTGATACAAGAAAAAAGAAATTTAAACTTTATGTTTAAAACTATTAAAAATCGAAAGATTGGCCCCTCTTTATAACACCGGAAAGTAAAACTACCAAACTACAACAATTGTGAATTTAAACTACACTGAAAAAAATAGCAAAATAATCTTTTTACCTAATCTCACTCTATAATGAAACTCTTTCTTTACCCGGGAAAGTGCTGCATGTGATCAATGGTCTCAGGCAAAGGCATTCCAAAGCTCTCAGGCAGCAGGAGACTCAGCAACCCTGCTAAGGCTGTAAGGCTTCCCATAAGGATGTAAGGCAGTGAAACGGAATAGCTTCCTGTGGCAACATATCAAAGGAAGTTAAGAAAGTGAAAAGCAACCTTGCCTACAATGGTTACAAAAAAAAAATCCCTTAAATGCTAAGAAACTTGTAAATTTTAACTGAAGGCTGTTGTTTCCTTTCTGATTGCTAATCAAGTCTTCTATTATAGTTCAGCTGGTGGTATTTCTTGTTGTTTAGTTCTAGTTGGGACATTTCTAAGTTGCTATGTTCTCCTTGGACGTGTGTGGTCTGGTTTCCTTGAGGAGTTAGTTTAACTCCAAACTTCAAAATGCCAAGTTATCTGACTCTGAACGTCTAAATGTTCAAGCCCTGTGACAGAGTATTCACTAAAATAGATGAAAAGAAATGCATAAACACATCTTCATTTAACGAGAAACTAAGAATAAGCTAGATGTAATAGCAGGATGCTTAGCATATGTTCTCCTCACTTTAAATGTGTTTCTTTTTCATCCTTATGACCAGTGATTAACACAACTTTAAAGAGAGGACAGAAGATCCTTACTTAAGTAAATGAAGAACGGAGCAGTAATGCTTCCTATTCTGGAGGCCATAGAACAGGCACCGAGAGCTGTATTTCTCAGCACAGTTGGGTAGATCTCAGCTGTGAAGGCGTAGACCAAAGAATACGCTGTCGTCACTGCAAACTTCCCTATCATCTCCAGTGCTATTGCCAAAGAGAACAGATCTACAGGGAAAAACAATTGCTCGAGGTTTGATGTAAGTTATTTGTTCAAACAGCGGTATAGTTTTGCAAAAGATTGAAAATGACTGTACTTAATCAATAAATATGAGAACAACACTCAAAATAGAACATGTGAACATAATATATAATGATATAAAAAAAAACTAGTTAAAGATTGCCAGAAATTACAGCTATAATAAATCAGTTTTGAACAAAACATTTAAGTGCCATACGTGTTGGAATAAGCTGAATGAGTAGCAGAAACAGCCCTCCCATGGACAATGATGAGGACAAAGTCAGCCGTCTGGAACACCAGCGAAACATAGTCCATGACAAAATGTAGGCTGGTATCTCCACCAGAGCTGACAGGAAACAGTTGAAGTGCACATTCCCATGAAGGTTTGCCGTGTTCAGGGAAACAGCAAAGTAGGCAATGGTCAAGGTGTTCCTGTGAGGATATAAAGTGTCCTTTTTGTATCCTTATTCTGTACATCTCAATAGTATGGCACTACAAAGTAGTCAGAAAGATAACGAAACATTGTATCAACAACAGACTTTAGTTTTTTGGTGGTTTGACACTGTAGATGTTGTGATGGCAACATCTACAAAACCTCCACTAAAAGTGAGAAGTGGTATAGATGAAAGGCTAAATCTAGTATTTTAGGTGGTGTAACATAAGTTTGTCATAGCTTTGTAGAGCTTCATAATGTTTTAAGAACATCCATTTTAGAATTTTGTTTTAACTTTTAAAAGTGCAGATAAACACAGTTAGTGAGTGTCCAAGTGGTTCCTTCAAGTGCTGAAAAACAAAGCCAAGATGAAATTTTCTAGGGTCAGTTGATAATGGCATCAAAAGCCCTGAAGTACTTTACTACTGAAGCGTAGAGCTGCCAGCCAGGCAAAAAATAAAATAAAATAAATAGAGCTATATCACGTTATAATGTGAAAAGTTTATTTTTCTAACGATATACTTTTCATGTTTGTACAATATCCTATAAAGTATTACAATATACATAATTATCACGTTATAACAAAAACCTTTCACGTTCGTACAATATAAATATTATATTGTGCAAACATGATAATTATGTATATTATGTTGTTCAAACGTGAAAAGTATTTTGTACTAACGTGATAGTATATTGTACAAACATGAAAAGTATATTGTTAGAACAATAAACTTCTCACGTTATAACATGATATAGCTCTATTTTTCTTTTGCCTGGGTGGCTGCTCTACGCTTCCGTACTTTACAGTTTTTATGCCTAGAAAGAAACAAAATAAACCTAGAGCTATTTTTTTCCTTTTATATTGATAGGGGACTTAGTTTTATTTTTGTCTTTTTTCAAAAGTTGCCTTAAGCCTCAAAGTTATGGCAGATAAGGAACATGGTTACACTGAGTGAGCGGCATAGACAGTTTTAAGATGGCTGCAGCTACTGCAACTTCATCCATTGATTTCTGAAGAATGTAGGTGTAGCTCTCTTCACGACAACACAGACACAGGTCGGTTCTTTGAAACGGGCGTTTATTACTTGGGCCTTCTCTCCTCAGCTTCACCATCACCAGTACGCCGATACGCCATTACGCCAATACGCCGTGAGAACTGGTCACGAGCAAACAGTACAAACCAATTAGCAACTTTACAGTACACATATTAAGTCCAAACACAAATAAAAAACATTTCTCAAATGACAAATACCTCGTTGGCTGCTTGTCCTGAAAAGAGGTCCTTAAGTCCTTGTATTGCCCTTTCTTTTAGTAAACTTTTAGCTTAAATCACTTCATGAGAGACATCTGCTCCCTCGCAGTCCATGAAAAGTCTCGTGTACTCTCGTTAAGCGTATTCTCACGAGACACTAGCTCTCACACCTTACACATGTACATTTCAAATAAAGACATTTCAACGCAAACTATATATATTCATGAAATTATGTAACTTATTATAAATCAGTCATCTACATCATGAAATCCACACAGAACATTTTAACAGCATTTACACTCCCACCAAAATCACTCATTGACTTAAAATGAGAGATTTTCCTCAATGAAAATTATAAGGAAGTGATGTGTGAGTGTACATTTAAGTGTAGGTCATTTAGCTTTACGTGTGTTTTAGGTGGCCTCAAGTAATGTAACTACTTTGTGAACAGGCCTCTCAAGGTAAACTGATTTAGTGATTGGTTTTCCCTTATCAAAGGTAGTGTCACTGAGCAGAAGCTTTAGCTTTCGCACCTTGCCATCTGCGCTGGGCAGGGCTTCCACAACCCTTGCAAGCTTCCACTGGTTTCTTGGTGCACTGTCATCCTTTAATATTACAATGTCATCTGGTTGCAAGTTTCGTGACAGCTTCTGCCATTTCTGTCGTTGTTGGAGGTTTAGCAGGTATTCTCGTTTCCATCGTTGCCAAAATTCATTGGCCAAAAACTGCACTCTTCTCCACCTTTTGTGCAGATAGAGGTCTTCTTTGCAGAATTGTCCAGGGGGTGGCAGAATTACAGATGATTTCATGGTTAGAATGTGGTTGGGAGTGAGGGGTTCCGGACCAGTAGGATCGTGAAGATGCTCGACACTTAGTGGCCTGCTGTTGATTATGGTCATTGTTTCATACAGAAACGTTCTTAGAGTTGTGGTGTCAAGTCTGCTGGCGGACTTGTCGAGCATAGCTATCAGGATGCTTCAGATTGTTCGAATCTGGCGTTCCCAAACTCCTCCTATATGACTAGCTGATGGGACATTCAGCACAAATTCACAACCAAGCGCCCTTGTACGGTCTTGATCCATTCCTTCAAGCAATTCAGAAAGCTCCTTTCTAGCACCAACAAAGTTTGTGCCTCTATCACATCTTAGCTGGCGCACGGGTCCTCGAATAGCTATGAATGATCGAAGTGCATTCATGAATGCGTCTGTTGTCATATCGTCAAGGGTTTCTATGTGAACTGCTCTAGAACATAGGCAGGTGAATAACAATCCGTATCGTTTCAACTCTCTCCTTCCTTCCTTCATGTTACGGCCCTAGCAGGGCCTCTCTCTCCTGAGGGTGCCTGTGTGGGCGTGTCCCACTACCTCCTCTGCCTGAGGTGCCACCTTTCCCTCCTGTACAGCTGACTGACGTCAATAATTAAGGAGATTTAAGCCCAGGGAAAGGTGAGCTCTGGGCCAGAGTGCCATTTGTGTGGGTACAGCTAGTGAGCTGAGTGTTTTGCGGTGTTTCCAGCTGGTGAGTTGTGTGTTTTGTGGTTTTCAGTTAGTGAGCTGTGCTTTCCTTTTGACTTTTTGCTTTATTTGACCAACGCCTGAGTTTTGTTTGTGTTTCTTTTATGGTGATAACGGCTTGTCCGTCTCTTTTAGTTGAATAACTTCAATAAACCTGTTTTATTTAACCGTTTTGCCTCCCTGACTCCTTTTTCTGACCCGGTCACTTTTGTTGCTTCCCCCTTAATGCCTAGACCCCCCCAGGGGAACGTAACAAGTGGGGGCTCGTCCGGGATAATTGAAAAGGGAGGTCTGTGTTGGATTTGGGATTTTTTTTGATTATCTCGCTTTGCCACCTTTTAGAGATTCATAACTTCCCAGTTAAGGTAGGTGAGTGTCCAGCTGAGCTTTCCAAGTTCCTCCTTCGGGCACTCTTTTGTTATTTTGCCTTTTTTATTTTTGGAGTAATCCTGGGTGGGGATTAATTCTCTGTTGGGGGTAGGCAATTCAGGGCTCCGGTCACTGAAGTTCTGCCTTTAAAGTTGCCTCGAGCCCAGCACGCTCCGGAAGATAGGCAGGGCAAGGTTTTGGAACTGGGTAAGTTGTTTTTGTTAACGTGTGTATGGCAAGAGGTAAGTTGGTCAGTTAAAGTAAGTGGTGTAGTTGCCTGTTAATTGTCTTAATTAGGTTGTGTTTTTCTAACCCTTCACCATCCCCAAAATGGTTGACACAGCTGTTAGTGTACAGGTGTCTAGAGGCTCATTTGTGAGCAATAACATTCACCTGGTTCCAGACTTCTGTGAATCCAGTGTTCACAGCTTTTTCAGTGTTTTCGAACGCCTAGCAACTGCACTGCAGTGGCCTCAAGATGTGTGGGGGGTGATGTTGCTGTGTCGGTTGACAGGTAAGGCTCAAGAAGCGTGTTCTGGTCTGTCTAGGCAGGACGGCCTGGTTTATGGAAAGATCAAAAGTGCCGTCCTCCAAGCCTATGAACTGGTACCTGAGGCCTATAGGCAACATTTTCGAGGGTTGGAGTTGGCGCAGGGACAGTCCTATCTTGACTTCGCCAGGGAGAAGGCGAGGCTCTTTGATAGGTGGTGTGCGGCAAGCCAGGTTAATGATGTGGGGTCCATACGTGAGCTTATGCTGGTGGAGGATTTTAAAAACTCTGTTCCTAAGTCTGTTGCCCTTTATTTAAGTGAACAGAGGGTTACAACTCTACAGCAAGCTGCCACCCTGGCAGATGAGTTTAAGCTGACTCATACAGCAAGTGCGGTAGGACAGGATATCCCTCTGCACTATAGCGCAGCCTGGACAGGTAAAAGTGGGCCAGCTAATAAGGAAAATGCAGTTATGGTTTTAAGACCTAGGCCCAAACTGTGTTTTTTCTGTCACAAGCCTGGCCATGTGGTTGCCAATTGTGTCAAACTGGCACTCAAACAGAAAGCCCACTCAACACAAAAGGGGCCTGTTTTGAGAAAAGTCAGTCGTGGCTCTCAAACTGACAAGCTTGCCAGGCCTACTAAAAGGCTAAACCTGGAGCACAGTTGCTCGGTAGCACCCCGTAATCAGTGTACGAGGCCAACTAACCCTGAGCTGCCGCTGGTTGATCCTTTCTCCGGTTCATGTTCAAAACCACCCTTCAGATCTGCACCCCTTGCTAACAAGTATGTCTGTGTTTCAGTGAAGCCCGCTAGCTGCCTGCTGGGTTCTCCACACGTGATGGTTCGAAGCCCTGGCTATCCCATGGGACACTGTTTCGAGGGTCTGGGGCCACTCTCTGGTAATGTGGTGAACCCACTGAGATGGGATTGGCAGCTCCCGCAGGCAATGCCTAACCGTTGCTACGCGGTTTGGTAGGTGGAAAGCCTGCATTTCGTCCTGACATGGCTATGGACTCACTTTTGGTGTATTTATGGGAGGGGGTGTTACGGCCCTAGCAGGGTCTCTCTCTCCTGAGGGTGCCTGTGTGGGCGTGTCCCACTACCTCCTCTGCCTGAGGTGCCACCTTTCCCTCCTGTACAGCTGACTCCCATCAGCAATTAAAGGTATTTAAGCCCAGAGCAGGGTGAGCTCTGGGCCAGAGTGCCATTTGTGTGGGTACAGCTAGTGAGCTGAGTGTTTTGCGGTGTTTCCGGCTAGTGAGCTGTGTGTTTTGTGGTTTTCAGCTAGTGAGCTGTGTTTTCCTTTTGACTTTTTGCATTACTGACCAACGCCTGAGTTTTGTTTGTGTTTCCTTTATGGTGATAACGGCTTGTCCGTCTCTTTTAGTTGAATAACTTCAATAAAACTGTTTTATTTAACTGTTTTGCCTCCCTGACTCCTTTTTCTGACCCGGTCACTTTTGTTACTTTCCCCTTAACGCCTAGACCCCCCCGGGGGGAACGTAACACTTCACAATAAAGGGGCCAAAACAATCAAGCCCACAATAAGTAAAGGGGGGAGATGTCTCAATTCTCTCTCCTGGTAGATTTGCCATTTGTTGAACCTCAGTTGTTCTTCTGTATCGTCTACATTTTACACACTTGTAAATGTGTGAGGAGACCACACTTCCACATCCTAGGACCCATATTCCGCTTGCGCGCAACTCGTTCATGGTCATGCCCCTTCCTTGATGGTGTATACGCTCATGATGATGTTTGACCAGCAGAGCTGACACATGAGATTTTTTCGGAAGAATCGCAGGATGCTTTACATCATGGTGTAAGGCTGACTGAGACAGCCGTCCTCCCACCCTAAGAACATTGGTTTCGTCCAGGAAAGCATTCAGCTGGCGTAGCCTGTTGTGCCTGCTCAAAGTGTGTTCCTTCTTGCCTCTTATTTTCTTTATGTCTTCAGCAAAAGCGTCTTCTTGTACGAGTTTGATGATGAAGATCTCTGCTTCTCTTCGTTCTTCAAGATTAGTCGACTCATTAGTTCTCGACTGAAATCCCTTAAACTCTCTGACAAATCTCTTGAGCCTGGCAATGGCTCTCACCACTCTGGACCAGTCAGAAAATTTAGTTAAACGGTTTACCATTGGATTCTGTTCTCTTGCTTTAACTGCATGAACATGTGCTCTCCGAAGTTCAGGATCAGTAGCCTCAACTTCTCCCACCATTCCCATTTCATGTGGGAGATTTTGCTGCCAAAGGAAGTTGGGTCCTTTCAGCCAGCTAGATTCTTTAATTTGAACTGCAGTCAATCCTCTTGAGGCTCGATCAGCTGGGTTGTCTTCAGAGTTGACATGTCGCCATTGTTCAGGTTTTGTGCTAGATCTTATTCGCTGGATGCGGTTGGCCACGAATGTTTCGAACCTTTTAGCATCCTTGTTCACATAGCCAAGGACCACCTTTGAGTTAGTCCAGTAATACTCTTGCACATTTTCAATCTCCAGCTCGCCTCTAATGATATCACCAATGCGGACTGAGGTCACAGCTGAAGATAACTCAAGCCTTGGGATGGTTGTTAGTTTGGTAGGGGCTACTCTTGCTTTCCCCAAGACAAGTGAACAACTTATCTGTCCTGTTTCACTCACCGCTCTAAGGTATGAGCATGCACCATACCCTTTGAAGCTTGCATCAGAAAAGTTGTGAAGCTCATATAGTGAGACTTCACCAAAGTTTGATGGAAGGTAGCTTCTTGGAATCTTTAGAACTGCCAAATGAGGCAGATCTTTGAGCCATGACTCCCATTGTGGCTGGATGTGCTCGGGGAGAGGTTCGTCCCAGCTTACCTTGTCTCTACACAGTGTTTGAAGAATCTGTTTGCTGACAAGTAGGAATGGAGCCACGAAACCTAGTGGATCATAGACTGAGGCAACAGTTGAGAGAACGCCTCTCCTTGTCAGTGGGTTTTCTTTTACCACCACCCTGAACTGAAATTCATCCGCCTCAACACACCACTGAACTCCAAGTGCTCGCTCGATATGAAGTTCTCCTAGAGCCATGTTTAGATCTTTGGTCTGAACACATTCTTGTGGTGGAATTGTTGCAATCACACTCTCATCGTTGGATATAAACTTATGTAGCCGTAGATTTCCTGTTTTGCACAGAGCTCTTGATTCCTTTACCAGGCGTATAGCTTCAGCAGTCGACCTTACACTTGTCAGGCCATCATCTACATAGAAGCTTCTTTGGATGAACTTAATGGCTTCTTTGCTGAACTTGCCTTGGCCTTGTGAAGCTAGGTATTTCAGTCCAAAGTTGGAGCAACCGGGGGATGAAGCTGCCCCAAAGAGGTGTACCTTCATCCTGTACACCGAGGGTTCAGAATCCAAATCACCTCCATCCCACCAGAGGAACCTGAGATAATCTTGATGTTCCCTTGCAACGTGGAACTGGTGAAACATTTTTTCGATGTCACACATTATGGCTATAGGACCCTTTCTAAATCGACACAACACACCAACTAATGTGTTAGTCAGGTCTGGACCTGTCAAGAGATGGTCATTTAGAGAGGTTTCTTGGTAGCGTGCCGAACAATCGAAAACCACACGGATCTTCCCGGGCTTGTGGTAGACACCATGGTGTGGTATGTACCATGCTGGCTGGTTGTCTAATTCAGACTGTGGCACCTTCTCAGCATCTCTTCTACTTATGATTTCATTCATGAAATTGACATAGTCCGTGTAATATTGTTCATTTCTCCACAGTCGACGCTCTAATGAGCTGAGCCTGTGAACTGCACACTGTTTATTGTCTGGAAGATTAGGTTTGTCTGTCTTGAAAGGAAGCGGAAGTTCATAGTGGCCATCTTCCTTCTGTCTTATTCCAGCTTTCACTTTAGACCGAAAGAGGAGGTCCTCCTGAGAAACTGGATTATCATCTGTTGAGTGATCTGTGAAATCTGATTCAAAAGTCTTAATTATGTCAAGTGGGTTGATCTCTTTGACTTGAGTCCTGCACGCAAAGTGCACTTCCTTCTTTAGCTGAACTGATGGATGCACAGTTGGTGTCACTTGTCGTACTATGATTCTATGACTGAATCCTATTGGATCGCTGTTGTCGCTTGCTGAATGTGAGCAACCAACAATGCTCCAGCCCAGATCAGTCCGCTGCGCATATGGATGATTTTCGTCACCAGACAGGATCTCTCTTGGGAGGAGGGCTCGTTGACAGTTGTAGCCTACAAGAAGGCCTACTTCGCAATCCAACTGTGGTGGAATCTTTTCTGACAGTTGCTCTAGATGTGGCCATTTTAGAGCTGTTTCAGAGGTAGGAATGTGCAGCCTGTTTACTGGGATAAATTCTCTTGTGAAAACAGGTGGTAGTGGAATCCTTTTCTCTGAGTTGTATCCTCTCACTTGTAGACCTGTCAGTTTCTGACATGGAATAACTGTCGACTTGGCAGACATTGTGGACAGTCGCAGACTGACATTCTCTCTGTTTGTGTTCAGGCCTTGAGCTACTTCATCTAGTATGAAGGTGGTATCACTCTGTGTGTCTAAGAGTGCATAAACTAGCAGTTCTTGATCTGGCTGCTTAATAGATGACACCCAGACTGGCAAGATAGAAGATGTTCGTGTGCTTAGACCCTTTTGAATAACTCTGTTGGAAGTGGCTGTTGCGGTCCTTTCTGTGGTGTCTGCCTTGTCCTTTGAAATTTGACTTGCATTTAGGTGGATTGGCCTTTGACGTTCCTTGAACTTATCGTCATGCAAACATGTTGGGTGTCTCTTTTGGCATTTCTCACACGTGCTTTTGTTATCACATTTTCTTGAGTGATGACCGGTCTTCAAACATCCAAAGCAAAGCTTCTCTGTGTGTACAAACTTAACACGATCCTGAACTGTCTTTTCTGTGAAACTTTGGCATTTGTCTAGGATGTGTCCTGTCCTTTTGCAGAAAACACATGATGTAATACTGCTCTGTGTTGTACTTGTGGTCAGAGTCTTTGCTTGAACTATTTGGCTTCGTAGATGCCTTGGTTTCTCACTTTCAACACTCTTAAGTGCTTGTATTGAGGAAATTGGATCGCAAGCAAGATCTGCTTCCTTTGATAGGAAGTCAACAAACACCTTGAATGGTGGGTACTCAGCTTTCACTTGTCTGACTTCCATCACTTTGCGATTCCAGCTGGAAACCAACCAATCTGGCAATTTCAGCAGAATCCTCTGACTCTCAACGCAGTCATTCAAGACCTCCAGCATCTTGACATGAGACATGGCAGCCTCACAGCTCTTGAGAAAGTCTGCAAATTCTCTTAGCTCGCAAGCATCCTTAGAACCTATCTTTGGCCATGCATGCAGCTTGTCTCTGAGTGACTTCCCAATTAGGAATGGGTCTCCGAAACGTTTCTCTAAAAGCTTCCAGGCTGAGTCATATGCTGCTTCTGTGCCCAATAGAAGAAATCCTTCCACGGCCTTCTTTGCTGTGCCACCTAAGTACTTTCTTAGGTAATACAGTTTTTCATTCTTTGGGATGTTCTTCCTTTCTATTAATGTTTCAAAGGACAGTTGCCAGTCTTTGAACTTCAAGGGATCTCCTGTAAACACCGCAGGCTCTGGTGTTGGGAGCCGGTTTGCACTCATAGCTTCTACTAGTACATTGACCAGATCTAAGCTATTCTGCTCTTGAGGCCTCAACACTGAGGCTGGAGGAGACTGAGGTAGCTGTTGTGGACAAGGAGCTTGACTTGTGACTGCTAGGGATTGAGGAATGAATGGGGGACTTGATGCATTGAGAGAATGGGTTGTGACTGGAAGTACTGTGGAGTCAGCGACTCTAAGCTCTGGCAGTACTTCACTACCATACAACAAATCAGTTGCTTCTATGTTTTCTTCAGCTTCATCATAGACCCTCACTCGAGCTCTAGCAGCATTTAGCTTCTTTACTTCTTCTAGGCATGCAAGTTTTCTACGTTTATCTTGGATTGCTTGCTGTCTGGCTAGGTTCTCAGCCTCTAACATTTGAAGTTCTGTTTCTTGCTTTTCTTGCTCCTCCAACACTGCCAAGACTTCCTGAGTTGCAGCAGCTTCAGCTACAGCCTCTATTCTTTTGACAGAGTGGCTGCTAGAGTGGGTAGAACTACATCCTTGACGAGACAGTGGTCTAGAAACAGAACCTGTTGAGCCTAGAACAGATCCAGCATCAGTCCAAGACTCTTCATCTTTATCTGCTTCATGACCTTTAAGCTGTCTCTCTGCTCTTTGAATAATAAATTCTGAGAATGACATGCATGTATCAACCCTGCGCTGCAGGTCTGGTTCAGGGGTTTGCGCTTGACGCAGCTCCTCATAAACTACCTTTACATCAGAACAGGTGCTTTTGATGTTCTCAATAAGCTCAGTTAACTCATCCTTAGAAGCATCACCACTTAATAACTCTTTGCCTATTCGTGCATGACACCTCCACTTCTCATAGATGATTTTGTATTTGCGTTGAATGTGCTTCAGTCTCTCATCTTGGTATGCTCTTCCCCTTTCTGTTAGGGTACGCGCCCTCTCACTTCTTCGAAGCCCCTCTAGTTCTGCTGCAGATTCAGTGACAGTAGCTTCAGCTTGAGCGGATTGTTCAGCATCTTTATGGCAGGTCTCTCTGCTTATGTTAGACATGTTGAGATTATAGCAGTGTGATTGTGCAGCTATTAAACTTCAACTAGATTTCTTCTGGACTATGTGTAAGTGAAAGTTGCAATAAACTTAATTTGAATAGCCAGTAAGGTTCATAAATGTATGTATGAGTCTTCCAACACACTGTTGACTTCAATACTGAACTTAAGTTTCAAACAGGCAAGAACAACAAAAATTACCTTATCACAAATATACAATAACAGTGTAAATGTACTTAGAAATACCTTAAATCCTTATCATTTACATTACTAAAGGTTTTCAAGTTTTCACATCAGTATAGTACCCCTTTAAAATTCACATAAGGTGCCCTTTAAAACTCAGCAAATTTTGTATAACTCAAAATTACTCATAACCTGTGAGCTTGTTAAATATTTACTTGTTTGTTCTATAAACCTTGTGATGTACAACAACTATAAATGCAAACACATTGGATTAATCTCTACATTAAGCAAGCAAGAATAACAGATGAGTCCCTTAGTTGCAATTTCCACATTTAACCACTTCTCACACCACCTTAACTTCACTTTTGTGGTAGAGCTTCTCCTGATCTTAAACGTAAAAATTAGCACTTTAACTCAGTCTAACCACCGTTGCTTGTTAATGCTGTGCCGATATGCGTTATGCACTCTGCTTATCTGACGTGATGCACCGGATCCGCGTCGTTTCGTCATCCGCGGCGATCCTGTCCTCTCCTACCCGTGTTGAGCAGGCGAGTTCTCACTGTAGCTCTCTTCACGACAACACAGACACAGGTCGGTTCTTTGAAACGGGCGTTTATTACTTGGGCCTTCTCTCCTCAGCTTCACCATCACCAGTACGCCGATACGCCATTACGCCAATACGCCGTGAGAACTGGTCACGAGCGAACAGTACAAACCAATTAGCAACTTTACAGTACACATATTAAGTCCAAACACAAATAAAAAACATTTCTCAAATGACAAATACCTCGTTGGCTGCTTGTCCTGAAAAGAGGTCCTTAAGTCCTTGTATTGCCCTTTCTTTTAGTAAACTTTTAGCTTAAATCGCTTCATGAGAGACATCTGCTCCCTCGCAGTCCATGAAAAGTCTCGTGTACTCTCGTTAAGCGTATTCTCACGAGACACTAGCTCTCACACCTTACACATGTACATTTCAAATAAAGACATTTCAACGCAAACTATATATATTCATGAAATTATGTAACTTATTATAAATCAGTCATCTACATCATGAAATCCACACAGAACATTTTAACAGCATTTACAGTAGGCTTCAGTCACTTTTGTATTGGCAACATTTTTTCAAGCTACATCTATGTTTTAAACTCACTGTGGTGACAGGTAGGTGCTGACTAGGTTCCCAGCTCTGTGCCACATTTCATTTAAGCTAATTAAAGTCACTGAACTGAAATTCAATTTTTTTTAGTATGTTAACACTAACTAACAGGTATCTTTGTGTGTGCAATGCATCTATAATGTGTATAGATATGCCTTGCTAACCAAGCTAGCTAGCATTGCTAGCTTGTTTAGCACATCAACGTCCAAAAATTGACAATTTTGGCTAAAATAATAAGACTGCAACACATAAAACCACAACTTCAAAGCAGATAGAAACCATTGGGTGATGTCATGCAGTCTTTGTCCATTTTTTAGTTTATGGTAAATGGTAAATGGCCTGTATTTGTATAGCACTTCACCAGTCCCTAAGGACCCCAAAGCGCTTTACACATTCAGTCATCCACCCATTCACACACACATTCACACACTGGTGATGGCAAGCTACACTGTAGCCACAGCCGCCCGTTTATATACAAGGTGACTAGCTAAATATTACAACAGCAAGCCAAACGAGAACCACAACTCAACCTTATCTTGGGTTTCCCCTACAGGAACCCTAAAGCACTCAAAGCATGTTTTTAATAGAAAGAGAAATGAAAATTTTGAGTTTTATAAGTCAGTTAATTGTAATATGCAGTGTGTGAATACATATTTATTCCAATTGATATTTTCAGGATATACATCCTAAAAATATTTTCATATTAATATTTTTAACTTCAAAGGTTAAGAAAAATATAATCTTATCCACTAGCAAAGACTTAACTGTGTAAAGCTAGATTGAATTGTTTCCTGATCAAACAGAAATGCAGCTGCATCTGTTTTCGGACTCAGCAAGGAAGCGTGCACAGGACGAATACAGGCATACTGTGCAGTTACGCAAAACCTGATTTTGATCTTAGTTGCAGGCTTCACAGCACCCGACAGGTCATTATTTGTTGTTAGTGAAACAGGCTGACATGTGGTTAAAGTGATGCATGAACAGGTTAAAACTTTGTATGTGAATGTGAGCAGTTGTGTGTGTTTATGCCTACATGTGAGTGCTTGAATGTGTGTAGCTGTGTGTGTAGGGTCACGGTACCAAATGTGAGGGTCAGGTGGGACAGCAGGGACTCACCAGATCAGCCACAGCGTGACAGAGATCCAGCGGATGTTTCGAGAACGAAGCAGGTCACAGATGTTGTGGGCCCTTCTCTTCTCAGGCTTAAGTTGTTCCTGCAGGGCATCGATGCATGTGGAATAACAAACACTTAACAAGCAGAGCCATCAGTCTGGAAGTAATGTAACGAGAGAGAAGCTTGTGGGTTCAGGGTCAGATTTTCCATACATATGTATATGTGTGTGTGTGTGTGTGTGTGTGTGTGTGTGTGTGTGTGTGTGTGTGTGTGTGTGGTGTGTGTGTGTGTGTACAGTATATTCAAATGTGAGGATTTTAATTTAAATGAGCCAATATTTCTGTGTATAATAATAAAGTTGGGGGAGGGAATGCATTTATATCCCCTAAACCGCATATTATACTGCCATTTGCAGTAATACCACATTTGTAAGCTAATCATATCCCCATGGATTGCTTGAGACAGATGTTTATAATTTGAAACAGACAGCAGTCAAGTATTCAGCTTTTTATTCCCCCCCAAAAAAACAATCCCTCAAAAACCACCATAATCCACTCCCAGTTTCCAGAAATGACACCAAATAAATGCTAACTCTACACATTTTTTAGCAGATCTGTTCACAAAAATTTAAAAAAAAATGTGCTTCCATAAAGACATTGGACGTCTATATTGTTCTAGACCTAGTTACAATAAACAGATAGAGAAAAAAAAACAACATTTTGTAACCCATGCTAAGGGTACATTATCTCTAAGGGGGAGAGATTGCTGCGCAGGATAAAGTTCATGAATGTGGCAATTTGGTTTCTTGAATAGAGTTCAAGAAACCAAAATTGAAAAAAATAACACAGAGGTCATCTGAATGGAGGAATGCATTGTGGAAAAAAACAGACCCACTTTTTAAAGTTCTTTTGTAGAGTTCAACTGGTAATTTTCCATTATTAAGCATGTGATCTTTTTTTTTTTAACAATGAACACTATTACTGCAATTAACAGTTTGATTTATTTCATGTTTCAATCTCGGAAATCTACCGTTTTTTTGGATCTAAGGGTTCTTTTCAGTTTCTTGGTAATGGTGTCTTTCATTTTTAATAGACAGTTGTCTATGAAGTGAATTCAGGTAGACAAAAACCAAGGTAATATTAAGAAACATGTTGTCTTCACAGCTTCTTTCATAAACTTACCTTTATTTGCAGTTACAGGTTTAATCAGTTCTTACACAATAGACACTGCTGTTAAAGTTTAGGCCTTACAGGTTTAACCATATACTCAACCATTTACCAGCTAACCTATCTAACCTATGCACATTTAGGCTCATAACACATGTATAGCTGTACTCAAGCACAATATAACAGTGCTTGGTGTTCTTTTCAGCACGTTGAAAACTCCTTGTCGATTAAAGTCGACTTCCTTCAATAGTTAAAAGGCACATTATCCAGTGCAAGAGTGCAAGAAGGAAAGGTGTTAAATGAACCTTGACAACATGTCTGTCTGTTAGCCGCCAGATTAACGTTCATTCATGCAGAAAACAGGAAAACAGTAAATGATTACCTCTCAATGCACACTGAGCAGTGAACCTGAAAAGGTTCATGCTTCTTGCCCTTTCACCTAGAAATACTGAAAATTCAGTTGGAACATTAAAAAACATAGTGACATGGTTTAATTGTAGGTGTATGCATTGTAATTTTCCTGGAAAAGAAGAAATATTTACTGTCTTACTATCTTGTTCAGTCATTAATATTATAGTGTCTAAGTGATTTCTGAAAACAAATGAAAAACAGCAATCCTGTCTCCAGTAAAACAGCCTTCTTTCTAAATTATTTGTGTAGTGACAGTAACAGATTTTCACAGTTACAGAGAAAACACTGACAGATAAGGCATTTTTGTCTTCCCTAAATATTTTAAAAGAACTGCCGCTTCTCTAGCACTGCACCCAAAAAAAGGTCTCACCTGCAAGGGACTAAAGATGACTGATGGAGGCTCCACCTTGTTCTTCTTAGCAGCGTCTCTGATTATGGCCTCAGCTTCTTCTATCCTTCCCTGAGAGAGTAGCCACCGAGGAGACTCTGGGATAAACCTTTTTCATTAAACAAAAGAGGGGGCAGAAACAGAGGCTCAGTCTTTTCAAACCAAAGAAAGTGCAGTCAGGACATCATGTAAATGTTTTGTCAATATTTTGTACTGGCTTCATTAAAAAGGATCCAAGGGAAAATAATTTGATTACCCTAAAAAAAAAATCCTAACACTCCCCAGATGTACAGCTGTGCATTATCAGTTACCGTAACATGTACAGTCACACACAAACACACACCTACCTACCACCAGAGAGGCACAAAGAAGAAGCCAGGCAGTGAAATGCCTAAGAGGAGCATCCTCCAGTCCCTGATGAAGAAACCAAAGAACGGCAAAAGCATGTAGCCCCCAGCAAAGAACAGATTCACACCCGCCGTGGTATAAACAGTCCGCACATATGGGCTTAATATCTCCGCTCCTTGGAAAATTATAAATAAATAAAAAACATTCAAATTACAAGTTACATTACATAAAAGTTTTGTATTATAAAAAACATATCTGAAAACTTTTGAATAGAGTACCTAACACAAACGCAGCCACATAGTTGGAAATGTGGCCCACACCAACAACAAAGAACAGGGCGCAGAACGCCGTCCAAGATGGAGAGAAGACCTGGATCAATGTGAATACCGTCTGAATTGCCTGAGTAGCAAACAGAACTATTTTTCTCCCATACCTGAAATTGAAATACAGCAGGACTGAACAAATCAGCATGTTTTATAAAGTGGGAGAGTCAGTCAAATTCACAACAACAATAAGGTCTCATATATTCTTTTTTTCTACGTGTACTTCATTGAGACGACATGTGCACTTAATGACTACCAATACCATATAGACTGACCAATCCCCTGACACTGCATCTCTTTGCTTCTTTTTAATTACAATTTTGTTTTACAGCAACTTTACTGGATAGTTCATCCTCGCCCCAGCCATTAGCTTCCGTCCAGTACAAATGAAATAGTCTGAAATTGTGTGGTTTTCTGAGACATAAGCAAACAATTAATTATTTAAGTTTGCCCCCCCAAAATCTTACTCTAATGAGTAACAATGGATTTCCCCTTTAACCCAACTTGGCTTCTGAGTTGTGCTGGAAATGTGTTTAGACTTTGTGAGGGATTATGCAAGAGCTGCTTTCAATAAAAACAAAATGCAATGAGTTATGAATCATCTAAATTTGTTCTAAGGCCTGTTTTTCATCTTTCTTTTTTTTTGCAATAGTTGCAATAGTTTGAAAAGAGAGATATCTTGCCTTGCATAGGGTCCTTTCTTGTTTTATTTTTTTGTTTCATAGTACAGCAGAGCTATAGATAGCTGGTCTCGACTGGAAGCTGACCAGTTTAGTATCAGGACACGTGGTAAAACATTTGTAGCATGTGGTTTGACACTGTTTTGCTAATAAATATAAATTTATGTGTTTTTAAAAAATTAATCTGGATGATTAACATGCGGCTCAAAATTTTATCATTTTGTGCTTCACTGATGCTGTGACACAGAGTTGTTAAATGAAAAGTGTATAATTAACTTGAGCATCCTGATTAGCCTACTGTATGCAGTGACTTTTGTTCAACAGCTTAGTTCTGTAGCAATAGATATGAGCTTAAGGGCATTTATTTCTATATCATATCTAACACATATTGTGGTAGGATTAGCTATATTAATATACAGCTGGGCATAACAGTTTTTTTAAAAAACTATTCCTCAGTAAATACTAGATTAAATGTGCTAGGTCACATTACTCCACATGTGTTCATTCAGTAGATCAATAGTACTCTAGCTCAACTTTGAAGCATAGGACTAGAATTTAACAATTGATAATAATAAGTAGAATTTAACTGAATTTAAGCTATCTTGTCCATAACCTGTCAGAGAGCTGTCCTGAAATGAAGGAACCGGTGAGAACTCCACAGAAGAAGAAAGAAGAAGTCAGTGGTTTCTTCCAGCTTTCATCACAAACCAGGTCCCACTGAAAAAACACATAGAAGATATATACAGTGCAGATCACACTCTATATACAGTGCAGACAAAAACAACACACTGTTGTTGTTGTTGTTGTTGTTTTCTCTTCAAGAAAAAACAAACAGCCCCGTGTGTTCCAGATGTTAAACAACAATCTAAAAGCATAAAACAGCATTGTTCCTGTAAACCACACAACCTAGGGCCAGTTTTCCACGAATTAGAGATTTTGTGTTATTTGAGAAATTGTTGCCACATCTTGTTTGACTTTGTGATGAATTCCCATAATAACACGAGTTTAGCTAACACACTTCCTGTATATCACAACATTTAACCTATACGGCTATACACAGTCGCCTAGCTCTACCTCAGCATAAAAGCAGAAGCAGCCTTTTCCGCATTTAGAAAAAAGGTGTGTATATATACCTCCGATATGATTGTAGAAATGTAGATGCTCTGGTCATACTCCCATCCGTCCAAGCAGCTTTCTTTCGGCACAGTAGACAGATTCACATCAACGTCGGGCAGCAAGCCTTTTTCAGAGAAACTCAGGATATCAACAAGTTTGTATCTGGAACACCTGCTGCGCACCAACGCGCCACCTTGGCTGCTCTCCTGCTCCAGCGGGATGCTGCTGTTCCTCCACGCGGGGGTGAGGTTGAGATGCGCGGGTATGAGGCAGTGGTGGGACGGCGTGTCGGCTAGGAACACCGTGGAAAGGCCAGTCAAACCGTTAGGGATGACGGTCAAAGAAAGGAGGAAAAACACCTGCTGCTGGAAACATCCCCACTCTCCGAGGAAAGCCGTTGAAGTTTCATAGTCCGTCATCTTACTGGTTTCTGTCGGCTCAGGGTTCACACAGTGGGCCAGAGTTAAGAAAAATGAAATGGTGACTGGAGTGGGCATTTCTTAAGCAGAGCTTTTGTTTCAACTACTAAACCATCCCTCCCACCTCGCGCCGTTTTAATTATTGTCCAAGTTCCCCAAATTAACTTGTCTTTAAAGGGGCAATCCGTGATTTAAACTGCATGACGCAATAATACATTGTTAAGCCCCCAAAGGTCTGCTTTTATCTGTACTGAACTAAAAGAGGCATACGTTGTTATTCCTAATATATGTATAGAAACTGTAGCCATGCAAGTGTTAAAATATCGATTTTTATTGCATTTTAGTCCACGTGCATTATGACAGCTACAGCATCTCTCATTTCTATTTCCTAATACTCAAAAGCACAAATAAAACATTACTGATTTTAAAATAATTTCAAAGTAATATAAAGTATATGTTTTAATTAGCTGCCATGATCTATGCTGATTTACATCAGCCAAAGCTTTTTTCCTGAGGTACAACAATAAAATGTGCATTGGATTTCGCTGCTAAGACAGCTGTTTCAAAGAGCAAGCAAATCACTGTGACGGAAAAGTCCATCATTAGGGACAGTCCAGAAAGGACAACGTCTTACCCCTGCACTGGAAGTTGTGTTTCCAAATTCCTTACTTTAGTCTTGCCATACAGAATGCACTCTGGACTCTTTAATTATCGTAATGACACCTATGAGAAATTATCTTTGGTCCAAGGCCAGATAACGATGCGCGGTATTCTCTTTGGTTATAGTTCCCTAAAGTCTTCCCTCCCCAAAGACCAGACACCTTTTTTGTTGTACTGTGTCTTTCTCCTGAATCGAACTGCCACAAAAAGACCATGAAGTCGAACACTCTCATAATTTCCTAAACATGATTGATTAGGTAAGCATTATGACCCTTGTTCAACATTTTAGGTAACAGACTTATAGAAGGTTGATACCACTAGATCAGTAAATACGGCTCCAGCCACCACTCACTTACATTCCAGCTTAAATTGTACACATTGTTCTACATTAGTACCAAAAACCAATGAAGAATGAACACCGTGTATCAGAATGTCTGTCAATTATTAAAATTAAATGAAAAAAAATTACAGCTAGATAGAGGGTAAATGAGAGGGGGGGGGAGAGAGCGCATTGCTCTTGTAATTTTCCCTCTGCTCAAAGAGTAGGATAGTCTTACCGCCATATCTAATCTTTATACAAACCATTATCATGAAAGAACTGTCACGTGCATGTAATCCCAGCCTCTGCATTTACTGATTGTGTAAAACATGATCTCCTCAATGAAAACCTGCTTGCCGGTAAAGCTTGGGTTAATGATTGTGTACACTGCTTTACGCATTTGTTGTAAAAAAAAAAAAAAAAAAAGACAAGGAATATGCTGTTTTTCACCCAAGCATTAACAAGGAAATCATGCAGGCTGACACTGGAGACACATGCTCTTCATTAACATCAGTGACATTAATTGTTTATGAATTAGATTAGAAAAAGCCAGCAGTATATTTACCATTATACATGATACATGTTTTAAAAGCCTTATTTGATGTTGCATAAGTGTTTGTGTTTTCCAGGCTTTATTAAGTAGAAACATAACTGTTCATTGCAATGTTTCAAATGCATGTTGCTGTATAATCTATGTGGTCTTTTCAACATGTGTCACCTGAGGAGCTGTAAATCCCTTTGTTAGAGCTGTTAAGCAAGACTCTTTATTCCACCTGCTGCTGGACTCTCACGTGATTGTTACAACTTGATATGTTTTTAAATGTTGTTATGCACTTAGAAGGAAACTTGTCTGTAGACAGTAAATAACTTCAGCTTTAAATTTTCATCTATAGATGAGTATTTTCACTTTGGGAAACGATTTATCTGTATACTTTTGATCTTTTTTTATGTATACAGTGGAACCCCGACTTACGAATACCCCATGTCACGAAAAATTCAAGTTACGAAGGCGCTGAACGGCAATATTTCTGCCCGTGTAATAAAATCTGCTGGCTCTGATTGGCTAAGCCTACAATGCCCACAATGCCTTCCGAATCATGTGACAACCCCTTGGCTTTCGTAATTGCGCTTCGCTGTTCCACTTGAACGACGTATTGTTGTTCTAGTTAGCAATTAGCCTATAGCCTATCGTTCAGCATCGCCTTACTCAAAAGGCGCGATGGGTGCTTCGACTTACGAAAATCTTCGACTTACGAAAGACCCTCGGGAACGAATTAATTTTTTAAGTCGGGGTTCCACTGTATAATGAATAAAGACCACAAACAACCTTTCTTATGTGGCCTGAAGTGAGTAAGTGGTTAAGAAATTGAAGACTGGCCCAGCTGGAATATTCATTATTATTTTCTTGTACTTTATTTACTGTCTTCACAATATATTGTTTCACATCTTAGTTTAGTTTCTATGCATGTCAAATATACAGCATTTGGTTCAGAGACAGCCAATCAAAAGATCCAGTTCAACCCACTGGGGGACTAAACAAAGTGTTTTTCAATGAACTTCACAGTCAGTAATGATTTGTCCAATAGGATCGTGCAGTCCTACTAAGACTGGCAAGCTGTCTGATGGATGCACATATTATATTGGCTATATTTTCATCCAAACTCAAAGTCTATATCACTGTTAATATTCAGACTCGCTGCTGAAAAATAATAAGGATGTTGGTTCCGTGCCACGGCAAGGATATTGCCGTTCAGCGCTTTCGTAACTTGAATTTATCGTGACATAGGGTATTCGCAAGTTTGAGACGAGGTGCCGACTTGTATTCATACAGGTTATACAGCAGTTTTAACAGTCTGACCCGTTAAGGATCAAACTGGGTTGTGTGTGGCCTATGAACAAAGATAGGTTTAAGATCTCTTATCTAAAGCAATATAAGAGCCTCTGAAGGGTACATAGACACTCACTAACAACTTTGTCATATACACCTTGCAAATACTCGTCTGGACCACGTTTTGTGCCCATTACTGACCTAATTTCTGAATGCATTGACTCAACAACATGCTGAAAACATTTCTCAGAGTTTTTGTTGCATATTAAAATGCTGTCATGCCTTGGCTGCAGAATCGTTGGCTGCACAACCATAATACACGTCCTATTCAACAACATCTCAAAGGTGCTCTATTGGATTGTGATCTGGTGACACTGGAGGCCACTTGAGTACGGTGAAGCCAGTTTGAAATGATTTGAGCTTTGAGCGTGTTATCCTGCTGGAAGCAGCCACCAGATGATGGATACATCGTCATAAAGACAGCAATTCTCTGTAAACCCTGGAGATGTTTGCATGGGAAAATCCCAATAGATCAACGGTTTCTGAAATACTCAGATCAGCCTCTTTGGCACCACCAACCATGCCATGTTCACAGTAAAAGAAAACACTTAGAGTTTGATCATCAGCGGTTTGTCAGTAGTGAGTGTACATTAGATGGATATCAGCAGCTTTAGCTCTAAAATTAATTACGATAATGCAGGTGGTGCAATTCTTAGATGAGCTAAAAACATACAAAATTCATCACTAAAAATTGTTTAAAAAGAAAAAGCACTCTCTGCACGATCTGGGTTTTTGTTCTTAGAGTATAAAGATTTTGCCTGTAGGTTTTGTAATTTTTTACTTTAATCATTCCTCTTTATTTATTTATAAAGAGGAATTTATTTATTTATTTATTTATTTATATATTTTATGTCTTATTAAAAATGCAATTGAACTTAAGCTGCAATACAGGACCCCAATCAGTCTCCAAACCATGTACATGATGTAAAAGTGGCTAAATATAAAAATCTGTAGTAAATTTACAAAAGCATGATCAATAGGTGCACACAAAAAATCTTTAATCTACATGAAGTCATGTCTGCCTTAACAGAGTTTCTTAAAATAGTCCAGTGAGAGACCTAATTCTTCTTAGCAACATTTAGAGTACAGGCACGTGGACTTCTTGGGAGTATTTAATAGAGTGGAATGTTGTTTAGAGGAAATTTCCACAGTAGTGAGGGGGCTGGGTGAGGGGGCTGGGTAACTATGAAGCTTCTGGTTATTCTTACTTACAGTAAATCAAATCCAATCAAATTACCGCATGAGCTGTCTGTCATTCTTTAATATTCGATTCATTTTCTGCCTTGACTGCTTATAAGAATAGAGGATCAACAAGAAGTTTCACATTGCGATGAAAATTTATCCTTTAGAAAGGAGGTTTTAAAACTCAGCACTTAAATTTAAAGTTTAACTCCGTCCCACCAAGAGACCGGCTCACTCTGCCTGACAAAGAGCTCAGCTCTAACACTCTGACACTAAGCTGAAGAGTTTAAGAAGAAAGCCAGCTCTGAAGAATTTTACAAGACTTTGCCTTTTTCCCTTCAGAGCAGGGAGGTATTTTTTGTAATATACTTATATATAAAGAATGGGAGATTATGATGACGATACAGCATTTCTTGGACAGAGCGGTCCTTACTTCTGGACCACATTCTTTCTCCTAAATGTTGTTTTTGTGTCAACCGGATTCAACGGGCTTTACATTGTCTTTGTTGGAGCAGCTCCGAAACACCACTGTTTGATTCCAGACGTCAACCTGACCGAGGAGTGGAGAGATGCCATCATTCCCTTTACGATAGTGGATGGTGAGGAAGTTCAGAGCCAGTGCAGCAGATATAAGATAGACGTAGTTAGAAATCTTTCTGCACAAGGATATATTCCTGGAAGAGAAGTTAACCTGACAACCCTGGAGCAGGAGGGATGTTTAGATGGATGGAATTACAGCAAAGAAATCTACCAATCCACTATAGTCACTGAGGTCAGTACCATATTATTATGATTACTAACATGAAATTCCAGTTTTGAAAGCTTTAAGCTGTTTTTTTATTATGTAATTCGCGTCTTTTACAGTGGGACCTTGTTTGTGACAACCAATGGAAAGTTCCATTTGCATCCTCGAGTCTATTTGTGGGATATCTCATTGGGTCCCTAGTCTCAGGACAGCTTTCAGACAGGTATTTTACTCCTAATTATCCTTTTTCTACTTACCCTGAATCCACCCTGTATAATTATACCTACATTGACTTAATTATAAGACATTTTCTGTCATTTACTATATACTCCAAGTCTGTTAGTTTCTCTAAATCAAGTCTGTTCATACAGTGCTGATTACAGTAGTGTCTGAAAAATAAATAGCTGGCAAATGACACTGATTTCAGAACAGTTCAAAAAAAAACCTATAGCCACACTATATAGTGGAATTAATGACAGCAGCCCCATCTGCTGTTATAAGAGGGATGGTGCTAACACACGGGCTAATATAGTTTTGTATTTAACATAAATTTTTATTTCCTTATTCAGTTTCTAATGTTTCCAATTTCGGTTCATTTCCAAAGAGGGTTTGTTCATTTAGCTGTAATGTTTGTTTGTTTTTTTACACCTTAACTGTAGCTATTTGATTGCATTTCCTCACCAAAAGAAAACAAACCACATGCATTTATAAATGCTCTGTATCTGTGAATAAATATCTGCGATATATACGATTCCTTTCTAATCAGGTTTGGAAGGAAGAAGGTTGTTTTTATGTCTCTTGGGGTCCAGTGTCTCTCCGTCCTGCTTCAGTCCTTTTCTCATTCGTGGAGGATGTTCTGCATCATGTACCTCTGGGTTGGAGCCTCTCAGATATCCCTCTACATTTCTGCATTTGTTCTAGGTTTGAAATATAATTTAAACATGTGTTTGGTATGATTCCTCTGTCTGCCTTCAGTAACAAGCTTGTCACTAACGATTTATGATTTCATCTTGGATAGGAACTGAGGTTTTGAGTAAAACTATGCGTGTGCTGTTCACAACTCTCGGAGCCTTCCTTTTCTACTGCATTGGGTACATGACACTTCCTTGGATTGCATACGGCATCAGAGAATGGAGGACTCTGGTTGCAGTTCTGTCAACAACCTCTCTGATAAACTTTCCTCTGTGGTGGTATGTTTTTTATGATATCCAGTGATTTTTATTCCAATATTCATGCATAAATGCAAAGTCAATTACACTGTCAATAACTGTGAAGAAAATAGACTCTAAAACTATGTTGGTTGGGCAGGTTTATCCCAGAGTCTCCTCGATGGCTGATGACTCAGGGGAGAGTCAAAGAGGCCGAGGCCATTGTCAGAGAAGCTGCAAGTAAAAATAAAGTTCAGGCTCCACCTGTAATCTTTAAAGAATCTGAGGTGAGGTTCATTCATTGTTATTAATATTAGTATTAATATATGCATTTGTCTAACATTCAGGTCCATATCTAGTATTTTCTAAAAATGGAAAAACAAATTTAGGGTTACATTTCTGGAAATTTGACATACAGAATGAGCCACAACATTAAAACCACTGACAGATGAAACAAATAGCATTTGTCTTCTCATTCCAATGCATTATTTTGCCGGAAAAACCTTGGGTCTTGGCATTCTTGTGCATGTTACTTTAACATGTATCACCCACCTAAACGCTGTTGCAGACCCACTCCCCACATCGTAGCAACACTCTCCGACGGCACCGGCCTCCCTCTGCAGGACAGTGCACCATGCCACACTGCCAAACCTGCTTAGGGGGGTACTACAAAGAGCCCAAAGTGTTGACCCAGATCTGAGTCCGATCAGATATGTGGGATGCAGCGGAACAAGCCAGATCTACAGATGTCCAACCCTGGAACCCAAAGGATCCACCGTTAATGTCCCAGTGCCAGACATCACATTCAGGCCTTCAAGGGTCAGAGCTGTTTTATTGGCATGAGGGGCACCTGCACAATGCTACATAGGTGGTTTCAATGTTGTGGCTGACAGGTGTACGCTGGTAGTTTTAATATTCACAGACTAAATGTAAAAATGTGACTCTAGAGGCCACATTGAATATTTTAGTCATTCACATTTTTTTGCCCCTGGAGAGGGAAGCTGGGGAAGTTTGTGTTTTGTCTTGCTGGAGGTTTCCTCTTCCCGTACATGTCTGTTTATTTTATTGTCATTCTCCATAGCCTGAGTAAAAACCTGAGTAAAAGCCATGTGGACAGCTTCCTTGAGGCTACCACATGTTAAAATTTCAGATAACTGCGATGGTTGAATGCACTATTTCATCATTTCTCTTTCTTAATGTTTTATTATAAGTTGCTTTCTTGAATAGAAATCTAGTGCTAGTGTTTGGAATTAAGAATCATTCCTCAGATTACTATAAGATTAAAATACAGTACAATCTCACCCATTCATATCCACATAATGCTTTTTCCTTGGACAAAGCCCACATATAATCTGCTTATGATATACTGACAATAGTCTATGTACAAAAGTAGAAGTTCAAATCACATAAATTATATTCTGTCTCCATTTAACACCCAGGAATTGCCTCTTTTCAAGACATATACCATGCTTGATATTCTGAAATCCAAGAATCTGAGATGTATCACACTGATGTGTCTCCTTTTATGGTACGTTTTATGGTTGCTTTCACCTTTTTCTGACATTTTAGGTTTTTGTAATTCAGCAAAAATAGTCAGTGTGAACAGATGCCTGACTTGACCTTTATATAATAACACAAATATTGGTAAATAATGACACTGTACCTTTCTTTTCTTGTATTTTCAGGATGGCAATAAACATTGGGTATTTTGGTTTATCGCTGAACACTTCCAACCTCAGTGGCAACCCATTTGTGAACTGTTTTTTGTCTGCTACAACCGAAGTCCCCTGCTTACATAGTCTCTACGTGGCTGCTTAAAACATGTCCCAGAAGAGTGCTCCTTTCATTGTTCCTTATCATTGGAGGAGGAGTTCTTCTGCTCATCCAGTTCATCCCTGACAGTAAGGTTTCCCTTCTTACAAAGTAAAGCTCTAATATCATGAAACCAAAAAACAATTAAGTCTCTCTCTATTTCTTCTCTCCTCAGCCCTTCACAATGTTGCTCTGGCATTAGAAATGACTGGAAAGTTTGGCTTCACTATGGCCTTCAGCATCGTGTACATCTATACTGCTGAGATTTACCCCACAGTACTCAGGAATATTGGCATGGGGATGTGCTCCTCAGCTGCACGTGTTGGCAGTATCACAGCACCTTATGTCATTTTTTTAGGTACACAGATGTTAGATATCTCACACAGACACTGCATTGGCTTAGTCATACAATGATATAGCGTAGGTACCTAAAAAACCAGCACAGAATAACAGCAGTGGTATGTAAAAATATTAAATAGTCAGGTAAAAGTATGTCTTGCAGCATCTCATGTAAACTTGAAGTAAACATAGATTTGTAGATGCTTAACATTTCATGAGGTTATACATTTAGGTATCTAAAAGTATGCCATTTTCTAAAGTTGACTTTTGTTCCTTTATTATTTCTAGGTACGTATAATAAAGTTCTGCCTTATATTTTAATGGGAAGTCTCACAATTGCTTCCTCTGTGGTTAACCTCTTCCTTCCGGAGACCCTTCATAAAGATCTTCCGGAAACCGTGGAGCAGATGCAAAAATGTCAGGGGTGAGGGCAGTTCACGCATCACATGTAGATATGATCAAAGTGCTAAATGTCTCACATGTGGGCTGTAGAACACGTCAGAAATTGATTTTAGTATTTGTCAATGCATAATTTCTGAGAACACTTAGATTGATTGACTTCCTGATAAGGTGATGTGCATGTTGTAAAAGGGCAATATATTTTTTTATGCTACATACCTTCAAATGTGAAGAAATAGAAAATAACATTTTTCTCTTTTTTTCACTTTTTTTGTAATTTCAGGCTTTGCAGTGGACCAAAAGAAGAAGAAATCCATAACAAATGCAGCAATAGTTAACCCACCCATACCATGTGAGGCCCATTCTGATGGGCAAGCTCTTTCTCTTTAGTTTATTTGATGTTAAGCGTCTTTTGCGTGAAAGTGACCATCTGAAATCCCAAAATAAAATCCCACAAGCATGCTAAGATTGTGAATTCAAGAATTCCTATAAGTATTTAGACATATTGCAAATAAAAACATTATTCATTTTTTACGGAATTGAATGGTCACAAAATTCAAGTAAAAAATTAACATTTGAACCCTATTAGCGCACAGTTCTGGTTTTGTGTTTTAACAGCTAATACCACATTTAACATCATTGTCTATTTTATTGTTTTTACTGCCAGTGAAAAGTTTGATTTACTGTAATAAAAAGCATCATGCTACCATACTAATAAAGAAAAGGGTACAGTCAGCAGGTCTTAAGCTTAGTTAACATAAAATCTGGAAATGGCTAGCAGTTTGCTTGATTATGTCCAAAGGTAGCAAACTTCACCTGCCAGCATATCTGAAGCTTACTAATTAACTTGTAATATCTTGTTTGTTTAAGAGAAGACAGAGCAAGGAGTTCTGGGATACCCCAACCCCCAATATTGAAATGGGGAGACTTGAAACCATTTAAGTGTTACAAATCTTTGACTGAATCAATGCACAAGATGTTAATAGATTACATGTTTGTTTTACTGTTTTTTCAAATAAATTGTCATTGAATATTTGTTGTTAAATGTTGTTTGTTTATTTTTATGTCTTTTTTAAATATATGCTCTCTATTAATTTGTTGGGCCACTTCAAGCTGTTTTGAAATGAGAAATATAAACCACATATTGATACATATCACTTGTTCTACAATACTGTGATTATGAATTGCTATAAAATGCAGTGAAGAAATCAGAGGTTAACGGGAGATGGAACCAAGCAGTGCTGTTAACAATGGTGTCTCTCTAAGCTGTCATATGCTCCAAGCCTATTTAGTGAATTCTGTCATAACTGTATCAAGATAAATTCCTCTTGAGTTGCTGTCCCACATTAAGCTTTTGAAGCTTTAGCTTTAGCTTTAGCTTTGGAAATGTCTCAGCTGTCATTATGTAAAATGTATTAAAAACCTGTATGAAACACAAATAGAAGAGACCTAAAAAATGACACTTTACATAACTATCTGACCTCCTAGATTAAATGAGCTATATATCAATTCTGAGCTCTAAGTACTAAGAAAACATTTTGCTTTAAATGTTAAGAAATTTAGTCACAAAATGGACAGCATAAAAATCATGACACCTTCGCAACTGGCCATCAGTATCCTCCTGAACAGATTTTTTTGGCACCTTTTATTTTATGTAATTGAATGATTGCACAAAGTATATTACTGATCTAATAACTAGAAATTCTAACTTAACCCTTTAAGACCTACCATAGAACCAAGTCCGCCAGAGCTTATAGTATATTTTTACATGCTGTGGAGCCATTTTTGGGAGCATTTCAAGTTGCTATACATCAATACAACCATTATAGCCCACATTTTAATAATATGTCTGCATTAAGTGCATAGTAATTACATAAATTGCAAAAAAGTTTTGCAAAAAAAAAATTTAAAATCGTTTTTGATTTTTTAACATATATTTCTAGTTAGAGAAATTTAAGAGGCTTATCCCTCAAAACTGTAAATACAAAAAAGTTGCACAAACTAGTTTCCCACCAAAGGAAATTTATTTTAAGTGTCTTCATAGTTTTATTTTTGAGATACACCAATTTTCATATACTGCAGGAAAAACAAAAAAATATATTATAGTGCAAATTTGCAAAATAACAGCATATGCATCAAAATAAAATATTTCCAGCAGTGCAATATGAGTCCTAAGCATCCCAGAAATGACACAGAAAGTCATAAAGTCAAACATAACTTTTAAAAACACAAGTATAGGCTCATAAGGCCATGATGGTAAAAAACTACATTTCCGCAAAATGACGTCACTTCCGGTTTCGGGCAGGTCATGCCGGACATGTGATAGGAAAACCTCCTGTGTTGTACCAGTGCCAAAGACTTCACGCGTCAAGGACCTCAACAGCTATGGGCCGGTGGCTCTGACATCCCACCTGATGAAGACCCTGGAGCGGCTGGTCCTGGCTCAGCTTCAGCACCTGGTGAGCTCATCACTGGACCCACTTCAGTTTGCCTACCAGCCTGGCATTGGAGCGGATGATGCCGTCATTCACCTCCTACAGAAGGCCCGGTGGCTCCAGTGTCCGGCAGCCTCGCCTCTGTCAATGCGCCCCAGGGTGGCTGTGGCTACAGTGTAGCTTGCCATCACCAGTGTGTGAATGTGTGTGTGAATGGGTGGATGACTGGATGTGTAAAGCGCTTTGGGGTCCTTAGGGACTAGTAAAGCGCTATACAAATACAGGCCATTTACAGGCCATTTACCATTTTACATCGTTCCCTTCGCTCACCTGGAGACCGCTGGAAGCACTGTGAGAATCATGTTCTTTGATTTCTCCAGTGCCTTCAACACTATTCTTCCCTCGGTCCTGAAGGACAAGCTGGAGAACTCAGGAGTGGACCATCACCTCACTACCTGAATTCTGGACTACCTCACCGACAGACCACAGTATGTGAGAACTCAGGGCTGTGTGTCGGACAGTGTCGTCTGCAGTACGGGGGCCCCACAGGGAACGGTTCTGGCTCCGTTCCGCTTCACCATCTACACTGCAGACTTCTCCCACAACTCCACCCAGTGCTTCCTGCAGAAGTTCTCTGATGACTCTGCAATAGTCGGCCTCATCACTGATGGGGACGACAAGGAGTACAGAGGACTGACCCAAGACTTTGTGGACTGGTGCCAGCTGAACTACCTCCAGATCAACGCCAGTAAAACCAAGAAGCTGGTGGTAGACTTCCGCAGGCACAAACATCCTCCACTGCAACCACTGAACATCCAAGGTATGGACATTGAGGCTGTGGACAGCTACAGGTACCTTGGTGTTCATCTGAACAACAAACTGGACTGGACTCATAACTCAGACGCCCAGAGCAGGCTGTACCTGCTGCAGAGACTCAGGTCGTTTGGAGCAGAGGGCCCACTCCTTTACTCAGTTGTATACAGCATTTGTATTCTATTTTATCCTATTGTATATTTTATTCTATTTATTCTACTGTATATAGTATTTTATTCTATTCTGTTCAGTTGTGTACAGTATTTTATTCTTATTGTATTCTAATTTTGCTATATAACTTTTGCACTGTCCACTTCCTGCTGTGACAAAACAAATTTCCCACGTGTGGGACTAATAAAGGTTATCTTATCTTATCTTATCTTATCTTTAGAGAAACTATAATTGTCAAAGCAGCATCAAGATATTTTCCAGGGAAACTGGTTGTGACTTGATGCTTAAGAAGGTTAGATGATGCAACAAATCAGTTACACTGAAGTCAATCAGCAACAAGATGGTTGAATAATATTTAAAAGATCAACGTGTATGGTCGTGGCTGTAACTCAGGAGGTTGAACTGGTCATCCAGTAACTGGAAGGCTGGTAGTTTGAGCACAAAGTTTTGATGTCAAAGCATCTTTGGGAAAGTTAATGAACCCCAAGTTGGCATCTGAAATGTTAATGTTCAATAGAAAGCATTTAGTTGTAAAAAAATAAAAAGTGCTTGTTTGAATGGGTGTCAACGCATGAATGAGACATGTTGTATAAAACACGTTGATGCTCCAGTAGAACAGAAATACTGTATAAGATCCAGTCCCTTTTCCATTTACTAAATAAAGGTAACACCATCATATGAAATTAATAAGCGATGGTGATGGCTTAATTTGTGACTGTTTTAAAGTGATTTTAAAGTAAACTTTAACATCCAATTTAAGTTTTTCTTTGATGTGTCCAGGTCATCGTTTGGTTACATTGATATTGTCAGATATTGTAGTTATATTGTTAGTATTGTTGTCTTCTCATTGGCTGCTCTCTCAGGGAAGCGTAAAGGCCATTCTGGAAGAAGCTGTTAAGAAGAATAAAGTAAGAGGCCCCTCAGAGGCTATTTCGACCCAAGCTGAAATAAGAGTCTTGGAAATATGTTGTTTGTTTGAATATGTGATCTTCACAATCTGCAAAGGTGCTAAAACGGTCAAAGGTTCTAAAAACTAGATGAAAGATAATTTAATTATGATGTAGTTTCATTGGCTTGGACTTTTTATCATCTGGAAGTAATATAGCAGAAGAGGCTAGAAAAGGCTGTAGGAGGGCTTTGTGACTTTTTTTTTTTTTTTTTTTTGGTTAAACAAATATTTCTATAAACAAATATTATTTTTGTTCCCGGTGAATATGAAAAGTATTTGGTTAAGACTTGCTTACACCAAGAGACTCGAGTTCCTGTTGTCTTTTGGCTCAGGTTTGCATTTCAGGTTAGCCTGTTTGTGTTAGGTCACTCATTATATCACTTTGTACCATGTGTGCAGAAGTCGTGTTTCATTTACAGATCTAGGATCCAAAGTTTAACTACAGTTTCATCTTGTTGTTTTCCTCCCCACACCTTGATGATTTGTTGTCTATGAAGAAAAAAACATTACATTTCTGTGGTATGTGTACAGTTTCCACATATAATGTGAAAAGTATTAAAACCAAGAGATGAAAATGTAAACTTTAGTCATATGCATAAGCTAGATACAGTACAAACATTTGGTTATTTAAGTCTCGAAACTGCACCTAATTCGTTTGATATTTGGTTGTGTATTTTGCATTTCCAGTCTTACAATTTTACTCTGAAGTCTCTACACTGTAAAATCTAATTATTTCCAAGAACTTCAAAAAATAATGTAAAACTCATTGCCTCAAAAAAAAAACAACTAAGCTTTGTAATTGAAATAACTAAATTAGGGTAACTCATTTGTTATGAGTACTCTGTCTTAGCAGGATCGCTGTCATCATCATTAACTACTACACTTCAACCCCTAACACATCAAACCAGCATGTCAACCATTACTTAAGCTGCTTCTCATCTGCTGAGGGAGGTTCCAGCTTACAGAAGTGTCTTGGTACTGCTTCAGTAATGCTCCAGAACCTTCTCCGAGTCTTCAGCTCTCTTCCTCCATCCTGATCCTCTGTGTCCACACCATCCCAAGAGGTAATGCTTCAGAAAAATGCATTGCTAGATCATCGTGTCACCAAGACCCTATTTTCTTAACTTAATAAACAGCATACTCACTCTTGGCTTGCATTGTGATTTTATTTACTGTTCCCGACCCATGTATTCACGCCTTCCTTCGTTCGCATGCAAGTGATCCCTTTTGGTGCACATTATCAGATTTGCTTGGTGCCCCGGTTAAAGTGGCACCATCTCTTAGCTAACCTTTGGTAGCCCACTCTACAGAGAGAGTATGTGCAACCTGTTCAATTTGCTTCAAAAGCAAGGCTCGTTCCTGCCTTCAGCTCTTTTGCAACCACTCCTGTCAGCCACCTCTGTATTCCAACTGCATTCCCTCACATATTTTCTCAGACAGACAGACATTCCCAATTTATATATTGTTTTTGCGTGAAGTACTAGGCACAAAAGTTAGCTTGTTCTCAGGATTCTAGTTCAACAATCAAAAAGAAAGGGCTAATCAGGAGCTTAAAGCTGCCCTGTGCTGTATCACTACCTCAATCCCTCCTTCTGAAGGCCCCATGGTCCTTGGGTTAAGTATGCTCACTAACCGCCTCACCATTTGAAGCTTCATTGAGATGTCAACCGTCTTTGCTTCCAGTCCAGGAGGGGGAGACTGTGGTGCTCTCTTTACAACATCCCCAGCATCATTAACACATCAGCTGTCTATCTCAAGCTTCCAACATCTTTTAAGATCCAGCCTACTTTTTATGTTTCCCAAATGAAACCTTTTCTTCCAGCCCTTTTTGCATGCTGGCCCATCAGCATGTACCCGCCCAGGTAGTGGACAATAAACCTGGTTACACGGTTCACAGGTTTTTGGGCATTCAAAGATAAGATAAGGTCCCACCTCAATCCTTTGCAATATTCTCTTTGTAATGAAAATAAATAATTCTGAAATATTCTGAAATAATCCAATTTATTAAGTCATGGTATCTGTTCTATTTCAAAAGTTCTATTTTACTTGTTTTTGTTTTGAAATTTTATTCTGTGCACAGTATTTGGTATGTCTAATTTACCTAACCTACTGTGAAGAAAACATCAAAGTCATTGAAAATATTAAAATCTAAATAAAATACTTTTCAAAATCTTGTGTAACTGTGGTCATAATGCACTAGTCTCCTCAGCTACAGGATATTCACTTGTTTAGCACAACAAAACATGTGCTAAAGCTCAAATAGTGTTGTAAAAAAAACTTTATGTAACTGTGTAACCTCCCATATCAGGTGAGGCATATAAAACCTGAGCTCAGCTTTACAGTTCACAACCTCTGAAATCTCTTAGACCAATAGTGCTCATCCGATCTTCTGGCTATTCAGCACTGACTCTTTTAAGTATGAAGGATTTTGGTGAAGTAACGAATACGGTAAAAATCAGAGACTATGACACCATCACAGCTTTTCTTGGATCTTGGGGACCCTTTCAGCTCAGGATTTTTTTAGCACTGGCCATAAGCATTCTCCCAAATGGATTTATTGGCGGCTATATAGTATTCATAGGTGCTATTCCATCTCACGAATGCTATATTCCTGAAAACTACAACATCAGCGAGATGTGGAAAAACGTGACAATCCCATTGGAAACTGTTAGTGGCAATGCAAAGCGGAGTTCCTGTTCAAGGCTTAACTTGGATGTGGTCAGGAACTACTCTCAGAACAATATTATCCCAAATGTCGATGTGAACGTTAGTGAAATACCTTGGGAGAGTTGTATAGATGGGTGGTTACACAGCAAAAGCATCTACCAGTCAACTATTGTTACCGAGGTGAGAAATTTGTCATGATTTTATTTAGCATCATAAATTTATCTAGAACATGCATGCACAAGGTATAGCATTGATCTGCCAATCTAGTAACTAGAAATTCTTATCAGTGTTACCAGATGTGCTTTTAAGTGAAGTGCCTGGCATGGAGCTGGATGTGAAGAATTTCAGACAAGATAGTTTTACATAGACTTTTCCATGACATGATTAAGCTATTATGCAAAGTAAAACTAATTCATGTAAACTGCTAAACTATGGCAGCCCACCAGGTACAACAACAACAGGTCAAAATGCCAAACTTTCATTTACTACTCTTATACACAGGGTTCATGGTGTGTGATATTATTATTAATGGGAAATTAAGCAGCAACTAGAAGTCGAGCAAGTAATTATTTGTACATTAGTGCCGTAAAAAAACAAACACAAATGCTTGTTAAAATATAATCTTGCTTAAAGATGACTGTTTCAAGAATTATGCAGACTGAAAGAAGTCACACAAACACTTGAATTTACTCAGCAACCAGCAGCATCCTGCATCATGTTTTTAATGTTACTGTCAATTAAAGTTGCATTACAGTTACAATGGATTTAAGATTAATGCTCTTTAGTTTATTAGTCCTTTTCATCTTATTCAAACATCTCTCTCATGCCACAGGTGAGGATTTTGACTTACATTTTTTATAAAGTTTGACAGTTCCTTGTTTTCCCCAGTGATTGCAAAGCATTCAAGCATCAAAACAACATCAAACCACAATGTTTCCTCTACATCATGCAAATTTAAAAGACTAAAACAATAACTATCCTAACATAAACTGATTTTTTCTCACTTTCTATCAGTATATGTGTATATGAGTTAAAAGTAGGTGTTTTACAAATTGTATGTGTGATTAAATTCTCCCCGTACTGGGAAGACTAACTGATAGTTATTATGAAAAATTAATGAAGTTATTGGTGTTGTTGCACAAACAATTACCTGGAACTATTAAAAAATAAAAGTTGTTCTACCTGTGGGAGAGTTACTCTTACTTTACATATTCAGAAGTCATAGATACTGTGAGTTCTTATTCTATTCTTGTCTTCAACTAGTTACTGAGAATTCCAGTCAGTAAAATATCAGCATATCATGAAAACACCCTCCAAGATGTAGCCCATGCAGGACCCCGTTGCCTACAGTGGGATTTCAGAACTTATCACCATATTACCTTAGATTTAAAACCTACCACTAATTTAAATTGTGATCTGAGTCACCTGTCATTTCTTTATTAGTTGACAGATTTGCAGATGTATACAACAAATTGTGAGTGAAAACGATGTACTGATTTTGCAGTGGGACTTGGTTTGTGAGAATGCATACAAACTTCCACTCACCAGCTCCATTTATTATGTTGGTGTGCTACTGGGAGCGTTGATCTCAGGTCTGGTGTCCGACAGGTCTGTACTCCACACAACAATGTTTGAACAGTATTTGTGTTGATCTAGTCTACTAGACTGTGTTTCCTTACAGATACGGAAGGAGACCAATACTCTTTATCATGATGCTGCTTCAAACTGTATCAATCACAGCACAGATATTCTCCCCGAGCTGGGAGATTTTCACCTTCATTTTCTTTTTGGTGGGTGCTGGGGGATTCTCCAACTACATCATTGCATTTGTGCTAGGTATGTTTTCCTAATAAGGAATGAGATTTTTTATGCTGCACAGACATTAAGTAATTTTGTCTGTGCATGAAGTACAAGTCAATTGCTTGGATGTACAATAAAATTTAGGAAGCCCTAAATGAAAGAATAAAGAAATCAAGAAATAAGCAAACATAATTCCTAACTGTTATATAGACATACTATGTATCACTTATGCACAGCTCGTGTTACAACCTCAAAAACTACATATTAATTGTGCTTCATGCCAGACCATAATGGTTTATCTGATTTGATAAGTAAGACAGTAAGACAGACTGCACTAATGCTCAGTTTCAGAACTTTCCTTGTAACAATATTACAAATTTTCCAAAATGTTGTTTTTGACATTTACAGGTTCAGAAATTCTAAGCCCAAAAACCAGAGTGGCGTTTTGTTCTCTTGGAGTTTTTATGGGCTCAGCACTGGGGTACATGGCAATGCCTGGAGCAGCCTACTTCCTCCGGGAATGGCGGTTGCTGCTGATTCCAATGGCTGCCTGTGGATTGATCTACATCCCTCTGTGGTGGTGAGACTTTTTCATTTGTTGCATTATGGCTTGTGTCCTGAAAGTTGTTTTCAACTCGAGAAAAAGATATAATTTCTTATTGGAGGGTAATGCATTAATTTATAGTTCAAGATAGCAAAACACCAGCTTTTACTTCATAGTTTGTTTGTTTAAGGTTAAATACAGTAGGGGGTAACACTGTCATTTTCACTGTTATAAACCATATGATTGGAAAAGTGTATATTTTCATTGGCAGTATTAAAACTGTCTAATTTATAGAAAAAATGTTGCATACTCTTTGTTTCATTTTTCCACTTAACTTGTCAAAAACATTAATCCCCTGAGAGAAAAGGTTCATTTTACCAGATTTAGCTAATAGCTAATTTTCATCTTGAAAGGCCAATAAGTAAAATATCAACTCAACTGAAAACATCCTCCAAGCTGTAGCCCAGGCCAGCCGGATGTTTCTCCGGTTAGTTTGTTAAACTCTGACTCCAAAACATGTCAGCATATTAGAAATTTACAGCCTTATATGGTAAACAGACCCAAAATTTGCAACGTGATCTGAATTCCTTGTCAGTCATGTTGATCACTTGTTTTGTTTTTTATGAATGGTGTGCTGCCTTGAACTGTGGGACATGATCATCTCCTTTCTTTTTGTGAAGGATAGTCCAGCATATTCTACACTAGATGCGCAAATAGTGAAATCACTGAAGCACTTTTCCTGAACATTTATACAGATCAATCAGCTCTTGTCATGGCTGCCATTCAGATACTGGGTCATTTCACTACTTTAGGATCGTTCCTAAACAAAAACGACTATTCAACCTCAACCAACAAACAGCTAACTCAACAAGATGTTTTGGTAGGGATGTCGTCAATGTCTTGCTTTACTATCAGATAAATGATTAAGTTTGTGTTTCTCTGAAAATATTATGTTGCCACTGTGTTTGTCTGCTCAGGATAGTCCCAGAGTCTCCTCGCTGGCTGATCTCTCAAGGAAGAGTAAACGAGGCTGAAGCAATCCTGAAGCACGCTGCAAAGCTGAACAAAGTAGAGCCGCCACAGGCAATTTTTACACAAGCTGAGGTAAGTGCATCAGCAAGTTGGTGATTTTAAATCAGAATGTGTTTTGAGAAATGTGCATTAGGTTAGAATAAAACTAAAACCTTTGACATTTGCACCATGATTATGCTTGTCTCTTGGCTTAGGTTTGCATTTCAAGTTAGCCTATTTTTTTTATACAAATTCATTATATGGCTTTATAGCACATATGCAGAAGTCTGCAGGTCCAGGATCCAAAGTTTAACCAAAGTACCACTTTGTCTGTTTTTTGCCACAGATTGAAGATGCGCTCACAATGAAGGAGGAGAAGCAAAACATTTTGGTCATTGTGAAAAGCTGCAATATATTCTCTATTACACTGATATGTTCGCTTCTGTGGTACATCTAGAATTTGCTCATATGATTTAGGAGATTAAAAGATTTAAACCAAAATAACTGCTTTTTATGTCAAATTAAGTTTTGCTTTGAATTTCTGTGCAGGATCATCATCACCATCAGCTACTATGCTTTAGTCCTCAACACTTCCAACCTGAACGGTGACCCTTACATAAACAGCTTCTTGTCTGCTGTCGTAGAAGTTCCAGCTTACATAATTGCCTTGGTACTGCTTAAGTACTGCTCCAGGCGCTTCTGCCAGTCTTCCACGCTCTTTCTCGGAGGTGTCATGATCCTCTGTGTCCACCTCATTCCAATAGGTAATGATTAAAGTGTTACAAGCAAGTCACTTGTTAATGAGTTCACACTGTGGATGAACAAATGTTTGCACTTTGTCCTCAAAAAATGTAACAGGAACAAAACCCCATTTACTTACCTTGATAAAATAAAAATGTATTCAGAATGCATGTGACGTGTTATTTGACCAAGTTGAATACTTTTAGCTTCCACTGTGACCAAATCGGATTAAAGGGCATTACACACTGAGCGCGTGCAAAAAGAAACACAAAGTTCTAAATTTTCCAAATGCATTTTCACCAGAAAATGCACTGAGACAAAATAGGGCAGTTGAGCAGTTTTAGCACTTGTTGACAGAGTTGGAACCACATCTGAGGAGGCAGAGAAATAATTTCAGAGGGCCATTGACCCGGAGCAGTGTCTACTGTAGCTGTTCGTCTGATGTAAAATGGTATTTTTTTTAGTATTTGTATACTCGCTACTAGTGTCCGTTTTAAGTTACAATTGCACCTGTTGCCAGATGCAGTGGCCTGACTGGTCAGAGCTATTTATTTGGAACTGAAAAAAAGTTTTTGGTTCATTAAACTAAATCCTGGCAAATCGTCAAGTGAAGTTCTGCAGTCGGTGAGAATTAGAACAGATATTTTAACGTGCAAAATATTTGGACCGATCTAATGCATTGTGTGTAAAGGCCTTAAGTGCAGTCTCTTTAGCCTGGCTGCATTGTTTAAAAATGCATATTAATCGACCGATCATGAATATTTAGCACTAGCACAGCTCGAATGATTAAGTAAGGTATATTTAGCTACACGAGGAAGTTGGAAACAACACTTAGTTATGTGCATCTCTTTTGACTTTTTAGGTTGTGCTGTAATGTTAAATGTTTTTTACTTCCATAGGTTTACCAGGTGTGGCTGTTTTTCTTGAGATGTTGGGAAAGTTTGGCATCACATCAGCATTCTGTGTGGTGTATGCTGTCACATCAGAGCTGTTCCCCACAGTTATCAGAAACACAGCAATGGGGATTTGCTCCATGGCTGCACGGATTGGGACCATCATCTCCCCATTTATTATTTACTTAGGTAGGATTTTTTTTGTTTGTTTGTTTACTTCTTTGGGCCCTTTGCTTTTACCAGGACTATTTTCACCAAAGTATTTAAAGATAGCTGGATCAGTTAACCTTTTATTACATAGTAATGCTACTGTCAATAATCACAGAAAAACTTTTGCACAGGCTTAACTGTGTTACTTCTTTGTGCTGCTATTCTGTCTTTCCAATTCCATTCAATTCATTTCACAACAACAGTTGTCTCAATTGTAAGGCAAAGACTCCACAATAATACAGAGAAAAAGTCTTAACAACTTATAGTACAAAATCCCAAAGTTTTGCCCTTATTCTCTCCAATTTGTCTGCTTAACAATGCTACCAGTTCAGCTGGAACTCTGGAAAATTAAGCACATTTTTCAGTTCATAATTTTGAGAAAGAAAAAAAAATTACTTTTGCTTATTTCTTCTTCTTTTTATTTTACTAGCAACAGATAGTCTGTTTTTGTTTTGATGTCCTTATCATTTTATTTTGCATTTTTCATTTGCAGGACAAGAATTCAAGGCACTCCCCTACATACTAATGGGAGTTCTAGCAATATGTGGTGCTGTCTTATGTTTGTTGTTGCCTGAAACAAATGGAAAAATCTTGCCAGAGACTATATCACAAATGCCACAGATATGCAGGTAAGTTTAGGCATTAATATATCTACAAGCTTTATGTTTAATACCTATTTTTGTCACAGTTAAAAATTTAATGTCCCACTGTTGCTAAATGACACCTTGTTGTTCTAGCAGGAGAAAAGGAGAAAAGGAAAAGGAGGCTGAAAATGAAGCGACTCCATCTGTTTGCCAGCTCAAAGAATCTAAATTATAGTTTGGCTTCTCTATGTTTTTATTTTTTGGTTTGTTTGTTGTTTTTTGTTTTTCAGATATTCAATTGCTGCAGAACATCATGAAGCAGCATGACGTTCTGCAGCTAAACAACATGTTATACATTTTAAACCTTCTTTTCAGTGTTTTTGTGTTTTATGTCTTTTATTTTGAACTATTTTGTAACGGTACTGTATTTGTTTGTTTAGCTTACTTGTGTTATTGTGATGTTTCTTCTCATCTGCTCTGGTCGGTAAAACATTACTTAAGGTGCTGTTGTGGTGCCAAAAGCTGTATTAGACAGCTGAACCTGAGCTAGGCAGAGAGGAGAGGTGACTTGGAGGACTTCTGCTGGGTAGACCTGGTAATGCAGGAGGATGCAGAAGGAATGAACACAAAGCATCACTGGTGTATCCTTTTTAAAAATAATTATTATTATTATTATTAGTAGTATTATTATTATTATTCACTGCGTTTTACATCTGCACAAAAAAGCTGAGCTTTCTGTGATGTAATAAATATTTTCCCCAACTTCTGTATGACCTTTCTTTCAATTCCGTTTTTGTGATGACAGAAAAATAGCGCTAATATTCTGTCTATCTGGACCCTGTACGAACTATTTAATTGTGGTAAATGGGTGGGATAACTGATTGAATTTTTTTTTTTTTTTTTTTTTTTTTTTTTTGCTACTTAAAGACAACGCCACCTAGACTAAGATGAGTCTATTTTACTATTTTTAATAATTTAGGTTCCACGGGTAAGAGCAGTGTGAACAGGGACAGGGATATTTAATAAAGTATCATTTTAATTCACCCTCACTATAATCAGATAATACATAGGTATCTCTGAATAAGACATAAAAAATGTGCGTGCTTTCACCAGGGCTTGGAGGCAACGAACAAAAACAAAAGATCCTAACAAGGAAACCTTGGTGTCGCAGCAGTAGGCTATTATTACTGCGACAATGAGGCGCCTTTAGGCTACGTGGGGCTGTGTGATGACACAGTGTGTGATGTAAGATGCTTGTACATATTTTTGTTGACACATTTCATCGTTGACATGCAATAATTAGTTAACTGCTAATTAATTATTTTGTGCGTGTCTTTTAAAAGGCCACGGTGTTGGCTAGAGTTTTATGCGTTTTTTAAATGAGCGTTTTTAAAAAAAAAAAATGAAGCGTCATCAGTTTCCGGGGAAAGTCCGCCAGCATTTCGCTTTCAATTCAGATGCGACGGCACGATTTAAATGTAAACCAGTGTAATTGTTTTACATTTTATTACAAAACGTTAAAATAATTAATATCGACTGGACTGTTTGTATATAAGAAGCTGGATTCGGGAAGCTGCAAGAACAAAACTGACCACAGCGATGAACGCAAATGGGAGTTACTGGTAAGTCTTGCGTAGGAATTGTGCCTGAAGGGCCGAGCAAAGTAAAAGTGAAACCGAACACACAAGCTAACTGCTTCATTCTTTGCTCAAATCCACTCGAGCTTTAATTCATATATGGATGGATTTTTTTTTCATCTTTTATATGGAATATATTGATGGGGGCACATGTTAAGGTGAGTTTTTTTCTTTTAATCTGCATACTCGCATCATTTCGCCCCAGATGGCGGCAGTTGTGGTTTTTCATTACAGCCTTGATGTAACTGGAATAGCTGGAGCTTACATCACTTAACAGATATGAAATCGGTAATCAATGCAACTTTCTCTGTCAATTCTTGGCCTGCTATTCATTAGAAAATTATAAAGAAACGCGATATGCACAGAAAACAAAACATGAATAAAGGAACACCAAAAGGTAGGGATCGTCATGCTTCACAGACAGAAGGTGAACTATTTTTTCCAGCCCCATCTTTTCCCCTCGGTGATGAATCTTAAAGAGTATTTATTCGTTACTATTGACTGTGCTCAGTATTTAATTCCACTTTGATATTTTAATCCACAAAGGCCTAAATGAAAACATTTGTGCCTTTTATGTACATCTTGACTGACACATACATCTGTTTTCAGTATGACTCTTTAGATTCTCGGAAAGACGGAAAATTGCTTCCTAGGCCCTTAAGTAGCAAAACCGCTGAATCAAACTATTCCTTCATTACACTGCTAATCTTAAAGGTTTTTTTTTTAGCAATATATTAAGAATATCTCATAGGTTTCTTTCAGTTTCCAAGGAAAAAGCCTCTGGGTTTGTATTGTAAATCTTCTATAGCTGTGACTGTTTAAATGGCTGCTCTCAGGCAATCCCCTATTTAGATAATACTTTTTGTACAGCTGTACTATATATATTTAACCGCTAGTTGTCGCCATAGTCAACTATTTCATTTTTTTATTCGTTTTGTAATATGTCAAAAATATTCAATGTGTTTAACTTACGCTTATTAATTTAAGCATAGTGTTTAGATTTATGCGAATTTCTACTGTTTTGTAATAAAAAAAACTGTTACAAATAATTAAGAACAATATATACAATAACAATATAACATTAATTTATACCAAGGGCGTAGATTTGGCATGGACGGAAGGGACATGTCCCCACCAGTATCCAGCGATTATTGAATTGTCCCCACCAATAATTTAATCGCTTCAAGTAAAGAAAAACAAAACCGGCAGAAAGAAAAAAAAAAACGATCTGTCAACGTCTCAGTCACCTAGCGGTGCAGAAAGAGTTAAATTACGTTCTCTCCTGGAGTCCTACCTCATGTGACAAATATGGCCAATGTGATTGGCTGTGCCTTTCAGGGAGCTCTGTTTAGTTTTAGCAGCGGCAATCCTGCGCTGCAAGGACCTGCAAGGAGGAGAGGAGGATGGCAGGAAAAGGAACAACATAGATATAAGAAAGTATTTTTGCACAAATTGACAGAAACACTGAAGCAGCTACACATTTTATTCTTATTGTCATGTATGTCCTATTTGTCAGGTGACAGAAGAACCAACACAAAGCTCAGAGAGCAATGGTGACACAAGATCACAGGTGAAATTGGATGATGACTTGGTGGGTCATTACTGTATTTGAAGCTAATTTTATTTTTGTATGATACCTGATTTATATGGAATATGGCTGAAGTAAACTAAAGTCTAAAATACTTAGTCGTTTGTTTAATAGTAATTTTACATTATATAATTCATATTCATATTTTTGTTTAATTTAAGACTAAAATTAAATTAAATTAATGAGAGGGGTCGGGACAAATAAGTGTATACTTCTGTCTACTCCTTTTCAAACAAAAAAATGGAATGATATTTTGTAATGATTGTGGATGTACATGTTTAAAATAAAAATGAACTGAACTAATTCACATATAAAACTATGAATTGAAATTTTAAATGGTTTAAAAGCATGTAGAATAGCATATGTAGGCAAGTATATTTCTCCTTTTTTTTATCAAGACGCAAAGACGATAAGGAAAATAAAGAAAAGAAACGGGGCAGCGTTCGGTGGTTGAATCATCCGTCCCCACCAATGCCAAAACCAAATCTACGCCCTTGATATATACAACTGTGTATTTCATATTATATTAGATAAAATATTTTGCGTAGACGAAGTGGTCGAGGATTTAAGGCTATGAAACAAAGCTTTTGCATAAATTGTTTACTAAAGTACACCGTTTTTGGCACCATGTGAAAAACTCACATATACATATACAGAAAATCAATAAAATAGGATGCTGTAAAACGTAAAAACAGATTGTAATGATTTGCAAATCTCATTAACCTATATTTTATCCACAATAGAACACAGAAAATATATCATATGTCTAAAGTTAGACAATGTCCCACGTTTAATACAAAATGTAACATTGAATGCATAACTGATGGTATTTGGATACATGAAATTGGCAGCTTGTATGCCTTGTAAGGCCCCAGCTGTGCTGAAAGGTATATTTTAGAGCTTTTAGAGCAACATATACTCCCTTCCAGATGAAGTCTTTTTTTATCACAATAGTATGACTTTGTGGAAAAATCTGGGTACTGAACTGACCTGCCTGCAGCCCTGGCCTTTCACCAACTGAAAACATTTGGACCATTATGAAATGAAAAGTATTACAAAGACCCTGGACAGTTGAGCAACTAGAGTCCCAAAACAGACAAGAATTCCTCTCGCAGAAGTCCGGCAGCTGGTCTCTACAGTTCCCAGACACTTACAGACTGCTGTCAAAACAAACTAGGATGCTGCACTGAATTATAACACAGTTATAACTGAGTCTTTTTGTAACTTGTACATAACAGAGTGAGTTTAATATTTTGGCTGCTCGCTCCACTACAGGGCTATGTAGCTTGGCCAGGAAATGTGGAAAATAGAGATATAATCTTTTGTTTGTTTTTTGGTTTAAAATTCATAGATTGCTAGCTGAAGAGCTCTTGCAGTCTAAAAGTGGAAAATAGATTGTTATTCGCTGATTTTTTTTTTCCTGGATTGTTTAGCCCTGCGACAGACTGCCAACCTGTCCACAGTGTACCCTGCCTCTCGTGCTGAGACAGCTGGGATAGGCTTCAGCCCCAGAGTTGATGGATGATTTTTTTTTTTTTTTAGTTAGGTGGTATACCATTTGAGTGCTTTTCCCTTCTGGACTTACACAGGAACTTTCATGACATTGTATTTACTTACTTAGATTAATTCTATCACTTACAAAAGTTTTGAAAGCTTCAAAATAGTACTACCGTCTTACTTCCAGGTATAAAAGTATTTTACTCTGAAGTATTTTTACTTGAGTATTTGACACTTTTGGCACTTTCTACACCGTCCATCCATTTTTTCCCACTTATCCAGTTCAGCGTCCGGGTGCAGCTGAAGTTTATGCCAGCAGTTAAAAGGGAAGAAATGGGATATAGCCTTGACAGGTTGGCTGTATAACTCGCTAACACAGAGAGAGACAGAGCACCATTAACACCAGCACCCAGTTTAGAATCACCAGTCAACTTAACATGCTTGGGTTGACCAAGGCCAGTAGATTTGAACACCTTGCTGTGGCATAAAAGTGCAAATAACTGCCGCACTGTACCACTCTACTTTTTAATCCATTACATCGATTTTATAACTTGGACCTTTAATGACTGTGATGCAGACAAATGAAAAGAATTAAAACAGAAAACATTTTTTTTATATTTTTAATAATTTCTTGGAAGAAAAGCTACAAGCCAAAAAAAGTGTATATCCCCCCCCTTATGAGGTTTGCCACAAAGTAACTGCTGACACATAAATGCACAAAACATCGGAATTCCATTATTTTCCTTTAATTATTTTTGATAGGTTATGTTTTCTATAAACATAACATTCCATTTATATTTGTATTCCAACACTTATTAGCACTAAAGCATACCAAAACATGCTGATACATTTATTTTAAATTCTTAGTACATTTAGAATAAATTTTATCAATTTGACTAAAAAGTCTCAAAATGTTTGTTTGTTCGTGCCACTCATCAACCTCACAGGCCAAACATGCAGTTTAATAAATGAACACCAGATGTCACCATTGGTCAAGACTTAAAGAACCACAGCATCACAAATAACCAGTAGGTGGCACTGGAGACCTAGTTAAAATGGCTTTGGTGACTGTGTTCTGCTTATGGCATGAGAAAAGGAAGTTTTGTGGTTTGAGTGTTAATGATGAGCTGAGTACTTGCCCTTGTTTGCTAATCATCTGACGTTTATATTTTGCATGTCTGCTAACATATGTACAAGACAGCAGGGCACAACAATTCGCCACATAAAAGCAGTCTTAGAGCATACAGTTTTCTTTGTTTTATTACAATCAGTCTGCAGAGCAGCATGATGAGTGTCCTACATTAAAAACAGGAAATGAATCGACTGAACTACAGCAGCGATAGATGTGCTACTTTGAACCCAGCCTGCCAGCAGCGACCTTTACATAACAGAGTTACAGGAACTCTTGTAGCAAAAACATAAGATGAAAAAAACTTCTCCATGCTATCACGGCAAAATACAACACTTTAACTTAAGCAGTGTATCAGTGTCACGGCATAAGAATGCTTAAGCTTTAGGTATGCTTTTGTCTGGTTTCCATATAATCTGATTTGAAGTGGAATGCTTGCTTCAACACTTATCATCAGATAATTCATGTAGATAACATGCAGCCATCGATACCAACAGACTGCAAAGCAATTGTGTGTTGTTGTTTTTTTTTTGTTTGTTTGTTTTTTGGGGGGGGGGGGGGGGTCCATTTTAAGTTTGTGACACCTAGGAGGACTAAATAAGTCATTGTGGTAACAATCCAAAAGTTTAGCCATTATTTAACTGTGAGCGTGCAGCATGCTTAACCCAAGAAAATGCCAGTAGTGAGTGACTTTTTGAACCCTAGAAGTTTTAAGTTCTCTTTGATGTTCATGCACACTGCTAAGTGGTATGACACCTTAACTCAGAGACACACCACAAATGAGCGAGTGTGTTGCATGCCATGATTTTAAATCCCAGTATGGTCACAAATTCAAGGGTTTACACTGATCATTACTCGTTTAGTAAAACCATGACTGCACGACTTACAAACAGCTGGCAGTGAGTGGGTGGCATTCACCTAGAAGTACTAAACTACAAACAACATGTTATCTAATCATTTATGATCTTGCTAACTGGCATTGCGTGTGCAAAGAGTCATAAATAGTATGACTTTTACAGTAAAAAATACATGCGTACCAACTCTCAGGTCTCAACATTTGGTGATACATCTCCTCCTATGAGATAAGGACCGCAATCTCAAATAGGCCAGTAACTCACTCGGGTAGAGTTTGTTTTGCACTGTTTCTTATGTGGGTTTTTTAATTGCTTTTTTTAGTTTGCTGTAATGGAATGATAGAAAAATCATACCCTCCTTCTGTTTTGTGTCATTTTTCTGTGATATCTTATAGACCACTAAGCTAGTGTGTAGTGATGCAAGGATGTCGGGCACTCAAATGCAGAGGGTCGTTTGCAAGTATAATGTTACCCATATCTGATGAGCAGAGAGTAAACTTGAGTCCGTGAGCTCCTCTCATCATCACTAAAGATGATAATTCATAAAAGAAGTGGTTTATTTAAAAGAAGAAGAAGAAAGAAAGAAAGAAAGAAAGAAAGAGGAAAAAATAGCATTCAGTTCCCCCCAAAAAGCAACTCTCCTGCAAAAAATGCTTTCAAGATGAGTTTTTGTTTTGATGCTGTGGTTTCTGTGGCTTCTTCTTACAAAGCTGAAACTTTAAAGCCTGGTGCAAAAAAAGCAAAAAAAACCCAAAAAACATTCCACTGCGGCTAAACCACAGTTCAAATGAAAGCATGAAAGGTGAAGCCTGACTTCCCAACTCCAGGCGGATTTATTAGAAATGCCTCGCCTTCTCTCTGAGCAGCACCATCTACTGGCCAGAGGACAAAAATGCAAAGCGTCTGCTTCTCTCAAGTCACGTGATTTAAGAGAAATCGAGCCTCCAGTTTAGAGCAGGTCACATTGAGGCTGACACAGACCGTGAAAAGGGCTTGACTCAGCAGGTGCTTTTTTTTTTATTGCATTGGGTGTTTGTCCACTTTTATTTCGCTTATCTGACCATTTATATGAATTATCCAGTGCATATTTTCAACTTTTAGCTCTGGAATTACTTGACATCTGTCACAGATGGCAGTTTTGGGTTCAGTTATTGGGGTTTGTTTAATCACATATGTGTAACTGCATGTGTAGAGGTTCTCTTGCAGCACACCCAGAAATAAAAAGTTGTTCTTGCCATAAATTCGCTATGCTTTCAGAGTATGATAAAGTGTATTTCTTTAATGTCACGCTACTGTTGGCTGACATTAAGGAAATACGTATTTTAAAAAATATATTTGGAGGGATTAACTCACAGTTGTTAATGTTAGCCTCAGGCATCCAGCCTGAGGCTAACATTAACAGCATCCAGGACAAAGAATAACACATATGTCTGCTATGTCCAAACAAACAAAACTATGAGGTTTGTTTTTTAAACCTTCATGTTTATCTTTAACCCTGTTTGCTGTGTTTGTTGTTGCTGTTTTGGCTTCATAGCAACAACTTTGTTCACCTGTGGCCACACCCACAGCAGATGGCACGGCAGCACAAAGACATTTCGAATGATGGGTGATTTCGGGTAAATGGGATATTTATTGTACACACAGGCTCGAACACAAATAAAGAGTGTATATTGCTTACACCAAGACCTCAAAGTTGGCACATCACATCAAAGTATTCTTGACCTCATTCTCATGTTGACACATTTTTAAAAAAATTTTTTTACTACTATTATGTTTTATCAGCAGTAGATTTGATATCACGAAAAGGTTCTGGAGACATTGGAAAGTGGATTGCAAAAATAGGGAAAAAGTTCATTCAGTCACTGGGGCAGTGGTAAATGTGTCTAATGGATCCAAAAGTGTGTGGAAGATATTATGTTCTCGAGGAATATAGAGGAAGACTTTGACTTCTTAAGCAACACATTCCTTGGGAGCTGTCGTGTCCTGATGCTCAGGAATGCCAAAATTGTCCAAGACGGTTTACACCCTGTTACATCCGCATAGATTGTTTATCAGCTTTACCGTGCCAATCACTATAATGCACATACTTGTTTGTTAAAGCAGCTCGGCAGGCTGGATAATAACAGCATTCCCTGGCTCATAAAACAAAAGATATTTTTTTCTCTGTTTGCATGCCACCTTAATGGAGAGTTGTTGGCATTACACACACAAAATCTGTGATGATGCAGATTGGGCTGGTATCATTACTTTAAACAGACAAATTACAGGAAGAAGGTGTTGCTCCTCTGGAGATCACCAGCTGTCACTGCTCCTAGGCCTTTAACATTTTAAGTTAACTAACAAAATAAACCACATTTTGCTCTTGTTTTGTTTAGCACAACACTGTTTCTGTTTATCTGTGTGACTTTATCAGAAACGATTGCAGAAAAACATGCATTTTCTTGTAGAAGGGATATATATAACTTTATTGAGAAGACCCACATGGCATAGTAAGCCTTTAGATGATGGTAGTCTCAAAAAGATAAGTCATTCATGATAGATGACTTGTTTGAGTTGTGATTTAACATGACTATTTTTAGTGCACTGTTGATTGTGAGGTGCACTCCTAAGAAAAGAGGTCATCAGGATGTTTTTCAGTTATGGTAACCACATGTGACTATTGATTAACATCCACCTGTTGACTGGGCAGAGCAGCATTTATTTTGCAACATAATGTGGCAAAATATGGGCGCTATATCATCCTGCCACTAAATGACATCCACTTCCTTTGTGTGTCTGTGTGAGAGAGCAAGAGACAGAGAAAAGCAACAGAAAGGATTTTGGTCTTTCCAGTAAATGAGCTAACTCTAGTAAATTGCCTTCTCCTTTGTCTCATTTCTTTCACTCATTTAGCTACCCTCCCAACCAAAAAACAACATGCATGTGCATACACACACATACACACATACACACACAGAAGCTTATAAAGCATCGAACCAATATGTGGCCAGAAGACAGCCAAAAACAGCCTTGGCTTATCACACTGTCTTACCCTTCCTCACTCCATCCAAATCTCTTTATCTCTGTCACCCACGCCTACAATGCTCCCACTCCTTTACACCCACATGCACACTTGATTGCTTCTGCACATCGTCAACTTTTTTGGCATACAGGTAACTCCTGTTTACAAAGGTATGACAGTCAAACAGGATGTGATTCTACTGAATATGAATGCTTGCGTGACTTCTCTCTCTGTGTTATGTATAATTAAATTGAATTTTATTTTATTTTATTTAAGGCACTTTGTAAGTAAGACCTAGCTGCGTGGAGAAAGACTCAAATAATCCAAAAATCCATTTTGTGCAAGTCCCCGGCAACAGTAAGGGAAAGAACCGTTTATTCAAACCAGACTCGTGAAGACAGTCCTTCTACCCTGACTGTTTGGGATTAGATAAAAGTGAAGAAAGAAAAGAAAAAAACTAAGAAACAATATGAATTATTAGAAATTAGAAATATTGGCATATAAAAAAGTACTCCAATGCAAACTTTGCATCTTTGAAAATGTAACCTGTGAGAATTTGGAGAGTATTAGTACCTTTAATACTTAAATTAACCATGCTAAAATTATTGAAATGCAACTAACTCACCTTTATTATCGTGTTATGTATCATATTGTTGGGTTATTATAAGTGCAATTATGTGTAATTAATTGTGTTAAATAACTATAGCTATGACTAGTAAGCATAAGGAGTGTAAATCTGCAAAAAACAAAAAAGTTGAAGTTGGTCATCAAGAATTAAAAACAGGAATATTTCATATTAACGCATGAACGTGTTTGAATTTTAATGCAAAGATGGAAATAGAGATGAAGAAAGAGTTTACTTTTTTACCGCTTTGTTCGAAAGACTGCGGCACTGAGAAATATTATTAAATATGTAAACAAGCATTGACATGAATGAAGACCATGATGGAAGCTTTTTTATTTAATTTTGAATGCCATCCAATTGAACCTTCATTCAACCTTAGAAATGGCATCAGCTTCAATGTGATGTGGCATGGAGGCTAGGTTAAGATGTTTTTGAAGTCCAGGTTGTTTTCATACCAGCCTTTAGCTTTTGCATATTTTTGAGCTGGGTGTTTCCCGCTTACTCTTGACAACACTTCACAGATTCTCTGTGGGTTATATGTCAGGTGAGTTGGCTAGCCAGTCAAGTGCAGTAATAACATGAACAGCTACCCTTCAGTCATGGTTTTGACTCTGTAGGGAGGTGCTAAGTACTGCTGGATAGGGAATCAGATGGAAGAATAAAGTGCTCTAGAGTCTCCTGGTAGATGGATGCTTTGACTTGTGGATTGATAAAACACTGGACGAACCACCACCAACACCAGCAGATGATATAGCACCCCAAATTATCACAGAGTGGGGAAAGCTTCACACCTGACTTGCGACATGCTTCTCCGCCCTTTCTCCTCACTCTAGGAACTTGATTTTCAAATTACATACAAAACATACTCTCACCTGAAAAGAGGACTTAGAACCGCTGACCAACAGTCCAGTTCCTCTTCTGTTTAGGTTAGATGCTTTTGGCATTGTCTCTGGCTCAGGATTTCCTTTTTATTAGAAATGATGGTGGCTCTTCATGCGCCGACATCAACCTTAGTCACTATTTAATCACGCCACACATTGCCATGATGAAATTGATTAAATTGAGTTCAACCAACAGATTTTCATGTTAAATGAACACATTTCTATTTTGCTAATCAACGATGCACCTTAGCAGACTTTTTTCAGCAACGACCCTTTTGTTGCTGCTTTTGTTACGCAAATGATATTCAGTTGTATGTGTCATTCAAACCCCAGAATAGTGCCAAACTACCTGCCCCCTAGGAGTACGTTAACGTTATAAAGAACTGGATGGGAGATACGTGTCTTGTCTTTACATGCCTGAAAGAAATGAAGTTCTTATCTGTGCCCCTGACAACTTGGTGTTTGATCAGGGTTTTTTTTTTTTTGCTAAATACATTGACCGTCTTGTACAAACTTGTTTTGTCATTTGTGAAACATGGCAGGCATAAATGTATTGTGCCTCAGTGTGAAATGGAAGTGATTGTACACTGGTTTGTATTATGACTCCTTCATTATTGCCGTTTGTTGTCGGCTGTTATCTGTGCCAAGATCGTGCTGAGATCGACTGCAAAAAGTCCAGAATGCTACTGAAAGCTGCTCACGAGGTCCTCCAAACGGTCCCATGTAACACCAATTCTGTCTTCTTTACACTGGCTTCCCTTAAAATTAGGGCACGTTTAGCATTTCAGTGATTACTTTCAGCGCTCTTCATGGTCAGATGCCTCCCCACATCTACTACATCCATTCTTAAGTGCTAGGACAGCTGATCAGCGCTTGTTGCCGGTAACTCGGCCCAGGTAGGGGCTGTGCTTTTGAGGTTGTGGCTCCCAAATTGTGGAACTCGCCTCCATTGGAATTAAGATATATGGACACTGTTGATAGCTTTAAAAAAGAAGACCTACCTGTGCAGGATTGTTTTTTACCTTGTTTTATCCATTTATATGGTTTTAATTGTTACAGTTTATACTGTGTAACACTTGTTTTTTATAAGTGCTATATAAATAGACTTCACTTACTTCTGGGACTTATAATCTTTATGGATGGTGTAGATGATCATCTTCTAGAGAACTGTCAAGTCAGAAGTTTTCCCCGTGATTGTGGTTGCCTCAACTGGACTAGACTGAGTGATACACAGTATTTATACTGTTTGAACAGTAATTTACTGTTCAGGAGTTCAGGAGTCATGCACTCCTGAACTCTGCCTCCTGACATCTGACCCACGTCAAACTCATGGACTGAACATACACACACCCACAATGGACAACTGTACCCTCAAACACACAATAATAACATGGACTGAACCACCACTCACAACCACTAGCACTTTATATAGCCTCTGTAGAAACTATCTACACCCTCACTTATCTTAAACTGCACTACTGTATAGCTCTGTGTAAATAATCATTCTGTACATTCGATAATCTTTAATCCTACAACTGTTTACAACTTGCACAGTTCCCATTTCTGTATAACTGTATATCTCAGATTCTGTAAAGTTATTTATTTCATATTCTGTATAGTTTTTCATATTTATATCCTGTTCATAGCTTGTACTCACTACAGCCTGTACATACTTATAGTTATAGAATATTCACAACATACTTCATACCGTGTACATTATAACATACCATAATAGACCCATTTCTGTAATATACTCACATATCTATATTATTGCTAATATATATTGTAATATATCTATATCACTAAAGCACTTCTGGATGGATGCAAACTGCATTTCGTTGCCCTGTACCTGTGCATGTGCAATGACAATAAAGTTGAATTCTATTCTATTCTATTCTATTCCTCTTGTACACACAATATTCTAATATTCATGGGTACCATATTTGTGACTTTTATGACTTTGTGACTTTTATTAGTTATATGACTTAATCATTAAAATTAAAACAGAAGCCAAAAACAACCCTACCTGAAATCTTTCACTTTACATATAATACTTACTAAATACAAGGAAGGTTCCCCTTCTTGATCAAACATTTTTCATGATATTCTAATTTTTCTGAGATGCACCAGTAGTCTTTATGTATGCAATCTTATCTGTGTGTGGATCATTTGGTTCAACGTCCAGGTAAATGCAAATTTCTTTTAAACACCTGCACCTTTTTTTTATCCGTGCATGGTGTTGAGGCCAAGGATGCACAGAAGACAGATTCAGAGTTTAAGGGGTTTGGGGTTTTTTTTGCTATTTGGCACCTCATAAATGTGTAGAGCACTCATATTTGTCTGTAAACTCTGTCACACCAAGCTTTATCCCACTTAACACTTGGCAAGAGGTAGAGTACAGCTTTGCACCTTACATTGCTTACATTACACCTACAACCATCACACAAAATGGGACCAACCAGCTAGCAAGTGTAAACCCACAGCCTTCTTCCTGTGACATGACAGAGGCCACCTGCTCACCACCATGGCTGTGCACCACCTAGTCTTTGATTTACCTCAAAAAATATACACTAATAATATATATGTTTTTAAAACAGAATTGCAGAAGTTAGCGATACGTTTTTCTGCTCAGTAGCTGTAATCGTTTAATAATATCCTTATTTAAAGCAGCAGTTTTTAGCAACTTTTTACTAGCCGTAGCTGATATAAGTGAAGTATACATGCACTTCTTTTTCCAGTCTGTTGTGATCTCACTTGACCCACTTGATTGGTTAAAGGTTAAACTGGATATTATAAAAATGTAAAGCCTTGTCTGATTTAGATTAAACTCTGGGAGATGATATGGCTCGTATTTCGTTTTATAGGGTGTTGTATCCTGAAGGTTTACTGCAATCATCTTTTGTTTGAATGAAACCACAGGCAGTTCTGGTGTTTCCAGTAAATCAGCCGACCAATATTTCACTCTCTGTAACACACAGTCGCTCTTTCACTCCCTCTCCTTATCTCTATCAGACACACACCCACATCCACTCACTCACAGACACCGGCATACCCACAGCGTGCATAAATCAGTCTCAGTTAGAGCAGTCTTTCTTCCTCTGCATATGTGACCAACTACCAAAGTTCAGTTTTTTTTCATACGTCACCAATTTGCAGCAGTTATCTCGGGGCACTTTGTTATTATTATCTTTATTTTACGGTAAACATCTTAGAATAATAAAGATTGTAATCAAACGACTGCATGTATCGAGGCATTAAAACATTATGTTTTAATAGAATGAAACCTGCAGCAGAGCCAAGCTCGGGAAGGTCAACTAGCAGTTAAGGTAAAGGAAATGTAAAGAGAGAAGAAAGGCAATAAAAAAGACAAAGGACACAATAAACAAAGTAATAATAAACATTTTATAGGTGAACGTTCATTCATCAGTTTATCTTCATGTACATATTGATGTATTGAACCGCTTTGGAGGTTTTGAATTAGGTTAGGGAGAAACCTACATGTTTTGGCATCACATTATCATGATCTGATCCCAAAACGTGCTTCATGATCTTAGCAAGTGTACTTTGAGAAACTTTTAAAAAGTTTACTATGTTAATTGTGCATTTTTGCAGTTGGTTAACAAAACTCTATTTTGCATAGTAATAATAGTAACAATAGTAATAATTATAAATATTGTTTATTTTAGGTGCATTTCAAAACATTGGAGGTCACCCTGCACATATATGCACATACATGCATACATAGAAGAACAGAGAATAAAACTATCCGTCAAGTCAATGAGACAAGTTTACAACATATTAAATCATTAAAAACTGAGGATTCATGTGACAGGATGAAAACATGTTAACTGAAAATGGTGGAAGAAAAGAAATTGCATCAAAGGGAAAACAGTTAATAACAAAAACCAAATATTTATCTGAGCAAAATGCAGCACCACTTGTCTCTGTAGCTCACAGACAGTAAGAATCTGGGGTAGTTGCTACAATCTAAACAGTCAAAAGAGCAACCAGCATTAGGTACTTTGAGTCTGCTTTGAGCCCAAAGTTACACAGTAGTCTGTACTTCAGCATACAGGCTTGAATTAACCTTTTAAGACATATACATCAGTCACCATCTGTGCTGTTAAAAGGTTTGAAACACAAGATACTAGAGTTCACAACTGTTCAAGCAGGTCAGGTCAGGCACTTTGGTAATCTTTAAACAGGCATCGCTACCAGGACAAATTCTGCAGTCCAGACGTCTAAGTAGCCCACTAAATATTTATAATTAACTTCAATGTGCCCGCTTTACATCACCAGCAGTTACTTTTTCCTTTGTTGCTTGTTGTTGCCAAATGGTATTCACAACATATGGTCTCTAGTTATGTTAGACAACAGTAGATGAAGCCGCTGTGTTTTAATTTTATTTTTTTATTTCTCTTTGAGCCTACAATTTGGTTGGCAAATTAAATTACTTCAAAATTGTCTTGGAATCAGATAATTAGTAATATGAGCTAATTACATTTAGCTCATATTACTAAATGTAGTTTGACATATATGAGCCTCTTTATCCAATGTGTATTTGGGACCTTGCCTGTACCAGGTTGGACCCCATGTTGTCTTCAAAGCTGCCTTAAATCGTCATCACATAGATTCAACAGATACTAGTACTGGTTACAAGATCACACAGTTGCTGCAAATCTGTCAGCAGCACATGCAAATTTCCTGGTCCACCACTCCCAAAGCTGTTTTATTGGACTGAGATCTGACGAGGCTATTTGAATGTCAGGGAACATCATGTTCAAAAAAACAGTTTGAGATGATTATGAGCTTTGTGCCATCACAAAGCAGCGCAAACCACTGATACAAGACAGGACAATCCATGCTTTTGTAGTTTAAGTTCTGACCCTACCAGCCCAATGTTGCAGAACAAATCTGGATTCATCAGACACATTTTCATGAATTGTTTTGAAATTTTGGCGAGCCTGTGTGAATTGTAGCCTCAGATTTCTGCTCTTAACTGACAGGAGATCCACACAGTGTGGTCTTCTGCTGCTGTAACAAATCTGTATCAAGGTTTGGTGTTGCTCTATTGCAGGGGTGTCGAACTCCAGGTTTTAGATCTCACCCTGGGTCGACACACCTGAATCATATGATTAGTTCACTGCCAGGCATCTGAAGAACTTCAAGACATGTTGAGGAGTTCATCAGCTGTGTTGGATTAAGGACGCATCTAAAACCTGCAGGACACCTGTGCTCCAATGCATAGCTTGGTTGTGATGAGTGTTTAATTGAGTGACTGTTGCCTTCCTTTCAATGTGAAGCAGTCTGGTCATTATCCTCTCACCTTTGACCTCTGACATTCACTGAGTATGTTCTCTTTTTTGGACCATTCAACTGGAGAGACGGTTGTGTGAGCAAAACCCACTAGATCCCAATCTTTACAATGTCTACATGCGCATTGCAATGGGCAAACAGCTGTTGCTATGTGATTGGCTGATTAGATGTTTATGGTAATGAGCAGCCAAAGTAGTCTATATACATAAATGGTTAGGATCAACTCAAGTCCATTCTTAACCCAGTGACGCCAAATGGGGATTATACTTCCATAACTACACACGCTCAGTTTTTATTAGCTCTGTGTCCCGAAAGTGTCAGGAAATACCTCTTAGCTCTGATTTCTCTAATCCAACACCAGAACACTAAATCATCTAAAAAATTATCTTAATCCAGTGCATGATGAAAACAAAATCTATTCTACCAAGCTATTTTCTAGGAGCGGATGTTAAAACATGGAGCATGGATCACAACGATAAGCCCCCCAGTTGGCAATCTACTCCTTCTGCTTCCTGCTATTGTTTTCAGCTGCTCAGAATGAAAGTAACAACTTCTGCCAAACGAGTGCTGGGATACAGAAGTTATGTCAATATAGTTCCTCCAAATTGTCTTCTAGATTATGTATTGTAAGCAGTTCTCCTGCAGAGAATATGGTTTGTTTGGGTTAATGTAACAAACACTCCAAAGCCTACATAGAGCTGAAATCGAGCACCTTAAAATTATTTTAGTCCTGCATTTTGTTTCACTGGTTTCATACAAAAATTAGGTGGAGCAAATGTTTCCAGAGGATACTCCAAGTATGAGTGGTGATTGTTTTGGAATGTGTGTGACTTATCAGTATCATGTAATGAGACAGCAGAGCCTTCCAGTTTGACTCACTGTGAAACTAATGCTTAACTGCTGAAAACTTGTTTCTTTTGTTGGCTTCAAAGTCTTACTAAGAGTTGAAACCCAAATTGAAAAGACACCGACTGGGAGCGAGAGGTGACGGCCTTTTAAAAATCAGACACTAGACTGGCACACAGTCCAGCCTGTAACATCTCTGATCAGCGATGACTATTTCTTTTAATTTGCATCTTTTTTGTTAAAGAAACAAAGCCACTTGTGTAACGAGTGTGTTCTAGTTTAAAGCATCAGTGACCTACATTTTTACATTTGCACATTAATAAGAGCAGTTTGTTCCCAAGAAACACTTTGTCGTTGTTGGGGAATTCAATTTCTGCCAAAGTAACTGAACTCATGCAAGAACATCTTTAATTGCAAATGCCATGTCAATCATTTCAGCTTTTATGACGGTTCTACCATCATCCATTTGTGTTTTCTCTTCGGGCTGGTATGCATGTTACGCATTCATCCCGCCAGAGAGCTTAATCCTGACTTTAAACCGCACAAGCTGACATCGTCAAACCTGAAAATCCACCTGCTCTGGTTCGTTCCGTGTTACAGATGTTTGGCTTTTCTCCTTTTGTCTTCAGGCTTCAGGTACTAAAGATTTAATTAATCCAGGAGTACCACACCCCTGTTTAGTTAAAAGTTCATTTATTATTTCTAATATTTCTAAAAATGTGATTAACAAGGGCAAATTCTGCGCACACTGGCAGTAAGGTGGGTCATGATCAACACTGTTGCATAACAGCAAAAGGGTCATGATTTTAAAACTTTCGTGCTTTTTGCCTGTTCTTCCCATAGTGGAACACGTGCAAGATAGATTCTTGCTCTCAAGAGTTTCACTTCCTGGTTTAAATAAATATACTTATAACTCATTCTAATCTGGTGCCTTTTTTTATAATGCAGAACATGCACAGTACAGGGCGGGGTAAAACGCAAGTGAATGATTTCATTAGTAGGCTAATCACTATTGAGTGTACATGTATGTAGCTATTTGTACAAAATCACTGTCATTTTAAATCAAAGCAATACAGAAGTAGAATTCATCTATCTGCAACATGCAACCTCTATTTTCTGCAAAGGCATGCAAAGCATGCTGGTAATTTTACAGCAGTTACAGTAGTCTTTATGAGACCAAACATTATGTTTTCTGGTGAGAATCTACACTGCTGAGAGGTGGATCAAATAACAACTGTGCAGCAACCGCAGATGCTAATGTTGGACTTCCTCAACGGCTACAGTAACCTAATTCTCACAATAAAAAGAAGCTCTATTGCGGCCTGATTATGTGAATACAAAACTTGACTATTTTTTATGTAACAACTTGATCCAGATTATGAGAAAAAACACACGACTTTTCCCTGAGGCAACTCTGCAAATTCTTTTGTGTACGGTGTGGGTTGTTTGACGTAAAGAATGTTCAAAACATTCGTCCTTTACAGAAACTCCGTATTATCTCTGTGAGTCAAATCACTATGTTTTTCATATGAATCACGGCTGATGATTTGAAAGAAAAGATAGCAGAACTGGGGCAGTTAATTAAGCAAAATATGCATGGAGCTCATCATTACATGCCTGAATAGCTCCAACAGCAGATTTTCAGAGGCACGGTGTAATGAGAATTGGGAAAAAAACAAAAAACGAAAACTAGACGGTGAGGGAAGAAAGCTGACTGACTGTAATTTATGACGCAGTTTCCTGTTAGAAAGTAACAGACACAGGGCAAAGAGTGACTTAATAGGTGGAGTATAAAAAGCTGCAAACACTGCAGCACTTTACCTCCTGTTGATACAGTCAAGCCCTATTTACTTATGATTTGCTCTTTGTTTGTTTTTTTTTATTAGGAATTATTTTATTTATCTTTTGATAAATTTGGAACCAGAATATGAGAATTATGGAAAAGGCTGTATTGTGCAATCAAAGGAAACCAACACAAGATGGCTTAAACTGCAGTATTAGTAATGCTAATGCTGTTTTTGTGTAGTATAATTCTACAGAGTCCACAAAAGGCCATAGTTTGGAGGTTTATTCTGGATTATTTCTGCATCCTTTACAATAAATTTCACATGCCATTTTATCAGTGTAAACAACATATTGTATTACACTCAGCCAGCAGTGCACCCACACAACTGCTACATGCAGTCAGTGTTACACTGTTTAGCTGCTGGGTCACACCCACAATCAAAACAGTCAGAGCTGTTAGGTGCATCTGTATGGTTTGATGTAATCACAGCTCTGACAGTGGCCATGGACAAAGCTGGTAAACATGTTTCTATAATGTTATTTCTCTCTGTAACAGTGTAGACTTTTAGCTGTCTAAGCAGCCACAACAGTTGGTTCAGTGGCACATTCAGCACACAGCAAAATCTCCAGTGTTAAATTAACACTGGAGAGTGTCTATATGGGTCCACACCTCTGAGTGTTAAATACAACACTGTTGAGTGTTAAATGAACACTTTTGACAGTGTTATATGTTTAAAAGTAACCTAGTCAGTTTTGAAGATTAACAATGGCTAACACTGAGCAGTGCTGATTTTCTAACACTGGAATATTTCTAACATTTTGAGTTATTTTCCAGTGTTAGAAAATCAGCACTGCTCAGTGTTAGCCATTGTTAATCTTCAAAACTGACTAGGTTACTTTTAAACATATAACACTGTCAAAAGTGTTAATTTAACACTCAACAGTGTTGTATTTAACACTCAGAGGTGTGGACCCATATAGACACTCTCCAGTGTTAATTTAACACTGGAGATTTTGCTGTGCAGCACTGGTTGATCTGTTGATAAGAATGAGTTTTAAATTTCTTTTAGTAATTTTTCTGTGAGGTCATGCAAATGTAATCCAGAAAATATAATTCAGTTAGTGACATTATGGGGGTTCCTTATCATTATAATGTATTTACCATCAGCTGTGTAGACAGTCATCACCTAATGGATGTTCACCCAAACTGTTGAATGGAACAAATACGTTTTAGCATGTCTTTAAAGAATGGTAGTTCATTCAGCACAAAAAAATCTCACCTCAAGCCATTTATTTTTAAAAAATAAGAAGTAGAAATGCTCTTAAAGGCACCAACATTACAAGCATCAATAATTCACGCTTTGATTCATGGTATCTGGCATGATACTTAAACAAGGAGTCTAGTGCACCCCCAGTAGTTACGCCAGGGATGGGGAACGCCAGGCCTCAAGGGCCACATCAAAAATCTGCAGGTTTTATATTTGCTCTGTATCCATAATTTAAAACACCACTACAATTTATGCAATTTATATAAGCATTCACCACCTGTAGGGCTATAGTGATTAAACATAAAAAAAAATGTTTTAGTCTCTATGGCCGGTGTAAATATTTATTAAAAGTTCTATTCTGCTCCTAAGTTATGAATATATTAAGTTTTAACATAAGGGTTTGTTATTTTTAGAGCAAGCTTCAAATGACCATCTGAGCAGCTGTGATTTTGACTAAGTCTACATTGGCTTCATTTATCTGCTCCAGTTTGCAGCTTTATGTTATGAGCGGTGGTGAAAAAACTTATATGTGCCTCCAAGTTATGAATTTGGTTGGGAGGATATTACTGATTTCACCCACACCCACAGGGAAAAGTACTAGGAAAATGTCAATAACCTGCATAACCTACAATGTTTGCACTCGACTTGTGGTCAAACCATCTTAACCATCATAAAAGTCTTTTAAGCAGAATAAGATAATTTATTTCCTGGTCTCATTTTACTCAAATACACCACAAGCTTTCTGAGCCTCGGTGTGTGAGTGAGTGGTACAGCACGGATTCTGGCATTAATTAGGAAATATTTTTCAGATTGTCTTCCATCCTGAGCCTAAAAAAACATTTTGTCAATCTTTCTATTTACTTATTTTTATGTGTATTAAGCAGATTATTGAAAAGAAAGACAAAACGTCACACATATATTTATCTATATTCATAAGAATATGAACACTACAAAACTGGAAAAGCAGTAATCAGTGAGAGAAAAAGAGATAATGATCAAACATTACCTAAATTCCTCACAATGGGTTATAGATTACAAAACAAGTTTCTGCACGCTGTCGTCGTATATCCTTCTGAAACAGGGATAACAGGGACAGTGTCTCTTATTTGTTTTTTTACAAACCCTATACGCAAGACAGTCTCCTAAAAACTTTGAGCCGGGACAGCTAGAGTTTGTTTATCGACCACTAAAAAATCTTGGAGAATTTGCTGCAATGAAGCAAACCTGGAGATAAATAATTGTTTCATATAATTCACTATCAGACAGTGAGTTGTCATGCTTGTGCAATGGGACTTCCTGTGTTTGCGTTTCCTTGTGTTCATTATTGCCATAACATTAAATTTTCTAAAATTAGAATATTACGTATTCTATTTTCTATTCTATTTTCTACTGTACTTGTGAAACTGATTCAAAATATCTGGCTTTTACTCTTACTATACAGTCATAGTAAAAAGAATGGACACCCTTTTAAATTCAGGAGTCAATCAGGAGACCGTAAAAATTCATCAGGTCCTTACCAAATTTAAATAATATTAAATACAAACTCAGATTAACAACAAGACATGACATATTACATCATCCCATTGTTTCACAACAGCGAAGCCAATGTGCAGAAAACTAAGCAGTCCAACCAACGTCTGAATTTTACCTGAAGCAATGCAACATCTTGATTATTTTCTTTCTCATCTCTCACATTGTGGATATGATGATGTGCTTGGGACCATTTTCCTGTTTTATGACCCAGTTTTCGGCCAGACTTTTGCTGTTTGCCTAACATTTGCCTACAGAATCACGGACTGCAACGTGGCCAATTTCTGTGGCTGCAAACCAAACCCAAATTATCACCCCTCGTGAAGTGTGCTATGAAGTGTTTTTCTGCTGATAAGCTTTGTATTTTCCAACTGTGGCACTGTACATTAGCGCCAAACATCTCCACGTTGGTCTCATCTATCCAAAAAACGTTTGTTCAGATGCAGCTTTGCAAACTTCAGCTGTGCTCCCAGGTTCTTTTTTCAGATAAGGCGGTTTCGCCTGGCAGCCTTTCCAAACAAGCCATACTTGTTCAACCTTTGTTAAATTAACTGTCACAAACTTAAACATTGACGTCTTTCCTTTTTGATATCTTGAAACACACCTGAATACTCCAGACCAGCAAAATGCCACAACTTTAATTAATTAATCAAGCGCATTTGACTAGCAGCACTGGGCTGCAACTTGCCCTCTTTGGTTCTACAGTTCTAGTTTTTCACACACTGCTTCTGCATTTTGGCATGACAGCATGTTATGCTGCATGCTTTTTAGTTCATCTGAGGTTTCAGTTAAATCATATTAGAACCTGCTAAGAATTGGTTTATTTTTATTGATTTCACAACAACTGCTGCTTCGCTGTAATATTAATAACTGTTAATGTTTGAGTGATATTAGTCTTTGTCACAAGACTGAAAATCCTAGGGAAATGCCAAGCCAGCTTGATTTTACCCTGCTGGTTATTGTGGTATGCATGTGTCTACAAGTGCTTTGAGGAAGTAACTTCACAAACACATCTGTGTCGTTAAAAAAAAGAAAGAAAGAAAAGAGAAAAAACAACTTTGGTTGAGCTTCACTCTAAAGTGGTTCAGGATGAAGCATCATTAAAATTAGCACAAAACAAGTCTAATGGTTATACTTGTTAGGTGGAAAGCACCAGAGATTCACCAAGTGTATTACCAACACATACAGTCCCCTCCCCCCTCGGCCCTCTCTTGCGGTTTTTGCATGTTAGATCTCTTCATGGCCGTGTCATCTATGTAGGGAGGAACAGTTTTGCATCGTCTGCATCCCTCCCTGAGTGCTACACCCTTTCCTGGCCGTGGGACAGTGTTAACGCCTATATTTCTTTAGCACGTGATCGAAATTTTAAGCACATTTTAGTGTTTATCTTTTTTTTAACATCCCAACACAAACCATTTTCTCTTGGCAAGCACATTTCCAATGTGCTCTCCAAAGATGGACCAAAGAACTTATTTATCTTATTTTGCACCTGATGTGGCCTCAATCTGATGTATGTTAGATTAATGTTGTATTAACTTTATCTACATTTGTGCAGCTTAAAACAGAAGTGAAACATGAATTGTGTTCATTTTTTGCACATCTTATTGGTCACTTTTTACACACAGACTTTATATACTTTGTAATAAATCAGCCAGGTTTTAGATTAGGCTGAAGTTTCTCCTGAACTCTCATATTTATCCAATGATTCCACACATTCATTCGAACAGTCACAAGCAATTTTTTCAGCTTTATGTCAAAACCATCACTTCTCCTTCAGCTGCCTTTCACTGGTCTGAATCATCACTGTGCCACAGTGCTCCTAAAACTGTTAAAATTAAACCAATTAAATTAACTAATTAAAATATCTGCCATCTGGTGCTTCTAGAGTTGTCTTGAATAAAAGCATTTTTGCCATCCGTGTGTCAAAATTTAAGGTTAGATCACAAAAATTTCAAGTTAGCTCTTCAATTTTGAGTCATTTTCTCAGACGTCAAAATTTTGACATAATAAGCTTAATTTTGTCTTATGTATTGAAAAAATGTTTTTCAGTGGCAGAAACAAGCTTCCATACCCTTGACGGTCAGTGGTATCAACATTTTATTGAAACTGACTGTGCTTCTGTGACATATTTAAGCTTTTCTAAAGGGATAACAAAGAGAAAAAGCATTTATTTAAGAACTGCAGACAATAAAGAGAACCGCATGCTTTAGACAAAATCACAATGGTGTCATGTAACAGGAACTAAACTAAAAATGCACAACCTTCCCACCTGGTGATTCACTATTGTTTTTTTCCTCTTTGTATGCACGATGCACTTTCAATTAATTCTGGTAAATCTATGTTTAGACTGGGGTCATGTTAACAATCCATTAAGATTTGTCTTATATTCAACAAGATCATCAAGGTCAACATGATGTTTTGGTCAACAATTGACAGAAAGTTTTACATTTTCCACTTTTATTGCGTAAACAAAGTATATAAGAACTAGCAGAACAAACAAGAGGTCATGTGTTGCGATAGCACGAAGTGAATTATGTAGTTACGCTCGTATATAACAAGTAAGAGTCGTTAATGATCTGTCATACTGGCAAGATAAGAACGCCATTTTTTTTCCATTGCCTTTCACCCAAATATTTTTGTAGAGAGATCGATTAAGTCATTTGCTGATATTTAATTATGTTAGTAAAAAGCCAACATGACTTTCAGAAGATAGGCTTCATATTTACCCGTACTTTCCGGGATAGACGCTCATGTTAACAGAGATACGCAGGGTTTGTGAAATGAAGCAGCAACATCCTTCCAAAAGAATGTTATAACCGTTTAACTAATGCATGTACAATGTTCCTGAATAAGTATATATTTTAAACAAAATAAACATGATCCAAACTTTTTTTCACTTCATATTTATTACTAAACATTTAAACAAATGTTACCAAACAATGCAATGTATGCTTCACACATACTCTATCTGCATAAATAAAAAAAAATAATTATGCTCAAATTATGTCTAGTATATATGAAATGGGTTTCAACCAGTCAAATAACAAATAAACACTTTACACTTTGTTAAAATGTGTTTTAAAAGAACAAAGGGGACAAAATAATATATAGAAAATACAAATAAATCCCCTTAAAAGTAAATACTGCCCAGAGAGTGAGCTGCTGTGGTGTAGGTTTGCGTTTGTTAGAAGGTAGTGCGTCTTGTTTGTGTGCTTCGAAAGCAGCAAACTTGATGTTCAGCATGGGTGTCCTGATAAAATCAGCACCTATCCAGCTCAGTTTACCAAATTGTAAATAAATAAAAGAATATTTGGTACATTCACAGTTTGGAAATAATATTCAACTAATGATAATTAGTCCACTCTAAACAGGTCTCTACACTGTAATAATGTGTAACTTTTTGCCTGTATAATCAGCATTAGATTCACCACTTTCTTACTGAAACCTTTCAGTTCTTGATACATTATAAAGTGATTCCTTAAATTATGTGTCTGCACCGAAACTGGAAATTTTGTGGGTAGGAAACCTGAATAAAAAGGGTACAAATCTTGCACTTATATAACCAGTGACCCTGACGTTTGTTGGTTAAATGCTAACTAATTGCAAAGGCAATTTAGCTTACCAGCTTGTGTAAATTGGACTGAATACAACATAGATACTGTTCTTTGTTGTACCGGGGAGCTAATAGTGTCAGGAGTCCCAGCAGAAAATCTAGGTTCAAATGCATAACAACGCATTACTTACACCATATCTGCCGCTTGCTAAATGCTTTTTCTTATTTGCATTGACTTGTCATTGCGCCATCTTTGACCTCTAAGTGTTTGTTTTGCCATTACAAGGTTTATGTTGGTACTAAGCAGATGCCATTATTTCTTTTTTGCTATTCCTGCTGGTTCAAATCATCTTTTCATCATTTAGAGACTGAACACAACGACAGCAGTTAAATTCACGTGGACATGATTTAACACGAATAGTGCCTGCATGACATAACTGGCAACATGGAAAAGATTCTTTGTGTTGTCGGTGTTTATACATTAAGTTAAATAGAGTAAATGTATGCCATTTATGTTGGACGTTTGCCTTAAGATAAGCTGGAAATGTATTTAATCATTATTCTTTGTTCTCTCTCTCCCCCTTTTGTTTTGTTTTGGTCTTGGTGTTTTTCAAAGGATGATCTTCAGTGGATCAAAAGTAGTCCTGGCATGGTTCACCGCTACATCGAAGATCAGACAAAGGAAGGACAGAGTCTGATGGTTGTCTATCGACAAAGGAACTATGCCTTCAGCAAAGAAGGAAACAGACAAAAACATGTCTAGAAAAATATATGTTCATTTCAACATACAGAAAAATGAAGTCTGCAGTCTGTGCTTATAGTTTCACATCTTTTTTTTTGCGTATATGTGTGTGTGTGGTTTATTTCCCAGATGGTATTCCAGTCTCGGGTTTGAAACCACAGAAGCTCGCACACCCTCTTTGTATCTTCATGGTGTAGCTTTTGACTGTTTAAAACACGATGTGTTTAAACTTCTGCTGCTGATGCCATATTGTCGCGGGACTTCATACTCGCAAAAAGTCATGAACTACAACATCGTAAACCGAACAAAAGGTGTTATTCATGAGCAGCTGTCATCGGGGGGGGTGTCATCAACCTGACCTCTTTTGGATTAGTTAATGATTATTTGTTTATTATGTAGTCGAGTTGTTGCGTGACACCTCACGTGTAGCCATTTTTTTTAAATGACAGAAAAAGCTGTATGCAAAAGACCTCGCTAACGTGTAACTCAAAGCTGCTTTGTTTCAGTGAAGCCAATCATGTTCTTCTACTATGTTTTGGACAGCATCACTACATAAAGTTATTTTGTGCTTTTTTTTATTATATTATACTATATTATAATTTCCTATACTTTATCTAGTCATTAATGTCGGTAACTGCACTAACAGCTGCAGGTCATTTTCACAGGTGTTTGATTTCAAAGGACTAAGGAAACATTGTTGTATTTCCGAACTCCCATTGAACTACACTTTTATACGTTTATAAGCACGCTGGAGGCCATAGCAGCTGGAAAAACTGTCAGAAGCTTTTAAGATAACTGTAGATTTTGGAATCACCTGTAATTGTTTCTAATTGATTGCACATTAGAAGCAGGTGAGTGTTAACATAAATGTTCATTTATACATTTTTTTGTAATAAAGTGGAATAAAAACACATACTGCAGTCTTGTGAGATTCAGTTTTTCATATTGTGACTTGTGAGATACTGTTTGTGGATATAGCTGTCTCTGCCTCTCTGCCGAAAAGTGAATAATTGTGCAGGTATTCCTTCAGTTGTTTGGATGAAACCTCAGTGAATCATTTGAAAGGCGTGATTATTGATGCTTAAGCTGTAAACACAATGTTTTGAATTCCTTTTGTGTTCGTTGTGCCTCGGGAAAAGAGGGTAATCACGTCACAAGAGCCTTCATCAAGAAAAAAGATCAAAGCATTATTTATATATTAAAAAAACGTATGCACATAATAAATGACATGAAGTAATTTACAATACACATAAAGACTAAATTACTCTTTTTTCCCTTTGACATAACCTACATAACCTCTATTAAATCTGGAAACTGGATTGAAAGCAGGAGCTGAGAAAATCTCATTATTATCCACAGAAAAGTCAATGACTACAAAAAAGTTTGAACACATTAAGTGTATATTTGAAAGTAATTTTTAATTTAAAACGTAAACACTTCAAAGCTTATTCCATAGTTTTTATGTTTAACCAAATGAGGTTTCTCATTGAAAACCCTTCACCTGCCTCAAATGAAGTCACATGATTTACTGTAAAGCAAGGCTTTTCAGGTCCCAAAGAAAAGCATGGCTATTATCTCGTTTTCATCTCTAAGGATGTTTGACGAGTCTACTTCAACAGTCTGGACTAACCTGAAAACATACATGAGATAAAAGTAAAGAATCCCATTCGTGGGGTCTCCTGCAGTAACAGCTCCTTGTCAACGAGCCAGTTTAGAGTATGTATAGCGTGGATGTGGGTATATTTTGCAATGACACTATTTCCTCAAACTGTCTGGGGATTATCGGGGGAACCCGAGATGAGGAAGAAAAAAAACTGATGCAACTATTCACAGTACCACATACCACAACTTTTTTTTCTGCTCTTGAGACTCAATGATTTAAATTGAAGAAATACATCATTAACTGCATGCTGTGATCATTTAGACCAGCGTGATTAGAATTCTTCGTAATATTTTAGAGTTTATTGTTGCTAGTTCTAATTTAAGTTTATTAACTTGCTCAAAGAGATGTTACAAATAGATGTTTTTTTACACAAACATGACCTACAAATGATCAGTTTCATAACAGGAGACCATTTAAAACCACTTGCTATAGGAATGAAAAAAACAAAAATTCTTTTATATGTTTCATATTTTGTTTATTTTATTAAAAAAACACACGCACACATTACTATTTACAATATAGAAAAGCTTTCACCTGTTGTTGGGCTGTTTCTCGACAAGATGTAAAGATGCATATAATTCACTGGTACATATAACGGAAAAACAAAGAAAAAAAATATGTGATTTTTTTTTTTTTACACTGTACATTAACTAACCTTCACAAGCACTGAGTGCGAGCATATCTGCAAGATGAGGTTAATGACAACTATCTTGTAATTGTCAGAGGTTGTTTAAGATAATGGAATCACCATGCCTGAGCTTAACAGAGAAAAAAACGAGCAGCATGGTGCCTTGAACCAGCCAAAACTATAAACAATGTTGAGCATGTGAATTCCTTTTACACAGCAGTGCGCTTTATAACTTCTGTTCACAACTTCACATATGGGATGAGAGCGATGAGGGTGGCTCTGCAAACTGCTTCCAAACATCAAACACACAGTAGAAGTCCGGATGGTGGGATGGTGTCCTAGCGAAAGGATGATTTAGATGAGAGGAGAGCTCTGATGGGAGAAGATTTCAGGAGCTTCTTAAAAGTCCAGTGTAAAAGAATTGTCCTGTCATGTCCTTTACTTTTTTAAAGCAAAAGTGGGATCTGTTGGCAAAAGCTGTTCCAGAATTCATCTGTGGAATTTGGGATGTCTGCAAGAGTTGTGTACTGCGGCCGTGTGTCGTCTACATCGTCGACTGCAAAACAAAGAGCGAAATCCAAGGTCAGTTAAACCAAGTCATGTGACTTAAAACTGATAGCATTATTTTGATTGCTAATGTAATCTACAACAAAATCTAACCATATTCATTGATGTTGACTAAATTCTACAATTAAATTCTTAAATTGCTGGCATGGACTGTGGTGTTTAAGCAGCAGCTACATGACAGCTTCCAACTAGCAACATTTACCTGATGAAGACTCACTCCACTGGCTCCCTGGACTGGTGCATGGTTCATTGCACAGGAACCCCCTGTCGTCTAAACTGCTTGTTGTCATCCAGTGTGAAGTTTCTTTCTCCAGTTTTCTGCAAATCTGAAAGAGTAACACTGGATTGAGTATGGCTATATTTGGCCCAACTAGTTTTTCAACACAAAACATGCTTATTAGTGTTTTGGGTATTATTGCATGAGCCAAACCAAGCAGAATAAGACAAACATGGGTATTCCTGTCAATGAAATGTTGCTTTCTAACTAGGGTAAGACCTGTAGGTTATGCTTACCTCAATAATATCTTCTGGACAGTCGTAGTCTGCACGATCACAGCGATGAGAAGGGGAGAAAAACAGAAAGGAACATGAGTATTTAAGTTTCTATTTAAGTTGAATTATTCCAAGCTAAGCCAAAGTCATTTACTAGCAAGTATGAGCTATGTGTTGTTGTCTTACCGGAGCTGTGATCAGGTGAAACCTGAAATCTGTTGATGAAGGAGTCAGGGCCAATCTCAACTGTTGAAGACCAATCAGGAACCTCAGTTGGAAAGAAGTAATCTGCAAAAATGGCAAACAAACGTATTGAGTACACTTTGACTTTTAGATTCAAACGCAATGTTTATCTGAACATTTTCGGTACAGATTTTTCAAACTTGCTCACCTGGCTGTTCTGTCTGCACTGTGCTGTCAACTCTGTTTTCTTGTGTGCTTTCTGGCACCAGTGCAGGGATGGGAGACTGAGTGTCACTGTAGCTGTCTTCCCTCTCTTCCATCTTAACCACTGAACTCTGCAAGAACAAATCAAAGAGAAATTAAGTGAGATGTTTGAAATGAAAATCGAGACATTCAAATCCATATGTGTATGTCTGTTTCCTGCACAGCTACGAAGTAGCATTATTTTACAAAGCTATACATTCAGTATCTAGATCAGTGTAAATGAGGAATATTTTGAGTATGCTATTTAAAAACAAGTGTCACTAGAGCTATAGTAACAGTGATAGCATTTACCTTCTTCCTTCCCTTCGATTCCCTTGATTTAGTCCGTTTATCTGTGCAGAGGAAAGAAAAACATTTTGGTCACTTACTTTCTTTACCACTGAGACTGTAGAGCACATGAATTGAAGACACTGAGCGCAATGTTAATTCGCCAAAAAGAAAAAACGTTCATTTCCTGTCAGTTTTCTCACCTTTAGATTTTTGACTAGCAGGCAGCATCCTGAAGACGCGCATAGCTTGGTGGCCTTTGTTAATGCTTTTGTCTTTCACCTCCTCAATGTCAGGCAGTGAGTTCATTGCACAGCGGAAGTTGGCTTTCCATGTCTTGGGGTCACAAACTTGGCCCTCTGAATATTTCCCTGTAAAATGCATTGGCACATGCTAGTTTAGTACACTTCCTCATCCTGTAAAGAAGAGTTGTTCTGAACAGGTGGCAGGCTTATTCAGGCTTTCTCACCTGTGTGTTTGGCCCACTCTTTGAACAGACATGCATCTTTGTCCACCTCCCAGCCATGTCGAGCTGCATGCTTCCAGGGGATGGAAAACATTGTTTTCTCCTGGGAAATATAAAAAAATTTATATATATTAAGTTGGATCGTGGGTAATTGCGCTTACTGAGAGAATGTAATGTGTTATCTCCCAAGCAGAAACCAAGCTTCCGTTCAGCTACCTCATCGTGCCTATTTTCACCTGTTTGAAGTGCCACAGGCATAGCTGTGAAGTGGCTTTAACTATAGCACGCCTCAAAGTAACACTGCAACACTAAGACCCATCCCAAGCTAGTGCTTCAAACCAGGTCAATGTTTGTAACACGCTAATACTGCATGCACAGCAAGGGGACAACTCAGCATCAATAAAAACATGTGCAGCTTTGCAGAAATCACTTCCCTGTCTCATGGGGAGAGGCATCAATCCTACAACAAATAGATTTCCAAATATCTATTCCTGTACTCTGAATTATCATTACTTATTTGCAGGCAGTTCCTATTTACATGAACCAGTTCAGTGTATTATAATAGGATAAGAAAGCTTCTCACCTTGTCAATCCAAGCCAGACCCCAAACTGTATTGGATTCGATCATCTTCTCCAGCCATGGCCTCATTCTCATCCTTGACACTGGCATGTTTGCCTAAAAAAATGCAGCAGCAGAAGAAAGTTTAGAGAAATGGTGTAATGCAGCGTGTGAAGCGCAGCGGTAAGAGGAAATAAACTCCCGCATCTCAGCCCCGGCTTAGATTTACTACTGCTTCTTTGCTGCGCGGGGCAGAAGAGTTCATGGCCAGGGCAATCAGCGCGCTCAGGGAGGTGTTTACGTGTAGGAGTCAACGTTAGTTTAGAAAGGTTGGAAGGAACAAGAAGAAAAAATAACTAAAAATAACTCGTGCAGTTATGCAGTTATTTTATTAATCCTGTAGCGCAAAAGTTTAAAAATCTAGAATGGTAAGCGAATATTCCCCCACTAAAAAAGGTTTCTTAATTCCTTAGAGCAAACGAGCGCAACTCAACACAGGCTTGGCAAAAATGTCACAGAATTAAAAAATTCGAGTTTGAAATGTGCATTAAAAACTTTACATCTATTTGCATGTTATTTAATCCAATGCTCATTCTCAAACACACAGCGTGAGAGAAAGACAGACTCCTAAAGTAATAATAGATAATATTTTTTTCAAAGAAATCATCCCAATAACATCATTTAGCTTTTAAAAAATAGAGCAGGGATGTTAAATTGATATCACTATACTTACAGATTAATTTGCTTTTTGATTCCAGGAGGAAAAAAATGCAACAATAATCCCGTTGGTTTAAGAAAAGCTTCTTCTCGTCTTTAAGTGTTCCACTTGTAAACGTTTTCTGAGTACAAGTGAGTACCGACAGCTTCGTGTGCAGAATTTATACACAGCCACTCCAGTGGCGGGTATTCCCCGGCAGGAGGCTTGGTGCTATAAAAAATGTCCTCAGTAAAAAAAAAAAAAAGTGAGAGGTGTGTTTATCAAGCCTTTGAAAATGTATTGGTTATTTGACGATAACCTTGTAGTTGTTTACAGTAGCTACTTTATTAATGTCATATCTGCATATTTGCGCATTACCACCCTGTTATAACTAAAAAAAATACAATTTGAAGGTTTATTATTGAATTGACTGAAAGTCCTCTTATAATAGGACTGACATTTTTTACAGTGTGTTTGGAGCATGCGCTGTGATCCTTTGCTTCAGCAAGTAGCAAAGGATTTCCGAGAAATCACGCTGTTGAGAGCTAGAAGGAAGTTAAAAAACAACACGCGTGGAATACAGTTGATTGCTGCACGTAGACTAGATCATCAAACTAAATGACCCAACTCCTGTGTCACTCGAGTTTGTTTCCCCGCTCCCTCCTTTGTAAGCTATCCACCTTACAGATAGTGCTTTGTGCAAATAGTGCAAATATTTGCAAGTGGCAAATTATATTTAACTCACATTAAGATTTGACATTAAACCCTAACAGCCGACTTGTTATATTATCGCGTCCTGTTATGCACCGTATTTCGATTATAGTGATCATAATAACGCATTCTTATAATAATTTTGCTTTGGAGGTTGTGCAAAGTTAACACTATTAAAGTCTGAGAGCGCGTGCATTCATTTCCAAAGCACGCGCGCACGCATTCGTCTTCCACAAGCCAAAAGTCTTCCCCCACAGTCTGGCATGACAAACATGTGCATGGGACCAACCCTTTAGTATAAACAGCGACCTGCCTGAGAATTCAAGCATTTACAAGAAATGGTGTAGCAATTTTCAATGGCCGCTGGGGGCAGTGTGATACCGGCTTGCTGGGCGCATGGATATGGGTCATGCAGACTGAACTCTTGTACTGCATTGACAGCGGGAAAAGAGAGCGGCATCGGACGATGCGGAAGCAGCAGCAGCTGTTTATCTGCAAATACAGGACCTGCGGAGCGTTTTACACAACACATCCTGCATGGGCGCGCGCTCGCAGCAATATCAAGCATTCGCGAAATTCAACGTAATGAAACAACGGGCACAAAACTACGGGGGTGAATAGAAATATGGCAATCATTCATATCGTGTGTCGTAAATATCGACTCAGTCTCTTAGCTTGATTGCATCAAATACACGCTGAAGGTCATTGTAGTTATAATCGTGTGAGTTCACTTGGAGGGAAATTTGGCAGAGTGAATAGAAATATGACCATTAGTCATAACCTGTATCCTGAATTTCGGTGCTTAAAAATAGCGTAACTGCACCTGATAGCGTAACTGCACCCGCAGGTCTTTTTATGTAACGGGGTGAGTTCACTTGGAGGAAAATTGGGAAACCCCACACATGAAGCTTTGTCTCAGATAATGTATCTGTCCATTTAGGGGCTTCCCGTGTGGTGTGGCGAGTTCGCGTGCTCGCGCATGCTTTACGTGACGCCCGCCTGCGCGTACCCGCGAGGGAATTGCAGGGAGTTTTTCCCGCGGAGTTTTCACCGGTAGCGGGGGTCTGTGGGATTTCCCAAACGAATACAAAGATTGGAAAAAGGGAAAGTCATCCCGTTTTTCCCACCGATTCTTCTTCTCTCTTTTTTGGCAGGCAGCCTGTGTGCCAGTGTGCAAAGAAACAGGTGAATTATAGGAATTCACTGCAGCTGGCATGAAACAAAACCAGCACCAGCATCATCATAGTTTAGTGAAGAGAATCACTTTAAAAACAAATTTAAAAAAAATAATAATGTTAAGTTTTTAAGGATCTTTAAAATTGTGCAGCGTTATTATGCAATTGATGTGAACCAATTTTTCTAACCCGCATATATATATGTGTGTGTGTGTGTGTGTGTGTTCTTATTTAAAATCCATTATACCTGAAAATACATAACTACAACATGACAGTTAACTGGTTCATCAACCTAGCCCCTATACCTCACCTTAATTCTGAAACAGGCTTTCAGCGAACACCAGTGACTGATTAAAACACTTGACTGTCTGTTTCAAACTGCATCCAATGTGATTTCACTCCCAACTGACCAAATTCCTCTAAAATCTATTGCACTCTGTGCTTACCCCGAGCTAGTCTGGACATTAAGGTCACCTACATGCACCAAGAAAATGTAATTTAAGGCTCTAGTCACCAATCTCGCCTTAGACTCGCCTTTTGACAGCTTACCTACACTGGAGCGATTCAAAGCCTTCCTTCAACTTTAGCCACAACGTTAAACTGAAGGTGCAAGTTTTTCTTCAGCTTTTATAATTGTGTTTGTTTCACCGGCAAATCCAGTTTGCTTGTCTTTTGACTGCAGTCAAAAGACTTAACTGTGAAGACTGTTCTGTCTCAGGTCATTCTTTTCTTCTGCTTCTTTTCTCACATGAGTAATCTTCATGTCAAATACTCCCAATTGTCACCTTCCAAAGGACGTGCAGATCGCAGTTCTTTTTAGTGGGATAGCACCTGTATACTTTACTTAGCACCTGCAAATTAAAGTATTATATATAATAGAAGGCAATTAAAGTGGGGGAGAAAAATAATATAAAGATATCTTGCCACTATTTGGTAAGGGAGGATGAGTTTCTATACCAGCAGACATGAGGAAGCATGTTGGCTTTCCAAGATCGGCCTAAAATTCAGCCCTCAGGTCAACTACTCAAGTTTCACCCAAACAGGCCTCCTGAATCTGTTTCACACAGTGGAGCTTTATAGAGTTTAGCACCCCCATCAGGCCAGTCGCTGTACTGCTTGAAAGAAACATGTTACATCAGACTTTGTAGGCATTCAACAGTTGAATTGGAATTTCAAATTATAGTTTAAGTATAAAAATAAATCAATGAATAAGAAGTGATGCAAGCAGTACTCGGAGCCTTTGCTCTGTTGCCAATACAGTGTACTTTCAAAGGTGTCCCCAATATTACTGCTTCAAATATTGTATATTCTGTAAATTCCTAGGAATTCCTATTTTTAATATCAAATGTTTCAAAATTTGAGGGCTGTGAGTCATATGACAGGAAGAAAGAAAAGCTGTCTTTAGCGACACACTGGATTCATTGTTCAGACTTTTCTCTACTCCTTCCCTTTTTGTGAAATAGTCAAACGTTTTGCCTTTCAGGGCCTCCAACAGTTACATGAACTAAACATTTTTAGAAATTGTGTTGGGAGGCAACTCTCATGTTGAGCTGCTTTTATCTGAACTTGATCATTTTCAGAAACATGACAAGGGAGCCCCACTAGAGCTTCTTTTTTTTTTTCTTTTTTTTTTTTGCAGTGTATTCTATGTGATAATCTTCTGTATAGGTTATGTACCACAGGTTTTTAAAGTGGCTGTAAATAAACCATTGCTTTAAAATTCTTTACTTAATTCAACTATCATAGCCAACTCCAGACTGATTTCCAACCAGGGGCGGATCTATAGGGGGGCAAGGGGGGGCAACTACCCCCCTGCTGTAGAGAGCCCCCCTTCCAAACTCATACTGGTAAATAATACTGATAAAAATGAATTGCTGGTTTGTCCAAAAGCCTCTTATAGCCTTTGTTTTCTTTGAAGAGATACAATAAACAGTTTTAAAGTGTTTTTGTGGATATTTTGTTTACTTCATTTCAGGGGCGATTTTAGCCCATTTTTGGGAATGGGCTAAAATCAAAATGAATCAAAGCACCCCCAAAGATTTCTTACTTTTCTGACAATATTTGCTGTTTGTGTGACACACTACTAAAAATGTAAAAAGCATACAGTACTTGGTTGAGACGTAACATTTTAACAATAAAAGTATAGATACCCCCCCCCCCCCCCCAAAAAAAAATGGTTTGTTCCAGCTCACCTCTCCCCTACTCTGGCTCTAGCACCCTTGGTGCCAGAGCGATGGTGGCTGAGACGCAGCGGAGCAGAGGTGTAAGTGCCTGGCTTAAAACAGGACATATTCGCTGCATTTAACCTGCAGTTACTCTTTATATAGTTAGGTAGGAGTCACACCATGTTTCTTTTTAGCTGAAAAACATTGCACCCAGGTAACCTGCAGTGTTGAAAATGTGTTTTCCGACGATATTTGCTACCCTACAATCCGTCCTGCTCTGTAGTAAAATCAGCGACATTTGACCGCCCCGTTGCTCCCATTGAAATTTATACAGCCTATTTAAAATCTAAAACTTATAATTGTCCGTAGCCTACTGTTCTTGCCACTGTCCTGTTTGAAATGGAATGAGAGAAGCTGGTCATTTTGTCATATGTGCATGTGCCAATATTAAACCCAGGAGCCACATTCAGGTACAAGTGTAAGAACAAATGATCCGTCAATAAAGGATAATGTTGGATCAGTGTTTCAATATTTATATCTTTTATTAGATGTACATGTGGTTTGGTTATTTGCCTTTTGGTTGAAAGTACACTGAGAAAGGACTTTTTTTATTAGTGATCTTAATAATATTTTTTTTGTATCAATGTAATTTTTTCATCTAATTGAATACAATCTATTGTGATTGTCAGTCCAAAGAGGGAGAGAGGAGGAAAGAGGGGAACGTGAGGAGAAAGTACAAGGTCAGGAAGAACCAGGTAAGAAAACAGACAGGGAATAGTGACAGGCACAACAGAAACTGTTAAACTGCTTGAGATGAGTTGACTACCAAAAGTGTTAGACAGATTTGCCAACTTCAAGGTGAGGCGACATAGGTTAAAATAAAAGAAAAAAATCTGCAGAGCCATAGTAGTATCTGCAGTAAAGATCTTTTCATACATTGTATACATTGTACCATAGGCAAAGTTGGAGTGTATTTTTATATATCTGTATTGTATTATACATACACATTAAAAGTGAACCTCTGTCCAAAAAATGCACTCAGTTTACTTCTCATTTACTATGAGCATCATTTTCCCCCAGTAATTAAGGTTAGGATATGTATTTTTTAATCCAATCCATTCTTCATTTGCAGCATTTAAATAACCTTTATCTGATTTGATGGTTTTGTTACAGACTTTAAAAAAGTGTTTTGCTTTTCTTTCACAAATGTGGGGATTCAATTGTGTTAAAATGTACAAAACAATGATGTCATGTTTTGTGACGAGGACCCAGGCACAGAGAGACTTGATGAATTTAAGAATCTTATGATTTAATAAAGAAATTTACAGACTTGCACAGAGATGGTAAAATTATGATGACTAATAACGGAGATGAAGACAACAGACAATGAGGACAGGGAGGAACAGGGGTTTAAATGCACTAAGGAGACACTCAGAGGGAACTCAGGACAACTGGAGACATTTAAGGATGCAGGGACTGACAGAGACAGGGAAGACGTCTCATCGTGACGAGCAAAGTTTATGTTGCCTGGCTGGGCAGCTCTCTGGGTGCTCAGCACCCCCAAAGCTCTGATCCTAAAATCAGCCCTGCTTCATTTACATTTCGGTGATTTTCACATACGTCACAGAAGAGGTATGTGCTACCCTGCCTAGACCGCTTGCCCCTCCTTGTCCATTGTTTCCAACCTTCCTTTAGTTTCTAAAATCACTTGCAGAGCAATGGTTTATTAGAAGAGTTTCACTCAAGATTTAGAGGTTTTTATTGACAGTAATAATATTATTTTGGTGTCTGACATTGTACTTGTCTCTGTGCTTGTACCGCTAGACCCCAGTGCAGCATTCAATGCTGATAATTCTGTTCTCTTGATTGTGATAAAGCTCAGGTTAGCCCTAAAAAACATAGAAACGTGTTTTCTAGCCAGATGCTTTCTCTGGATGGCATGGCCTTTGCCTCCAGCAGCACTGTGAGGAACCTTGGAGCCAATTTTGATCACGATATGTTGTTCAATGTGCAAACAAATATGTAGGACTTCCTTCATTCTTCTTCATTTCTTTCTGAATGGTATTGCCAAAATTAGAATGTCCTGCCTTAGAGTAGCACTGACAAGTTAGTTCATGCATTCATTATTTCTTTTCTGAAGTATCCCTCGAAAGCCTTCAGTTAATCCAAAGCATGAATCACAGAGCGTACTGGCAGAAAGGACAGATCATCTGTCTCCCATATCAGCTTTTTACCAGTGACTCCCTGTAAACTCCAGAATTCAGTCCAGAATTGGGAGGCAGCCACCCTGTCTGCTTTTATGAATAAAACTCTTTTATTTTAAAGCTTCTGGTTGGGGCTGAATCAGGTGACCCTGAACTATCCATTAGTTATGTGGCTAAATGCTCAGACTGCTGGGGAACTTCCAGTGATGCACTGAGCAATTCTCCTCTCATCTCTTTTCATTGCTCATGTGTTTTTATGCCACCACTGCATGTAATTAAATCTTTTCTTCTCTTCTTGCTCCCACAGTTGAGTTCATGCTCTCTCTTCTTATTCCCCTCAATCCAGTCGTTTGTGACAAGTGATTGCCCTTTACTAAGCCTGGTTCAACTGAAGGTTTTCTCCTGTTTAAAGGGAGCTTTTCCTTCCCACTGTCACCAAGTGATTGCTCATAGGGGAACGTCTGGATATTGGGGTTATCTCTGTAATATTTTAGGGTCTTTGCCTCTTTATAAAGCATCTTGAGACGACTTTTTTTGGCAAATGGTGCTATATAGATAAAACTGAAGTGAATAATGGTTTTTGTTATGCTAACATTTATCTGAAAAGAACCTACCAGTTGAAGCTGTTACTTCCCACTGAATTGTAAAGAATTTTAGGTTATGTTGTGCACAAAAAATAGATACTCCATTTTAAAATATTAAAAATTTAAGTAGGCAAAAGTGTTTTTAAAGCTACTGTGAAGAGGATAAAAGAAGAAGAAGAAACATTCTTAAAGTAAAAGGACCAACCAAATACCTCATTAGCTGATTGCCACCATTAGCAAAAAATGAATAAGTAGGCTCATTTCCTTCATTATTTAAGCAAAAGTGCAAACATTTTCTAACTTATCAGCTTCTCAAATTTAAGGACTTTTTGTCTCATGTTCTGTGTTCTTAAATATAGTGACACTTACTGTATTTTTCGGACCATAAGGCACACCGTCGATGAACGAGTCTGTTTTCATGCATAAGGCGCACCAGATTATAAGGCGCAATAAGTGAAACAAAACAGTCAGAAAAGTCTGATTTTACTCAACTCATTCTTCTTGCTTCCTCCACTTCTGTACCATCGATTCATTAATATTGAATTCTCTCACAGCTGCTCTATTCCCATGTTGTTGCAGTATATTAATGACTAACCTCCTATTGTGGATGGATTATCTCAGTTGCTCTACTGACTGAAGTTTGGTTTGTTTACAGCATCCTGCCATGTGATTGCATTTGTCCCTAACCATCGGGAACTCTCGTGTTAACTTTTATCGAGTGGAAAAGGGTTAGGGTTCATCTTCCAGCTTCACTGTGTTTGTTATGCTAACACAGCTGTGTTGCTAGCGATCACATAGCACATTAATATATACCAGCTAGCCCAACTTCAGTAACCCTACAAACATCACTGCTGTTTAGTTTTCTGTCTTCATTTATGTTGGAAGTGATAGCAGAGCTGTACGTTTTAATTTTTTCACAAATCTCTCAGTCAGAACATGCTATATCATACTTAGGTGGAAACTAGCGAGCTAACTTCCTGCTAACTTCTAACTCTGTTAAATTTAATAAATTCTGTTTTCATGGATGCCTGGATGTTAAACTTCATAGTTACACCTGGTAAAGCAGCAGCGCTGATCATTTTATTAAAGATGAAAGAATTTAGACAGTTTTTGACTCTCAGTGATGCCGCAGTGTTCGCTTGACTTTGGGACCTGAAGCGGACGGAGTTTTGGACCCAGATTACTCCGCAAAGCTCCTGACTATGGTAGCCTTAATGCTCCAACAATCCATCAAGCGGTGCGCTTTCCTAGCTTACCAAAGTCATACTAAAACATTTTTTGATAGATTTTTGAGCGCCATGTACCACATAAAATCGGTTTGACGTCAGTAAGCACAACTAGAATTTATACATAAGCAGCTCAGGGTTATAAGGTGTACTGTCGATTTTTGATAAAAAATAAAAAAAATTAAAGGATTTTAAGTGCGCTTTATAGTCTCAAAAAGTTACAGTAATAGAGAAAGTTAGAATGATAAGATTATTTAAAATATAAAAAGAATATGTAACATTCCCAAGCCTAAAACCCTAAAACAATAAGGTACCACTATGGAAATAAGCCATGTTTTATCCTGCATTATGCCTCATTTTCTACCCATTACAGTTGACTATTATTGTTTTTACATTGGATGCATCCATTTATGTGTGTGTCATCAAAATATGGTTCCAAAGCCAACTCATGAAGAGTCACATGGGGGGGGCAATAATTATCTGAATCCCTGTGGAATTTTTACGTTTTCTCATTTCCAAAAAGGAAAAACAGAACAGTCTAATTTTTATAGTAGTTTCATTTTAATGGAGAGACAGAATGACGGGCTCAACAAGAAGCTTGATGACAAGATGCCAAGCTTCTTGTTGTGATCATTTGGAAAAGGAAGAAATATAAAATGACTATCAGTCCGGAGATCCATGCAAGGTCTTGCTTCATGGGGTGAGCATGACAATGAGAAAGATGTCCAAAACTACAGGGAGGAGTATGCTAATGATCTGAAGGCAGCTGTGACTCCAAGGTCACCCTGCTCAACATGAGTTTGCCAGTTAACACCTGCAAGTCTGACAGAAGTCTGCAGGCCGCAGCCAAGAAGAAAAGAAGTGGGCCAAAATCTCTCCTGAGATGTGTGCAAACCTGGTGACCAACTACAAGAAACATCTTACCTGTGTGTGGTTGCCAACAAGGGTTTCTTCTGGTGTGTTTTCTTCTGGAGCCATAAAAGATCTCCGCCCCACCCCCACCCCTAATTTATCCCTCCACTTACATCATTTCTGGTTTATCTATCCCAGCATCCATGATCTTTGCCCCATTCTGCATCTGGGCCATTCTGCTGGTTGCTTTGTGTAAACTTGTATACTGCTACTACTACTAATAATAATTGTCTGACTGATGAAGGATAATAAAAGATACTAAATAATATGAATGCATGCAGGCCCATCAGACTCAGTTGTATCAATAAAAGGAAATAATATCCATAAACTCTATAATTCCACTTGATTACATGACATAAAAGTATCCCATCTGGTCATTCAGCAGAAACACGTTCACCTCTGCTCTTATTGATAAAGCAACAGATGATTAAAAGCGCAGCAGAATAATAAAGGGAGTTATTAACTTTATTGCTGTAAAGTTAAATATGTGCCTATAATGGAACAAGAGGCTGAAAGATTTTTTAAATCTTAAAATAAAGATTTCTATTCCTTTAGAGAGCCTTTTCCCCTCTCTATATCGGCTTTTTATTCCCTCTGACTCCTTAATAATCACCCCATGTACTGTTCTCACTATGTGTTGAACTCCTTGAGCGTGAACATTAATAAACAGCCAGACAAACTCCTTTTCAAGAGCCAGGAAAGAGAGCGTGTTTGATCCTTTAATGACATGACATAATGAATTGACATCAATGAACTGGAGTGAAACTAGAAAGACATATAAAACAACTCTTAATAGACTATCATATTATCTGCACATAAGTATAGTTATCCAATAACACAGTAGAATACAAAATCAGTATCCTATAGATATGCAATCTGGTATTAATATAACGGACAACAAGCTAGCAACGGGTAAACATACACTTGTATCATTAGCTTACAGGCTAAAAATGTCACAAAACACACTATTATTAATTTCTGGATATACAAGGTACTGATAGAACTTACAGCCTTTGCTTTCTGAAGGACTCATCTGAAGGATTGTTTTGCATTTAACATAAATTGCCTAAAAGGTGTAGCCATGCTTTTCCCACTGTTTTCTACACTTCCCGTTTCCTGTCTATCCAAATTTCAAATTAAAAACTTTTGACATTTATGAAAATAAATAATAGAAATACAATTTTCATGGCTACATATTTGTACACCCCATGTTTCTGTAAGTATAATATAATTATATTCCATAATAGTATATGCTAACTTTTGATGATTTTGCAGTGATATCTTTTAGCTGCTGAACTGTTTTTTCCCTTATTTTTTCCTCGTATGTGTACTTTGATCCCATTGCAAAAAAAATAAACTCAATTCCAGTGACCTCACCAAAAACTCCATTCGTCCTCCTCGTGTCGTGCAGCTGACACACCACAGGTGACGTGATTAGTTTTTACAGACCACACTGAGATTAAAAAGACATTCACAGTCTTAAATTTGATTTCATCCTCTGTTTGTGGGTCTGCTTGTTCATTCATCCACTTTGAATAAATGGACCCGGCTAATTTTCCCTCTGAAGGCTCGCCTGCTCTTTGCCTCATCAGTGTCTTCTTCGCAGGAGGAAGAGAAAAGGAGAAGGTGGTGAGTGGCATTGCTGGGAATGACAGATTACTGGTCAAGAGGAGTGACCCATTTAATAAGGTCAGTCACATGATGGCAACACCATAAGCCTGTTGGTCACTCCAGTGGTGACCAGCCTGCTCACTGAGGAGTTATGTGTGAAGATGAATTAATAGCATGTAGGCCACTATGTTACCAGAGACACTTATGAGGGTTTCAGTTTTAACTAAACACACAAAGAAAAGGTCAAATAAAAGTAAGAGCCTCCAAAAATAATCTGTGGTGTAGTTACATATGAAGATGCTTAAGATAGCAATTCGATTATTTTAAAGAGCACGAGAAGTGCTCTCTCTGTCTGTCTCTCTCTGTCGCTCTGTCTGATCATCTCTTTGTCAGCCCTTTCTCAAGGTTACTTTAGTTCAATGGGAGTGTCTTATTTGGACCACGTGATCCTGATGCAAAGTTACTCTGTGTCAAAGCTGTGCTCAGCTGCAGGGATGGCGTGATGTACCAAATGATACCCCCCTAGAAATAAATCAATATATAAAATAAATAAATAAATAAACACTGGGAGAAAAAAGATATAAGCTTTAGCTGAATTTATTTAATCGGGAAATTAAAAAATGTGAATGACCGAAATGCATCATGCAGATGCAGCTTTAGACACTTGCGTAGTTATTTTGCGACAAATGAGAGAAGCAGCTGACCACTTAATGCGTATGAGCATGCAGCGAGAACGGATAGTTCATCCCCAATAACCTTGGTGTCGATCGGATCTTCCCGCACGACCTACAAGCCCCTCATATTCAGCAGGGGAGTCTGCCATTGCGCAGCAGCCAACTGGGTGAAGGTGGGAAATCCACTAAGAGCGAGGATGCTTCTATAGGGAGTCGGGGTTTATTTCCTCAGTCAACATTTTCAGTTTTTTCAGGCGAAATTTACGCTGCTGGAAATCGCCATCCCCTGCCCGGCTCCCCCACTGTGGTCTGTCTCAGTTATATTGTCAACCCCCCCACCCCTCCTCCTCTCTGCCTCCTTAATCTCCCAGATTGTCGGCGACTTGCTGCAGTCGATGCTGCAGTTCTGAACCGCTCCTGCGCCGGGACAGCTGACTCAATGAGAAAGACATGCTCGCATTCGTTTTGGTCTCTGGGTCTCTCTGGATTATATTAGGTGAGTCGTGAATGCCTCTTTGTCATTTTGATTCATTTGAACGATTTAGCGTCGCTGGGCTGGAGGCCAAGACAAAAAGCGGATGCACCTGCCGCGCAGTGGGCCGAGGCGCATTCGTGTCTCATTCATTACCGGCTTTTTTATTTTTCCGAGGCTGTGCTTGAATATTTCCGTTTTTACAGACGACACTGCAAGAAGCTTTAGTCGCGATCCATTGCTGCATTTGGCGGTTTGCCTGCACCGCAGGACGCGGGTGACATTTTTTCATTTTCTCAGGCTACACGTGTGTTAAGTCAGCCCGGGGGCAGGCGTTAGCATTTTACCCGTAGCGGGCTCTAGCTCCAAGGAAGCGCAGGGCTCGGATTTCTGGTCAAGAACTCCGAGATTAACAAGCCAACATCATCGAGGGATGCATTCAGGTGGGCATTAGCTACCTCTAATCAGGTATGGAGTGGGATGGACGACTGGTTGCCATGCGGCTGGGTCCGCGCGGCTGTTCCGGGTATCAGGATTTTAATGTAAAAGTGTGTGCTTTGTGCTTAAATCCAACTATTAAAGACAAGGCTGGAAGCTGGAAGAGATGAAAGGGGTACATTTAAGGTTGGACCGCCGCTAAGGTCGTATGACATTGTGCGTAGAACCCGGACACACGTCATTTAAACCCCCCACCCCACCCCCTGTTAGCTCACGTCTCCCAACAGCCGGCCATTCACACCCTCGCGTCTGCTGTGCGCCTCTACTTCAACCTCGCTTTCAATAATCTCATATCAAACACATCAGATGGGCAGAAAGCCGGTTTTAAAAGTCATCATTTCGCCCATGATGTCGTCCGCCATGCTTCCGTGATGGAGGATGAGGGGATGAGGAAGGATGAAGACCGATGACGCGCTTCAAGTGGCTGCCGCTGATTGGACGGAGCTGTCCATGAGCGAGCAGTGCTGAAATCCTGCGGCCTACCGGCAAACTACCGGGCACGGCGTGCTCGCTTTCACCAACACGACCCCCACCCTGGTTTTACGCACCGATTCTTAGGGGTGTTGGAGCTGAGCAGAGACACCATTGCTTGACATCCGAATAAATAATATCAAAATACATAAAGTACTTAAAAAAAAACATCGGTTTCGAGCTGTGATGTTAAAAACTGAGGGATTCTCATATGATGAAAGAAACTGCAGGTAGTGAAGGCTGTTTGTTTGTTTGTTATTAAAGGATTGTGGCGGTAGATTATGTGCCAGCTCGGTAGGTTTAATGGCAAATAGGCAGAGGTTATTAATCCTCCAAAGAACAGGTCGCACCGCAGCGACGAACATGTGGTAACAGCTGGCGTTTTGACTGGTGCGCATTAATATTCCATGTTGCAGTTACAGGTTTGAATGTGCTTTGTACTCAATCACTTGGAGTCTGTGATCCAAATTTAAGATGAAATGAATTGTTCGCTTGAAAATAAAGATCCCTTGGGAGCACTCAATGCACCTCTCACCTGTCACCACATCCCAACGCCCTGCTGCTCCTTAGAATAAATAATGCATTTTAATCAACGGCTAGTGCAGCCCTACACATGGTGTAAGCCTATTCTTTTTCCTCCCTTAATATTTAATTAAATAGATAGGGGCGGTTTCACCCCGCCCTTTGCCAAGAAACAGCCAATGGTGTTTTAGTATCCAAGCAGAGCAGCTCCTCTGTTTAACGTAACACAAGCCTTGTGCACACCAGGGGACTGCTGACTTGTAATTGGATGACTATCCAGTACATCATCATGCTCTTTTTTTTCTTTTATTCACACTGAGAATCTTTTGCCTCTTAAATTAGAAACTACAACATGAAGGAAGTTGCACTGTGAAAATGCTGAAATGAAATTCCTCTAATTAAAGAAGAACTGCATGACTGGGCAATATTATAAGACAAATCTTGAGGGTTACGTAATTCCTGCTGTGCAATAATAACTGCTTGTTACTGACCACTTTCACTGAATCCTAGGAGTGAGGTGAATTCCAGGAAAGGTCATTTTATTTGGAGCGGTGGATGGAAATTTGCTAACAAGCATGACCTTAAAGTGGTGCATAGAAGATATATTAAACAAATGCAACACCTTAAGTACATATCCCCGAAGACAGTAATAATAAAATTAGGCAGTCTGGGTGTTCTCAGGGCCATATGTCAGCATGGATTTTTGCTGTTTCAGCAGTCTGTGCACACTCTTCCACATATTGTGGGATGATGGGTGATGGTTCAGTATTAAGTGCTGTGCAGCTGTCTGCCTCCCTCTTTCTCATATACATTTGTTTTTTTAAGTGGTGCAGTACTGTACCGTACTCTAAAATGCTCCATCTTTGTTGACTGGATATTGCCTGTCATGAGCCTTAAACGAATCAACTCCCTTTCTGATTAAAGACTTTAAAAAAATTTGTGAGCAGCTACAGCTGCATGCTGGTCAGTAAGAAAGTGTTCTTAAACAAAATAACAGCCATTTAGAACATGTTTTAGAATATACCTATGTTTCCTCGTTCCTCTAAAACTGTACGTGTGCAAGGAGAACACCCTCTCTAAAAAGGAGTGAAGGTGGTTGTCTTTGCCTGGAGTTCACAGACTGTAAAATGAAGCTGTAAAAACACAACACTATGCATGTACACTGTGGTTAACACTTTTGCAAAAGTGTTGTTTTGGGGGTTTTTCATCTTTCTGGAAGAAGTTTCAGTTAAAGGGTGTTGCTCTATTTTTTAAAAATCATATATATACACACACAGACACACAGTGACTTGTTAATGATCCTACCCCTCCAGCTTGAGATCTAAAAGTCTGCTTTCTCTCTCACTTTGATAGTCAAATTAAACTGTGAGCAGCATCAGTTGATGTGTGTGTGTGTGATTTGTTTAAATGCGCACAGGTTTCTTTGCATATAGGTGGGTACGCGTGTGTGTATTGTTTAACACTGTTCCAGGCCAGTGTGTGTGTGTCATTTCCACTTACTGAAGGAGAAGTTGAGTCTGCATGTTTAGGCAGCGAGAGCCAGAAAGAGAGACACACATACACACACACACACACACACACACACACACACACACACACACACACACACACAGCATCAGGGAGGAGGGGTGGGTGGGTGTGGTGAGAGTGTGCAGCGTCTGTTGAGCCGAGGGTGGTGTGATACGGAAGCCAGCCAGGCTCAAACGAGGCCAAAACGCTTCTCGCTTCCCTCCTCTTGCTTGCCTCAGCTTAATCTGGCTGTTGGCACTGGCAAGGTAATCACTAGTTTGCACCGGGCAATGTGATATCCGCCCGGTACCCCTTGACACACATCACCTGCACACACACCCACCTACACAGACACACATCACACCTCACCGGCTGCCTGGCTTCCCCGACGCCTTTGTAAGTGCCGCTGACTAGACCACATCTGCTTTTAGATCTGCTGCCTGCTTTGTTTGCTCTATATTTCTCTTTTTTATTACAGTGCTGCATTTTTTTTTAACATATTCTGTATATGTTGTATATTCCAGTCCCTTCTGCTCAGTATATCCATATTACTTATTTATTCTGCACCTTATATCTTTAAATGTTCTTGCATGAGCAATACCTGCTCTACCCCTCCTTGACTGAGATGCAGGAGTGGGGGAAAGGATCATTCTTCTGCACCTGATATTACAGCATCTCTGCAAGTATTCCTTATTGAGCATGACAGAAAAAAGTTGTGGTTTAAGTCATGAGGTGTGGGCAGAAAGAGATATGAATGAGTGGCTAAAAGAGAGTGACTTTAAGCAAGGGTATGTGGTGTTCTGGGATGATTAAGCACGGATGAATTGTTTTTATTTATTTTTTTTAAAGAAAAAAAAAGAAAAGCATGAGCAAGAAGAGCGATACCGTGCACTGACGCGAGTGACACTACAAAGAGAAGGAGGGGAATTTGAAGAATAAGAGAAAGCTGAGCAGGATGTCTTTAAATAGAATACTGTAGTGAGGTTACTGCTGGTCATCTGTCTCTGTGCTAATAGGTTGTAATCTCGCCACGTTGGACTGTAATCATTGGTGATGTCCCTCGGATGGGCCGATGGGGCGGGACTTAAGGACGAAGGGTTGTGTTTCCTTCACTTTAAGCCTCAGAGGTCAAAGGAAGTCTAACTGACCCATTCACTTCCCCTGATCACTGCATAGATTGCTGTGCCCCTGCACCAAAATCTTTGCTAAGTGTAATCTTCCTGAGACAGGAAGGGAAGGAACCTCTGGGGCTGAGGTGGTACGATAAGGAGCCAACGTTTCATGCAATTTCATTAATCTAACTGGTTAAATAAAGCAGCAGAACTCCTTCGCATTTCTGTTTTCCGTCTCTATTTAAGGGAACTCTTTAAAGAAACTATCCGAGGGAGGCTGCAGTTGCGAATCCCCTTTGCTCCGTGTAATTCATCTTCAAATCAGTGAATCGCAGTTCCGTTCATTTTGGGGTTTTTTTGCTTAAAAATGTGTACTTCAGTATATCCAAGTGAGTACATATGTATGAAAAATTACAATGTTTATTTTTGTAACCCAGCTGTTCACGCGCAGCATGTGCACTAGACGTTTTGTAACAGATACGTTGCAGTCAGTGTTATCTTCTTTCAGTTTTCTGACTCTGCACATCTGTCAGGCTTGCAGCCAAGTGTACGTCTGCTCATGTCTACTCATTTTCTTTTTCCTCCAAGCATATTTTTTCACACTCTCTATTCAATCTGTTTTACCTCATGAATTAGGGCGCTTGCCTCACTTTCTCACTTTAGGTCAGATTGCAGGGTCGATCACTGGTACAGATCTGAAGTCCTGTGTTTTAAAAATGACATATGGTCACTTGATGGTTATTGAATCTGTTTCATATGGAAAATCCCAAGAAGTCATCAACAAAATGCTGAGAAAACCAGAGAAAATAGAAAGCACATGTATATCATAAGCTCTGCAACCATTTACAGCAGTGGGACACTTTGCTCAGCTTTTTGTTATACAGTATGACCCGATTATAAAACTCAGAAACAGCTACGCTATCTCCACGACTGTTGGAAGCTCAGCCATAGCTTTACAGCATCTCAGTTGCAATAAACCCTTATCACTATTTTATTGCAGACATCTGTCCACAGACTTCCCTTGCAGTGGCTCAGGAGAATGAAGGTTTTTGCAACCTGCTAACTGTAAGATTCAAAGGACAATGCTTGTCAAGCAGAAGTAAATGCAACAGAGTTGCATTTACTTCCTTGGGTTTTTGAGGGTGCAATGTGTTTGCCATTGTACAAATTAAACAGAGAGGCCTTTGAGTTCATATGCTGATGCTGAAGGTCACTGCTGTTGCTGATGGGGTCTCTGCTGACCTGCTGTTCTCCTGTCACGACAGCTGAAGCAACACTCTTTGTAGGAGGCAGTGGGGAGGAACTTAATGGCTTGTATGGGGATGTGTTTATTTGTGTGTCTATATGTGTGTAAGTGTGTAGGGAGCAGGTGGTTTAGTGGTGTTTCATTGAGGTTACCACAGGACATCCTATAGCGAAGACTTGACCCTTTATATAAAAGTATCATGCAAACCAAAGTGCACAGCCTGATCTTAACTACGGAAAATTATTTTAAAATGTAATTTTGCTACTAAGATTAAATGCTTCTGGACCTCGTAGCTGTCAGAAGAGTGCTTCTCTTCCACCATTTGGAAAAGTGTACCAATAATTCACCTGGAGTGAAGGATGCTGCTTGTTATCTGGATAAAAACTGAAGAAGACAGCATGTACTGAAGGAGCCTCCTGAATGACTGGCTGCCCAAGTTTATTGTATAAGGACTTGTTAGACCGCTTGCTGCCTCTCAAACCTTTTCTGTTGCTCTGTAGTCTGGTATCACTTTAAATTATCCGATATTGTCATGAAAACTTACAAATAAAGTTTTTGTAGGACAGTTTTCAGCTTTAAAGATGTCCTGCTATACTTTGTTTTTATTGTCTCTTTCATATTGTGAGAAAACTGGAACTTTTTTTCATTGGCAGTTAAACAGGAATATACAGAAGAGAGCAGCATATAATAAAGCAAGAAATAACAATAGCCAATTAAATGTTTGCATCTTTGCCTGAGGCCAATTAGATATCCGGCAGGTTGTGAGTCACCTGCAACTGTCGAGCTATTTGAGGACAAGATGACGTGGCATGATAACATGTGTGTACTAAAGCATTCGTTGCTTTGCTTAAAGTCTGCATGAGTGGCCTCAGTAAACAGATGCCAACAGTGGGTGTCCGTAAAGGATAAGCAGATGTGGATTATTTGCAGATGTAGCCTACCCCCCTTGTTTTCAAATCCTTGCTTGACTCATCTTGCTATTAACAGTATTTTTAAACCTGCACCAGACAAAATAACCTTGATAATCTTTAAGCGCCTTCTAGTTTAAGTGGACTAAGATGGAACTGCACCTCTTTAAGCGTCAACTAGCCTGTAACTCGAGACTTTTCCTCATCGTAAGTCTTTTTAGATCTGATGTGTAGAAGAGTAAAAAGAAATCTGATAAAGAATGTTAATTTTAGATTTATGAAGTCATATTTTTAGTGATATTCACCCACCCTCAGTATTCCCAGTTCTGTCTAGTCTTCTTTATTGTCTCCAGATTGAGACGGCGCGTATCTGTGCATCTGTTTTTCTGCATCACTGATCCCAAAAAGTTGATTCTGTTCATCTGGACGTAGCATTTTGTAGTGGGAGAAGCGTTTCTTCGCTCTTCCAAGTGACTACTTCAGTCTCAGGCTACACCTACAGGCCAGTGACAAGTCTTTCAATGATGAGGATGTACACATCCTGGACAGGGAGGAACGCCGGTTTGAGCAGGGAATCAAGGAGGGCTTTTACATGAAAAGGGAAAAGACCATCTCTGAATCGCAGAGTAGGCCTAAGGGTATTTCTTTCGCCATCTTACAAGGCTGTGATTGCTTATCTGTGGTCATGGCAATTTGCATATTAATGATCAAGAAACTCAACTCACAGCCCATTATTCATCACTGGTGCTAGTTTCAGTCATTATGCAAATATACTGTTTAAAAAGTTGGGGAAACCTGCAGTTAGCTGAGACCGAAGAAGACGACATCTGCACAGTGATGCTTTTATAACCAGCCATTCTCTCTTTTCTGCCTCCTTTATTCCAGCTAGCTGCACAGTGGTGTCAGTGGGTTATGAAGTCTGTCTATATTTAGAGCAGGTCGAATGCTGTTCCCCTTCCGCTGCCTCTCTTTGGAAACGCCACTCCACCAATCCACTGCGACTCTTCGCTGCAGCCAAGCCACATTAGTCACAGGACACAAAACAATTCATTCGTGATACAGCCGCAGTTTGATGTAATTACTGCCTTGGCGGTCTATAAATGTTTACGGAGGTCTTCTGGACTTTGGTTTCAAAATCTGCCAACAAGACACAACAGACACATCTCAGTCCCCCAGATGTTGTTTAACATTCATTAAATTTCAACCAGATTTGGACCAGCTTGAAACTTCCAGCCTTCATTTAAATTACAGAAGAAAGAAATCAGACTGTTTCATAATGAAATGTTTGGCTCTGTACTTTGTGATTTAGAGGTGCTGGCAGACATAAATTACATTTTTCTGTCTGTTTCCCACCCCCCAGTGAAGCTCAGAGTAATGCTTAACAGATATGAATGGTGTCAGTGTGCACATGTAGTTCTTAGGAAGAAGATAAATAAGAGTATTTCCCAAAATATATTTCCCCTAATGGTTAATCTTTACCCAAACATAAAGAAAAACCTTCTTTCTTTTTGACGTGTAAGCATTTGTTTTATAATTTTACTAATGATTTTTAACTTTTAAAATCTTCTGTCTGTCTTGATTTTTCAATCAACTTTTACCGTCTTCACTAAGATCCAGTCTTACTGAATCCAGCTGCACACAACAGGCAGCTCAGTGGCTCTGGACATTTAATTATAGAATTAGCTCTGACAATCTAACTGCTTTAGTATCCACACAAATGCGAGCAATCAGTGCAGTGTGATTTAGAGCCATTATGAAGTGGCAGCTTTTACTTATTGTGCTAAACTTTTCCCGGTAGTTGAGCTGCTTTAATTTCCCCCTCATTATTACTGGAACACTTCAGATTTTAAAAAAGGCCAACAGAAAGAGAGAAAATATCTGAGAAGTGCGGCAGAAAAAAGAGAACTACGGACAACTGCGTTATTACAGGGCCGGTACTGTTTTCAGACACGGGAGGGATGCTGCGGTTTCTCACTTACAGGTGATAGTTTCTGTGTGAGCAGAAACTGGACTCAATTTAGAGGACTCAAGCCAAAAAAATAAAAAATAAAAATGGGATGGCAGTGTCAGAAGAGATGAAGACATTGCGCAACAGGCCTGAATTAAAGCAGAGGAAGTGATGAGTACCAGCTTACTGTATCTTAACGTGCTGTCATATGTCAGTGGGGCTTTACAAATGACTGTAGCAACTGACTGCCGTTAGCATCAGGGTGTCGGTGTGTTTTTGCGGTTGTATCAACTGAAAAATGATACTGTAGGGTGAAAGTGTGGTCACGGGGTTGTAATAATATCCGTGAGCATGTATTCATATATAGCAAGACTAAAAAGGTCGAGTTTGTGATGACTTTGTGACAGTAAAGTATATCGTTTAAACTTTGAGTAGCAATACAGCTGCATGCATGACCCTGGATGAAGTGTATTTTGAATTTAAGCTTCGTAAGAGAAACTTATGAGTGCAGGAAGCAGTGCACATGTTTCTTTACGTTAACACACGCAGCACCTGTTTCTCCATCTTCCAGGCTAATCAAGCTTTAAGCAGCTGAAGACTATTTTACACTTACACACTGTCAGTTGAGGAGACTCACAACGGGTATTAGGTGTTACTTTTGAAATTTTGACTGTCAGTTTTGTTTTCCGTCATCGGCCTTTTGAAATGATTGCAGCCAGCGTGACTCATCGGGTGTAACACCTATAGATGATATCTCTTTGATGGGAATTTAGCAACCCAATGGAAATGTGCATTATGCAAACACTAAGTGGATATTTGGCTGATTCACACTTTTTTTTTCTTCTTACGTTTAAATTTGCAGAAATAGATAAAAGATTCATTGCTTCATAATCTGGACTGTGTACCCTCCAGTGTAGACGAGGTTTTTAAAATGCACTCTCAAGTCAGGCTATTCAGGGGATAGTGTCAGGATCATGTGGCCAGATGCAATAAGCCCATTATTTACTTTTCTCCCTTTGTATTTTTACTATTTTGGATAAATAGAAAAAGACGATAGTTATTTTATGTCTTCTAAATTCAGCTAATTTTTGGAAAGTTTTTAAAGCATCATGTGGGTTCATGTGATTCCGCCTCACTTTAGTAGTTTAGTGCACAGAATAGTGGTTCCGCTCTAAAATGACAGGTGAATGAGGAAGTCAGCGTTCCCACGACCTGATGTATTTATACTTACCAGCTTCATTGTCTGTTGGTGTTTGTGTCTGTGCATGTCGGGAGAGAGACATGCATGAGAGTGAGAGACAGGAAGTGTCTGATTGGCTGTTAATTGTAGCACTGCCCCGACAGTTCATTCGATCAGATGGTGCTGTCTCTGACTCATGTCCTAGGGGAGGGAAGGAAACCCCCTCCCCACTCAGCACTACAGCCAGCCGCCCCCTTGGATAAATTATGTATTTCTTGATATGTGTGTGTGTGTGTGTGTATGACTGTGCAACTATTCCACTACGGTTTAACCGCTGTCCTTTCTAGTCATCAGTATAGATAATCTCTCCTGGCCTTCTTTTACAGTAAAAATGAGAAATGTGGGGGTGAGACCCCTCAAACACCAGCTTTTGAGTATAAATTAAGTGTTTCAGGTCATTTCGCTTCGGTGAAGGAGTAGCGAGGTCAAATATGCCCACGTATAGCCACAAAAACCTGTCATAAAGTGATGGAAACAAGTCTGAGAAATTAGTGGGAGGGATTAATTTTCTAGTTGTGTTTTAAATGTCTCAGTCTTCATCTTAGGAAGCTGGTTCACATGTGAAGTTGTTAAAGAGCTTACATGATCACATCCTGAGCAAGGCTTTCTTTTCTGTGCTATGAAATGTGAACTGTTATGTGAAATATGAAAAAGTCTAGAACTAGCACTCAATAAAAATTTGTATAGTTTCATGCGTGTTTGAGAAGCTGTGATTCACAAGACCTTGATTTAATCTGAAAAATAAATACTCCTGTTTGGTTTTAGGTAACTGAATAGATATTATATAGAGATTCGTTAACAAACTGGCATTTGACCTCACATTAAGCCCGAGAGTATACTTTTAATGTTCTAAAAAAGACCATAGAGACATGGAGAAGACGAATAAGAAGAAGAAACAAACCAATTTTTTTTTAAAAAATTCAGATTTAGCTTCACAGCTTGACTGTGAAAGTGAAAGATTAAGTATTTTACACCTCTTTAATTTTTACGCTTATTGCTGCAGACTACTAACAGCTACCAGACAGTGGTTTTGTCTGCTTTAACCCTTCTTCCTTTTTTCCTTGAAGCGCAGACATTCTGTGTGGAAAGTGCACATGTGGGTTTTCCTCACATGCAATGGGGAAAAAAAGCATAAATGCCATCCCTTGGTTTAAAAAAAACTAAAGAATAGGCTTGCACATATTAGTATATGTAACAAGTAGATACTGCAGTCAGTGGCGGTTTATCTATAAGCAGCGTTAACTGCTGACATCATTATAAGGACGCAGAAGAAAGAGACTTGAGACAGAAATTTGAGGTCATGTTAGTGTATTGTTTGCCTTTTTCACTAATTTATGGGTAAATTCAGGCAAGCAACAAGGATTAGTGCCCAAAAATGTGATTATCTGAAAGCAATACACCTGTCAAATCTGATATTGATGGATGAAACAAGCAGAAGTTTTTCATTTATTAGTGAGATTTAGAACGCAATCCATTAAAAAATAAGATTTATGTAGTGTCAGAATATGTGTTATTTATCAGCAGTAGTAGTAAAGCCTCTAAGTTCGTATAAACCTTCACTACAACACCTGATCCAGCTTTAAGGATTGTTGATTTGTCATATAAACAAAACAATCAGTAGCACTTTATTATATGGCTCATATAATAATATATGATTCCTCTAGGATTACAGGCAATCTCATTGTGTTTTACCTAAAATTTCATGTAATTATATTTAACTGCAAATGCTTCCAGGAAGTGAAACACTACTTAAAGTTACAGTATAATTATACCTTTCCTGTGAAATACCAGAAGTTACACACTATTACGCTACTACTTACAATATAATTATTTCTTCATACTTATTTTTCTTTAATTATTACTTAATGTATTGACCAGCAAGGATTTGTAGGTGAGTATACATCATAATTTCAGCTAAATAGATTTAAATTACTTTTGATTCCAGGGGAATCGATCCCACCAAACATTGAGTAAAATATTGATTTACCCTCCTCCTTAGCAAGTAGTGTTTAAGAAAAATGAATAATGGTTTGAAAGGCGTTGTAAGAAATCATTAGTAAAAGACTGCCTTGTCCCTTCTTCAGAGCTGAGTTCCACCCTGATGGAGAAGATGCAGGCCCAGGAGATGATGAGTGGCCTGAGGATACCGGAGATGGACGAGCTCGGTCAGTTCTTCCGCTCCCTGCCGACCTCCACGCTTGTGGGCATCGGCGCTCTGACAGCTGTGCTGGCGTACTGGTTAGCCACCAGACCCCGTCCCATCAAACCCCCCTGCAGCCTTCTGCACCAGTCTGAGGAAGTGCCGGTGAGATATTCACAGATCCATAAAAGCGTTAAGTTTTGCATTCCCAAATGCTTTCAGTAACATAGACATGTTTGGACATTCAGGCACAAGTAGTAGATATTTTTCATGTTAGTCTAGTCCTTCACAGTAAAATGGGGTCGATCAGTACTCTCTGTGGATTTTCTTTTGTTTTGTTTTAATGCACTCATGTAGGTCACCTTCAATTGTTAGCAGCCAGTGACGACACTAGGCTTTGTGTCTAACAATAAAGGCTAGTATTTTAGTTTTCTTTGCCCTAGCTTATACCTGTCAGGTTATTCTAAGCATCTGAAGCTCGTTACGACAGATGGCCTTCTGATCTCCTCCTCTTCTTTTCTAATAACAGGCAGTAATGGAAACCACAGTAGTACAAATGTAAGCAAAATCAAACATCGAAAGTAGCCTTTCATGCCTTGTTACTGTAACAGTTTCCATAATATGCCAAAAACTCTCGTACTGTAGCTTTTAGCAGATGTGTGGTTTTTATTGTTTTGATTGAAACACAGTCCTTCACAAGCATACACTACGCAACTTCCTGTATTTGGGAAATAGAGAGCTAAAAGACAGAGCAACCAACAAATTCTACTTCTACTTGACTTTTAGTTAATACTGAAGCGCTAAGGGGAAATTGTGCCCTTAGTTTAAACCCTTTTACTGGTTTAAACTAACCACCATACCAGTGAAACCAAACACTAGGTTTTTCACCCATACTTTGCACCACAGGCCTCCGAATACCAGCCTTACCCTGCAGCATCATGTTGTAGTGTAATGTGAAACCTCGAGAGGCTTGTTTTCTCTTTTTTCATATACATATATATATATACCTATACGTGACTCAAGCCACAGTACAAGCATGTAGTGTACAGTGTGTCTTGAGTCCTGGCTGCCTAATCTGTTCAGTCCTTTCAGGCTAAATGACTCATTTACAAAGTGGAATTTGCATCTACTATTGTTTTCTTTATGGGAATGAGCTCTAGTCATCCAGAATGTGTCTGCAGTCTAAACACAGAGGAAGCTTAGCAGCTCACATATTTTTATAGGCATTTGTTAGCTGACAAAAGAGATGGATTATCTCTTAGAGGAAAAGTTAGACAAATTTCTTCCTAAACTCCTCCACGCTCGGGTATCTATTTGACAGTGTTTTTACAAGGGAGAAAAATTAGATCTTATACCCTCAGAATTTAGAGGGAAGAAAAAGCCATAGAAATGACTGATGGTGTTGCACTGTTTTCTTTGTCTGTCGCTCTTTCTCTGTGCATCAGCATGAAGATGGGGGTCGCAGGTCTATGATGGGTGACCCCTCCAAGCTGCTGACTCATTACCATGATGACGCCAAGACCATGTATGAGGTTTTCCAGAGAGGACTGCATATATCTGGTGGGTAGGATGTGAAGTGGAAACATTTATACACAAAGCTGGAGAGAGCTGGAGCATGCCAACTTTCCACGTTACTGGACTGGCACTTGCAGATTGGCCTTTACATAAAGGTTTTGTGCTCTTAATGACCACTCAAAGTGCTTCAGACTTCAATGTAGCCTCTGTTCCTCTAGAGTTGCTCAGCTTTTCTCATAAAGAGTCATACCTCTTTTTTTCATTCATGTTCTCATGTACATTTTATAAACCACAGGTTTAATAACAAGTAATGCAGATGATAGAAGACGTTAAAACACGTAATCTCACTAAATACCACTTGTAAAACTGACATGTAGCCATATTAGTGTCATTCATCCCTTTCTGTCTGTACTTGTATTTACTAATCCTATAAAATTTGTAAAGTGTCTTTCAATCACCCGAAGACTCTTTAAAAAGACTATGAAGAATATGTCCATATACATTTTACAGTGTATAACATAGGCTGTCATAATCTCAGATTTTCACACTGCCCAAAAAGTCTCCCTATTTATGTGTTGTTAGTATTGTGTTACTTTAAACAAAGAAATAATAAAACTAAACACGAGCCGTGACTGTAAAACGTTAATGAAAATTTAAAACCTCAAAGCAGAGCAATGAGCTCTTACAGCTCTCACAATGAAATAGATGTTTTGTTTTGGCACTGTTTTCACATTGATTACAACATAATTTTAAATGATCTAATCTTATTACAATATTAGATTTCCATTTGCCCAATATACAAAACCTGGTTTGGGGTTTTAGCTTTCCAGAGACCCTGATGAAATAAACATCTGTAGCATACTACAGTACAACATAAAGCAGGCTATAAATGTAAGAATGGAAATACAGTTATCTGATCTGAACTCAAACCATGTTTAAGCTGCCAGACTTGCAGTAAAAATTTCCCACACATGCAAACACACAGAGGTGTGATACAGACAGCGCAGTGTGACAGTGCAGTGGTCTGATTGTAAAACCTCCAATCATAGTGTTTCTCTGCTGCTGGAGATAAAATGAATCCTGTGGTTGCCAAGGCGATGGCTATCGTTGCTAACGGTAACAGTGTCAGGGCTCATGGCCAGCAAGTTTAAGACACATAATTGAGTGACTCACAATGCAGAGATATTGCTCAAACCACACCTGCCCCACACTTGTCAGAGTGGGCTCTTCGATAATTGGCCAGATCGTACAGCCACGAGAAAATGACATCAGTTGGTCTGAAGTAGAAATGAATTGTTTTAGTCAGTTTGTCTAAGGCAGTGATAGTCAAGCAGTCTGGGTATTTCACAACTATTTCAGAGATTAGAGAATTAGATCGATTTTATTTCGAACATGCAAATATAACTGAAATAACAAGAGAAAAAAAACAAAAAACAAAACTTAAAAATCATCAAGTTCTCATGTATATATCTATGTCTACAGAATGCGTGTGCTCGAAATTATTTCTGCATTAGAAAGGGTTATTTTCACCTTGGTGTGAGCCTGAGGTGTTTAAATTACTATTAGATTTAAAAACCTTAATGATGTTTATGTCCAGTCACATAAGTTAATCATTTGTTTGTCTCCTTTCTGCGTCCAACAGGTGATGGACCTTGCTTAGGCTCACGACTCCCCAACCAACCTTACAAATGGATGTCCTATAAGGAGGTTCGTGCCATTCAGGGGACATGTTTTTTCCCTGTAACAACAACAGCTGGGAGGAGAATAAAACAGGGTGACCCCTCAAAGGGGAAAAGTACCAAATCCTTATGCTACAAAATGCTTCCAGACTTCTGATAAAGCAACATTTATAGGAACTATTTTATACATTATAGCTGCTCAAGCATGATTTTCTGCACCTCACACTTCGGATGCCAAACATAATCATTACAGTCTTTGTAATGGCAGTTGATTGACTACAGTATAAACTGTGCAGACTAGTCTGTCATGTGCCAGTGTAAGACTACAGTCAGATGACATTTGCAGCATTTGCACTGCAGAGACTCTGTAGCACCCACTCTGCCTTAAAACCAAATTTGGTACCATCAAGAGCGCTACTAAATAACTGCAGTCTGCAAACCTTGCTATATATAGATATTGACTGGGCTAAACAACACTTCTACTTTATATGTGCTATAGGCAAGTACTGCTTTAAGTCCAAGAATAGATCCCACACTATGACTTACTTTGTCTGATGTTAACTGGCATTTTTCAGATCAGATCACTATCATGTCTGCCACCCTAAGTTGGCTAAGACGTTAAGAGAAAGGATTGATGCTATCCTGCTAGAGCAGACTGACTCTATAACTGCTGTTCACCTTCCATCCTGCAAAATCTGCACAGCACACACGAAAGCTGCAAGCTACTTTGCAGAGGTGCTATTGTTGTTCGTATAAGTTGCTGAATAAGAATATTACTCTTCAACACAGCTAAAGACTTTGTCCCTGGAGGTGAGGTTTCAATTCACATACTTAATGTAGACACACAGAAACAATCTAAAAATACAAGTATGATTATATTCGGAAGACCTGAAATGCAGAGTACATCATTTGCAGGGGCGTAAGGTGTGATTGGCCACTGATGTGAAATAGCTCACCACTTCAAAAGCAGCACGTCCCTTTATTGACTTCTTATACTCTGACTGCTTGCTAACTGGATACACAGCTTTAACTTATATATATATATATGAAAAATTAAATAACTAAACTATTTTTGTCCCACTTAGTCATGACAGTAACAAAGAAGAATACGACTGGGAGTTGTGTTTTGGATCTTTGTTTTGTTGCCAGTAAATTTAGATACAAGGTTACCAGTTAATCAGTTTTTATCCTACTCATTAATTTCTTTCATAAACAATAAAAAAAAATTACATTCCTCTATTTATTCCATGTTTATGTAAGCAGTAGAGACGTTTTTCCACAGCCAGTCCTGTATATTATAAAATTTCAGTCTCCCATCCCGCATGATAGTTCCAAGAGCAGGAGATATAATCACTTATGTCATGACTCAGTGATGACTGTGGACCAAGATAGATTAAGATAGCTATACAAGGGTATGATATTATTTCTTATAAATATAAAATCAACCAACTGACTGGGGAAAAAAGGGAATATATTAACTACAAAGTCTTGGTCACTTGTATTATACTGGCTGATTTCAGCTGCATCTTCAGGGCCATGTATGAGCACTGGTTTGTATATAATAATTACACTTCCACCGCCTTCTGCGCTTCTATGTGTGTGTGTGTGTGTGTCTTGGATATGCCAGTGATTGCAGCACAGTTGGCGAGACATGTGGAAATAGTTATTAAAAGCAGAATAACTGAAAACTTCCCATCATCCAGTAAAGCAGTTTCAGGTTCCAACAAATCTGTGAGCACAAGAGACAAACTGACACTCTCTTGGAAAGTCACTGAAGTAATGCTGGTAGCTGGAGGGAATTTTCTGTTAAAAGCGATGTCAAAATCTACAATACACATGAGATATACGACACCCTGTTTATCTGTGACATCATCGTATTTTACAAGAGAAAAGTGGGTGGAATTTTTTTTTTCTTTTTTTTGTCATTCACTCCAATTTCCAGGATGTCAGCCAGGCAAATCTGGACTTGTCTTACAGACTCATTGAGAGACTTAAAAAGCACTGTGAATTTTTTTTTTCTAGAATGGAAAATAAGGTTTGCCTTAGACCTTTGCTGAAACACGAAATCAAGTGTGTTATTATGCAAGTTTCCACAACTGTATTAATCCCCATTTACTGTGATGTCTTTCACAATCATGGTAATTTGTAGAATGTGAATCATCAGTATACACAGCAGAATATTGCTTTAAAATAAAAGTGTGTTTCTTAACTCTCTCGAACTAAAGAAAGATGACTAACACAAGGTTGGGTTTCCCTTTTTTCCAAAATTAGAGGTCAGTTTATTTAGCTAAATTGCACAATACTACCAGAAGCTGAGCAAAGTTTATTTTTTCACTTGGAAGATTAGCTCAGGATTTGTATGGTTTTGATCCACTTGGTCCAATCAGTTCTCACTTTTTTTTTCTTCGATTAAATAGGTGACAGCCCGGGCAGAGCATCTGGGCTCAGGCCTTCTGCACCAGGGATGCCAGCCCAATCCGAATCAGTTCATAGGGGTGTTCGCTCAGAACAGACCCGAGGTAACTGGCACTCTTTTTGCTCAATCTTTGTCTAATCTGCGTGTAGCCCTAATTTTAAGTATATGAACTTAAAGTTATTGAGGTTTTCAAGTGCAGGATAAAGTCCGGCCTCAGATTGTATTCATTTATTTGTATTTTTGTTCTGTTTGACTGTAGTGGATCATCTCAGAGCTGGCTTGCTACACATATTCGATGGTGGTGGTTCCCCTTTATGACACGCTCGGCCAAGATGCTATAAGGTTCATCATAAACACTGGTAAGAACACAAACATGACAAAGACTGTAATGACTTCACAAGCTTTGAGTAGGAAATGTAAATTTAACAGCTGTCAGTCTGCAGGCTAATAATTGTGGGGCATTGTGAGACATATTAGAACATGTGTGTGTGGATTTTTTAAACAGGAACTCGTATCAGTGTGAGAAGTAGAGCTCCCCTCACTGGTGGCTGACTGCATCTTTGTCACATTCATACACAGTGCTACTTCCTGGATTTAAGCTAATGTGTCATTAAAACATTTGGTAATTGTAACAATAAGTAATTCTGTTGCAAAGGAACAGATGATAGGAATTTCATGTGGTGTAAAAGCTAGTGCTTGAAAAAAGAAAAGAATATATTAGAACAGTAAAATCATCATAACTTTAAAAATAACATATGTATTCAAGATTTTACAGCGACCCAAATGATAGCTCTAAAATCGATTAACGGGATTATTTTTACTTTGAACCCTTGTAAATTCAAGATGTGACCAAATTCCAACTGATTTCCAACTCCACATTTGTTTGTGTTCCTTTTTATTTCTTACTTTGATGATGTTCACACAAGGGAGCGTGTGTTCTTGTGTGCTTGTTTCATTTCAGCTGACATCTCCACAGTCATCTGTGACAAAATGGATAAAGCTCGGGTGCTTTTAGAGAATGTGGAGCGGAAGGAGACCCCCGGCCTGCGAAGAGTCATCCTGATGGACGCCTTTGACTCTGACCTCGTGGAGCAAGGCAAGGGCTGCGGTGTCCATGTGCAGGCCATTAAAGAAGTGGAGGTAAGACATGTAGGACTCTGGTATGCCTGTGACACGGCACACCATATATATGTCAATTATTTAGACTGAGGAGTGCTAATCTATTATATATATATATATATATAGTCTTGGTGTCATTAGCTCGTAATAAAACGACATGTTAAACAGATCCTGTACAGCAAAGAGAATTTTAACATATGTGTGTTGTTCCTTGCTTTGTCAAAGTGATAAATCATGCAATATATGCAGTACGTGAGCTGCAGAAGGTTAGCGCAGTCTCTGAAAATGTAATCTCATTCTCAGTCTCATGTAGAGCATGCATAACTTTGTTTTGTGTTGTCCTCATCCAGCAGATCTCGTTTACTAGATGCGTGACAAGAAATGAAAAGGCTGAATGAGTTTGCTGATGATATCAATCACAAACTCAGCAACAAAGCATATAGAAATGCATAAGTGTTGACAGCTATGACCTATAGTTTTAAAGGACTTGATACCAGTATGACCCACATTGATTATTACTTCCTTCTTTTCAGCCATGCACAGCTGCAAATGCTTGGGGCTTATAGCCTAATTGTGGTAACCGCTGCAGGCTCTTTTACAGTGTAGCAACCTGGATTTAGAAAAATCCTCAACAGAACTCAGAAGACATTAGTCCATATTATAGGATATCACAATAAAGCTATAATGTTTAAGAGCATTATACAGTGATTTAAAGTTGCTTTCACATTGTTTCTTTACAGGCCCTGGGTCGAGATCACTACAGAAAGCCTATAGTAAGTAACTAGTTCAAAACTTCTAAAATAGTTTCAAAACAACTGGTTTTAGGCATGCTAGTAAAGTTTGTGGACCAAAATGGGTCAAATTCTGAGTTTGGTTTGGTAAAGCTTGTGTCTGTGAAGGTTCTCAGTCATCCAGGTCATCATTGTCTAAGGGGCTTGGAAAGAAAAGCACCTTCTGTAAAAACCTCTGTAAGTTGCTTGAAGACGTTTCGCCTCTCATCCGAGAAGCTTCTTCAGTTCTAAGGTCAAATGGTGGAGAGTCCCAGATTTAAGCCCAATGAGAGTGTCCTCCCGCTGTGTTTAAAGGTGGTTGTTCACAGTGGACATAGATGGCTTCTTTCACTCCTCTTTGAAACCATCTATCTTCTCTGTCCAAAATGTGAACATTGGTGTCCTCAAAGGAGTGACCTTTGTCCTTTAGATACAGGACAAAGGTCACGTTGAGGTGGATCTTCTATGTTGTGCCTATAAAGCCACCTCGACGGGACAAGATTCGGCGGTCCATCTGCATCTAAAGGCCATCAGAGGCTGTGGTTTACGACACCAACTGTCTGCCATCTATAATCCAGTTTTGAGATCCCTTTCCAGACGCCTTAACGCCCACTCACATCCTGGGCCTTCTGACCTCAGGAACTCACATGATAGGGTGGGACTAGGTTACATAGTGAGTTCATCCGAAACCTTGGCTGATTGTGACCTACACCCGTTTTCACACCTTGGCTCAGGCGATTAGAGGATCATCAGTGATACTCCCACTAGGTTTATATCTGGGACTCTCCACCATTTGACCTTAGAACTGAAGAAGCTTCTCGGATGAGAGGTGAAACGTCTTCAAGCAACTTAAAGAAGTCCAGACGCTTTTCTTTCCAAGCTCCTTCAACTTTTGTAAAGCTTGGCGAGCATCACATGATGATTGCGTGCTATGGCCGTATCAGTCCAGTTCACTTCCCAAGGCCTTGGTGAGCATGGTGAATATTTTTATCGAAGTCATCGTTAGCCAGTATTCTTAAATGTACAAACATTATGCCAAATTAACACTTTTCCCAATCAAAACAACAAAGATGGCAGCTCACCAGCCTCTGCCAAAGCTGACTAAAAACCTGCAGTGATCAGGAACTACTTAAAAAAAAAAAAAAGAACTTCCAAACAACGTGAATTATTTTAAATCATCTTCTGCATTGCTCGAGCATCTCCATTTATGTAACTTACACAAAACTGAGGCTAAAATGGTTGCAGGATGTCTTATTTTGATTACAAGTGAAGTTTTTAGTACAAAATATCGCATGATCTCCTTTGGATTAACTGCACTTAAGTCTGTCGGGTGATTTGTCTAATAATGGGTTATGTTCACATATGAACACAAGAAGACAGCAACCTATTTTTGTTGGATGTATCTGTGTATGTATCATAACAGCTCTGACAGCTTTTCATGTACTTAGTGTTGACAGGTAAAAATTTGAACACTGACACGCAAGCACCAGCCCTCTGGCTAACAGGTATTGACCAGTCAAGCTAGTTTTTGCCTTTTGTTCAAAATTAGAGAGAGTGAGGGCACAACTGGGTTGAGCATGCAAAACAGATGCCGTAAAGGGCTGGGTGCCTGGCTACAAATCCACCCTGAGGGCAATTACCAGGTGCACAAAGGCAAAAAAAGCCCCCCACCCAAACAAAAAAGGATTAACATATGGAAATGTTTGTTTTCTAGACTCACATGCATTGGTTCAGCTTGCTGTTGAGGAAGCTGCAAGAGGTAGAAGTTGATCTCATGACAACCTGCATGTCATCTGACAGTGTTATGTTGTTGTTTTTTTCTTCACAGCCACCATCCCCAGATGACTTGTCTATTGTGTGTTTCACCAGTGGAACCACAGGTAGTAAATGTTTCTGATGTTATAGAAATATCATATGTGTCACATTTGCAGTTTGTGATATAAAAATACTCCATTATTAAGTAAGAAGCACATAGGATTTGTATTCTCATCAAACTGTGTTGGCCAGTGACTCCAGAAGCAGCAGCAGGTCACAGGTAGCGCTTTTTCAAACCTTTCCTGTTAAAAAACAAACAAACAAATAAGGTTCATCTATTCGGACTTATTGCACGGCAGGGAGGTTTACACATAAACCACAAGTCTTGTGTTTTCTAAGAGCTTTCTGAGTGCAAAGCATGTGCCACTGCCTGTGGTGAATATGAGGAGTGTGACAGTTCCAACTGGGATCAAGAATGCTTACATTAAAAGCACTCACAGTGCTCGGTGCTGCTTATAAGCCACGCGAATAATAAATATAAAAATAAAACAGTGTTGGCCTTTCAAAATGCCTAAACTAACTAACTTTAGATGCTTTCACATAGTATTGTTTAAACACTTAAAGCGCTAAAATTATTCAAAGCAGTGATGTTTTCAAAGCCTTAAAGAGAAAGGTGTACAGGAGACATGATGCTGGTAAGTTATTAAAGTCAGTCCACAGTGCAGTTTATTGTAACTCGTGTTGTGCAATTTCTATTTACTTTACTTTGAACTGTATCATTTACTGTAAACGCAGGTTCTTCATTGCAGCACAAGAATCCAGTAGTGAGAGAATCATTAACCCATTCCCCTCCCCAACCTCCTTCATTACATAAATGTCATGGCTTAGGCCACAATGCTCCGTTTTCAGAAGCTTCACCCCACAGCACCATCGACCACTTAAACCAACAGTAGGAGGGAACAAAAACAGGGTCATGTGAGGACCCACTAGTGTCAGATTGCAAATTGCAGCTCCCACATCCACGGTCTGTTGAAAATCCTGCCTCCTGCTGGCGATAATGACAAACACATGCAGGCACTCCAGCAGAGGATTCGTTTTCCTCACATCACTCTCCGTTTCTTGAGAATTCCCTCCCGCGCTGTTGCGACATCTAGTCTATACTGAGCGTACAAGATTGCTTACAGCTGTTTGAGTCAGCTGACATCTCAGAAAGAGGAACCTTAGTTTCTAATAACCACTCTTTAAATTTGTGAAGGAAGGACTGGGAATGAGAATAAGATTAAGAGGGCATTACAGTAAGAGAGAGTACTGTTTTTTCAGTGCTTATTAGGAAATGCCAAGAGAGGAGGAAAAAAATAGGAGAAGTTGAGGTTGAAACTGTGATGTAATTATTTCTATATGCTTTAGAAATAAACCATGCAGTTTGCATGGTTTGTGCAGACTGGCATGTGTTTTTGCAATATTCATAATACTGGATTCTGTTTAATAACCTAATGTATAAGATGCTGTGTTAACACGACTCGTTTCTGGCTTCCAAGTCATAAATAAAATTCTGCTGAACCAGGTCTTTCTTTCCAAGCCGAATTCCTTTGGTGTTCACTTGGATGACTGTGTGCTCCTAGTGAGGGAATGTGTTGTGAAATCTGTTGGGCAATTTCATTATAGGTTTTTTTCCTTCTGTTCAAACAGGAAACCCAAAAGGAGTCATGCTCACCCATGGAAACGTGGTAGCTGATTTCTCAGGCTTCCTTAAAGTAACAGATGTAAGTCACCCTCTCCTCTCTGAACCTATGCTCAGGAAATGTTTCACACCTATCCCCCAGTCGTTTATGGTCTTTTGCTCAGTGATTCATTAGCCTGGTTGCAATGTGTTCATTTTCTCGTCCACACAAATTCTTGAAAAGCCGAGTTTCTGTGTCAAAATAGCATCTTTAACTCATTTTACTGTGTCTCTTGTGTGTCCTGCAGAAAGTAATTTTCCCCAACCAAGATGACTGCCTCATTTCCTTCCTGCCACTGGCTCACATGTTTGAGAGACTTATTGAGGTAAATGTGCCGAACTGTCATCTGCAATCACACTAATGGGATAGTAATGACCTGAAGGATGTTTGTGGGGGAGGAGGAAGGAACTTCCTGTAAGAAGTATGACACTGAAGGTGGGTACTAATTACTGTAGGATTGGAAAAAAGGGAGAAAGAAACCACCCCAACTTTTCCTTCCCTGTCATCAGTTTTGCTTTCCATCTCTACAAAAAAATTGGCATTCCTGGACTTTATGGCAAGTGAAGGCACGTTACATCATTTCCTAGCCCAGTGAAACACACACACACACACACACACACACACACAGATGACAATCTTCATTAATATTTGTAAAAGCTTTGATAATCAGTAATCAGGTTAGGTTACTCAAAGACAACATCTGCATGCACATGATTTACTATAAAAGCAGCAGTTCCCTGCAGCCTGCAGGTCACTGATAGTATTTCTCCTTTGCCCTGCAGCTGAGCAGACTTTCAAAATAAGTTTCTGTGGAATATTAGGACTGGCAAACACTGTAGGGCATTGCAGTAAGCTTTACAAAGAGCCCACTGTCTCCTGCCTGTGGAAAAAACAGAGTTTCATTTTCATTTTTAGTCACAGTCTTTGTACAGTTACCTTTCCGCCCATCCTTCCACTGGGATGCTTTCTCTGTCTAGAGGTTTGCTTTTCATAGGCACATCTCCCACAAGAAACCCTGGGCATGTTCCTGCCAAGAAATGAGGAGTGTTTTTTAAATTAGGTGTTTATTTACATGTTACTTACAAGAAGCTCTATAGCTTCCTTTATGCTCTCTATGCCATCTCTTTCAGTTACATGCCAGATGTTATTTCAGGCCTTAACTAAAAGCTGACAGCGAAGAGAGCAGTTACAGTGTAGACCTCAGTGAGGTATAGTGGCAGTAACTTGTGGCCCTTTACTAAGAAGCTCTGAGTGTGTGCTTTTGCTGCTGCTCATTAGTAACTCTGGATTCATCTTCAAGCCTAACAGCAAATATTAAAAGGTGATCAAATCTAAATTAAGTTGGGCAATAAATGTGTAGATTCAACTTAGATCATTTTTGTGTTGCACATGGGTGTGAGCGGTTAGGCTGCATCAGGTTGAACCTGTCTGGTAAGCTGCTGCTAGCAGCACATTTGTAGACAGCGTGAGACTCAGACACAGGAAACCACCTAATCTTCCCAGAGAGCAAATACACCAGATCACAAAATAGAGCTCAAGTTCAACAGTCGCAGACAAACACAAACACACAGCTCTATATCTGATGCTGGCGAAGTCTCAGTCAAAGAGAGAACACAAGGCGGTCCCCGTGTTTTGCATGTCCTTAGATGGTGTTAGAAACCGGAAAGCAGACACTTGTGGTGCCCTTTTTTTTTTTCAGTTTGACAACAAAAAGAGGCGCGCTGAGTTGATAGTCAGTTTGTGGAAGTGTCACAATCTGCATATGATCTAGAAAGAAGCATGCGGTGGTGTAGCCGCATGAGAACAAGAACTGCGAAATGAACTTGAGCATTTAGTAATTCTCTTTCAAACACTTTGTGTATTTCTATGGGACGCAGTTCTGGAACCCAAAAGTAAATCCTCACTGCGTAATGAGTCACTTTCTCTGCTGCTAACTATAATTATTAGAGGTAACACAAAGGGGTCATACCTGCACTAATACAGATTGTAGTGTTACATAAAAATAAATCAAGTCGGGTTGTTTAAAGCCACTTGAAACAAAACAAAACAAGGCTGTCCATCATGTCTCCACGCCTCGTCCAGTCTGGACTCATAGTTACTGGAACGATGACATCACACGTGACACTCTCTTCTATTTCACTCACCTTGAACAGCTGCCAGAAAAAAAGATAAAACTCCACTTGGACCAACTATAACTGGAAGATGCTGTGTAAGCACTGACTAATCATAAGTGAGTCATGGGTGCTACTTTTCCCCCCAATCAACCACTTTTTCATTAATACTTCAGACACATTTATCTGATAAGACCTCTGCAGAGGTGTTGCCTGAACATGCCTTGGAGCCATTTTGCATTTTTTTTATACCCTGTACTGGTGTTTTTACGCAGCTAAATGAAAGTCTTCCACGACTAAAGTCTTTACTACATTATATTTATCATACAACGTGTGTAGACCTTTGTTTGAGCATAGGTTCTGACATAATGAGAGCAAGATCATGTGCATGACAATGTAAAAACACTACCGAAATAAACGTGCAAGCTATGAAGTTCCTCTTTTTGCTAAATGACATTAAACGAGTTGCGACTGTGGGAAAAACAAGCCTTCCGACAAGTATGATGACTGGTGCAGCCAGTATTTCACGCGGGTGCCCCTCGAGGGCCAGTATTTTTTTTTTTTTTTAATCAGAATTTACTCATTAGTGATGCTTCTCTTATCATCTGTATTACAGTTAGGTGAATGAGGTATTAAATGTTATAGAAACCTCCCTTATGAGTGTTTGCCAACATTATTTATTGGTAGTAATGTGACTTTATTTTTAATATTTCATGATTAAAGGCTCCACTTTCAGTGCTGGTATTTTGTCTGCAATGATATCAGAAGGTTAGGAGTGTTCATTGCTCAGTTGTGTTATATATGTCTGTCTGCAGTCTGTGGTGTACTGTCACGGAGGACGGATTGGGTTCTATCAGGGCGACATCCGTCTCCTCCCAGATGACATGAAGGCCCTGCGGCCGACCATTTTCCCCGTGGTGCCTCGACTGCTCAATCGCATGTATGACAAGGTGAGATGAACAGATACCAAGACTGCTTTTGTTTGAAGCTGTTGTTAGTTCTGACTGAAGCAACCTGTCCATTCCACTTAGAATTACAAAAGATGTTTGGTCCTGTAACAGGAAAACAAGCACCTAAACTGGCAAATGTTACAGTTTAAATGTGAATGTAGTTTCCTCTAACTCTCCAGCATATACCATTAAATCAAGTCTGCTCAACCCTAGAACCTCTAAATTTCAAAGAGAGCCATTAGGGGGTAATAATGTGAATGGTGGCTATTTGTTGGTATTTCTTGCTAGCAGATAATTTTGCTAATTATCTACATAAATAGCTGGACATGTTTTAACCGCTACATCAGCTGAGACAGGGCTGTCGTCAACTAAGAAATGTGTGTTTTCGCTTTGTTACCAGATTTTCAGCCAGGCAAACACCCCGTTAAAGCGTTGGTTGCTCAACTTTGCTGCCAAGAGAAAAGGTGCTGAAGTCAGCAGCGGGATCATTCGCAGTGACAGCGTCTGGGACAAAATCTTCTTCAGTAAGATTCAGGTAAACGGTGTTTCCAGCCCCTAAGCACTGCGCTACTATGGACAGACTCTACAGCTGTTCTTATAGCCATGCTACATCATATTATATATGCTACGCGTGGTTGTGAAAAAATGAATTATGATCCATTTTAATATCAAAGTTACATTTATACATATGTTCCTGTGTGTTTTTAGAGAGAGAAAAAAACAGTTGCATAACTATCATAAACAAGTAGGTTAACAGGACAAGTAGCAGGGAAGGACGTTTACATCCAGACGTACTTCATTGTTGCGTTTAAGCCTCTTGGTATTTGTGCTAGTTATGCAACTTACCTTGAATGTCAGTCATTCCCCTTATTGTTACTACTTATTTTAACCATCCTTGATTAAAATCTCTTAAAATCTCAACTAATCTGCTTCTTCAGGACTGTGTTGGTGAGATTGTGTTTGCATTTTATTAGCCATGCACTCAATGAAACAGTCTTTGTCCTACCAGGTCACTAGTGATTTAATCTCAGTTTATTGAGGTGTGCAAGTAACACTCCTGTGAATTTAAAAGTAAAAAGTCCAAAGTGGCACATGTGAGTAAGGCTAACTTTGCACAATGTCCCGACTTCTTGTCCTCTCATTGTTCGCACGTCATGTGTGAAGGTCAGAATGTGACAACATCCGGACTGGTGCCGTGAAGCTTTGTGGTTTATTTTTAAAACAGAAAATAATGAGCCTTCTGTATTTACAATGTGTTTCTGCAGGCTAGCTTGGGAGGAAGGCTGAGGATGATTATAACAGGAGCAGCTCCTACCTCACCCACTGTCCTGGGATTTCTCAGAGCAGCTCTAGGATGTCAGGTCAGACCCATTAAGTGTGCCCTTATTTCTCTAACAAGCCCCTGTGATATGAGAGTAGGTCTAAACCCTTAACCCTAATCATAACTTTACAACTGTCAAGTTTTTTGCTGTCAGTAATTTTACAGATTTTGATTCACAAGCTAACATCTACATTTGCTTCAACATCACGTGTGTCTGCGTGCAGGTGTATGAGGCATATGGCCAGACAGAGTGCACAGCTGGCTGTACCTTCACCACACCTGGAGACTGGACCCAAGGTAGGCGACAGTGATTGTGCAAGCATGTAGAAGACAGATCACAAGACAGATGTATCCTTATCTGTCTTTGAAGCACTGAACCTGTTTACGTGACTCAGTTCAAAGGTTTTAAAATGTTAAAAATGGGTTATGATTTTAAGGAATGACCAACAACCATAAACCTAAATAGATCCCTAATTACAAGTCTTTCACAACTACTTGGCACTGTTAAAAAGCTTAAAACTTTGTGAGTGAGCATGCAGTTTTGAGCTGATGTGATGGCATAGACCCTCAAGGAGTATCTGTTTTGCACCCAGGTGGAAAAAAAGCATAGGCTGAGAGTGTGTGGCAGGCTGAGGAAGAAATGACTAAGGAGAGTACTGTTAGAAAAAAAAACAAGTCTGGAATTGTGAGCAAGACAGGGAGGAAATAGCTGTTAGGTCATATTGCAATAGTTAACACTGCAAGTTTAGGTGATTTCCAACAACAACAAGCTCAAATAAAAGACCAATATCTGCTATAAAGACCCGTTTTTACCCTCCAGATTGGGTGTATTGTGGCTGTGTTATTTTCAGCAGCCAGGCATTGCAGGTAATTTCCAAGTAACCTCTATGCATTCATATATGCGTGAAACTCTGTTCTGATTGGCTGTCTAAGTCAGTATAATGTGGATCTTTCTCTGAGAGAGAAATATATTTGCTGCACGCAGTTAAGAGACAGTTGAAGCGAAACAAAGTGCTGATTTTCATTTTAATTACTCATTTTCCTGTCCTAGTTCAAAAGTGATTGGAAAGTTTTTCATACATATAAAAAAATATATACACTGTTCCCTTTTAACAGTGCAACACAAATGCAGAACAACAAGAAGACTGTAAAAACAACAAAAGTGACAAGTTAACAATAGAAAAAGAAGGCGGAAAAAAAGCACATGTGCATGAATGCATGAAGCCATGGGCAGGTGTTATGCAGGGGTGCACGTCTGGATCGGTGGGTGGGTTTGCTAACAAACATAAAGGGTAACACAAAAGTCAAAGAAAAAATTAAAGACTAATATTATTTAAAATGATGTTAAAAACTACTAAAATAAATCTAAATTATACTAAATTTAAAATGTTATTACAGCTAAAGAACTGAACATGAAGCTCAGAAAAATAGGCTGATATTATTATTATTATTATTATTATTATTATTATTATTACATTATGTTAAAGTAATCAACTCAAAACCTCCTTTTTGAAAAGTAAAAGCTTTCCCTGTGTTTATGGCCACATATTTTTTGAATTGATTGTATTGCATAAACGAAGGTCTGAAGCAAACAAATGTGCTCTAAGTGTCAACCTATTGTGAGACAGTGTGAGACAGAGCTTCACAATACAGTCAAGCATCACCCCCTGCTGTTCACTTCTGATAATTCACAGATATCTGTAACGCTGTCCCAAATGATGACGACTAGTTTTCCTTTAGATTTAATTAGTTAGTAAAAATATAGTTAATTAAACCACTTTTCCTCCTCACATAGAATTGATGCTCAGTGTTGAGCATTTTATCAATTTGTAGCCCTCCTTTTTGTTCAACAGTGGAAAGTGAGGAAGGAAATTGAGTTGTTGTGTTTCTAATGTTTCTTCTTGTACTGACCAACAGGCCACGTTGGGGCTCCGCTGCCATGCAACCTCATTAAACTGGTGGATGTACCCGAGAAGAACTACTTTGCCTCCAAGGGAGAGGGAGAGGTAAGCAAAGCGATTTCAACAGAAACACAAGATGCACTTAGAGAGCACAAACCTAACTTAAAAGCAGCATTTACTTTTAAGGAAATAGTATTGTATTTTTGATATATTCACTTTCTCTTCTTTGTTCTTTTTAAACGTACTTTAAGACGTTTGTAGTGCAATAAAAATCACACACACATATAGGTGATAATGGATAGTAGGTACTGATTTGTAAATAACTGAAGATAAACAGCATGAGCTTATTATTAGTTATTATAAAATTATACTATAGTTTATTATAACTAACTAGGCAGCTCATTCACTTTCTCTTCACAATACTTTATTTAAAGATAGAAAACACATTTTGGGGTCAGCTTGAAAGAAAGATAGATGTGAAATGTAAAGGTAAGGCCTAAGGTCCAATGACTTAATGTTTGGATGCAAATGCAATATAATCTAATATCTAGAATCCCCATGCACCAGTATCATTTCCTAAATTTTGTCAAAACAAACAAAAGCAGTAGAATTTTAAGAACTGTTTAATGATTTAATCAATTTTATAAAAGTTTGACCTTAACTGACCTTGAAGAAGTTGCCAGAGGTCCAAAGAAATGTGATATTTGGAATCCCCATATTTTGCTTCCTATATGCCTTTATGTTGTCAAAAAAAAAAACAATAGCAGTTAGAAACATAGCTTTAAATAGCTCTATTATCACTATTATCATTTTGGCTTGTAGATCAATCTACTGGCCTTGAAGGAGAGGTCAGAGGTCAAATGTGACATGATATTTTAAATATTTATATAGCACTTTCTATCTGTTGACAATACACACCATACTTATAAGAGTCATAGTTTTAAGTTATAAGGCTTTTTGTCCATTTTCAACCAATAAATTATTAATTTGACCTTCATGACCTTGGTGCATGTAAGGCACATTTCAGTGGCTTGTTAACAAGACGCCACTCTACACCTCTACAACGTTTTACGAGAATTCATTGAAAACTTGTTTGTAGACAGAATGACACGTATGCATGCAAATGCAACCAAAAACGTAACCACTTTTGTGGTAGAAATAAGTAACATACGTGCATATGTAAGGATGTGTGTAGGTCTGTAGGTGTGTTTTCACTGTATGCCAGAGAGTAGTTTTTACAGCTTTGACGTGAGCATTTTGAAATGTCAGGAAATGAGGGCAGATGTGAAGTGTGTTATAAAGATCAGAATTGAAAACTGATTATCAGCATACCAGCATATAGGGGTTGACACAGAGGACAAATACAGTAAAGGGAAAAAGAAAGTACACATTTCTAAAGTTTTACATGTCTGCATATAACCTCGCCAGGTTCTGAAATTAGGTAACTGCACCTCAGATGGAGAACCACACATGACTTATTACACTGTTTACACTTAATTTTGGAATCTGATAAGAACCGGATATTTTTTTTATTATGTCCTGATATGTAAAATGTTAGAAAGATGTACTTTTTTTCATGTGACTGTACATGTTTATAGGAAGGGTAACGTGTACAATTTTCGGACTTTATAAACAACGTTGCATGTGTTTGTAGAGGACATGTGCTTAACCTCTAACCCTGACCCTGTTTGACTTTTCTAATCTGTCAACCAGATTTGTGTAAAAGGACCAAACGTGTTTAAAGGCTACCTCAAAGACCCAGAGAGAACAGCGGAGACACTGGATGCCGATGGCTGGCTCCACACGGGAGATATCGGGAAATGGCTACCTGTACGTATACGCAGCTTACATTTGAGACTAGTCATAGATTTTGAAAAATCCCTTGTGTTTATATGAGAACAATCCATAATATTTTGTTTAAAATGATATTTCTCGTTTTCCGTAGAGTGGCACGCTGAAGATCGTTGACAGGAAAAAGCACATTTTCAAGCTGGCGCAGGGTGAGTACATCTCCCCTGAGAAGATCGAGAACATCTACATTAGGAGCGAACCTGTGGCACAGCTTTATGTTCATGGAGATAGTCTGCAGGTAAGGACATTTAATCAGTTACAGGAAGTGCAATGTGAAGTAGAACTCCTGCTCTAATTTATGTGTTCCAAGGCCTGGTAGTCATCTTTGGCTCCTAAGAGCCTGCAAGTACATCTGGGCTATGTGTTACTTAGTGTTGATTTTCTATTTTGATCACTATCCAATACACTTTGTTTTTTTTCTCAGTCCTGTTTGGTAGGAATAGTTGTTCCTGACCCTGAAACCATGCCTGAATGGGCCAAGAAGAAAGGTATCTTGGGCACCTACGAGGACCTATGTAAAAACACTGTAAGTGGCATATGGTTGTAACACTTATAGTTAATATTATTAAAACCTACTGGAAGTTATTTAGAAATGTAACAAAGCTCCCTCTCTCCTTTGTTTAACAGGAGTTAAAGAAGGGAATACTTGAAGATTTGGTGCGTCTTGGAAAAGCCAGTGGCCTCCATTCTTTCGAGCAGGTAAGTAGGAACTTAACTGTTTGTAAGTGTATTTTTTCTTGATACCTTAAGACATGTAAGATAACATTTTACAGTATCTCCATAAACAGTATGTGCCTGATGTAACATCTTTTAGATTAGATTTTAATGTCTTTAAGTAATCTAGTTATTCACAAATCCCTCCAAGCAATACCACAATATCTAAATTAATGAAATACTGCAGATACAGCTATGGTAGTAAAAATATATGTTTTAAAATAATAATTAAGATATTAATGTTTTAAATCATTTCAAAGGAAATTAAGCCAAGTGAAACAAGAATGCTACTGGCATAAATTCTTGTGCTGTTTGATAAGTTATATGCTACATTTATATACTATCAGGGATTGGTCTTGTGATTCTTGTAAGAGTATTGGCTAACAATGCATTTGTGGCTATAAGATGAAGTAAACTTAAGAGCAGTATTTATCTCATTCACCATCTTGTTTTTTTCTTTTGTTTTATTCTTCTAAAGGTGAAGAACATCTACATTCACAATGAGATGTTCTCCATTCAAAATGGCCTGCTGACTCCGACGCTAAAGGCTAAAAGACCGGAGCTGAAGGAGTTTTTTAAGGCGAAGATTGATGAGCTCTACAACAGCATCTCTATGTGAAGGCTGGCGGACCTGAGTTTTCTTAAAGCAATCAAACAACAACAACAGACGCTTTGTCCAGCGACCTGCAGTGGGACAAAGATGTGTCACCTGACGCTTAACGTGCTTTCGGAAAGCAAAGCAAAACTGGCCCAACGGTAGATGATTAAAAATGCCTAGATAAAAACAAATTAAAGAAATCAATAAAGCGAAATACAATGCACATTGTCATATGTATTTCCTTTTTATGTACGCATTCACTGTTTCATAATTAATTGAAAACATATTTTAAATCGACACTTAAAAATTTTAGTCCATAAAAAGGAACGTATTTCTTTTTTCGTGTGACATGAATTTCTGTCACAAAACAAAAACAATTTCAGGGTTAGCCAGCAGAGGGCAGCATGGAGTTACCCATAATGAATGTAAAGAATGGTTACTGGGATTTTATAAGGGGGTGAAAGGAAACTTGTTCTTACTACAAATGAAGACGCATCATAAATGCCAAAACTCTCCAATTATTTAGGGTGGAATGACTCAACCGTTTTAGGGGTGTGGCAATGTGTTGACTTTATTAGCTAGCATTAGCTGTAGGGATACTGCTACTTACTGTGAATTAAGTTCAATTAATCAACTGTCAGTTTATTAGGGGACAGGTTAAAAAGCTGGGGGAGAACGTCTTGGCACAATTCACGTGATGTGCTGATAGCTGATTTCTGTATGCATACATTAAACAATGATTTAAAGGAGGACAACAAGCTAATGCTAGCAGATTCCCACATGGTAGGTAGAGTCTTATTAGTACATCACTAATACAAATATCAACTGATTAAATTCAAAACCAATGTCTCAGTCAGTTTGACTCACGCCTATTAATTTTAATGTCAGATGGAAAATCATGTCACCGAAAAACTTTCCATTAAGTTATTTTAGAGTTTAGTTTTTAACATTGGCTTCTCACATGATTCACACTGTCAGTGAATACAAAAAAAGGTAATAATGTCCACGAAATGGTGTGTATTGTACGATGTAGTTTTGTTTTCTTTGTTTTAATTGAGGCATTTAAAATCATCCATACATTGCTACCTGCTATTGACCCAAAAACAAATACACCCACTCCCCAGCATCAGAAACTCAGCATCATCATTCCCACTTCCTCAGCTCTTCTTTCCTCTTTAAATCTACCAGCCAAACAAAACTCATCTGTTTTACAAGAGTAACACAGTCATACGACAGCAAGTGTGATGTTTTAGTGTATAGTGTAGCTCCAGGAGATGTCAAAATGTACATTAATGCTGACACCTTGTAGAATTGTAATGGATTTCATCCCCAGTGGAAAAAGTTAGATTTTCTTTGAATAAAAAAACGGCGCTAGTAAGGCGGCTGATACACCACCCCGAACAGATACAAGAATTAAAGTTGGGTATAACCCAAATATGGTGCAATTAGATGAAATTACACCCTTCTGTTTGAAAGCAGATTTACAATAATACGGTTCAGAGAGAGAGCAGCTGCCTTTCAAATCATCGCTGTCCACACTGTCCCATGTAAAGCATCTCAATGTCTGAGCCACACCCAAATTACACTTTGTGTCATGTATCCGCGCACTCATTCATTATGTCAGTTCAACATGGCTGCAGTCAGAGGTTTAGCATGCATGCTCCTTGTTTATGTAAGGGCCGGCGATCTGTAACGGTCATCAAGGTTCAGACTTCTTTTTCACTCATCTTTGCACAAAGAGAATGTCAGGTAAAAGAAAACAAAATATCTAATGCAACACCAGGTCTCGGGGCAATGCATGCAATTTGCCCTGTAATGCTGGGACCATTGGCATTTAACGAGAAAAAAGACAAGCATTTCTTTGTGGTCATTAGGAGCCGGTTGTATCTAGCTGCTGACAGCCACAGCTGCAGGTACAGGGCTGTTTCACTTAGAAGAGCCAATGATGAATTCCGCTAGAACAAACATCAACTTTTAAACAAACGATACCATGTTTTTTAAAAAAGGTTTACACGTAGAAGTAATGTATTCGCTTTTTAAGTTGATTACCGTCCCAAAGCATAAACAATGCGGATGTACATAAATGAAGACAGCTAGATGTAAGCATATTTATTGAATCAATGGTTTGAATGAATTTTTTTTCTCTCTTATTGCGTGTAGTGAGATGAACTGTACTTATTTATTTATCTATTCTGCTGTAAAAATGGAATAAGCACCATATCCTTGTAATGATCGAGTGCAGCAATCGGGATGAGGGAGGTTGGGGATTAGGACAGGGGCAGTGAAATAAAAAATGTTCTGGAATGATTTTCAACTAGTGTCTTGGTCCTTTTTTAATGATGTTGAATGCAATTTTTTATGTCAGGATGGTAACATGAAAAAAGACTGAACTATCCTCCAGATTAGCAGTGATGAGAGGAACTCATAAAGGACAGTACCAACCACAGTATCAAAATACTCCATTAAGTAAAGGAATAGGAGTATTTTAAGCTTAATGCACTTCACAAATCTATTTACACTCATATCAAAATATTATTTTATTTTCTAAAAGGTAAGTAATATTGTTTTTAGATGCAAGAAAGACTGTGTTCCTTTGGCCCTTTGTCACACAATCAATCTTAACATGTGATGAGAACAGCTCTTAAAGAACAGTTGAAAGGAAAGCTGGGAGAGAGCAGGGGAAAAATGCATCAACCCAATGAGCTAAACTAGCACCCGAAATAGTGGTCAAAATGGTTACAATATCTTGCCAAAGTTCAAACTCAACATCACAATGAGGACGAAAGGTCATTTAAATGACTTTGAACACAGCATGGTTATTGGTGCCAGGTCTAAGAATGTCAGAAACTGTTCCCTTACTGGGGTTTTCCCACAGAACCGTCTCTAGGGTCTACAGAGACTGGCCTGAAAAACAGAAAATATCCTGGGAGCAGCAGTTATCTGGGGAAATGACTTGTTGATGCCAGAGGTCAGACGAGAATGGCGAAATTGCTTTGAGCTGATAGAAAGGCAACAGCAACTCAAATAACCACTCACTACAACCAAGGTATGCAGAAGATCATCTCTGAATGTGCAACACACCAAACCTTGATCCAAATTGCTACAATAGCAGAGGACCACAACTGTTGTCACTCTTGTCAGCTAAGAACAGAAAACAGAGGCTAAGATTTGCACAGGCTCACCAAAACTTGAACAATAGTAGATGCATGCATGCATCCTGCCTCTTCTGGTGTAATATTAGGGACATTTTCTAAGCACATGTGAGCTCCTTAGTACCATAATTTAAATGCCACAGCATACAGCAGAATTGCTGACAATGTCTATCCCTTTATGACCAGTGTACCTGTCTTCTGGTGGCTCTTTGCAGCAACACGCTACAGTATGTCACAAACCTTTAATCACCTCATGTTTCTTACTGTACTCAAATACTTTCCAGCACCTTGCTGAATCTATACCACCAAGAATTAAGGCAATTCTTAAGGCAAAAGAAGAAGCTTAGGGGGCGTTACCTAATGAAGTCTATCAATGCTATGTTAAGCTAGGCTGAGTTCTTTCTTTGTGTCCATTTCTGCAAACGAACTTTAAAACAGACCCAATTTTACTATGGCAGGGCAGTGATTTCACTTTTATCGCATCTGTCAAGGCATGGCAAGCATGAAGGTCGACATAAACGCTTACCAAATCTTTCCAGAGTTTCTAAATAGCATACAAATGCGAATAAATCGCTTCGGTCGTGCGTTAAAAGTGGTGATTGGCAGCTGATCACATATTCTGCAGGTGTGCTTGGTTGCTAAGTAACGCACAGAATGGTCAGGGGACGATAAAGGCAGAACTTGAAGCATTAGATTAAAGACACTCTCTCCTAATTATATTTTTTACTAGTACCATTAGCTGAAGCAGTTTTATAGTGTAGCAGTTCACTGAATGGCAAGTGATTTGGTCTTTAAGTCAGTTTAATTGGAAATGGATCGATACAAGCGCCAGATTAGACTCCGTTGTGACAGTGGATTACCTATCAAACGAGATACACCCGTGAAACCAGCGCTGACCAGACGAGACCGTAAGAAAAACACTGTAATACACATTTTAACGCAGTCTACATTAAAACGTTAAACTTCAGGTGGCTTACTTGTTTATTTAAAAGTTAAAGTTTTAATCTTGGTCTGAGCCTAGTTCTCATTGTGAGGACAAAAAGGTGTTGGGAAATATATTATGAACACCTTCATGTTTCTTATCTCAGGTTTTAACTGCTTTTCTAAATCTGTTAAATCTACTTAGTGTAAACCTAAGAGGAGATCTAATATATCTATTGATTGTACACTTTAAAAAAAAAAAAAGTGTAAATAAAGGCAAAGCCATTTTCTGTTCTCATTAAATTGTTCTCTGCATCCATGCTTTCAAACTTTAAGAGCACAGGAAACTTCTATTCCGCAAGCATTATGAAGCTTTTCCAGAAGAACCTGAGAGGGAAGTCACGAATGACTCCACTGTCAAACCAAAGAGCCCAGTATCTGTAAGTGTGCCCAGATGTTTTGTATTCATGTAAGATTAACAGTCACTGATGTCCAATATTTACTAGCTCACAATTATGGGTGACGAGAAGAAAATATGAAGGAATCTACGTGGAGAAAAAAAACAAGTGAATGTTGATGCTGAAGCCACAAAGAGTCCCCCAATAAACTGGCAAGAAGTTAAAGTGACATGTGCATTTTGTTCTATAGAACACATACATCAGATTATGTGAGAAAAGAGTGAAGAGCAATTATTCAGAAAAATAAGGAAATTAGTGTTTGGTTGATGATTTATTTGTTGTAACAGCGCTTCTTGGCGATAAGTCTTATACTCTATTTCCCCTTAAAGGTGCATTGAGGAGCCGAGTATGTGGGTGAACAACCTGCCAAATTTCTCTGCCAGTGCCAGACAGATATATTTCCCTGAAGAATTATTACAACAACAAAAAAATCAGCAACCAAAGACAAATTTGACTGAATAGTTTAAGTATAAAAAAGCATTAGAATCATATGCTATAACCTTCAGTCACCAGATTCGTTTTATTTCCTCCCCTTTCTATGCTTATTCTTTTCACACAGGCCAACACTGTACACCATAAATCTACTTTTAGCTTAAGCACTCCTGCATTTACTGAAACTACCAGACACAAAGCAACCTTACCTGCCATTCAGGTGACTGTAGTAGAGGCTCATGAAGGTGATGAAATGTCGGGTAAAGAAGACGAGCAAAGCTTGGCAGTGACGCCAGAAAGCTTCACATTATCTAGCATGGAGACTGCCACAACTTTCAGCTCTGGTGACACAGAGGATGAGGACTTTTTAGACTCTGCAACTTCTAACAATCTTCCCTCTCCAGAGATCTTCAGAAGCGAAAACAAGGGTGTGTCTGAGTGCATTTGTATGTGTACATTTTTGTATGTCCACAGCCACACTTGGTCTCTCACTTTTTTTTTTTTTTTTTTTTTTTTTTTTGTCTTGATAGTGGAAACCTTCGATTTTTCCATTGAGGAAGACCTGCTGGATCTCCATCGTCACATAAAAAACTCCACTTTGTTGGATGTCAGCCATGCTGAGAGCATACACATGCATCATCCCCCTAACCTTTCTACCATCCTGGGTAATACTGGGAAAAAATCTCAGGCACACTTTAATTTTCTCTTTTTTTTCATTTTTTTTTTTTTCAGTTCAATAAATTCCACTTAATTGAACAAAGGTATTAAGAGTATAACTTTATTCATATTCAGTCATGTTTGGTATGTCTTTTTTTTGCAAGCTCCTTTTTTTTTTTTTTTTTTTTTTTTTTTTTTTTCTTTTTTCAAATCAAATCACTTTTATTGTCACATCACATGTGCAGGTACACTGGTACAGCACATGTGAGTGAAATTCTTGTGTGCGAGCTTCACAAGCAACAGAGTTGTGCAAAATACAATAATGTAAACAAGCAAAATACAAGAATGGCTACATCTGAAACTAATAAATATATGTACAATATATAATATATGCATTTCTGGATGTGTATACTAAAAAATTTTGTGTGTGTGTGTGTGTGTGTGTCTACATATTTTACAAATTAAATAGAGTAAACAATAAATAAAATATACAGAGTTGAGACATGTGCAAAACAGTGGCATTACTGTACAGTATCCTTAGACTCCATCTGATAATTACATTTAAAATGTTTCTCTTTTAGAAGTAGCAAATGAACAAAAAAAGGAACAGTAACTTTGTTTTTATAGCATATTTTAATGTTCTTAGAAAAAATGCCAAGTATGCTTTAATTAAATGCAGTCTTATTTACATGCGTACCCAAACCATACCTGTGTGTCTGAAAAGGAGTAACTCTGTCTGCAGATGCCTCCACTATTCTTGCTGAAAAGACCTGTGAGATCAGGTAAGTCTTCTCAGTTGAATCTCAAAGCGTTTAGTACTTGTGGCTCACGCAATTTAACTGCTTCATTCCTTATTTCTTTATCAAGCAACAACAGAGAAGCCGGATCTGCTGCTAAAGTACAAAATGACTCGTTGAAATCAGGTAAAGGCTCTCATTTCATAAGAAACATATCTTCCTTAAGTATTATTCAGAGCATGACTATTATTGCAAACTACGCTTGCCGACCACTTTATTAGGAACGCTTGTTCAATTCCTCACTAAAGCAAATGTATAATCAACCAATCACATAGCATCAACTACTGTATGTGCATTTAGGCACTAAGACATGATCATGAAGACCTGCCGAAGTTCAAACTGAGCATCAGAATGGAGAAGAAAGGTAACTTTGAAAGTAGCTTGGTTGTTGGTGCCAAACAGGCTGGTCTGAGTATTTTATAAATTGCTGATCTACTGGGATTTTTCTACTGGGTTTTACAGGAAATTGTCAAAAACAAAGAGGGAATATCGAGTGAGCAGCAGTTCTCTTGGAGAAAATGCTTTGAAGCCAGAGGTCAAAAATGGCCTGACTGCTTTGAACTGATGGGAAGGCAACAGTAAACAAATATTTAGAGCATTGCAACCAAGAGGATCTCTGAATGCAGGGCTCACCAACACTGAGTAAGAGAAGACTGGAGCAATGTTGCCTGGTCTGATGAGCCTTGAGTTTTTCTGCACAGTATTCACAGGCTAGAATCAGATTTTGGTGTTAACAAAATAAAAGCATGGATCGACCATGCCTTTTTAGCAGCAGTTCATGCTGCTGGTGGTGGGGGTGGTGTAATGGCATGGAGAATATTTTTCTGGCACATGTGGGCCCCTTAGTACCAAGTGAGCATCATTTAAATACCTGATTTCAGTCTAATAGAGCACCTATGGAATGTGGTGAAACAGGAAATCCACATTATTCATATGCAGCCAACAAATCTGCAGCAACTGTGTGATGCTATCATGTCAATATAGGCCAAATTCTTTGACGAATGTTTCCAGCATCTTATTGAAGTCAAGGAATTTGGGCAGTTCTGGAACCAAAAAGGCGCCCACAACTGTACTAGCAAGGTGTACCTAATGAAGTGCCTGGCAAGTGCATATATTTCATATGTATTTTAAAATCAACTCCACACACAGAAAATAAATAGATATTGTATAATTATTACGACTACTTTTGTGGTTTCTGTCCTAAATTTGCAGACAAAACCTTTAAGAGGAAAACCCCACCAAGAGTAAGAAGTCATCTGCCCATTTATTTACATCTGTTTAAATTTGATATGATGTAGATCATTTTTATTTTGTTAGGAACAAAAGTAAGAGGGATCACAGCCATGATCAAAATGACTTTTATTCCACAGCTCAGCTACAGAAGACCTATGTTGTGTAAGAAGAAGGTTTCATTCAAAAGCCCTGTAATTGCTGAGACCTTTGATGGAAAATGCATACCAGCCTCAAAGTTAATGACTCCCAGTCTCAACAAGCCATTGCAAATGTCCAGCCCACCTGAGGAGTTGAAGCCTGATGCAGAGATCAGCTCGGAAGAAGAAACATTAGCTCTGACCATGTTGCTAAAAAGGTCTGTCAAAACTAGTCATAAGAAACCCAAGCTCTTTGACTTTGCCACCGACAAGGAGAGAGATACTCTCTTTCAGGTCATGAGAGAAAGATGTGTGAAACTCAGAAGTGTTACTTTATTTCCTTTCACAGCTGTTTAGTGCACCGAACCATCTTTCCTGCCACATTTGAAGCTAGAATAAGAAAACAGAAAACTGTAGCTTTACCCCCTCATCTGGATTAGATTAGTCTAATTGTAGAAAGTCCTATATGAAAATGGTCTGTAAGTACTTAAAAGAAGGAGAGAAGAATCTATGGAACAAACTTTAAATAACATTTAAGAACTAATTAAAGAGACATGCTAGACTGGCGTTTATGTTAATATGAAAAAAGTGTGATGTGAAATGACCACTAGATGGCACATATGTATTTACCTTTAAAAACCATTGTCTGTCTTGTCCATACAGTGAGCTTTTCCACCTTTAAATATGATATATGTGTGTCTATATATGTGTGTTTTTTTTGCTTGTTGTGCTTGTCCATATTTGCATTTATTCTCGTGACACGTGTTACTATAGACTTTCTAAATGAAGAATGATTTAAAAGCAAAGTTTAAATGTATAAGATATGTATTTTAAGTATACTCCATCTATATTTATGTATATTTGTCTTTGTCCTCAAAATCTGCATATGTATTTGATTCAGAAAGTGTCTAAAGCAAATAAAAATACATTAAAATGCCTCTTGTGGCGATCCCTCCGTTCTGTGTTTGATGCGTTTCTTACACTTAATTATTTTCTCAACTGTGTCTTTCAATAATATCTGAAGTGTGTGTGTGTGTGTGTGTGTGTCTAGCCGTTCAGCAGTCGCACTTAGATAATTTTTTAGTGTGAATAAATTTCATGCTGTCACGATCCCCGACAAAACATCAACACAGCGAATCCACTCACCACGTGGTACTTATACCAAAAATATCAGCCAATCGGGTTATTTGTTGTAGCAGCATTGGCGCCCGGTGAGCCAATCAGAATAATGTAGTGGGTTACCAAGCTGTTCCTGTGACTAATGCGTGTCATATGACTGTGACACCCATGGAGACAGTTACAAGGAACAAGATTTGGTCGTGGATTTGAAAACGGAAAGAGACTTTCTGTACCGAATTCATTTTGGTACAAGATGCCTCCGACTCTCTTTCAGAAACTTTTTAACAAGAGAAATGCGTTTTCATCGCCGCCCCCGAGGTGTAGCAAAGAGGACCCAGCTTTCAGGTAGCTTATTGTGTGCGTGCGTGTCCGTTTGTGGTTTGTGTGTAGGGTTGTGCTTGTGTACGTTAATAATATTTATGGCTTTCGCTTTGACGTCTGAAAGGAATGACAGTGTATTTGGAGCAACGCTTATATTGAACTCGAGGCACTCTGCAGATGAGCATTGTGTAGTTTGGCTGATTTGACATCAGTGTTGGAAAAGTGTAGAGTGACGTGAGAGACGTGTGCGGTTAGCTACATGCTAATGCTAGCTGTTGGACGCTAGCGAGGCTGCTGCACGCGCTGTCTTGGTGGGACTTGACTCAGCTTGTTAACCATCACTTTTTTGCTCATAAGTAATTGTTTATGTCAGCTTATAAGTGAAAAACGCTTTATTGTCATCCCGAAGATAGTCAAATGGTGCTTGCAAGTTACAGTAGAAGTATCTTGCTTTCTCTTTGTCTCTCCCTTGCTCCCCCCTCCTCTTTCCCCTTTGTTTCTGTGGTAACAGCATTGTGGCAAGAAAAAACGCACGTGACAGTATTGTCGCGCTCTTTTGTAGCTTATCTTTGGCTGGATCCTGATAACTTGGAGCTAATTAGAAGTAGCATCCCTCGACTTTGCCTCTGTTACTGTACTCTCCACCAGACAACAGAGCAGGACACAGTGTGCTCTTAATGGAAGCACATGTGATCGCTTCATTCGGCCGCTGACGCATCCCATACCGTGCTGCTGTGTCGGTAGACTGTTGATGCACAGTGTTAATTTTACTGAAATAGCGCTACATGGCGTCTGAATATCACCTAACATTGCAGTGATGTTAAATAGACAAGTGGCTGGAGTTTACTTAGAACACCGATGCTTAGAACAAATGCAAGATGGCTTGTAGTGATTATAATATTTCCTGCACGCGTTGCTTGTGTTCCACATCCACTAAAGCAGATAATCATGTCATTTCCCATGTAGCTATAGAAAACATTTATCATTTCCAAACACCAGTGCTCTTTGATATTTACCCTTTAAAGATCTGGTCATGTATTTTAAAAATTAAAGGCAAGTTAACGCAGTATTGCGGCGACATGTTGCCCAATACTGTCAGGCTTGCAACTGGGCGTCCTTAGCATATATAATGTTTCCAATCATAATCTTAAAACAAAGTTTTATTTATGTATGGAGTACAAAACCGATGTAAGCTGCATAAGAACTCTAAGGTTACATTCAGCCTGACATGGCAATGAATCATTGAGCTGAATGGGAGTTGATTTGCAGTCTCCCTGTGTATTTTCTCTCACACACTCAGGGTCAGGTCTGCCACCATTGGAAAAACGTGCTCTAAAGCTTTAAATACACTGGCATTGCACAATGTTTCTCCCACCTTGTCACTCATGGGGAAGATATTTACCTGAAAGCGCATCTCCTTGTGGTGCTGCTTGCACTTTGGTCCATGCCTGAGCCAGAGCACGTTCCACTGTCATAAAGGTGCCCTGCACCCAGTGATATAAATGCAATCTGTGTGTGTGTGCGTGGAGGGGCGGGGGCTGACTGGCATCAATCCCAGAGCAAACAGGCAGGCAGCAGGCTTTTCTGTTAGCTCAGTGGTCAGCTGTGCTCTTCATACCTCTGGCATAAGCTTCCCATTCATCAAGCATGAAATGCTCTAGAGAGGACAGAACTGTGTGGAGACATGGTTGGAGAGGGACACTTGTGTGGTAGCAAGAATAGGCTAAGATGCAGCATTAGGAGTTTCTGCATAAAAGAAAAATGGTTAAAAGGAATTAAAAAAAACACTGAGTTGAGGGTCTAAGGGAGGGGAATCTAATGGGACAGAGTGGAACAAATAAGTTGGAGGATGAAGTGGTTAGCAACTGAGCATGCAAAATTAAAAGATGGACAGAACAGAGAATATAACGTGACTGCAGTCTACTGGCAGAGGTGGCCTGCAGAAATGATGACGTTAACAGTATTCTGAAGTAGAGCAGGGCGATATGACCAAAAATATTTATCACGATATACATATGAAAATTTGCGATAACGATATAACTGACGATATAATTGACACTAGACAAAATACTTTACAACTCCTCAACTTTATTAGTGCAAAACCCCCCAAAAAACATCAACGTATTTTCACTTAAACAGGCAGCTTTTTTTAAGTGCAGTAAAGTTATACAAAAAATTAACAGTGCAAATGCAAATTCCTTGCTGACAGTTTAACCAAAAGGCATTTCCAGTGGAAATTGGCCGACATATCCTCAGCATAACCATGTTTAATATCCACAAAACTTAAAAAGAGGTTATACACACACTATACGTAATATTATGTTGAAGCACAGTACGTATCACTCCGCGAGGCGCCTGCCTACGATAGCCGTAATGCTCCGACAATCCATTGAGCGGTGTGGCTTTGTAGCTTAACAAAGTCGTACTGAAACATTTGACAGATTTTCGAGTGCCGTGTACCACATAAAATCGTTTCGAGGTCAGTAAACACAACCAGAATTCATACATAAGGCACACGGGATTATAATCTGTCGATTTTCAGAAAAATCAAAGGATTGATTTTAAGTGTGCCGTATTTTCCAAATAACACAGTAATAACGACGGCCCGCTAGCATGCTCTACCAAAAATAGTGCTTTGTTGTGTATCTGACGGATGAAAGCCAAACCAGTTTCACACCACTGAAGTTGCAGCATTTTTACAAACCTGGTTCATCAGTTTCATTTAACGATCCCCTTTCGCTCTTCTCATTCTGCGTCGCCGCCATGTGCGTATGTAAACAAAGGCACTGCGCATGCGCGTTTTACCCTTATTTTTATCGCGATATTTCATTTTCCTATCGTTGCCCAACATTACACCGGTATTACTGTGAACGGTATGATATGGCCCAGCCCTATTCTGAAGTATTTTTTTAAAAAGCACTGTGTGAGAATTATACCATGAATAAATTTGGCTGGGTAGGATGCTGCAGTCAATTTCAATCAAGACGTTAAAAGAAAATGACCTTAAAAACCTCTGACAGGTTGGGGCGGGAAAATAAGCAAGCCCAATGTGACACCAGAAATAGCTTTTTTTAGTTTGTACATCAGGCTTATTATTGGCATTTTTCAGTCTATATTTTTTAATATCCAGAAGAGATGAAGTCTTTCCTGTTTTGCAAACCTCTGGCCTGCATACTGCATCACCGACACCATGCACTGCCACACCACTCCACTGTGCCCTCCAGAATACCATAGAGGGCAGTAGTTTGGCTGACCCTGAGAGGAAAGCCTAAAAAGACTCCTGTTTCCCTGGCTGCGGCATCTGACTGGGGACGGCATACTGTACATTACACCAAAAGCCTTTGGCTCACCCTGTAGCCAGTCTGAGACCTGATCATTAGCCAGTAGCTTTGTCCTCCCACTCACACCCAAACTGCTTGTCCTGGCAGCCTGCTGAGGAAACTTCCTACATGACCTGCACTAACAGACAATATACGAGTAAGAGAGTAAAAGCAGATTTACTCAAGTTTGATGTTTTCTCTTTAATATATAGATTTGTGGAATTAAACTTTTTCTATGGTAAACTAGGACTCACCTGTTTCCTTTTCAAGTTGATATAAAATGGTCACAAGTCTAGAAAATATAATAAAACTTTCGTGAATTTAAAATAAATTCGTACAGTGTATTGTAGATTTAGTAAATCATGTTTGACAAGCTTATTTATTACAGCCTGTGAAAATGCATGACGTTGCATTTGCTGGAGTACTACTTTTTTTGTTTCTCACACCGTGGAATTTATCTTTAAAAATGTTTTATTTATAGTTTGGGAGAAGTCGTGTCTCAGGTTCCTGATTGGCAAGGCGTCCTTCCTCCATTGCGTACTTTCATAACTCGGTGTGTCATGTGAGGCTTTCATCAATCTCAGGCTGTCATGTTTGTTGAGTGATCACATGGTTACCAAAGTCGCTGGCAAAAAAAACCTAAGCACCTTTGCAAGTGTTGATGAAGATGCACACTTTGTTTTTTTTTGTTTTGTTTTTTTAAGTAATGCTCTCTTCTCTTGTATCCTGTTGCTGTTTATCTAAAGTTATGAATCAACATGTGATCACTCGTACTGTCTCAACCCTTTTATCGCATCACTATCTTAAAAAATTCCCAGCTTGACTCTAAAATGAAAAACCCATCACAGCGTTTTTATGTATGCTTGTTCTGCTCTGCTCTCTGTTTGATTGCTTTCTTTTTAAGCACTCACTGTCGGTAAACTGACATGGATTACTGTGAATGTTATAGCTTTATTTTGCAGGGCTGCTTTCTTCCCTCGGTGCATGCTTTGTGAATGCTGCAGGCGTGCCAAGGTTCTGTAAAGACAGCGGCTGTCATCGGGTTCCTATCGGGGCTATTTCAAGTGGCCACACTCAGGCTTCTCAGAACTGCAGGGTCATAGTAAGGATATAATTTGATGTTAAAGCTGCAGGGGCATCACACACTTTACAGCGGTGCGCAAACGCGTTTGTATTCGTCACAAACTTTTCAGTATGTGCCCTTTAGCTTGATATTAAATTTCTATTACGCTCTGTGAGCCAAAGGGTCAGTGTCTATTCTACTATTTAAGCACAGTGTAATTATGTCTACATGTGCTACCAGAATGAAAATTATAGCGCCAGAGGTTGTATCAAAATGTTTTTGGCAGTGAAATAGCTGTTCTACATTACCTTTAGTATCCTAGCAGGTTCAGCTGTGAAATCTAAGCAGGGCTATTAAAGATGTACTGGAGGCAAAGGTAGAGAGGCAAGTTTCAGATGGAAGGAATATCTGCAGAGGGCAGGTAGTGGAAATATTAGACAAAGGATGATCAAGATGGAGGGGCCCAGCAGGTTGAAAAGAAGAAGACCACAGAGGAGGCTTGTGGATACATATATTAAAGGGGGACATTCAGATGGTTGGTGTGACAGAAGAGGATGCAACGGAGAGGGTGAGATGGAGGCAGATGATCCATGGTAACCCACGGATCGAAGAGAAGAAACATAATTTACCAGTTAGAATGTGATAACTCAAAACACAGGTTGAATTAGGAGTTTTAATTGGTCCAGAACATGCGACCTCCCTGCAAACACTGTATGGATCAATCAGCTGTCTGCCATGTGAAGCTCATAATGAGTTTAAGGACCTAAAGGGAGTGTACATACTGAAAGCAGTTTTTGTCGGCTGTAGTTTATAGTTAACAGCTAACAGCTTGTCTCTAATGGACATTCAAGGCTCCACATGCTTAGGTAACCCTCTTATGTCTTTGGTTCTCTGTCGTATGTCAATCAACACTATCCTTTGTTGTCATTGGTAATCGCCTCGCCGGTACCCCTAGCCTCAAAGTTTTATATAATGCTTGCTCAAATTGCGTCACCAGTAGTTGTTTTGTCTGTGGTTGCTTGAAGATAAGGCTTTCTGGTTACCAAGTCACTGACATTTCCAAATGAATGCTAGGATGATGACTTTACATTTAGCTAGGCCTGCTTATCCTGTGGCGTATACGCATTAAGGAACTCCCTATGTTATTTGCATGGTACAGTGATGAGAGGAGTTATTAGTTTATTTTCTATGACTGATTTGTTGTTTGACATTTCTACTGTATAGCAAGTTTGCATGTGACCTTACCAATACATTACAGATGTACCTGAGAAGATCAGAGAAAATTACATTTGCTTTTTTTTTTTTACACTGGATACTTGGGGCTGATGCAGAGACACATTTTTGGGTATTGAAATTCTTTTTTTATTTGGATAAACTTTTTTTTTTAAATTTTATTTATTTTTTTGGTAATTTATCCTAAATGTATATTTAAGAAGCTTTTACACATAAGTGAATTAAAATAAATCGGTAACTTAGCACCACATAGCAAAGGTATTGATGAGACTGAATATTCTCAGATACGAAGCTGTGGGAGTAATTTATTGGAATTTTGAAAATCAGAAAATTCATATTAACTAAATGAGAAGAGTGTTGAAAGGAAGAAATGACAGAAAGCATGGTGAGGGAGGTGTTTTGATGCAGTGAAATGATATTTGCTTTTTGAGGCGAAACTGAATCTCTCGATCATATGATCTTTTTTTTGCTTATTAGAATTTGATTTACATGTGCAGCACTGACCGTTTACCCCGATTTCTACGTGACTTCCACCAGTACTCTTCAGCTTGATGTTCCGTTCATGTGATTATTTGTGAGAAATAGTCATACACTCGATACTCCCAACTCAGCTGTCACTCATTTTCTGTCATGTGTTGCTGATTCAGAAGTTGTCACACAGAGTTAATCCAGAGTGTACACAACCTCACTGGGTAAAGATAAATGCAGAGGATGTGTATAGTAAGAAAAGTTAGAAGTAAATAAATAAATTTAAAAAAAAAAAAAAAAAAAAAAAGTGTTCCCACTGGCTAAACCTTCCACATAAAACACGAGTGTTGTCAGAGAATACACTTAGACTGGGCTACTTTTTGCTTTACTTGCGACCTTTTATTCAGATATGGTGTTTACAGCTAATTGATTATCTATTATATCTGCCTACTTTAATCAGCTAGTCTCTGTGTGTCTATATTGTAGGTGTGAACCGTCATCTCAGGGTGTTCCAGAAATGCTCTCAGTATCATGTGACTGCTGGAATGCAGAAGTCCTCAATGCTACATAATCAGCACAGAAACTAGCTGATATGCAGGTAGTCAGGTGTTTTCAGAGCGTGTGTGACAATACGTTCACTGTATTGTGATGGTACTGTAGTTCCCCTCCCCTCATAAAAAAAAAAAAACTTGGACCCTCAGATTATTTTCAGTAGATTAATTATTTAATAATGAATAAACAACTTGTTTACCTTAATCAGTTGATTAATAAACATTTTTCCCATGGAGGTTTCTGTTGGCTTTCTCCAGCAGCAGAGGAGTGTTGTTTCAGTTGTTTGTTAATTTTCAGACTGTATACCATTTCACAGATACACCAATTCCTGCAGGGAAGGTTTCAAATTTGACAACTAGGCAGAAGTATCTTCTACTTCTTGGGAAGTATTAGCACTTGTCTGTGTTTCTGAGAACATATGTATACAATATGAGCTGATGAAAGCTTAGATATGTCTGAAAGATTAGATGTGTTAACTGCGTTTCAGGGTCACATAGTGATTTATGTATTTATAGTTGTTTGTATTGCCTATGTGCCATACTGGAAAGTAGCACTATGGCACAGAATGACCTATAGCTCATAACTAGCGGTGCAGCTGGTACTCATACAGTACATGTTTTACATCAGGGGGTTTGTGAAGGTGCATGAGCTGTGGTAGGAGCTATATACAGCTTTCCTATGCTGTCAGTACATGCATATTGATACATGACTTCAGTAGTACTCCTGTGTAATGATCTCTAAAGTCATCACTGAGCAGGCTTCCCACATGGAAAGCTCTCTCTACTTTATCTAGATTCTTCTTGGTGTGGTTTGCTTGCTATTACACACAACCTTAGGGTCAGCGGTTTCAGTCTTTACGCCTGACTTTGGTCATATGTTGCCGCTTTACTTCCCTGTTTCTGTTCAATATTTGCCAAAATGCACTTTGTGCTCTAAAATTTCAAGTCGGGATTTTCAGCAAATAGTGTGCAGTATGTTCAGTGTAGCTGCCTTTTCAAGACAGTTAAGCACCTGTTGATTTCAACATGCTATGACACCATCCAATATTACCCAGTGCTGTAGCCTCCACAGACGGCCCTCTGATGGGAAGCTGTAAAAAAATGAAAAGGGAAAAAAAAAAAGTGAGGTGGAAGCAGATGAAAGCTGAATGAACAAGAGCAGTCGTGCCTTACGTTCATGTAGAAAATTAATGGTTGTGTGTCCGCAGTCTTCGAGTAAACCTATAACCACACAGAACCAGTGTGTAACCACATTAAGGAAGGAAGGCTGCTTCTGCTAACATTAGCTACACTGAACAATCGTGTGTGTGTGTGTGTGTGTGTGTGTGTGTGTGTGTGTGTGTGTGTGATGTCATGTTATGCTACACATTTCAGCTCGTAATTTAATGTTAATTTTGAGTTCACATGCCATATTTGTAAGTTCTACCTGGGCTATCAGATTGTGATCGATTTTAAGTTTCCTGAGCATTTTCTTACTTTTAGATGAGTTTTTAAATGACAAGTAAATTAGTCATCAGGATTCAAGCACATGCAGTGAAATTCCAACTAACCTCATCTTGGGCTTTCAGTTAAATGGCAAAATGCTGTATGATGGGGAAGTTTTTTTATTTGTTTTGTTTTTCATTGTAGGAATTGTCCAGTTTTATGACACTGTTGACCCTCTTGTGGTTGCTGGCTGCAGAAATGTCTTTTTAAAACACAAGCTGCTGCACCTATCGGAACCCTCTGTCACACACAGCCGGAAGAACGTCACACAGCTTAGGCAGAGGGGATGTTTATGTAACTGTCTCTCTGTCTCGAACACACACACACACACACATTCTAGTGGCATGAGAGAGCGAGAAAGCTAGGGCTCTTCGAGGTCAGTATAGGCTGATGTTTGATTCAGTACAGTCTAGGTAACAAGGCTGCCACGTTTTGACCTTTATCACTTTACACCTTCCATGGAACAGCCGTGGAAGGTTTTGCGTCAGCGTTGCAGTTATATCAAGTTAATATGAGTGGAGAATATGTGACAAGGAATGTAGTTTAGTATTTAAGAATGGGACAGTGACCATTTTTAGGTTGTGAGCAGCCTAAATAAACTGGTCCATTTCTCTGAAGTTCAAGTTGTGGGGAACTTCATTGACAAGATTTGGCAGCTTTATGCTCTTTCTTACCCCAAATGTTTTTATATGCAGTTTGTTCTACAAGAGAAAAAACTGCATGTTTAAATTAATTGGAGAAAGAAAGAGAAAGCTGATGAATAAGGGAGAGAGGAAAAAAAAGAGCGGGATTCAGAAACAACAGACGAACAAGTCCCTACTGTCACTCTCTTATCACAGCGCTTTCTGGCTGTCAGCGGTCCAGACTCAGTGCTGTTGCCGCCTCGGTACTGTCCAGCACACACAGTGTTCCTGCGATCACCTGATAGTCTCATGTTGTTGTGTGAATTTAGTTCACCGCTATTCTTAGAACCTGGTTTGACTTGGAGAGGAGAAGCAAGAGAGGAATAGAGAGGGGAGAGGGCTGGGGAAAGACTGGCAGACTCGCAATGATGCCCAGGTAGGAGTCGGTAATGTTTAACCTGGCCTTTATGCATCCAAGTGGGCACGGTGGTGTTCGTTAAAGGAGGTTTGTGTACAATGCTTGTGCTGTTACCCTTAGGTTTGTTTTCTGCCCGAGTGTTGGGAGCTACAATGTGCCAGCTGGCTGTTACAAGCAAGACCGTAAGAAAGGCAGTCGCTTTTTAACTGTCAGCCTCAGTGGCATTGAACAAGATTGATTCTATCTGTTGAGGTCAAGTTACATAATATAGATTACTGAGTTTGTGGTGAAGCATGCCTGTTGGTTTTGGGTGAGGGGAAAAAACACTGCTCATGTATTTGGGTGGAGTTTCTGTTTTATATCTATGTAATGTCAAATTGATAACTGTTGCCACAAAAGAAGGTGATTCACTCATTTTACATCCTGATTGTTTCCATCTTGTTTTGTTTAGTTTTCTTTGTTGTTGTTTTTTTTTTTTTAATGAAACATGCAGAAAACATTCATGGGTGGAATGTTTTTTGGGGATTTTTTTTTTTTTTTTTTTTTCTATCAACAGGTTGCTGAAGGAAATGAAACCTTTTTATACCTGTGGTGCTCAGAATTTGAGTCACTTTTGGTTCAGACAATTGCGGTCACAGCAGTACAAGCATGTAACAGTCATGAAGTCATGTGCTGCTTTTATGAATGACTCCCCTCTCTCCTCTGTCAGTGCTGTGACTGTCACAAGCTCACTGATGGGGTACTTCCTCCTTTGCACTAATTTTCCTTGTCTTTCGCTCAGTGTTGTGTTTTTTTTTGTTTTGTTTGTTTTTTTTTTTTTTTTTTGTTGTTTTTTTGTGTTTCTTTGTCAGATATCTTTCTTTATCTCTTTAGATTTCTGGATTTTTCTAGGTCTGTTTTCTTATTGTGATCTGTTTGGCTTTTGTTCTTTGTCTTTCATGCCTGCTCTTATTGTTAAGTGCATCTTTGGTCTTTAGCTGTTTCTTATCTCCTCTTTTGAGTTTATTCTTTGTTGTTTTTGCCGGTGCTTGTAAAAAGATTTGGCCTTTTTACATCTTTTTGCTTTCTGTCCTATCTTTATTTTATTTTTTCTTTGCTTCTCTTGTCTTCTTCACTGTTATTCTTAAAACAAAGGGAGCACTGAGCCTGGCGTCAAATTATGCAGATTCATTCTGGGTTGATCTGTAAACAGCACGTCATCTTATTTTGTAAATGTCGTACCCATGTTATTTAATTTAATTGCTGTCATTTCTTCCTTGTTAGCTGTGTTGGCTATTTAAGCTCTGGAAAGATATCCGTTTGTTAAAGCAGTTTGTGAGAGTTGAAACTTCACATCTTAGATATTACTCTTAGTGCCTCTTACGTAGTGGTGTCAACCAAATTGATCGAAATTATAAACTGTTGTCATATTAATAAATTAACCACACATGAAAAGCAGTGATCCAAAGACATATGTGATACTTAGATGAGCTAAATATTGATACTATGCAATTTGAGGCCATTATGTAGGCCATAGAGGAATTATGCCACCAGTTTGGCACATAGACTGAACAAATAATTGTTTTTTTTCCCCCTTGGATAAAATTGGAGTTGCAGCTATTCATTTATTCTAGTATTCAAGTATCCTATCGATTACTTGATTGATTGATTGATGGAACAATCAGATAAGAAGTACTTTTGTCTTATTAAGGAGTAATAACAAGTATTTAAAAGGAAAAACGCAGGTCTGTCAGAATGAACTGATCATTGGTTTCCAGTTTAGAAATTGCAATGTTTTTAATAGTTTAACTTCTTATGATAGCTGTCATAAGAAACTAAACCTTTTTACGTTGATGTTTTTATGTGTAAATTATGGCCATATTAAGCTTTTCTTAAACAATCACAAGGACAGAATTGTCAGGGTATACATGCAAATTAAAATGATAAAGTAACTAAAATAGCTGTTACTGTCTTTTTTGGAAGGCTTTTTTAATAGCAGACAAAAAAAAAAAAGAGTTCTCACGGTATTGTCTCCAAGATGGGGTAGATTTGTTTTGTGTTCATTTGTATATTCATGTAAATAAATGTTACTAAAGCCTTGAAATAACAATGTTTTTCTACACCCCATGGCTCACTTTAGTCTCGCCCCTACTTGTTCCAGGTATTGCTGGAATATAAATTTGGGTGGCTGCCGACAGCCTTCATCAGGCTGCCTAATTTAAGCGCTGTCTCTCAGACCAAGTAAACAGTTCATCTGCATGTTTTATTTTAATTTCTGTAGCTTACCTTTAGTTTTTCGCTGTGTAAAACAAATAGCATTGGATGGGAGTTCCCCTTTCTTGAGCACTTGGAAGGATCAAAGCAAATTATTTTTACTTTAAGGACTTTTTTAAATAATTGAGTTTTCCGAGTTACCCAGTGAGTCATTGCAGCCTTAGATAAAATCATATCGTTAAAAAAAAATGCTGAATGCTGGTGATGCATTTCATTGTTTAGTGCCGACCATATGGCTCTGGGCATGGTCTCCCTCCTGTATTTCTACTTCTCAAAGCACCACATGACTTTGGTTTGACAAGTTAACACTAAGGCTGCATCATAAAACCCCCTCCTCCCTCTTGCTACTCTGCAGGACTGAATAAGTTAGCCTGTAAGAATGCTGGTCATATTTTGACATTAGTGTTTGGTAAATAGTAGCTCACATGCAAGGCATAGACCTTTTCTCTTGGACACATCACCATGCATGACAACACAGGTATTCCCTGCCCCATTGAAGTTCACTTCCTACAAAAATGGAATCCTGCTTTTGAATGTGTGTGTGCTATTTTGATGGCAAGATTGATGGACTTAACAGTTCTTTTTCCACCCCTCCCCGTCAGCCCATTTACTATAAACACTTGTGTTTAGGGACACTCCCTGCTCCCCAATAAAAGGCTATATTTAGGTCAAGCTCTGTGCCCATCTGCCTGACCCATCTATCCTTCAGATCAGAAAGAAATCCCCTACCATCATTCAGTCGATCCAATATCCTGTCATCTTTATAGCTGTCACTAAATCAACCAGGGGGCCGAGTTTCCCCAAAAGCACATGAGGATTCTGGGAGCCTAATGAATGGCTGCTATTAGTCACAGTGAGTTGTAAATATACAACATCATCCTTCAAGTATTACCTGAGATGGCCATCATTAATGAGATGAGCTGAGTGAAACCACAGGTTACTTAGCAACAACCATGGAGCTCTGGCTCCCTGTAAATGGCTTAACTGTTACTTAACAGCGGTCCAGCGATTCCTGCCAGAAGAAGAGTACTGGCATGAAATTTCACAGCAGTTTACAGATACTCTATATTTCCAATGTGGCTCAAAGTCTTATTAACTATTTGTGTATTGTAATGATCTTAAGAATTTGCATTTGTGAAAATGACTTTTCATTTAAAGAAAGCCAAAAGTTGTATTTGTGCTCACAGTTTTTTAATCATGCTGTAATTCTGGCAGTGGATGATGGCTTAGCAACTTGTCAATGACGAATCAAGTCATCTAGTTGAATTGCAAAGTGGTCACACGGGCTGATTAGTTACATGTGCATCTGTGAAGGTACGTGCTGGAAAGAAAAGGCATACTTTGTATTATATTGTTAATGTGTTTGCTTTCTTTAATCCAGTTACATGACTGTCTTGGGTGACTTCTTTCTAGCTAGGTACACCATGAATCCGTTAGGGTTAGACTGGTAGTACGTTCTCATGGCACACTTTGTGTCTCCCTATTGACTCTGGTATGACATGGGTGAATGACAGCTGTGGCATGGAGAACGCTGGCTCTGCCATAGCTGTGGGATGAGTGACGGCTTAAACTGTGCTTATTACAAGGTTGAAAGCATGTCAGATTTACATTTTCTCTTATGCACTGAGCTCTTCCAGTTTTCTGCAAATGAGAATTTTGCTTTGCAACAAACTCAAGTACAACTCCAAAACATCAGCTTCAAAGATATGCTTAGGATCCACAATGTCAATGTTCAAGTTGCATTACTGCAAATGTTCTTTGCAACCTTTACAGTAATGCTGTAATGTCTCCCATGTTTGTAATTCAAAACATTAGAGCAGGACTGCATCTTGTATGTGTATGTTCTGATTTTGATTTTATAATCCACCAAGTTATGTTTTTGCTCTGCGTATTAGTTTCTGCACCAGATTGTTTCAGAAGGTATTTTGTTACCACATTATGATGTTGTTACTAATGTACAGGTTTCTTGGATATGGCCCATAAACCATCAGATATGTAAAAGGTGTGTGTGTGTGTGTGTGTTAATTCACTCCCATGTGATCCCACTTTTCTCTGTCCATTATTCCTCCCATTTAGCTGGCCACTTCCCCAGTTGGAGCCCAGTCAGATCAGGCTGATAGTGTACCAGGACTGCGAGAGGCGTGGCAGAAATGTCCTGTTTGACTCCGCCGCCAAAAAAAGGGCTACGGAGGAAACCCCCATTACTGTAAGTCGTATGTCGTTTTTGTTGTTGTTGTTGTTGTTGTTGTTGTTGTTTTCGTTTCCCCCTTCGTCTTTATGTGCTTGTGAGCTGCTGACATTTGGGACATTTCCTAATTGCTGATTTAAAAAAAATAAATAAATAAACAAAGAGGTTCCCATGGGAACAAATGATGCACTAAAATAGCTACAGACGCTGTTGCAAAGTCTAAAATCTTTGTAAAAATTGATGTATTTACAACTACTAACTTTTTTTAAGACCTTAAACTTTGACCTCGAAAGCTCAAAGAAAGTTATTGTAGATGAAGAAAGATAAAAGCAGTGAGACATAGGCAGGCGCAAAACAGAAACCAGTCACGCTGCCGTGACATACAGAAAGTCATGTGCCTGATTCACAAAGTCCAGAGGACACTAGCTGCACCTTAACCTGTACTACACCTCACTTCCCCACAGAAAGCTAAAAGACAGGGAGTGCACCTGGTTGGGCTGTTTGTGAGTTTGTCTTTTTGTTTAAGAGAAGGAATTTCTTTTTCACAAAAAACCTGCTGAATGAATACTTATAAGTACTCTTATAGTCAGCATTCTAGGGCAAGAATGCCGCAAAGGCCATTATTACCTGAAAACTCTTCAAACAGGAAGTGTCTTTGTTTGTGTCACTAAGCCTAGATTTAGACTTAATTGCCAGCACACCCATCTAGTGAGACTTGAAGATGGAAACTAACTTATGCCATATAACTACCAGCTTTGGGTATATTTTTGAGTTGGTCACAGTCACTGCTTTTACCCTTTTTATTTCTTTGTAACATAACTAATATTTTTATACTGCTGCTGTTTGTTCCTTTCTGGCCCTGACCGGTTTGTTCTGGTGCTGTTATCTCCACTAATAATAATAATCGCGTCAGCTGACAGCCCATGTGTAAGCAGCATTCTTTCATCCTCACATGACAGCCATGTCACTCAGTTTTCTGTTGTTTTTTTTTCCTCCTCCCTTTCCTTTATATTTATCTTATTTTGTTTCAAGCATTTTAATTTATTTACCTAAATGTGTCATCTCTGCCTTCTCTAGCTGCCTCCTTTTAATCTATATCACTGTGATGACCTCATTAGCGTCCTCTGCTTTTCTAAAATTAATCTGGTTGTTTTTGTCCTCTACATTATCCGTGTAACAGTTTTATATATATTTATAAGTCACTCTCTATCTTTACAACTGTTAGCTGCAGTCAGATGATATATATATACGTGCACTTACTGACATTTAAAGATTGTTTTAATATCAAATCTTACTGGATCATCTATTGCTGTTCTCACGTTCACCTGTTCTCACTTGCTCTTGCATATGAGAAAATGACTTTTCTCTACCATTGCTTCACACATCTGTCTTAACCTGCCTAATCTTTCTCTGTACCTCAGCTGTCTTTCTTTTGGTCCTTGTTGTCCTCCATAATATACCCTGCCTCCCTTCCTCCTGTCTTTCATGTCTTTTGACTTCTCATTATACACTTCCCTGTTCTTTCTCCTCTCATTTTACTATCTCTTCTGTTGCCTCCATATTTTAGGACTGTGTTTTGCTTCCCCTTAGGTTTGTTTCTTTGTCTGCTGACCAGGTTTCCTCTGCTTTGCCATACCTTCTCTTGCATGACTCATCCACTTATCTCATTATCATATCTATAAGTTTGACATATTGCAGGCACACGTTCACTTCCTGCTTTGCTATATGGCCACCTGACATTGAAATTAGGATGGTATATTTGCTTAACTTCCTGAACTCATTCACCTCAACTTATGGAAGCATTGCATTTAAATTGGACCTGGGCCACGTACTGTATACAGTAACAAAAGCAAGAGTTATGTTGTGTGTATGTTTGCATGTCTTGCAGAGTGACGTTTGTTTGCAGTGAGTACATAGATACTGCACCGACCCTGCTTACTGCATTATGTGTTTGTTGCTTGGGTTTGAGTCAATATTTTTGGTGCATTCTGCAGCATTAGGCCTTTGCCAGTTACTCTTTTCTCACATGACAGGTTTTTGGCAATTCAGATGAATTTATTTTTGAGAAGAGATTACAGCTGCAAAGCACAGAAAAACAGAATGACTAATAGAGAAACAAGGGACCAAGCAAGAGAAGCTGGACAAGGGGAGATATATGTGATGGGGTCAGCAAGAGTCAGGAATGAAGAGAAAGAGGGGAGATAGTGGGGAAGAGGAAACTGCAAGAAAATGGAGAGGAAAAAATGGAAGACGGCACTTGTTCTGATATAGAAATAGATTTTCAAAGGAGAGGAAAAAAGCTGCAGGAATTGGAGAGGGATGAAGTTAGAGCAGTTGAGGGAGTGGAGAGTGGAAGGGGGAGGGAGGGAATGATTGCAGTGCTGCTCAGTCACGAGTTTTCGAAAGAGTCATATGACTGGCAGTCACATGCTTGCGGAGTCTGTGTACATACCTCGCACTGCAGCACACACACACACACACACACACACACACACACACACACACACACACACACCGTGTGCCTGTTTGCCACATGCATGTTCGCAATGGCTTCATAACAGTGTCTGTGCTGCAAAATGACCTTTATAAGTGAAAGAAAATATAAGCTGTATGCAGCAGGATTACATAATGAAGCAAAAACTGTCTTTCTACTTCTTTGCCTGTTTTCCTTCTCTCCTTCTCTCATGCTGTTTTTCTCTCACAGCATCTCATATTCCCTCTGTGTTCTTCTCTTTTTCACTGTCAGCAACAGTGGTTTCAAGTGAGCCATTACCAGAGCCTAGTCACTAAAAAGAAACCTCACACACACCCTCTCCCTCCCCTTCCACCCTCCCTAATGCATTCCTCTTGAATAGTCTGCCAAGTTAAGAAGGCACATGACACAGGCTGATTGAGATCACATTGCTTTTAGCTAGCTGTTTATACAAGTACCTCTAGATTGGGTTTCTGTGGCTTTTGACCTATAGTTTAACTGTATTTATGTTTCTCAACTAAAAGCTTGACTTCTTACAATCAAAAATCATCATAAGAAGTAAAGGGTCCAATTTGAAACTCTGTATAAAATGGATGAAAAACACTCTTGGATATGTACTCTTTATGCTTACGTTAATAGTGGTCTGTATAATTGATAAACACCCCACAATACAATCTTAATGACCTCGTCTCTATTTCCACATGTGCAATTTGTTGCTACATGAATGTCATTAAGAGCCAAATATGTTCAACCCTCCCGTCTTGTGATTTCAGCTCAGGGTTGTAGGTCATTTGCAGTAGATGCTTCATATTTATGCTGCTTTTTTTTTCTTTTTTTTTTGTTTGGTCTCTAATTCGTCACAAGGATGAAAAGTTGCAAAACAAAAATCAACAACTAATTGTAGAGGTAAATAAGTCTGCATTCTTGGCAGTTGGGTCTATAATATTCTATATTTTGATTTTTATTTATTTATTTATTTTTATCTTGCAGAGCGCCGAGTCCCAGGTGAAGATGTTTGGAAAATGCTGCCAGCTTCGTCCTACAGGAGGCAGCAGCAGTTCCCTGGACAGCTCCTCTTCCTGCACCTCGGAAACCAAGGAATCCAAGGAGCAAGGCCTCCGCTTCCAGGTAACGCAGGACTGAGATTGTTTAAATGAAGTACTCTTCTACAAAGACATATCCATAAACACACAAATGTAAACTGTGTTTGTATACTTTATGGTCCTTGGGGAGCACTGTTCAATTTAGTTTGAAGTTTGTTGCATGTTTCAGTCACAAGCTTTGATTTGCTGGTATCATTTGAGATCAAACTGCTGAAGTAAATTGTGTGCAATCTCCCCCGTTTATATTAAGTGCTAAATGAATAACTGCTATGATGCCTTAAGAATTTGCACAATGTGATTGTGTCGGTGTCTAATGCCTAGAGGTTACAATATCAAAATATTTCTTTCCTTTCCAGGGTTCAAGGTGTTCATCAGATGTGGTTATGCTGGGTGAAATGATGTTTGGCTCTGTGGCCATGAGCTACAAAGGCTCTACACTTAAAATCCACCAGATAAGGTAAAAAGAAAATGAATGCATGAATGACTTTCTCCTCACTGCTGTTTCCTGAGTTAAAAAAAGCAAACATTAAATATTCTAGTTCTGAACAAAGGGACTTTTAGAAACTTGTTGAAACTATGGGATATCTGATCCTTAAGTTTTCTGAGACCAAACAGTTTTAAGGTCAAGTGAAGGTGATAATAGGATCCAGGAAGAAAATAAGTTGTGAATTGATTAGGTAGAAGAAGAAACACACAACCATAAACATGAACAAAGCACATATACTAATGATCTTTGTTCCTGCACCATCATCATATCAGATCACCACCTCAGCTGATGCTGAGTAAAGTCTTCACTGCCAGGACCGGAGGCAGCGTGTACGGCAGCCTGAACACGTAAGCATTTGCAAGCTTATCAACACACGCTGTGACTCCTATGCAGAACTCTGTCATAAAGCAAGATATGCCAGTATTCTCCAATCCACAATACAAGTGTTGTTGGCAACAATCCTTATAAATGTTCTGCTGGCTTTCTCTGTTCATCCCACATAGGTTACAGGACAGCCTGGAGTTCATTGGACAGGACAACAACACCCTAAAGCCTGATCAAAACACTGGGCCCAACAGTCTGCTAGGGAACATAGGTAACCATGGCAATCTAGTGCCGTGCCAAACCTTTTATTTTTGTGCCATGTGTGATCATTTCTCTTCCTCTGTACAAATTATGAGTAGATTACCAAGTCATTTTTTCTTTAATGTAATCATAGAGAGAAATTGCTCTATATCTTTATGTAATGTGTTTGTTTTTGTTCATTTTTTGGACTTGTTAAATATATACAAATGCATATTTAATTTTACCTTCATGGCATTTTGTTTGGAAGGCTCAACTCTGTAAAGTGTTGAATTTTGTTGCTTATTTATTTTATCGGAAGTTGAAGTTTTTCACCTTTAAGCTCCACCATTGCGGCCTCCCAGGGCGCTCTTTGCCAACAGCTTTTCTTTACAGCTACGTCTACCCTAAACTGGCGCAAGATTTCTCAGTTGGTAAACAGAATCGGCCATTCTATGAAACACTTAAGGCATTCTAGTATTTGTGCTCTCGTGCTTCACCGATCCTTATGATGACCGACTGTGCTACAGGTGGTGAAATTTGAGTGTTGGTTTTTGATGGTCAGTACATTGTCTGTGCAGCCAACTGATTTAGGCTTAGGCTGTGAAATGCTTCTGCTACAAAGATGAGCATAAAAGCCTGATTTTTAAAAAGCTCAAATGAAGAACTGTTGGCGAAGTTTATAATTTGTGCAGATTCTCTGTCATCCTCACAGAAAAGACATCTAGTTACGTACATCAAAGCTGAAAATCTAACCAATTACGAAACCTGCTTTAAAAAAAAACAAAAACGTATATGGTGCATTTTCTGTGAGCGATGCCACCTCTCTTGTCTGCCTGGTTGTTTATTTCATTTCAAACTAAAAATTTCCTGTAACTAATGAGACTTTCAAACAATAGGAGGCAGTGATATTTCCTCCTCCATTCACTAATCATGGTTCGTGTTTTTTGTCCTTTTTTTTTCTTCTCTTCCTCCCTTTCTTCTTTTCCATGTTTTTGTTTGTGCTGCGCAGGATTTTCTCAGCTCTGCAGCCCTCGACGGGCCTTCTCTGAACAGGGCCCGCTACGCCTCATCAAGAGCGCTTCTTTCTTTTCAGGTTGGCGCTCAAAACTGACCATGATTGCTGTGTGTCAGTTGCATGCGTATCTGTAGACTGAAGTTTAAGTAACGGTGGTTGCATTGGATGCCTCTCAGCAACTGCATGCCTGGGTAGTGATTCTTGCATTAGCAGTGATAGTATTCGAGACATAGCTTGCAATGGCACTAAGCATCTGCAAATAACTTGGGTCAGATAGGACGTGCAAAAAATGTAAAGGCAAGTGGCACTGAGTAAATGAAAAGGCAGCTCTTTAAACGAGGATTGAGGCGTCTTGGAGCCATACTCAAAGACTCCTCATGCCCTTAAGCTTCATCTCTGCTTCTTCACATAAACCACAAGGAAACTAGGAAACTGTGGAGGGAATGTGTATTCCTTCAGGCATTTGCAGCCTCACAAACAAGAACTTGACTCATTAGCCATAAAGCTGTCTCAAATCAAGTATATACTTTATCTGACCCATGTCTGCAGGTGGATAACACACAGGAATGCATGAGGGTTCGCTGGTGTCGGTGGCTGTAGTATTAGTTATTTTTACAGTTTCATGTCCTTCTGTTTCTGTTATGTACTCACATACTTTTACTAACATGTTGCCTTTGACAGTGCCTGTCATACTTGGGCAATGCTTTTAGGCTTGATGTGCAGTGGGCTGTTTTTAAGTTCTTTTTTCCCCTTTCAAAATCTTTTCTCATTTTCACCAATGAAATTGTAGCAACAGTCTCACTTCCTGGCTGTTGTGCAAAGTAAAATAGCCATAATGAAGAATTTTCTACCATCTGTGTCCATCACACACGCTTAATATGCAACTTGAAGCTGTTCCTCACAGAATAGGTCTTGTTTGGAGGCTTTGTTAATCTTTGATATGCTGCTGATTAAGTTTGGGACCAATCAGATACTTCCTTGATTGTATTGAAAGTTGTATAACCATCTAAATCAAATCTCCAAACATTACTGTATTTTACATTGCAATCAATACCTTTGCCACACTTCAGTAGTGGTTATCACTACCTCCATGTTTCCCATTTGGGGTTAGGCAACCTTTTTCCATGGTAATCTGTTAAGAGTTATAAAAAAGTGTTTTACTTGGCATGCAATATTTTTCATACACATCCTTCTAAGGACATCCTTGCATTTGCGCTGGTATACAATATTGCAGTGATTAAAGAGCACCGAGATCATTTCAGCCATTTGCGTTTGTGGGTTTCACCTCTCATTTTTCCTATTTTCTTTCCGTCAGTATGTTGACATTAAGTGCAGACACACTCTGTGATATCTGTGTTACGGGGTTGTTGTAGAGGGAAGTCGGCGCTGCAGCAGATGATGTTGATAGTGACACCGAGTGAGCTGTTGAGTAACAGTCTATTACAACAGTAGTGCTTTTCACCTTATTTGTCTTCCTTGTGACACTTCGTGTTTTTGGAATTGGAAAACAAAGGTTGCTAACTAATGACATGAGAATCAATCAGAAGCGCCCACTCCCCAGCAGAGAGTAGTTCAGCACCTGCTGGAGGTTAAAGCCTTTTTTTATGGAGTTCTGAGTACTGCTCCGTTGGCTATTTTAAGATATTTCAACCCCATCTCTGCTGTATTGGTTCATTCCACTCATTATTTTGATTCTAACCAAGAAAAACAACTCTTCTGCTTTGTGGTTGCTAGTCCAAGAGTTAATGTTGCACATCTAAAAGCATTAGCATCTTGTGTATTATAATGCAACATTGTAAATCTCTAACATAGTGGCGATAAGAGCATCTTCAACATGTTTGGTGCTCCAGTTCGTTAATAACATTTTTCTTGTTCACACAGGTCATTATTTTATTTTTTATTTTTATTTTTTTTTGTTTATTATCCTCCCTTATTTCCATTTTCTTCCCTACTTTCTCTTCACCCACTCTCACCCTTAACTTTTCCCTTTCTCTCTCTTTCCTGTTTTTCCTCCAGGCCACAGTCACCCTATGGACATGCCTGGCCGAGGGCTGTACGACGAGAGGGACAGTGGCATCGCCAGGTCTGGTACGTTAATGAGACTAGGCGCCAAAGCCTGGATTGACCTACACTCACACCACTTTCGGTCCCACAGCTGAGTTTTGAATTACGCCTACATTTAATCTGGTCAAGACTAAAGAGGTCAAGGAACAGAGAACATTGAGAGTATGTCAGGAAGATACTGGGTCATTACACTCTACATAAAACCACACAGAAAGAAATGAAAGCATGGTGGAAGATGGTGTTGAGGTGAATACATAGCTTCTGAAGTCTGGAAAAGTTTGTCCTGTGGAAACTGACCCCTGTCTCCCAGGCTCTCCTTTAGCCCCACCCCTTCAAACATCACCACGTCCTATTGGAATGACTGGTACGAGGAGAATTGTACATTCAGCACGAGACCCATGTTTAAGCAGAGAGTTAAATATATCGTCGCTCGATACTAGCTTTTCTAATTTAAGAACTCGGCGTCTTTTTTTGACTTTCTCTACCTCTGTACTGTGGTTAGGCTGGAGAGGGTTTTTTGCTGCTGCAACACTCTTATCAGTTTTCTCCTTACAAGATGTACACATTCATTCAGTTATCTCTCTTTATCTCCAAAAACAAACACACAATATCACACACCAACTAAATGGTTCATGTGACCAGTGATCAGTGCGTCCTGTCAGGGCTGTAAATAACCCTGTGATCAAGGCCTGTAGAGAAAGAGTGTGTGTGTGTGTCAGTGTCATTATCATGCCAAGCCTGGTGTAAAGCCAGTTTGTCAAACAACTGCAGCATGTGACTATGAGCAAGCTTGCTGACATTAGCGCTCATATCAAAGGTATTCAGTAATTACAGTCTGCGTTTGTGGAAACCAAGAAAAAAAGATTGAATGTTTGAGGATTCATTTGTTTGTTTTCGGTGTACCAGTTTTCCTTTTTTTTTTTTTTTTTTTTTTTTTTTTTTTCCTCTCCTTCTCTCTTAGATTGAGAGCACTGTTTTCAAGTCTGTCTGGCTGTGTTTTTGTGTATGATGTCTCATTGAAACTGAGTACTCTACACACTTGTTGTCTGACTAATTTGTGCCTTTTTTACTCTTCTGTCTCAACCATTCCCTCTGTCTGTTCCCTACTCCTTTCCTTATCTTTCATTGTAGCTTCCTTGAGCAGCCTGTTGATCACTCCCTTCCCATCCCCGAGCTCGTCCTTGACCAGCAGCTGCGCGTCCAGTTACCAGCGCCGATGGCTCCGCAGTCAAACAACCAGCCTAGAAAACGGCGTCTTCCCCCGATGGTGAGATGCATGCAGACATACATCTGTTTAAAAAAACAAAAAACAAATATTAATTAAAATAAATATTCCAGTCAATAAAAACTGTGTAAATGAGGAAAGACACAACAGAAAATAAAGCAGGGCAGTTTTGCAGTAGAAAAACAAACATAAACCATTTGCCAGACATGCAAGCGAGTACACAAAAACATTAGGGTATCAGCTGATGACTGCTCCATATTTAAAAAATTTGAGACTTCATTTGATTTCACTTCAACATTTGTAAAGTTATAAAACACTTAAAGGAAATGAAAATGTCCATCACAGAGTTTAAGGCTCAAAATTATGTTTCTGACCAACTTGGATATAATTACATTCATTACCACAGAAAATTCTAGCGATTATAAAAACATACAAACAAAAGAAACAAACTTAAAAGCTAGAAGGAAAAAAAGATGATCAGAAATGGTTTCTGAATTAATTATTTACTAGTAAATTATTTGTTTTGTTGATTTGCCAGCTGATTGATATGGTTTCACTCTAATCCAGATACACAAGTCAGCTTACCCAGAAGTCACACTCAGAGTCTCTCCTCCCAATCACAAGCGCCCAGTGGTCTTTCACCCCTATTCAGGGCCCCTGTCTGGCTTTTGTAAAGTTTATCCTACTAGGACTTCCTCCGAATCCAGCAGGCAGCTGGGAAAAACGCACACACTGCTGCTGTTAGTAACAACGCTGTGACTAGACGGGATGCAGTATTGGTCTGCTGCAATCAAAGTAGCTGTCAGCCTCTGGTTGTGCTCTGGTTCACCCGGACCACCAAGTCTCTTCATGTTTTCAAAGTTTTTTTTCCTCCTTTTTGGTGGCAGTATATAGAATTACCTATACGGTACTAATGATGCATAAGAGTATATAGTTAAAACACTTTGCTCCAGCACTACCTTTGTACAGACACAGGGTTGTAAATAATCAGTAAAACTTGGGGCACCTGTAGGGATTGTTAACATTAACTTTTCAGTTAATCGGAACTGAATAATCTCTAACCTCCTAAACACTCTGATTTTAGTTGCTGCAGATAATTTACTCCCTCTGAAGTCATTAAATATTACAAAATATAAGTAAATATAAAGAAATGTTGATGGGTTGGGGTTTGTTTTTGTTTTGTTTTGTGGGGGGGATTTTTGCCAGTAATGAATGAATGTTTTATGCAAGGTGAGATGTAACAAATTTAGCTGGATTTGGATTCACAAGGCGAAGTGTTATATACACATTTCCTCCTCTAGCCTTGCTGTAAAATTGACTCCACGTGAATCCTATCCTCCTTAGGTCGGTGGAGGAGAGCTTCAACATGTCGGATGAAAGCGGCGGTCCAAGTCTGGGTGTGATTCGGAAGAAGAAGATAGCCATAGGTGTCATCTTCACGCTGTCCCCCAATGCTGAGGAAAACAGCCGCTTCCAAGATTTCTTCTTCTCTCACTTTCCACTCTTTGAAAGCCACATGAACAAACTAAAGAGTGCAATTGAGCAGGTAAGTTAAAGGGATGTAATTTCATTTGAGGCCAACTTTTTATTGCAGTTTTAAGTTCCTATTCACCTCCCTGAATGATGATGTAGAGATAAGTTTTCCTGCAAAATCTAATGCATTAACGATGACATGAATGGAACAAAAAATACAAACCAGCACTGTTTGCTGCTGTAATGAGCAGAGCTGCTGTCAGATTGACCGGTCAATAGTCATGCCTTTTTATATCTGCGGTTCTGTTTACTGGTGTCTGTTGTTGGCACTGTAAGAGCTCTGGTAGATTTCCAGTGTTAGCCAGTCTTCTCCTTTACAAGTTCTTTAGTTTGACAGCTTTGTTGCCAAATATCTAAAAGTGCATGCGTGTTGTGTCGCTCTCAAGGCCATGAAGATGAGTCGGCGGTCAGCTGATGCCAGCCAGAGGGCTCTGGCTTACAGCCGAATGGTGGAGGGACTCAACGAATTCAGGTTGGACAACATATTCTATTTACTCACTTAAATATATAAGTGATCTTACAGAGTGTAGTTTCTCTCACTTTTTTAATTACAAGCTTTTGTTTTGAACACTTCTTAAAACAAAGCTGGGGTTTTTTTTAGGAAGTGTTTATCCATGCAATAAGGGATGTTACATAACAGGGCAGAACTTAACCTGGAGCATAAACCCTTGTAATAACTTTGAGTGACAAAAACAATGTATACAAGTGCTCATAGCTTTCTTAAAACAAAATGGTTGCATTGACACTGTAGGCTCTTTCTTTTAACCAAAGTCAGCTGTGTTATTCAGTTTCAGTCATTTAATATACATTAATATACAGTGTATTTGGGAAACTGATGATTTTTTTTTTTCAACTTCTACAAAATAAAACTGGATTCAAAAGGATGCTCTGAATCTTGCATCCATCTACACATCATGGGACTTGGCACATCTTATTTAAACGTATTTAAATCATTTTATTTTGGAGGCTGCACACTGCAGAGCCACTGACCCACCTCCACTTCGAGGTTCAGCCCTACATGAATACTGACAGAGGAGATCTGGACTTGGTCAAACTTACTGGCATTGAGCACCACTTATTTTGTTTTCTGTTATTGAGGCCATGTAGGCATGATAGGCTGCAGGAAAGTAGCTGTGAAGGAATGGAAAAAGAGGGGTAATATATTCCTCTGTTTAGGAGACAAGGAACTGCTGCGCTGATGAAGGAAGGTACTCTATAAAAGAGGCAGTCATTGTTATATATTCTGCAGAGACTCAACATTTACAAGGAATCAGATGACACAGATTTATATCAAAATAGTTTATCAGACTTTTTTTTTTTTTTTTTAATCCAAAGCTGCTGTTGGCAAAGTCACGATGCTTTTGCAAAGTGGGTCACCAAGTACTGGTATCCATTTTTATGCTGGTGCCGACATTTGGTCAGCTTTAATTACCTGAGAAGTATTTTATATGCGTCTTTCATTCCAAGCTAGGTTTGTTAAGCTAGTGGGTTACTAGGGTCCTCTTTCAACATCAAGCAGGCAGTGAATGTGAGTGTGAAACCTGGGGTTTACCAGCTAGGGTGGCTTGCGTTGAAAATACATGTGACATTTAATATTTACTGGCTGCAACAGCGAGTGTCATAGTTTTACCTTGTGAGTCTTTGTTTATGCAATCTCCTTGGAAAAAATAAAGTTCTGGGAGCAACGAATGTAGCGGGAAATGGGTTAAAGGTCATTTGTAAACTGAAATCTGCATTTATTTGCATATAAATGCACATTTGCTGTTTTGGCCTTGACCAAATCAAAGTTGTTACTTTGTTACTGCAGCGCACACAGGAGGCCTTTGCTTTGGTGCTTTGACTAATTTTAGGCAGGCTTATTTGATCACGGTTTTAGAAGCTACATCTCAAATTATGCATCACTGCATACTTTGAGAATTATTTCTTTAGACCTTTTAGAAACATCGGTTCCAAGAAGGATTCTGTCTTTATTTGTGATGACATGAGTTATGAAATCATAAATTTGTGATGATTGGCCTGTAGGATTGTTCGGTATGTCTGTCTGTGTGTGGGTGAGACATGCTTGCCATTATTGTGTGACTCGTAAAATGTTCGACTTATATAATGTGCGTGCGTGTGCCCACCTGCTTGTCTCTGCCACCACTTTCACTCTCCACATACACACTGGCACGCAGTTCCCTGTTTGACGTCCCACTCATTGCTGCAGTCACACGCCTGCTGACAGCCGGCCTCAGCAACCCAAGTCTCCTGAGTGTCAGCCCTATCTGTCTCAGACAACTGGTAATGAGCACCAGAATAGTAAATAATATGCAAGTGCCAGGAGGAGGAATGCTGATGCCCTGGACTCACTAAATAGCTGCAAAACCACCTTCAGATATAGACTAAATATAACAGTAGTCACTTTTGCCATTAAGTGGTTTTGACTTAATGGAACATTGCAAGACGTAACTGGACGAAATGCCTTTCTGTGACGCTGACGTGGCTTCAGCATAGCTGGAGGGTGGGCACGCGCACACACCCTGCATGTTGGCAAAGATAAGGTTAGTAGAAGCATCTGGACATAAATGTCACAGCAGACTATATTGGGGTTATGCCAGAATTTGCGGGTTAAGTTCGAACAGGATTTCTGTGCAAAGCAAAACACCTAACACACCGGAGTCTTAATTCTCATTCGGGCACACATACAGTGAAGTTGGGAAGTTTTTTTTTGTTTGTTTTTTTGTTTGTTTTTTTAGACACTGAAATTGAGTGTCAAACATAAAGCTGTATGTCCCTGAAACTTTCTAAACAAAAAATACATAAATAAGTAAGAAGTCCCTTGAAGCACTTGGGTAAAACTCCCCCAGAAACTGAAATTTAAAGTCGGTAGGTTGGTTCCATAGATGATATTGACAAAGTGAGCTGACATGACAGTAAAAGGGCAATCAGTGTTCTTAAAGTCTACCCTGCCTCCATTCTAGTTTAGCCTTAAGCATCTGAATAATGGTGGCAAAGAGTTTTCCCTGTTTGTATAAAGGTTACTCCCACAACCAAAAATCTTATTATTGGATTTATAACATGTTAGTCTCTATAAACAGCTTAACTAACAGTATTTATGATGCCTCTTAAAGTCAACTTATGAAACCAACTTAATGAGGGCAAATGCTTGGACTGTCACTCACCATAGTGAGGTAATTTATATCTGGGTCCTCAGCCCGACACAACAGTTTAATTCCACATCACAGCCGTGCATTTTTAATGTTCACCTAAACAGCTGATGCGTGGAGGCTGAAGCTAGATTTCCCCACTCATCTAGTGCCGGCTTGGCCTCAGACCTCTTTCCAGTGGCAGGCTTTCAGTAATGTACACCAGACACCGGGAACAAGTGGGGCTTAGGAGAGGCTGCAGGGAAAAAGTCAACCCATTTATAATACAGGAGTGAATAAAGTATTATTAGTTCATTTGATGCCACAGTCAAATGATGGATGATCTTTGCTGCCCTGCAAACAAGAAGACATAATGAGATCTGGAGATGTGTGTCTGATTTATTCCAAGTTCATTCTGCTTCACCGATTGATTGTTGATCTTCTTGCTATTACCACACATTTTATCTGTCAGACTGTTACCTAACACTGTGATGTTCTAGTTTAGCACGATTTGTTTCTGCGCTAGTACACTGATAAAGACTCGTTATGTTGGTTCAGTTAGTGACAAAACAAGACTGCCAGTAGTTAAAATGAAATCTATAACACTAAAGGGTCATCTAAAGCAACACTTAGCTCTTTTTGTTTTGTTTATAACAACTAAATATTTGGCATCTTTCTATTTTAACATTAGGAACTCTTGAAACTTAGTTTTGTAGACATGGATTAAGCTGGGAGGTCTCCACTGAGTTTTTCTTTTAGTTGAGGATTAGTCAAAATCCACATGTAGGAAAGTGGCTGTTTGTCACTCTGAGCTTGGGTTTAGGGATGGATTTATTAAAAATCTTACTTAAAAATAGATCTGCGTGGCAGTGCTGTTAAATTCACCTAGAAACAGTGAGGCGTTAAGTTGTTTTCTTTGGAAAATTACGCAATCCTAAAATAGCTTGATCACCAGAATACTTGACCTGAAGTGAATGTCACTTCCACTGTGTGACACCTGTGTTTTCTCACAGCCTGTCTGCGTCACTCCTGTCACCGGGTTCATGATAGGTCAGAGAGGTTGTGAGTTTACTGCAGAATTAACCGTGTTTACAGCTGTCCCGAAGCTTCCAGTAAGACTAAATCAAGAAATCAGGGCGGGGTTTTATTGCTTATCAGTAGAACCTACAACCCTTGTGACAGATCAGCCGAGCTGATGGCAGATGGTTAAATCCATTTCAGTTTCCTTGACTATGCTGCTGTGTTAGCTGAAGATTGCAATTGTATTATAGATTCAGGTCATTTGTTTGCAGCAGAACTAAAGTAAGCAGAAAACTTTCTACAGAGCACCTCATCACCTGATAGAAACTGACAGCACTTTTTGTTTTCTTATCTACTGAAAACTGCTCTTTTAATATGGGGGAAAATGGATTTGCTATTTCAAACCCTAAAGCAATGATCTGCAGTCCATATTTTAACCATGACTAAAAATTCCTGATTTTCCACATTCCTACGTCTGCAGAGATTCCCTTCTGCCTCTGTGTCAAAGCTTGGCCTCTGGCCGAGACATGCTCACCAATTCACCCCACGCTCCATGGAAACTCCTGTCCTTCTCAATGGACAAATGCCCCAGCCGAGCCACATACAGATGCATATACACCCACACACTGTACAGACCAAGAGACAAAGTTGGGTGTGTGTGAGGAGGAGAGAGAGGGTGCACGCAAGGTCGTCAGACTGTTACAAACACAGATACAGCAAGGGTCTCCTATGGCCTCAGTGTAGACAGCGAAGCTCTGTGAACTGAGATCTCTTTTGTTTACCCCAAGAGACAATAACGTCCCTGTTTTCTCTCTGTCTGTTTTCTCTCTTTCTCCTTGTTCCCTTTCATTTGGACTCTCCATGGCCTCCCCCTCTTTCATCGCTCCCTCCCTCGCTGTACCTCATCTCCAGGATGACCATCTGTGACCTCTACACCATGCCCCGAGTGGCCGAACCCGTCTGGTTGACTATGATGTCTGGAGCATCAGAGAAGAACCAGCTCTGCGGTCAATTCATGAGGGAGCTTTCTCTGCTGATGGAGCAGGCCTCCAAGAACCAGTTGAGTGTCTCCCTATTCTTCCACCTACTTCACTATTAGTCAAGGAATTTCTATAGATGGCACACAGATTTAGTGAGTCCATGATGTTGTGTCCTAGACTAAGACAAAGATGCAAGGTGCACAAAATATATATACATGTTGCATCCTTCTTTTCTTATCAACAGAAATGGGGAACATGCAGATTCCCACACACACTTAACTATTCATTCTCTCTCCCTCATACTCCTTTGTTATGTTTAATTGCGCACACAGACACTGACACCCTCTTTGCATCTATTTGTCCGCTTTAAAAAAGTGCTGTGAATGAGAAGATCCCTGCCAGTCTCTAATTGCTTATTGTTGCTATTACAAAGCCATGTCAAACCACTGCTAATTGTGCACGTATGAATTGGTTGCAGCGCTTTTATTGAACATAGCACCCATATTCAGCAGAGTTAATTAAAGCATCATTCACTGCACTGAACTGAGGTGTTGCATAATGTTTAGTAAGGTGGTAAAAATGCCTTAAAATGTTTTATCAGATCTTAATTAGAGAGTAACACCACAGTGGAAGTGTTCACACAGTTGAAAATATTAAAACTGTGCTTGAGGGTTTTTGTTTTTTTTAATATGTAACTTTTTCTGTATTTTTTTTTTAAATTAATTTGTCATTTTATCTTCTATAAGCTCCATATCAAAACCTACAACTTCACTGATTTTGTTGAAAACCAAACTATATTTTACTTTTTACGTATATTTTTTACATTCAGTCATTTATACAAATTAGACCAATGAGAGAACATAGATAAAGGCAGATTATCATTACTGTACTACATGAGCCATGGATTTTAAGACATTTGGGACTTTTCTCGTGTTCTCTAATTTCCAGCATGCTCACTGAACTTAAATAGACGTTTTTTTTCCCCTAAGTAACCAGTTTCTGTATCAGCATCACCACTTAGCTGAAGTCAGTGTTTCCACCACTACTGCAACTACCTCTAAGTGCTGTTGACTCTTGAGTGAAGCGTCATGTTTCCCTGGGAACCAGTGCTTTTACTGTATCGCATCACATCTTTTATGAGGCAATCTCATCAGTGTTCCCATGACTGATGGTTCTGATAATTCCAGCAGTCCCGGCACGCGATTGAACTCTGCTAACATGACAGAGTTGAGTCATGAGACAGGAAGGGAAGTAGACACTTGTGGTCAGAACTGAGAAGTGAATCATGCTCATGGAGTGTGTGTGTTTGTGTGTGTATGGGTGTTTCGCTTAATGTGTACAGCTGGGTATGTTTCAAACAAAGGATTTGTGTTTGTGGTGTCCAGTTCAACAAGAAAGAAATGACCAAGGTTTTCCAAGTAATGACAGCACATTTGACCTTACTGAAGTAGGTCAGGAGAGAGACAGAGAGAGAGAAAGGCAATTTCTGGACAGATGGTAATCATCGAGGGTGATCAGGGCGATATGGTCGTAAGCTGTGCCCATAGCATGGCAGCATGGTGGTTAGCGCTATTGCCTCACAACAAGAAGGTTAAATGTGTTGAGTTTAAATGTTCTCCTAGTGTCTGCGTGGGTTCTCTCTGGGTAGTCTGGCTTCTTCCCACAGTCCAAAAACACGCAGTAGGATTAGGTTAAGTAGGAAATCTAAATTGCCCGTAGATGTGCATTTGAGTGTGAATGATTGTTTGTCTCTTTGTGTTACCCTGCCTCCCGCCCTATGGAAACTGCCCCCACAACCCTGAATTGGATAAGTGGAAGAAAATGGATGGATCGTGATCATGCACTGATTCCCTCTTGATTTATTCCTCCTCCCCCCCCCCTTAGATTCCTCCCCGCATTATTGACAGCGATTCTGACCAATCATCTGGCTTGGGTGCCCACCGTCATGCCAAATGGGCAGCCTCCAATCAAGATCTTCCTTGAAAAGCACTCCTCCCAGAGCGTCGACATGCTGGCAAAGACGCATCCCTACAATCCTCTCTGGGCACAGCTAGGTGAGACGGTCAAAGACAAACACACAGGCAGAGAGAGCGAGATGTGCCTTTGCTTGCTGTTAAAGCACCTGGGTGGAGTGAAAGTAAAACGTAACACCTGTGTTTGCTCTTTATTTTCACTGGAACATTGTTGCCATTGTTAATCATTACAACTTGAAGACAAGTTATGACTAGACTATGTTCGCTACCTGCAGCTTTAAATCTGAGTAAGCTAGATGTCTGTGCATCATCCTAAGAGGTGTAATGCAGACATTGTCGTTTAAGTCGTCTCAGAAGCAGCGGTCATTCCAGTCCACATTGCATGTGTAATATAAATACTGTTTAAAATTGTAATAACTTGAAGTGAAAACTGGGTATACTGTTAAACTCTCCCTGATTCATGTGAAAAGCACTGCGTTGTTTTACAGAAGTTGAACTAATTGAAGTACTGAGATTTATTAGTAGTTGGCTATTATGTAAAATCCTATAATAAATTTTAAAGGGAAGTCTTAATGAGTCCTCATTTTTACTCATGTGACATGGAATGTAATTAGAAAGTGAGTTAACACTGACACCTAGTGTTAACAGCTGAGAGCTGCAAACAGTCATATGTAAAGGGAAGCGTGAAAGAGATAACCAAGTACAGTATTGTTGGTGTGTATGGGTGTTTAAGTACACAATAAAGAAGAAAATATGATATTTTTTACTCTCCAATAAAACTTGTATTCAAAATATACATTTCCTGTCTGAGATTAGGGGAAAAAACGTAAAATTATAAAGCCAAGAAAATATGGAATTAATTAACATATTTGTAAAAATGACTGTTCTTTTATCTTTTTGTAGGGGACCTGTATGGGGCTATTGGCTCCCCAGTTCGGCTGTCAAAGACTGTAGTAGTTGGCCGCAGACAGGAGCTTGTCCAGAGACTCCTTTATGTCCTTACCTACTTCATTCGCTGTTCTGAGCTGCTGGAGACGCACATGCTGGACAGTGCTGAGGACGAGGCCATTGTCATGCCCGGCTCCCTTATAACTACCTCCCTTAGAAAGGGCGAGGTGGAGGAGTCGGATTATGTCCTGGTTACCGTCCACAAACCCAGCGGGGACTACCTATCCCAAGGGGCCCACAGTCAGCAGACTGAGACAGAAGACAGCATCTACCCTTCAGACAACAGCCTGCAGAGCAGCACATTCACAGACAATGAAGTGGAGCACAGTGCTGGAGAGCCGCCCAACGAGGAAGAGGAGGAGGATGAGGATGAGGAAGACAGCAGCGAGAGCCAGGGATCGAGGAGCAGTGTGCTTCAGGCAGGACACGGCCAGGGCACAATTCCCATTAACAGGATTGCAGAGGTGGCAGAAGCTAAGGATGTGTGCAAGGAGTCTAGCAGCCGACTGTTCACAGAGGCTCGAGTGGAGACGGTGCTGCACGTCGGCTTGGCTTCCACCAGGGAGCAGGTCTGTGTGCTGGATACAGAGACCAAGGGTGACCTGAAACCTATTGATCCATCCATCCCCACAACCCTTGGATCAGATCCATCCTTACCTGTTCCCACAGAAGTAAAAAACTGTGGGTTAGATGCTTTAATTAATGCAGCATCTGGAAACCAGACCACTAAAGTGCTCCCTGCTCGGCCGTTGGGGATGCATTTGGAGAAGAAGCCTCCAGATAAGAACCTGATTGCTGGAGTATCAGTGATACCGGGAAACTCTGTGATAGGGCCCATGGCTTTGACTCTGCCAGAAGACGAAGAGCCAACAACAAAAGTGACTTTTCTCATTGGAGACTCCTTGTCTCCTGAATCAGACACAGAGAGCCGCGGAAGGAAGGTGGAGGAGGACTACAAGAAACACATGCTGCAGCTGCAGCAGCCATCACAGCATCAACGAGGACAGCATTATCAGCAGCAACCGCAGCAGCTGCAGATGGGAGCCGAGCTAAAGACCAGCTGCACCAGAATGTCAGAGGACCAAACCAAACAGACCAAGGCAGTTTCCACCCTGCAGCGGGTACAGAGCAAGATCTCCCAGTGGGACCTGAACTGTAGGGATGATTTTGATGATTATTTCAACCCTGGGGAAACTAGGACTATAGATAATGTTGCCAAACAACATGAGGCCAGTAGGAACAAGGACTCGGTGGACTTTTCAGCGGCTCCTCGGTATCATGAACTAGGGGATCTTGGCTTTCACAGCAAGGCCAGGGTGCAGGGTTTGGGCCTTTGTTTAGGTCCAGGTAGTGGAGAGATGCAGTCATGCAGGAAGGGAGAGAGGTTGTTGGATATGGAGAGGAGGTGCAGGTGTGAATCTACAGACTCTTCTGACATCTGCGTCTGCAGGGGCTGTCCTGCTGAGCAGGACAAAGATCTTGTGTTATCAGTCCCCGTTCCACAGGATGCAAGGAGTAACAGCAAAGAGGACCAAAAGCACAAATCAGCGCCCATCAACGACTGGGAAATACCACGCAATGAGAGCTCAGACAGTGCGCTGGGAGACAGTGAGAGTGAAGAGACTGAGGACTGGCAGGAGGAAGTTCTGGTGCCTTTTCCCGGGTGAGTAGAACTTGCTCAAAAACGTGTTTTTGTTTTCAGCAATAGCTGATTAGTTGTTGAGGAATAAAAACTAAATCTATCCACAAAATGTGAGATAAAATAAACAAATTTCTCATGTCATGTTTCATCGACAGGTCAAAGCTGGTGGAGAACTACTCTAAGCCAAGCATTGCTAATTTTGGCCGGTCTCTCTTTGGAGGCTACTGCCCCACCTATGTGCCAGACTTTGTACTGCATGGGATGCCCAGTGACGAGAAGCTACGGCAGAACCTCATGACTGAATTAACCCATGCAGTTCAGGTAAAGACTGGAAGGACTTACTCTTTAAGGAGCCACACGTTTTCCCTGCATAAACAAAAAGCTCAATGGTGGTGTCATACCCAAAAAGGAGGCTTTGCAGCATCAGGGAGTGGGCAGCCTGAGATCATGCCAGTAGTTAAACTTGAACTCTACTTTTCAGCTGGAAAATGATTCTAAGCACACAATTAAATCCAGCAGGAAGTCACTAAGAAATTAAGAAAAAAATGGAGTTGACTTATGCATGTTTGAGAAGTAATAAAATAGAAGACTGGGTCACGTTATGGATATTCGTGCTTTTTGTGCTTTCTATGTGTATTTCATTGGTTTAAATGGCCATCCTTATCCTCCTGTAGCATCCAGTATTGGATGAGCCCATAGCCGAGGCTGTCTGCATTATAGCAGACACAGACAAGTGGACAGTGCAGGTGGCGAGCAGTCAGAGACGAGCCACCGATGTCAGCAAGCTGGGGAAGGAGGTCCTGGTGTCCAGCCTGGTTTCCAGCTTATTGCAGTCTACTAACCAGCTTTACAAACTCAACGTGTCCCCCAACTTTGTACGCTAAGTCTTCATCTTTCTGCTTTAGAGTCAAGATCATGTTGACCCCTAATAATTTGTGTGTATACAGTAAATACCACTTATATTATTGCTTATAAGTCATGCTCCATGTGTTGTTCCTCTCCTCTTCAGTGTATAATGCACCTTGAGGACCGTCTGCAGGAGATCTACTTTAAGAGTAAGATGCTTGCTGAGTATTTGAAGGGCCAGACCAGAGTCCACGTGAAAGAACTGGGCATGGTTTTAGGGTAAGCCCTTTACTTTTTTTTCTTATTCCGACTTTGAAATGTTAAAGTTTGTCTGTGTAAAGGTTCATCTGCACCCTTTTCAGCCAGTTGTTTTCATCATTACAGCTAGTGACTTGGATACTCCCATCTTAAAAAAAAAAAAAAAAAAAAAATACAGGTCTTGAATAAATTTCCCAGGTGAACAACAGTGTAAACCTTTAATCTAACTTTTATTTATTATTTTATTTGGTATCTTTGCAGAATCGAGTCCAGCGACCTCCCCTTGCTAGCTGCCGTGGCCAGCACTCACTCCCCCTATGTTGCCCAGATCTTACTATGAAACAGTACTGGCACTGAGGTCTCCAACAGTTCGCTTCCTGGGGAGGTCGGTCAGAGCTGTGCGGTGCCACCCGGCCCCAGAAACGGGCCGTCCACGCTCTGCTGCTGACTCTCTACATGGTTTCCTGACCCGCGTGTCTGTGTGGCACAGGTCTTTATGGACCACAGCCAGAGCTGACGCTTAAACTCATTGCTGCTATTTCGGAGCAATGATGACGTTGAACCACAGGGTGGAGTTAGAGACCACAGACCCAGAGATGGAGCGAGGCACTGCGGATGAATGGAAACATCCCTGAGATGACCTTCTCCTGTCGTTGTTTGAATGTTTTTAAATAGGACTCTTTCATTTTAGGACACAAAAGCCAAAGACTTTAATTTTATTTTTCAGCTGAAAATGAAAATCTAAGGGTGTCTATAGTGTAATAACAATGGATTTGTTTCTTCATCTGCTTTTTTCCCCCCCTGTACAATCTTAAACCTGGTCATACGAAGTGATGAATAACATGTTTAAATGAAGCAGGCGGATGATTTTAAACTTTCCTTTGAGGTAAATATCGCTTGGAAGAGAACTTTATCAATCTCATGCCAATTAAGTCTTTTTGTTTATCGTCAGGACTTTGTTTACAGGCCAAATTTCCCTGAGTTAGATCAAAAGATTTTGCTTTTTGTCAAACTGCAGTGCCCACCTGACTTTTTGTTTTGTTTTTGCAAACTTGTTTTGAAATGGCGAATTAAGTGGCTATGACATTCTTATCACAGGTACAGCACTACCTCAGATCTTCATATGGGCATGTGGCTAACCATGTACAGCCGCCCCATAGAAAACCCTGAGGTACTTTCTAAGCTATTTTAATCAGAGGAATGTCAACTGTGCAGACTCTATGCTGTGTTCTCATAAATTTTTTAAAAAAGGGAAAGGCTGTGTAATTCCTTAAGATGATTGATTCACACAAAAAAGGAAGAAACTTATTTTTGCGTCAGAATGTGATTAAATGGGGTCCCTTTATACTGTGGAAAAGCTAAACCATGCATTATCTACATCTATTTTACAACCAAAAAAGAAAAAATGCTGAAATATTTTCACACTTTTATAGCTTTGCGACCTTTATACGATGTTTACGGCGTTGATGTTTGCTGCAATGAGAGGAATAGAGGAACACAGTAGGCCTTATAGTGGATATGTATATGTCAGCTGACACTATTCTCAAGCTTGTTTCTATTACAGTTAGACTCACAAAATACAAAACTATAGTAGGACACGTTTTCCTTTTGTTTTCTTGGCATTGACAGATTTTGGTTGTTATGCAGCATAAGCAGGGTGCGATTTGTTGAGGGTAAAAATGCAGGCTTAGATTTTGTGGAATCTGGGACACTCTTTCTTCTTCTTGAATTGATGGGAAAAATTTAACACGTTCACAAACTGCCCGAATCAGAGAGAGCTTCACATATTTTCTAACTATAGCGTACTTTTTATCCAGCACCTTGGAGGCAGTGGGACAATTTTTGAACTTCTGCAAATCTCTAAGATGAAAATATTGTTTGAGCTTGTTAATGGAAGCGCAGTCTAACTGCATTCTCTGAAAGCAGCACTCTAACCCTGGGAATTCCACAGTGTTTGTGTGTGTGTGTGTGTGTGTGTGTGTGTGTTTGTTCAGCCCAAATCGCACCCTGGGTATAACCCAAGTCTTAACGGAAAAGTGGCATAAATGTGTCGCAGGCTTCTGGAGAGCTCGTTTTTGCTGTTATAATTGATATATACAAATATGCTTGTTACTGTATTTGAAGATACTCCGCTATATCAGCCTACTTTTTTTTTTTTTTTTTTTTTTTTTTTTTGTACAAACCAGCCATTATGTTTAAAGGGTATGGATTTATATCTCCTTTTCCCTCTTTGTATATGGATAAATTATTTAGTTGCCTGTGTTTAAGTGTAACGGTTTGTGTAAACTGTACATACTCAAGTTTATTTCCATGTATTTGTACAGAATGTCTTTTAAAAAATTGTCTCCTCGAATTTATTCTTTTCCCAATTTTATGGGAACGTTGTGCAATAAAGATGCTGATGATGAAAATTTCCGTGCCTCTCTGGGAAAGTTTTTCTGTCTCCGAATTTAACGGACAGTTAGTTGACATGACCCCGTGTTTTTGGTTGGTTTACAAGACATTACAAAGTGGCTTTCTGTCAAACCACAAGCCTTTGAGTCACTGGCGCAGCTCCAGCTTTACGTTTCATCACATCCTTATATTGTGGTTTCTTCTCTCCTTCCCCACAAACACTACATAATAAACTATTCCATGACTGCATAATTATGTGTAAACTGGTTTTAGCTTTTAAGGAAAGCCGTCTTTCATTTTCTCTTATCATATAAGCAATACAAATTATGCGTCATTTTTTTTTCGGGGGGGGGTTGGTTTTTTTGGGTCCGTTTGTCTTACACAGACAGTGGATCTAAATCAGGGCAGACTCTACAACAACAGCACTTTTGTTAAGTTTGGCTGTCAGCAGTCACCATCTGGCTTACACATTGTACCCACCTTTGAATTTCCCACCCTGAAGCTGTCTGCCACTCCACCCAGCCCTCTCAGTGCACGAGGTTAAATGAACAGAGCACGTACGCACACACTGCAGTTATGCAATAAATGAAGGAGTGTCCTGACTCTAAACAAATACACTGGTGGAAGCTATGTTTCCCCACAGTAGCAACACTGCTGCCTTATGTGAATGGTAATTTATTAACACAGGGTAACAAGAATCAGTAGAAGTCGAGGCATGTGCACATTAAAGGAGTGGTTTATTGGATCTAACTTGGCTCTGCAGCTCATTCTATAAGGGCACGGGTTTAATTATGAAATATAAGGACAAAAGGAGCTGAAGAAAACTGATTTTTGCCACCTGGAAAAGTCAATAAGTCATAATTGTGAGGTAGGAATCCATAATTATAACACACCAACTCCAAATTCTGAGAAACATCATCTAACTATAATATACTTTGCAATGCCATTTGTATTCTTCAGGTGGCAAAAATCGACTTCAATATAATCCCTGGAGTCAGGTGTTGCGTTCACACGCGTTAGGGTAATCTCTATATTCCGCAAGCAGAGCAAAACTCTGGTTGCACTTTGCCTTCACATGTGTCCAAAGGCAGAGGGAGGATCTATGCTGCGTTTAAGTACTGCTTTCATAATTCCTACACTGAAACACAGCCTGACCCTTCCCTTCTGCTACACTGCTTTCAGCTTTTATCTGCATTTTCATTTATGACTGTGGTTGTTTGGAAAAGTCCCTGTGGTATAACAATTTGCATGTCTTTCTTGTAAATAGCGTATGGTAATGTATTGACAGACAATACAGGTATGTATGGATAGTGGATAGATAGTGTTATTCGAAGTTTCCATACACTCATGGGCCTAAATGCCATATTTTGGGTTTTTTAATTATTTCTTTGAACTGTTCTTTTCTCATGATAGAAATATTTTACACTGACTTAAAATAAAAAGGTTTTAAACATTTTAGGGTTTTTTTTTCGCTGTGGTCAGAGAGCTCAATTTTTGCCTGCCCGATTATAAAACCCTTCTCCAGAAGGCATTTGGCTTGTCGACGTGGGCAGCAGCACATTTCATTTGAGCTTGAACAAACTGATTTTGGAGCAGGGGCTTGTCTTGTTTCTTTATCAACACCCTCTCAGTTCATGGTGATGTAAAACTTGCTTCACTGTGGACACTGATGCTGGTGTTCCAGCCATTTCTAATTCAGGTCATGCTTGTGTCTGAATAGTTTTATTTAAATAGTTGTTTAAATGGTTGATCTTGAAATCTGTAGTTGTTTAGAAACAACTGGCAAACAACTGTAGCTCTAAGAGACCTTGACAACTTATGTAAATCTACAATTCTCTTACTTATATGATCCCTAATGTCTCTGAATTTCTCATTGTTCTGAGTATTGGTGTTGTGTCAAACCTGCTGTACAGTCACTTCAGCCTGGGGGAAAACAAAAACAGTTAACAGATATCATTAAACGCCCAGATTCACCATGACACTAATGCCCACGACGAATGTGTGTAAACCTATGAGCACAACTGTAGCTACCACTTGTGGCGCACACGTGTAGCTACTATCACGATGAAATGTAATTTTCGACAGAACGTAAACGCAGCACCCCGCTCGGGCAGACAGATGTCGTCAACTCTCCACCGTCGGATTCGCGGGAGGAGGGATCTAAATCTGAACTCCTGGATCTAAATGACGCTGACTACCGAAGTGGATATTTCCTTTACCAAAGATGTACAGAAATCAAGGCAGCAGGTCCAACGGACGTAACTTTCTGTCACACTTTGGCGGTGCCTGCTCTCTCTCAGACACACAGTAACGAGGAGCTACTTGAGAGTGAAGTTTTTCCCCCCCTTTCTCCTCTCCTGGAGAAGAAGGAGTTCTCGGTCGGTCCGTTTGGAGTAAACTCCATCCATGCTCGGCTTGGCGAGGACAAGATCCACGGGGATTTGGTCATCCCGGGTCGACTAAGAGCAGCTAGGAGACGTGAAGTGAGAGTCAGACGGAGTAAAAAGTCCTACTGTGGATTTGAGCCGAAGTTATGAAAATGACCGGCGCTATGGAAACTTCCTTTAAGCAGGCTTTGAAGAAGCCGCCCTCGCTGCGGACGGCGGAGGTAAACAAAACCAGCGTTTCTTTAATTAGCATTGCCTCGCTAATGTTTGCTAAAATCAGACGTTTGCGCCTCTTGGTGTTTGGAGTTTGACTTGATTGAGCCAACAGTGGCTTGCTTGTGGTATAACGATCTAATTGAGACTTTTCAGTGAAGTCACATGCTCGTTAGTGGAAAGTGTACATGACTTAAATAACAGTCTGTAATATAGAAAGGGGGGGAAATAGATATTTAGCTAGTTTTTAGATTAGCAGACTTTAGTGTCAGAGTTTCTGATGGTTCTGGTTTCTCATGGTTCATTGAGAGGTTGCCTTTTTTTTTTTTTTTTTTTAAATTTAATTTTTTTTCCCCACATCCTGTCTTACAAAACAAACCCTAACCTCGCAGCTTCCCATCAGATGGCTAAATCCATAAGCCTGGGAGTGAGTTTGTGCAAACCTCATCCCGATCGAGGCCAGTTAAGTTTAATAGCTGCTGCTCCTTTCTCATCCCTCCTCTGCCTCCTCCCTGTGTGAAGCTATGGAAACACAGCTGGCTTGTCATTGCTTTAGTTACACTCTCTGCCCCCCACCCACCCACCCACCCAAAATAACTCAGAGAGTACAGCCCCTCCGTTTTCAGTTTCTGGTGATAGTTTTGAAGTTGTAGGCACATAAAATCAGACTCCAGAATATTGTGTTTTCTTCTTTTGGAAAGGCTCCTTTTTCAGGGGCGCCACCAAGAGGGGGGGGCAAAGGGGGGCACTGGTCACGCCCAGAATTTGCTGCCACCCCTGACAAGGCAGTCCTATGTTGGTAATAATTTTAATAAAGGTGAGAGGAAGACACCCTATGTTGAGATGAAACATTAACTTGTTATTTAAAACCGACTATTATGAATTTCAAACTCTAATTTGGTTTTCATATGTAGCCATTTTCAGTGTTATCAACTTTAATTGCGGGAAATTAACTAGGCATATAATTCTTTTCTTTCTCTCGTTTTCCACATTTTTTAAAGAATCTATATTAGACAACAGCATAATAAAACTGGAAATTCTGTTTTTGGTGTGCCCCCATACGGCCACCCAATGAAAAAATTCTGGAGGCACCCCTGCTCTTTTTTGAAAGGCTCCAATTTCCTGTTTGCTTGTGGGGTGTATGGAAGGTAGAAAGCCTCTTTCACACCGTCATAGAGAGCTTTTGTGCAGACTTGAACAAACCAAAACAACCTTGTTTAGTCTATAAATATGACACAGTGATGGCAACGAAGTGGGTCTGTGATTATTTGTGTGTGATACTTACAAAGTAACTCTTTTTTTGACTTTACTGATCATATTTGTACATGGGTGAGTTGCTGTGTGTTTATTTCTTACTTAATTACTTTTTGGTATAATTAAGAAGCTGTAAATTTTGAGAATACAGTTAGGTCCAAAATTTAGACCCTTGTTTGCATTTCAAATCTTTGCTGGGCTGGATTTGGCCTCAGGGCATTATGTGTGACACCCCTGGTCTAAAACTCTCACAAGTAGCCATGGAGTAGTCTACAGCTGAGCCAGTTGGTCATGATTAAGTGTACAGACTGACGCTAAAGGATGTAGGTAGTGTCGTATCATCCATCCAACGATCTATCATCCATTTTCTTCAGCTTATCCAGTTTAGGTTCTGGATCCTTTTGCAGCTGCTGTAATGTGAAAGGGCATGGTACACCCTGGACAGGACGCCAGTCTATCACAGAGCTTTTCAAATCTTTTTCAAATTTCAAATCCTCCGTTAATCTAACCCAGTGCATGTTTTTGGACTGTTGGAGGAAGCCAAAGTACCCGGAGAGAACATACAAAGTTCACACAGGAAGATCACAGCTGGTCGGTTGATTCGAACCCAAGATCTTCTTGCTTTGAGGCAGAAAAAAAACCTTCCAAATAACAAACAGCCTAAAAACGGACTCGCTATATTTGAGGTGAGACAGACGCAATAACCAGATTCAAGAAGTACACGAAATCTTCTCAAATCTGTGTCAGAATCCTCACACAATCTCAGGACCTTAACGCGTGTTTCGCTCCAGTGACAACAACCAAATCTTGACCTTAGCTGCTGGCTTGACTTCACTCTGTTGCAGATCAGCGTCAGATCTCTTCTTCTGCTTATGTTTTACCCATCTCATTGTGTTGTACTACATCACTAATAATAATGTTGAGTCGTTGTGTTTTTCTTTTTACATGAGTCTGGACATGTTCTTGGGTATGAAAGCGTGGTTTCCAGAGATCAGTTTCCCCCTGCGTACCTGAGGCTTAGTAGAGATGAACTTGAGATTAAACAGGGGCTACGAGGTCTTGTGGGGATTTTTTTTTTTTTTTTTTGCGAAATTTTGATGAAAACTGAAAATGCAGTGTTTCTATGGCCTCTGCTTTGCAAAGTAGCATGTCCCTTCTTGTGTCAGCATGCCACATTCAATGTTGTAGGAGTTCGGGGCAAGGAAAAGGTGGTACAACACAAGCAATTGAGCATGTAGCACGGTGGCTTAGCGGCCAGCATGGAGTATGCGTGAGAGAATAGAATAGACTAGCCCTTTGTTGTCATTGTACACGTACAACTAAATTGTAGGTGCTCCACATCAACTGTGCCGAAATAAAATACAAATGGTAAACGGCAAGAATAAATAGCAAACAGGACATTTATATACAAAAGAAGAGAAAGAGACATATTGGAGAACAAACAACTAAGAAGTCTTTGTGCTTAAATCAGGTGAATTTTCACAATTGTACTTTACTGGAAACCTGTCATCTGAATTTTCTGGATGTGCTGTAGGTACGCCTGTCTCATGTACAGATGTTTGGCTGAGTGTGAAATCTTTCCCACCGCACGTTTAATTCCTCCCCAACCCTCCCTAGTTTTGTGGGTCTTTTTACCTCCCTGCCTACCTTTCTCGTTGCCATCCAGACGCCCCGGTGGTAACGGACGACAAATCATGCCTGGGTGATTTACAGCGGTTTGGGCTTCTCCCAGTACACATCGGGCATTTATGGGAATTCCAGTCATCGCAAAGCCACAGGCTCCCGAGGGAAAGGTGCAAGTAAAGGAGAGATGCTTGCTCTCTCAGCAAGCATGAACAGAGCGGAGGAGCATATCTGTGTGTGGTCGAAGCCTTGTTCTTGGAGTGCTCGCAGAGAAATGTTTCAAAAGAGGCCGTGTGTTTCAGCAGGAGCTATCGAAGACAGTGGTTTGCTCAGCGCTGACACAGCTCAGCAAATTAGGGTTAAGTAAAGGATAACACTGGGATGTTGATTTAAAAAATTGTTGCCCAGGTTAAAGGCCTCCATCCACGGGCCCTGGTACTGTCTAGTCAGCACAGAAATGTCAGCATTTGTCATTTTCCTCTCTTTAGGGGCCTTTGGCTCCCATTCATTCTTTAAAACTGGCCCCACAGCTGAGGGCAGCCTAGGCTAGATGATGTCCAACAGTGGAAATGGTACCAAGTGTTCTGATTTTCTTTATTTGATCAAAATGTCACTGCATCAGAGAGGCTCATGTAACTGTAATTTCAATTCAATTTATTTAGCGCAAAATCACAACAATTGCCTCAAGTTACTTTATATTGTAAAGACCCTACAATAATAGACAGACACCCCAATGATCAGCAAGCACTTGGTGACAGCGGGATGGAAAAACTCCCTTTAAATAGGAGAACCTGGGTTAGGGAGGGGCAGTCATCTGCCGTTACCGTGGAAATGCAGTCGCATATATATGGTATAGTTAAAGTCATAGAACGAGCCAAATCTGCGTGAGGCTGACAGGAAATTGCATCCTAATTCCAGTTTTATATGGAATATACTTTGCTCTGCACGACACCTCAGTTGCATCTTTCTAGAAAGCGAACTAAGTTGGTAAAGCCACTGTCTCTGATGCTGAGCCTTTAAGTGCTGTGATGTAAATGACAGAACACTTAAGGGGAATGACATTGAAAGAAAGCCTCCACATGTGCTTTTGTGCAAAGTACACACACATTATTTAGTATCTGAAACTGCATGTGGGCATATATGGTCTTCTTGCTTCCTGCTTGCTTTCATTGGTACTTTATTTTTCTCTTCGGTGTTGCTCGGGCATCGCTGCACAGCTGACAAAGTCTGCTCAAAATACGCTTCTGGTGACTTTCAGCGATATAGACAGCAGGAGGTGAAGACACCCAAACATGCGTGACACCAGTAACTATAAAACCGATATTCTCAGATATTTGCGGCGTCCAATTGGTTCGATGTAGTTTACAGCTAATTACCACTGAACATGGCTAGACATGTTGCTAGACAAGCCTGGCGTCTTCTAGCTGTACTGATATTGCAGTTTGAGCTATATCTTTAGGCTTCAGTAATTAACCCAGCTTACTTTACGACAGGATATTTTATTACCCATAAAGTACCTCAGACTATGCAATTTTCTCTGGGGTTGCTGTTTTAACCGTAATTATTGCAAAATTAGGAAAGTACTCCAGTAAAACAAACCAAAAGTAAAAACCAGTTTGACACATGCATCATTTTACAGAGAACTGTGTGGGTTGCATTTTGAAGTTTGATTCAGACCTTTTTCATATTTAAGGGAGCATGGTGGCACGTGTTGGTTAACAGCAAGAGGGTCCTGGGTTCAAATCCACCAACTGGCTGGTGGATCTGATGTATGCATGACTGGTTGTCAGTCTTTTTTTGTTAGCCCTGTGACGGACTGGCGTCCTGTCCCCATCTCTCACCCTATGGCAGTTGGGATAGGCTCAATACCCTCCACACCATCACCACCCCCACTAACCCTCCTGAATTGGATGAGCAAAAGAAAATGAATGGATTTGGTCGCTTTGCAGAATACAACTTCAGGGTTTCTGCCAGTGCATTGCAAAAGTAGAGATTGTTTTTTTCCATAACAGTTAATCTGTTTCAACAATCCACCCTAAAAATTCTATAAAAAATGTTATAAAGAACCAGTCAAATCTCATGACTTAATAGACCTGTACAGCTTGACTCCACTTATCTGCACTAATGACAACAGGCCTGGTCATTTATAATGTATGAGTGGAAGAATAGCCATGATTCTTTGCTCTACTGCTGTTCTACACATAAAGTGGGAAATAAATTGACCACCAGTCTCTCCTTTCACCTTCTTGTTCTTCCTCCTAAATCACATAATAACAGTCATTGTTAAACAGCGGCTGTGAAAACCTTTTTTTCCCAGTTTTCAGTCAAGAAATGGAATCAAATCTCAGATCAGCAGCTTTTGAACACACTGACATTTTTTGATGAGCCAAGCAATTCGTTGGATTTTTTTGCCAGTTTATAAAATATAGTCAGTGAGACATTATTCTGTCATCGTGGGGCAGCATCGAGGTGAATGAAGTGGATAGGAAGTGATGTTTTAGACGAGTGAATTAACCTTTCAAAGCCAAATTTTTGGATGCAGCGTTTTTGAAGGCGAACGCCGCAAACTGCCAGCTGAAGTGAGGTAAATGACACTGATTATCTTGTTGCAGTTGCGTTTGTCAAGTTGCGGGATGTATATGGCAGCATGTGGACTGTCACTTTTTTGAAGCGGAAGTGCTGGGAAAAACGGGCAGCATAAGAATCAATTTGATATGAGCCAAGCTGTGTTGGCTGCACAGTTTTTCATGGTGTCTCCTAAAAGGAAGGTCTTGTGGGGTGTTTCCAGTATTCAGTGATTAGTACAAGAAGCAGTCCAAGGAAAGACAGCCAGTGAACTCTTAACAGGATCATGGGTGCCTAGTACTCACTGATTGTGGCATAAATTGCTGAAAACCTTAATGCTGGCTAAGATCTGTAGTGTGACTTAATAGTAACTCACATGGACTCGTAGCTGGCTGTGCATCAGAGTTGGACTGTGGTGAAGTGAAAGAAAGTGGCCTGCTCTGATGAATCAGCTTTTCTCTTCCTTCACCAGGCGCACGTCTACTGTTCACCTGGAGAAAAGATGAGTCCATGCACTATGGAAAGAAAGCTCTTCTCGTTCTGCTGAGAAAAGTTGGCCCTGCCACTTTGACGTGTACTAAACACTGGTGCAGACTCCCTTCACCCCCTTTCCAACAGGATAGTGCATCATTCTGCAAAGTTTTAATGAATGTGACAAAGTCTGAGGAGGAGACTTAAAGAACCTACAGCTCGTGTCCTCCTGCCTGATAGCACAGGCCGTCTTTAGAGGTCTTTGCTTTGTCGGAACTGCTTTGGTGGAAGAGGGGCGACCTACATGGTGTAATGCAGGTGGTTTCCATATTAAAACTGCCTATTGTACATTGGTGGCCCACTTAGCATGAGAAATGGGTATATTTTCTTAATTTTCTGCAAAGCTTTCAAACATAAATACACGGAAGAAAATTTCTCAGCATTTACTATTGGTTTCTAAACCACAGGTTGGCCTGTGGTTTAGACATCTGTTGAAGAGAAACTGAATTTGTGAGACTTCCTTTCACAGTGTCAGACTGACTGTTATGCCAGTTATAAACTGGCGTGCTAGGCAAACACTGGATCAGTAAGGCAAAGGGAGAAAATGGGTGAAAATAAGTGGGAGAGTGGAAAAATCAAAAGATTAGAACAGGGTAAAGAGATGGAAGGTGGGGGAACAGTCAGATGAGTCATAAAAAAGAGTTGCAACACAATAGATACACGACAACAGAAGGGAAACTGAGGAAGTTTTTATGATACAGAAAGCGGGAGAGAGAGCCAGAGAGATGCACTCGTTGATAAGAATGTTTTTATGAGGTATAGATTATTGAAGAGGTGACACAGAAGGCAGGAAGGGGAAAGTAAGAGACAAAGTTACTGGAAGGTTATATAAGAAGGTCCTTCAGAGGTGGGAGGGGGAAGATATGGGTTTTTTACATTGAGAAAGTCAGGTAGGCAATGTTAGACAGATATGTGTGGATGCATAAAGAAAACTTCAGATGAAGTTTTTGTGTAATTTTTTTGACGTGAACTTTCACGCCAGAACAGGGAGAAAACATCTCACAATGATAAATGCGAGATGGATATAAAATAGTGCTATTTGAATGCAAAAGATATGACACAAAAGTTCCTGTTTAGAAGATTTTACTTGAACCTTTTTATCCACAGTAATGTGCACATCAAATTAAATTAGATCTTGCTTACGTGTTGGTGTGTTGCTTCAGGTACTGGTGACAAAATGACGCAAGTCCACTTTGAATTGCCCAATAACTGTTTGTTGTCAGATGACAATAAAAGGTTCATCCTAGCTTATCTGTTGCTGCAACAACAGATGAGCTAGGATGAACCCTTTGCTGAAGCACCATGTGTTCAATGCGGTGTTTGCATTTAAATGAGAAGGAGTGAGGTGTGTAAGGTGTCCATGAAAAACCTGTTGATTCACTGGTTAACTGGAGTATGTAAACGTAGCACTAAAAGTACAAAATTTTGTATTTGGTCTTTATATCATTGTTATAGCAATTCCTCTTGGCAAAAACTCTTATACCGCTGAAAAGCTTGTTTATTTCTCCCTAACTGGTGCCACATTTGTAAGGAAAATACTTTTATTTATTGGTTTTACCAACTGTAACAGCCTGGCACCTCTTCCTCGTGCTGGTCACCAGCTTGGTCACACATTGTGGGATGGCATCTCACTGTTCAACCAGCATTTGTCACAAGTCAACCAGTGGTTGTGTTGGTCACAGAAAAAGCAGACAATAGTTAAAATTGTTTAGATAGCAAGCATCTTTGTTGCACTACTGTTACCCTTTCTAGTTTTTTAAAGATTAACAATGACTTTGTCTTCATGCTGGATGTTGTCTTTTGTCTCTGAGTGTCTCTGTGAGCAAAGCTGCACCTACACAGGGCAGCGATCCGTCCGTCCGTCCCGCACAGCTGGCATCTTCGTGGGTGGATGCTGGCTGGTTGCAGCTGCTGGGCCTATTGAATTTTCTGGCAGAAACCTTTCATCAGTGTTTAATCAATGTATTTTAACAGGACACTAAATGTGGAAAGGAACTGACTGGCATTTGTGTAACACTTTCGTGGGAGGAAGCTGAGGAAGTACCTGGAGGAAACCCCTGCAGGCAAAGAGGAGAGCATGCAGTCTCCACACAGAAAGGCTTTGAACCAGGAACCTTCTTGCTGTGAGGCTGCCCCATTATGTAACCTGAATTCAAGCCCCTTGAGGCAACTGTTGTTGTGATTTGGCGCTACAGAAATAAAATAAAATTGAACTGTTTTGACACACAGACCCGAGAGGCCACCCTGCTCCTTTAATTTAACCGTGGTTTGACTTGGGTAATCATTGGGTTTCATTTCCTTACACCTAAGCAATCCCCTAACGACCACGAGCCTGTCGAACCAGGTTTCTAAAGTTCCACTTGTGGCTCTTGATTCTTTATTAAGGTTCTTTAAGGTGACAGTCATGAATGACTTGAATATACAGTCTCATGTCATATCAGCGACTATACTTGCAACATCGTCACATTTCGTCAGTCTCTGCCCCAAAGCGTCAGACGACGAGGGTCTTTTCATCCAGCCTGATGTAAACACAGCGCAACTTAACTCGCATCTGCAGGGGATACTCCCACATACCTGCAACGACATCAACAAACCCGACTGTGCCAGAAGAACCGCCGAGACAACAGGAAATCTGAAATTAAACGGGCACAGAGCAGTCTGTGTATGAGTGGCGAAGCTGTGTGTGTCTGTGTGTTTAACTGGGTGAATAAACACAGCCTTCCCCTGACCCGGGACACTGAAAGCTCTCCTTGTGGATCCAATAAAGGCCCCTCCTAACTGAGCTTAAGGGCCTGTGGACTGGGAGGGAGGCAGGCAGATGCTGAAAAACTGGTAGTGACTCAAGTTTTAGTGAGTGAGTTTTTCTCCTCTATGTAGTTTGTGGTTGTTGGTTTCAGTTTAGCCTTATATATATGCTACTGCAGGCGGGTAAAGCCTGAGAAATGGCACCAGGGTAAAGTTAGCGCTTTGGGAAAAAAAAAAATGCAGAGTAGTGTAATAATGAAAGCAATTTATGACACTGTTTCATCTAAATAGGGATATGATGAAATACTAGAACAACACAGAATTTTCAAAGGTTTTTCACTGAGTTTCATAAGGCTACATTAGTTTCAATCCACCCCCAGTGACAAAAATACTAATTGTTACATAAATGTATCTGAAATGCTGCTTTCACTCTTTTCTGGTCAGCTGTGTTTACTCACTTAATCCTTCTAAGAAACTAATCTAGCCATAGTCTGTGTTTACTGCCTTAATCACTCTGTAATCCCACGTTTCACTTTACACATTCATTATAAGCTTGTGTTGAAACAGAACCACTTGTAATACTAAGTCCCTAATAGCTTGGCTGTTTAAAGCCTGTTTTGAAGTCCCTCGTTCACACAGCAGTCGACAACAACAGCAGGGCTTTGTCCCGGTGGGTATTGTTTGAATGTAAACACGTCAGCTTTTCCTGTGGGTGCCACCAACCATACCAACCACACTGCCCACAAGCCCAAGGTTCCCAGCATATGCGAATGCAATGCATAGCGCAAACGGTATAGCATGTCACTGCTGCTGTGCGTGTGTGTGTGTCTGTGTGTGTGTGTGTGTGTGTAAGCGGTGGGAAGCGTAACTACATTCCACACAGGACAGCAGGCGTGAACAGGCAGATATCGTCAGCTCTGTGCTGTTGGGTTTGTAGGGAATGCAGATCAAGGCTACATATGGAGTCATATTGCATAGTTTAGCTGACGGGGTTACCTTGACATGCTCAGCATGCATGAGTTGATCATTTGCTGTGTTGCTCTGCCAAAAGCTGGTGTGCAATGCCTAATTGCAAAATGATTATTACTAAACTTGGTAGATATTTAAAAAAAACGGTGGGGCATGGGGTTAAGGGCTTAAATTCTTAAATATATAAATATCCCCGGGATGTCAGTGTCCTGGAATGCCAGTGTCCTGGAATGCACTTTGCTTGTTAATGCTATGTTAGCCATCTTGTTGGTGCGGTTATTGAGAGTGACCTGCCACTAATGCGTGACAGCTTTATTTGTGATAATGAGCAGTAAGGAGATGCTCGTGTGACCATAGGGTGACCACGTACTAAAGCAGGAAGTAGCTATGCTTTAAGGAATGACAAAAAGAAAAGTAGATTCATAAAATTTGTGCATCTGCTTAATATTTTCACTATCAACCTTTGTTTACTTATGCCTGTCAATGATCTGTAATAGAGATGCATTGATTTTTCTCCTTTGTAAACATTAGGCTACTTTCTGGATAATTTAGACTTTTAAATGACTCACGTTTATTTCCAGTTAACCGACTAATTTTAGCATGAAGGGTGTGGTACTCTGAGGTACCAGAAATCTCTCAGACTTGGCGCTTTACTGTTTTGGTTCCCTTTCTCTCTGAGCAAAAGCAGGCCAAGAAGCAGCCTGTGTAGGAACCTGTTGCCGCAGTACTCTTATTAAAGCAGTTTTATGAGCTTGCAAAACTGGTCTGGAATGTGTGTTAGAAAAGGAAATCAGCAGAGACTTACAGCTGTATGTTTGCGTACGAGTCTGCCTTACTGATCATGCCCGGTCAGGATCTGGGTCACGATTTGAGTGTTTCTTTGCAGTGTAATGATTTGTGGCAAAGTTAAATTGTTCTACCCTGAAGTATTTTCTTTACTTGACAGACTTTGTATCTTAGGTCTGTTGGCAGCATGTAGCTGTTTTCCTTGACAATAAAACAATCCAATAAAATTCAGTTTACAGGCGTACCAATCAGAATATCATAGCAAAGCAATTCTCCCTGCATCCCTGTAGTGCTGTAGGTGCCAGTACTGCAAATAACAATAACTTTCTTTTGGAATTCACCTTCAGATTGTTTTCTCAATCAACTGTATTTCATCTTTGAATATGGCCATGACTTAAACTGTACTAAATTTCATCCATCCAACCATCCTACATGTGCTGGACCTGACCTGGGACCTCCTCCCAGTGGGACATGCTCAAAACACCTCACTTGGGAGATGTCCAGAAGGCCTCAACTAGCTTTTTTTAATCTGGAGGAGTAGCATCTCTACACTTGACCCATCCGAAATTATCAAGCTCCTCTCCTGTCTCTGAGAGAGAAGCCAGATGCCCTTTGGAGGAAACTCATTTCTGCCACTTGTGTGTGTCTGGCATCTCGTTCTTCACTTCACTACCCAGAGCCTGTGGCCACAGGTGAGGGTAGGGATGTACATCACTCGGTGAAGCGACAGCTTTCCCTTTAGACTGGCACAGCATCCGGATCACTGAAGATGCCACGCCAATCATTTTGTCGATCTTCCACTCCATTCTGCCCTCAATCGTGGACAAGACCCTGAGATACTTCCATCTTCCTATTGCTAATTTTCCTATTTCCCCGACTGCTGCCCGATCCACAAAACGTCAAATCCCTATGACCCATCCCGTGAGAGGTGGATCCACAGGTGGTCGGGCCCGTGTAATTCTTTTGGGCTGCACCCTACCCTGAGTAGTGTAGCCATGTCCCTTGGTTATTATTTATGTACCGATCTATTCCATCATAGGGATTTTTATACATTTCTCTTGGTCTGACCATCCACCCAGAACCAATTTGAGTTGGGGGCACCCTACCAGGGGCAAACAACATAACTCCTGGGATGATGGGGGCACATAAACCCCTCCCCATCAACACCACAATAATGTAATGATTCATGGAGGGTCACTCCTTTTTATGGAAACTGTTTCTCGTTGCAGCAAATTACTTTGTTCTTCTTCTTCTATTTCTAGTTTGGGGAATCCCAGCCAGGTTTTTGCAGTGAAAATGCCAAATGTGAGCTTAAAACTGGAATGAGGCTGGACAGAACACCAGTGTACACAAATACCCTTCTGGCAGTTCTGCCAACAGAGAGCCGGCTGATGTCAGCAGCCCTCCTTTCTGTAGGCTGACTGCGCCTGGCATGCAGGAAACCCTGTAGACTATCTTTTGTAAAGCCTGACATTATACTCTGCAAAAATGATCCTTTCTCCTCCCAGTACAAAGAGGCATTAAGGCTTAAAGAACTGGCAGAATATGGCTGAGATTTCCCATTTATGTCAAATCAACTTTGACTTACTGGACATTTAAAACCCCCTCTCCCCTGTCAGCTCAAAGTTTCCTGACATCCGTTATGCTTCTCTGCATAAAGATCGAATGCATTTGCTTTAAGTAGAGAAGGCGAGGCCTCTAATGAGATGGAGAATTTTTGTTGCAGTGCTTCTTTTGTTTTTTCCTGTTGATTTAATAATTTATTTTTTACATATCTTTGGTTTATTTCCAAAAATATATCTTATGGATAAACGGCTAGGCAAGTGTTTTGCGTTTTTATTGGTCTTCCAAATCTAGTGAACTAAATCTTAAGATTCCCCGTCACCAGCTCTCTAGGGGGAGGGGGAGTAAAATTGATGACCAAGTGGAAACAGGTGAAGGCTAAAGCATGGTCTTTTAATGAATGACAGCTTTCACCATAACGAAAATTGCAGAACTAAGCACCACGCGAAGCCAAGAAATAAACAAGAGTCCTAACTTTTGATGTCAGTGGGAGTATCATAGCTGCGGCCCACGAGGTAGAGCGGATTGCCAGTGGTTAGATCCCCACATCCAAGCATCCTTGGGAAAGATGCTGAACTGAGTTACCCCTGATGGATCCACTGGAGTGTGAGTGTGTGTGTGATTTAAAAAAACAAAAACAAAACAAAAATGTGTGTTTGTAAATGAGTGAATGAGGCTTGTAGTAAAAAAGTGCTGTTAGAGTTCAAATATAAGTACCAGTTCATGATTACAGGTTAGTAATTTAAAGAAAAAAGCACATAACTCTCTTAAAACGTACCATTTCTGAATAAAAATAAAGCGACCTACACACATGTGGGAAGTGGGAGAGAAATGAAACAACTAACAGCGTGTGTACTTAAAGCCACAAAATGTTAACGTACCAGTAGAGTACAACAGTCACATTTCAATGTTTCAAGCCAACACTGACAAGGTTTATAGTTCTGAGAGGCATGACGGCAGACTGTTCAGTCAAAATCAGCTGACAGACTTCTTTGCTGCCCATTTAAGCGTGTGGTGTGATGGATGATGCCGCTCGTTTGGAGCAGGGACTAGAGCACCAGTCCGTCCACCAGCCATCTCCAACAACACGAGGGAAACAAGCTGCTGTAATTCTGACCGATATGGAGAGCAGACGAGGAATTTCATTTGCTGAAATGCTTTGGGTAATCGTCAGCAGACATTTCTTGATACGCTAGCTTTCCGTTAGCTTTTTAAAATTGATCTTAATACAAAAATGGTTCCTGCCAGATGGAAATGCGAATCTTGGCCAGGGTATCCACTGGCTGCACTGGAAGCCCTTGAAAACGTGGATCTTGCCCCCAGAGGCAAAGTCATGAGACTTGTGGATGGGTTCCCAGACTGACTTAGAGTATGCACTTTAATCAGCCTTTTTGCGGGACCAGAACATGCAGCTTTGATGCTTGCGGTGTTGGACCGCTTGAATATGGAGCCGCAGATGGCTAGAAGATGCAGACATCGTCCCCCATATCACAGCAGTCTCTGGACGCGTACAGCCACAAATTGTAAAGCACCACTCCAGCATTATTAAAACAGGCTCCCTGCAGTTATTAACACATCACAACACAAATCTAATTATTGATCTGCCCACTTTAGTCTGTACTTTGCAGCATTGCCTGAATCTACATCACTCTCTCCCAGACAACACTGAGAGATCAGTTTCAATCGGACACAATTCATAAAGGACTCTGAGGGAAACAAATGGCTATTTCCAGCCCATGTGCCCATGTTTGTCACCCAGTAAACAATGGGTGACAAAAACTCAAAGTAGTAAATGTCACAGCTTGTTGCATTTTTGACCTCTTTTTGTCTTTTTTTTTTTTTGTAATGTTTGTTGCCACAGCAATAAAGCATGTTCCCCTTGTGTGGTGGACTCTGTAAAGCACACCCATTTTCCTGGTTTCAAGCACCCTGCCCTGTAAATTCCTCGGAGATTGGCTGTAGTCAACAGCAGAAGCATTCCTTGCAGTAACCAGGCAGTGCAGCTACACGAGGGAATTAAAAGTGTATCTGCGGCTTTTGTTTTGCCCGTGAACACAAAATAGCCAATCCAAGGTTCGTGCACACATTATCTCTAGAGGTCTGAGCTGTTGACAGTGAGCTATGCAGTCTGCTGAGATGAGTCAGGGCTTTTTGAAGACTGAAGATTAGAAATGCAATCTCACGAAGTGATTTACAGCCACGAACAATTCAGATCTACTAAATAAAACTCCAGTAGCTCCCAGACGAACTATTTTCAGATTTGCGTCAGTACACTGTGTGCAGCCATTGAGTCTCTTCACCGTTTCATGAGGCATGAAGAATGTAGTGTAACCAAATATCTGTTACTTAGGTGACGCAAAGTAACCAGTAAATGCTGCAAAAATAAAAAGTAGCCATCTTCTTTTTTCTTCTTGCATGGTCGTGGTATAATGCTAAAATTCCTAGAAACTGAATCATGTGTGAGTAACGAGTCAGTGGGACAGAAATGCTTTCACTTAGTTTGAGTCCTTTTTTTTTTTCAGGTTTTTTTTTTTTCCCATTTTATTTTTTTAGAGTCACTTTATGGTTCTTGGCGGAGTGTTCAGGCAGAATGTTGTACAAGGAGGCACACCTGCTCCACGTCCTTCCAGATGTTGTATATCATTTTTAACTTTTTTAGGCTGGGACTATAGTAATATGTGGTCTCGCTAAGAGTCCAGCTCCATTACTGTTGTTCTTATTTAGCGGCCTCATTGTAGACTGTTAGCACACAGTGACCTGTTTCTCACCTTGCAACACAGCATATAGAAAGCAAAGAACGCGAACGGCTTTTTGGATGTTTAACATCCTCATTTGGTGGAAGCTAAAAAAGAAAATCTGGACTTGAACCCTTACTAAAGTTGTCAAAATAATCTTTGTTTATCATACACTTGGTGTCTTTGTGTAGCCCTTCAGGTTATCCACTGTTTGAATCAAGCCCTCAAAGCCTGCTTTCTTCTGATTGGCTTTCCCTCATAAACAGAAGGTTTAAAACAGCAGTCGTGGAGCGAGCAAATGCCTCGTAAACAATTACTCTTTGAGTCCAAAACCAACGATTGTTATCACAGCGACTACTTAGATCTTTTATACTAGAGATGCATTATCTGTTCCCCAAAGGGATTTGGGGTTTGACACTGCTTATCAAGTATTACCAACACTGCTAATTTACTGCCCTAAATTATCAGTATTGGTAATTACCAAAGTCATTTTTTTGTTTTCTGTAATGGTAATAAAATATTTGCATTTTTTTTTGTTTTTATCACCGGTGGTCTAATAAATTTGTCAAGCACTCTATATGAGAGAGAACAAGGAAAAGCATCACTTAGTCCCCTTCAACCAACATAGTTACAAACAAACAGCAGATTTTTATATTGGCAGCAATGTTGAGATTTTCTGTACAGACCTTTAAAAACCTTTTTTGTATTTGTGTTTCAATCTCCTCTAGATCAGTTACAATATTGGGAGTTTTTTGTATTGTATAATTAAGAATAATAGGCAAGTTTCCACCAAAAGGGCAGCTGAGCAGTAGAGTTTGGTAATTTGTGGTTGTTTCTGCCGTGCCCTGGCGTTTTCTTCCCATTTAAGAAGAAAAAGAAAAAAAGAAAGTCATATTCATGTAACACAAAATGTTTAGAAATCCATCAGCCTTGAGGATCACAAGAAGAATTTCCTGCCCAGCTGTAATTATCAGATTCTGATAGTCGGCATGAACTGTCTCATCCCATACATTTGAGATGGACTGGCTGCCAGTCGTCCCTATTGAGTGGGACGAAGTCTGGAGTGCTGACAGAAGCGGTGTTGTGGGAGGCCTCTTTTTTGGCAGATCCCACTGTGGAAACATTGAGTCACTGTCCACATCACAACACAAACCCCAGGCTGCTGCCTGGCTGCCCTCTCCCCTCTGCTTCCCATTCAGCCCTCTGACCCAAACCTCTGCCTTCATTCTAAACAAAATCGGGATGCTAATTCTTCAGCATCACGTTTCACTGAAATCAAATACAGATCAATGAGTCCTTGAAGTGTTGTAAGCAGCAATGGGTTTGTGTTGTGCCCTCTTTTCCTACATCTTAAATATGTTAGATTGGTTGTTACCAAGTCGTGTGTTTCTTGAGCCAGAGCTACTTTCTTCTGGGGTTCATATGACAAAGATTGTTACTGCAATAAACCGCGAAAAAAAAACTATGAATGAATTGTTCATTTACAGCATCTGTACATTGCACGCACTCATTCCCACTAAAAAAAAGTGAAAGGGAACTTCAGTGTGTTTACCCAGCGGTTGGATGGTGGGATTACGAGAGTGCGACGCATCAAAGGCCACGTTCGACAGTAAGGGGGATAATGGGGAGGGGGATGAGTCACTTTCTTGTGTGGTGCAAACCACAACTAATCACCAGTGAACGCGAGTCAAGAGGACGTCATTCATCGGGTGAAGCTGATGCTAACATGGCGAGCTTTGGAAACCAAACATCACTTTGAAGAGGAACTCGTCCCACTTCAAAAGAGCTCTGGATCCAGACCACAGGCAACAATAGCGTTTGTAGGATTGCGTGGCTTTATCTGATAAAGTCACGGAGGCAGGATATATGCTAGTGAAGCGGTGACCCTCTTGCAGAAAAACTGCAGGTGTGAGGTCTAGGTGGGTGCTGGGAAATGTTAAAGGAACAGATGACACAGGGGCTGTCCTGTCGTGGCTGGGAATTTCGGCTTGGTTGCTGTTGTGCATGGAAACATTTTCAAACCACTACTTCACAAAGACGTTTTTTTTCCTCACACGGTCTCCTCTTTGTCTTTAACACGGGCCGTGCATACAAGGTGCAACTGCTCACCTGATATTTTAATATTCAAAGCGGAGATTTGGCCACTCTGAAGATATCGGGAATCGGGCAGTGTTTCTGTTAAGTGAAAGCAAAAGACACGAGCTACAAGGGCTTGTACCGACAACATTCCTGCTTTCCCCTTCTTTAAAGGCATGAAAAGAATGAAGCCGGGCCGGAACAACACTGGCCGTCACTCAGGTCTTTGTGCGCTTGTTCTCACGGTCACTTATATTAGAATACCAGTTGATTGAATACAGTGGTTGAGGGATGTTTTAAAGATATGTTGCAGGAATATAAGCTCATATGAACCTTGTCTTTACAATTTCTGCAAGTTTGCGACTGAAATTCGACTTCCTGAAAATGCAGCCCACATGGAATTCGGCAGTAACGCACCTGGAGATGAGATGAGCAAGCGTTTGAGCAACATGCGGTTAAGAAGAGGGGGAGTTGATGCAATAGTTTGTAAATCAGACCACTTACACATCATGGTGTGGCGGGTACGCTACACTGCGCTTGCAAAGACTTGTGAGGACAAGTCGAAAGTGATGATAAAATGTAAGCAAACATAATGACGCGTGGTTTGGTTTGGTTAGTTTATTGTGTGTTGCTTAACCCATGTGTCTCAATCTGATGGTTCAACTATCATTGTGACTCATGCAGTTTTTACTCAGTTTCGTGTGTGACAAATCCCCAATTTCTACTCTTGTGAAGCTTTAAATGGGAAGTTTTTCGTCTTTCTTTTCTGTTGTTGTTGTTTTTTTTTTGGAATCGTCACCTGTTCACGTCACCTTTGCCTCCATTATCTTGCCAGCCTTTCACTTACAGTAAGTGTTTTCAGTCACCTGTAAATTTATTCACCAAGTCATTATCTGACTTACTTGCTCGGTCACCTCCTTTGCTGACGCGTTTGAAAAAGAATGCAGGGCGCTCACCTCTGGAATGCTGGGAATGTGAAAGCTTGGGTTCCCTGAACTTCCCATCTGCCTCACGAGCACGGCATGAACCCAGTCAAGACAAAGAAAGCCCGCTCACCTGTGACGTAATACGACGCGTTCGTGCCTTTTTAAAGTATTTCATATTAAACCTATTAGTTGATAATAACTTTGCAACGTGCGTCTGTTAATAGAATTATTTGAAGTGGTTGGGTTTGAGGAGTGAGGTGGGGAATGGCGAATGAAGCTAAGTTTAAAACTGCTGTAAAAAAATGTTTTAATTTAGCTTTTACCTGCAGATGCATGTAAGTGTTCTTGCATGCAACAATAGTTTACCCATCTGCCCTTACTTTAGATGTGCCCGCAGTGCCGCGAGCTAAACACGCTGCCAGTGAAGGTGTTTTACTGAAAGCATGCTAAACTGAAGAGCGTATGACACAATGGCGTGTTTTCAAATCGGTAAACAATCAGCTAATTTGCCTGGACTAAAAAAAACCCTGCTGAGAAGTTCTCAGGCAACAATGTAAGTCAGAACAGATTAGGATCAGCGTGTCTGCTGCTGTTGACGCTTGCACGTTTGTCATCACCAAAGATCAGAATGCAAGTCATACGAAAAGGGTCTTTTTTTTTCTTTTCTTTTTTTGTAGCATTAAATATATATTAAAAAAAAAATATATGCAGTTCAAAGGGCTTTGATGGCATGGTCATTTAACAAAAAATACTATCAAAGCATCAGAATTTACAGTATTAATAATGTGCTTATAGACCGTTAAAGGTGGTATATGTTACAGTAGATCACACCTCTGTGAATGAATGCTTGTTCTGTGTGCCCTCGTCCTTTATTGCACTTTGGGTTGTGTATATTGGGCATATTGGTGCTGATCTTCTATGTCTCATTATTAATTTTGAAATTTCTTAAATTTCTTTGAAATGAGGGATGTTCCCGTTTTTTGTTGTTTTTTTTTTTTTTTCTCTCGATTGAATCTCTTACATGGTATAAGGAAGTGATACTTCAGTATTGCAGTAATCAGGTTCTGAAAACACATTTTTGAGTCAGCGAGAAACCTATTAAATCTGGGAAATTTGTTTTTAAAACAAAAGCGAAAATAAGGGTGTTTTTGACCTCGCTGTGCAATTCTGTAAATACTTTAAACCCCAGTTTTGCCCTGGAGGTTGTACGAGCTGCTGTTTCTCACCCGCAGTCGTGCAGTTGGCAATTACCTCACACCCCTATCAGATAAATTATTAGCTGCTCATTCAGTTCTTATCAGACAGTAGTGCAGTTTGAACCATAACAGACACATTAATGTTCATCAGGTAGGTGCAAATGTGCGTGCACAGGGAACCCGGAAAAATCTGCACGTAATGTGACATGTTTGGTGTTCACAAGTCATTTGAGGACATCATATACAAATTTACATTTGATCAAACCTTTCAGATTTTTCTAAAGAAGTTTATTTAGATTTTGCAGGAATTAACTTTGCATATGATTCTAATGATTTGACTGTACTTTAACATCATGTCATAGAATCAGTCATCCTTAACATTTTATTACAATGAGGTAAGCGGGGTAAAGTGTGACATTTAGATGTCAGTATTCAAGCTCTCATGGGGGGAACAGTATCAGCTGGCTTCTAAAGGTTACAGTCTTAAACATGTATATTATCAAGACAGAGGCTGATAATAACAACATGTTTACAGAGTCCATAATAGTAACTTGTAGCCTCTAATTTGTAACCAGTGAACTCTCTCTAACTGGTTTCTCCAGATGGCATAAGAACTAACTTCCGGTTAAAACTGTAGGTATCCACCCAGTCCAGCTCATCGATAAGGATCGTATCAGCCTTAATGTCCACAAGTGTGTTCAGAGGAGGGAGGATTAGAGGAATGTGCTTTAAAAAAGGAGGGAGAGGACTATTGACTCAGCAGCTGAGAGCAAACAGAGTAGTTAAGTAGGCATGTTAGAGGCAGAGAGAGACAGATTGATCTCTACACATGGAAACAAATCCTTTGAGACTGTTAAAGTGAGGTTAGGCTCTGGTGATCTCACTGATCGCTTACAGTAAGTTCCATTATCAAAAAATGTGTGTGATGTGGCGTCTGTTTTCATTGGCATGTGACATGTTAATGTTAATACACACTCCTCCAGACTTGCCAATTAACCAAAAAAGAAAGTTTTCTCTACTGAAGCCACTTTTAAAAAGTCTTAAAGAATCTTTTAATTATATGTTTGTTTGTTGATAGATGAAAAAAAGCAAATGAAATCATTTCCACTTCCACCAGGAGATCCTGCTCGAAGTTTTTGATCTTCAGTTCTTAGTTGTGCTTGAAATGCTGCTGGATTGATTCTTTTTCTGTCTTGTCTTGATATTGGTTCCACCAAAGCCAGATGTGTTGTGGTGGGTTTTTCATTGTAAGCGGGGTGGTCTGAACTGATTTTTTTTTTTCCCTCCCACTTGCCTGGATTTTAAGGCAGAAAACATATTTGTCCAAGGCCTGAGAAAGTTTGAAGTACATGGAGTTGAGTATGTGAGAGAAAGCTTTTCCCCGCCAACCTCTGCGGTCGCTGTGCTCATTGAAATAGCTTAGTCCACTTAGTCCACTGTGTCAATCAGGTTATGTATATACAGACATAAAACCATTGACTGGCAGGGGTTTGTGTGTGTTCCTGTAAGTCAGATGGTGGTCTGATCGTGTAACTATGGTGATACGGCTTTTGATGTGATTTACACATGACTATCTTTCATGCAAATATATTTAAACCACTGTATATGTGAATGTGGCCACAAGTTCATCCACAGGGATATTATCATCCTGATGATGAGGGGACTTCACCAGGCAGTGACCTAAAGGTGACTACCAGAATTTTAAATTTAAGAGGAAGCCAGTGCAGTGAATCTAGCAGAGGTGTGAAGTGAGAGCGCTTGGAGGATCTGTTAAGGAAACCTGCAGTAGCATATTGGACAATCTGCCATAAACTGCTGTGTGGCAGCAGTGCTAATCTCCATGCCCACCGTGCTGCCCTTAGTTAAAATCAAGCATATACATGTAAGTCTCTGGGTCTTTAAAAGTTTCAAGTCTATAGTTTAGAAGCCATGACCTCCAATGCACATTTTCCTTTAGTTTTCAGTCTAGGATGAGGAACCACCAGCAGGCTTTGGTCAGAACATCAGTGACCTGTACGTTGTATATGGATGGAAGAAATCGCTAATGTGATCAGGAAAGCATACGGAGCTCCAAAAGTGATCACCAAGCGCTTGTGAAGTGGCTCAACATAGAACACAACATAGGCACAACATAGAAGAGCCACCTCCACAGGACAAGACTCAGCAGTCCATCTGCATCTTAAGGATAAAGGACACTCTTTCGAGGATGCCAATGTTCACATTTTGGACAGAGAGGACAGATGGTTTGAAAGAGGAGTGAAAGAAGCCATCTATGTCCACTGTGAGCGACCATCTTTGAACAGAGGCGGGGGTTTACGACACCAACTCTCTGCCATCTATAATCCAGTTTTGAGATCCCTTCCCAGACGCCTTAACGCCCACTCACATCCTGGGCCATCTGACCTCAGGAATTCGCATGATAAGGTGGGGCCAGGTTTCACAATGAACACACCCGAAACTCTGGCTGATTGGGACCCACGCCCAGTTTCACACCTTGGCTCAGGCGATTAGAGGATCATCAGGGGGTCCTTTTGTCCCCCTGTGGGGGGTTACTCCCACTAGGTTTATATCTGGGACTCTCCACCATTTGACCTTAGAACTGAAGAAGCTTCTCGGATGAGAGGTGAAACGTCTTCAAGCAACTTAAAGAAGTCCAGACGCTTTTCTCTGCAAGCTCCTTTGACTACGATGACCTGGATGACTGAGAACCTTCACAGACAAACAAGAACTTCTGTTTTCTGAGTGTTAGTAGTGGTTAAATTTTGCTGACGTTTCACCTGGTTTGTAGACGACTCCGGGGGCTTTTTTGAAACCAAACCTACAAAAAAAGAAATACATTTTTCAAGCCCCACAGGCCAGCAGAAACTAGCGAGCCGAGCTGTGGGACACTCGGCGCTATTTGTGTTTGCAGTCCAAAATAGGGAGAAGGCGCCGGGCTTTGCTTGCATGGGTCCGTTTATGATTTATGGCGCTGCAGTGAGAGTGTAAGAAGTAGAGCAGAGCTGCCTGTCTGAACAGACTGGGCTGTCGGTTCCATATCTTGGCTACATGACAGCCCGCCTGTGGCTGTAAGGCCACGCAGATGACAGCTACGCTTAGGCCAGGTGGCTGTCTATTTTACACCGACTACCACAGAAAACCAGAGGTGCAGTGTTCATTTACGTGCTTCGTCATGTTCATGTTTGCACATATCCGTTTGTGCGCCTGTCTAAACTTAGCGACTCACCCTCCCCCCAACCTTTGCCTGCCAGCTGGGCTGTTGTCTGGCAGGAACCTTCAGCAGCAGAGTTCAGCTCACTACCGTGTGCTCGCTCTCTAACATCTGCTGCTTTGAACAGCCCCGAACCTCTCTGCCCGGCTGCAGCGTCGGCCATCTCTGAGAGGGGTTAAAAGACAAATGGGTTGAAAACCACAGGTGACGAAGAGCTCCTTAGCTGTAAGCCTCAAACTCTTGAAAACTTATAGCTCCAGCAATTAGGATTAACCAAGGAGCAATGGTTACAGCTGAGTAAATGGGAGCCTTTAACAAAGGTGCAGACTGTACTGTTGTCGACACAGGGAAATGATAGATGAGACAAAATGAGCTGGTAATGAGAGGTAGCAGAGGGGAGTGGAAAAGAGGGCTGTTCGATATAACGATATATATCGGATGATGATGATGATATAAAAACGTCTATCGTTTCATTTTACGCTATCGTTTGTTTCGTGCTGTTGCAAAATAAACTGTTTACGGCAATATTTTTTTCATCGTTTTGATGGTCACTGTAGCGGCTATATTAATTTCCTAAAGTTCTCTCTTTCTCTTATATTTAATATAACCACACTAAGGACGGACAAGCGCTTGTTTTTATGCATTGTCGTTAGCAACAACGATGGTAAAACCATCACGTGTCCGCTTGTTTATTTTCCACATAAACCTTTCACAATAAAGCTCAAGATCCTGTTGAGACTTTTCAAAATAAACAGAATCACGTGAAAGAGTATGCAGAGTATTTACCGATGAGAAGCAAAAAAAGGAGCCGTCACGTGCTAAAAAAAATAAACCTTAGACTCAAATGTTAGAACATGCTTTTCCCTGCAGCACGCCCTGTTATAAATACTCACAAAGAAAACGGCCGGAAACACTTAAGCTACCCGAGACTCGCAGAATTTACAGAAAATGTTAAATTTTTGTGACTTATATCGTTATCCGACAATAGATGTTTTATATCAGGATGAGATTTTGGTCATATCGCACAGCCCTAGTGGAAAACATTTCTTTCTGTCTTTTTTCTTTTTTTAATGGTGTTTTAAGATGCCTTTGCAATTTTGCTTACCCAAAGGCTAGGTAGGGAATTATAATTTATAATGAACAAAACCAAAAAAAAAAAAAAATTGATCAAGTCGATGCACATATACCCCCCCACAAAATATTTTTTTTCCCAAGGTAATATTTCCCAGATCGGAACCCAAGAGGAAGAATCATTAAAAAAAGGGATTGTGTAGTGACAGGGTAGAAATGTAAAAATGATCAATACAGCATGAGCAGAATAAAAAAAAAAATAAAAAGAGGGAAAAACCCCCAGTCCTTTTCAGGCGTGGAAGAAACTTCCTCTGACTACTTCATTCATTTCAGTGTTTTAAAAAAAAAAAAAAAAAAAAAAAAAGGAAAAAGAACTGCAGCTAAGATTATAATAAAGGCTCAGATTTTCCGTTCCTGTGTGTGGCAGCAGTTTTGTGTGTGGCTGTTTGGCTTGGCTGGTAAGTGGAAAAAATGGCAGCTGGTGCTGTGCTTTCTGGGTTAGACTCTCAATCCAACCTCTTGCTTTTCTAGGAGGAGTAAAGAAAGGGAGATGCAGAGCCGGATACAGAGTCACAACTTATTGGTGCAGTGCTTGGAAAGTGTCAGAGTGAACTTGTTTTTGCATAAAGTGGTCATGCATTGCTGCACATGTGGCATCCTTACAAGGAGGCACGGAGTGAACCATTCTGCAAAGTGGGATACTTAACCCACCGTGTTCATATCTACTTTGTGCGTTTTGTTATTAGGTCCACAGGTTTTGCTGTTGATTCGACACATAGTGTAACCTCCACTGCCGCCGTCCCCGCTTCCTCCCATCGTACGCCTGTTTCCATAACCCGCTCCGTCAGCAACACCACGGCTGTCGTCACCAGTCTTTTTATGAACCCGAGTCCTCAGTTTTCATAGTGTGGAAACTCTCTCGATCCAGGACTCTCACTGTATTTGTTTTCAGCGCTCACGCTCGCGTTGTGCATTAAGTGATTTACTTCAGATTCGTATGAGTTTTAATTCTGGAGATTCACACTGTGGAGAAAGCTTTAAAAAGAAAAAAAAAGGTATTTGACTGTTTTTGTGCCAGCTGTGTCAAGCCCTTCTCTCCGACTGGGCTTTGTTCCTGAAAATAGTTTCTTTTGTTAAGTCGAGGAGAGGCTGAGCCGTGAGCAGAAAGAGGGGATTTGAGATCTAATTGGAGCAAGTGTGCTTGAAACCTCGCACCAATTCTGCCAGTGATAAGGGCGCACCGCACAGTGCAGCCTAGGATTATAGGGGAGCTTCTGCATTGTATGAATCATGATCCATCCTGCCTGGAGTCTGGTATCATAACCACGGGATTACAGTTGACCTTACAGGCACTCAGGTTTAAACCATCAGAGCTTTAGCAACATTAACGCCTTGAGCCTTTAAATTTGTTCTAAGGAGATTGCGCAGCTATGTAAACATTTGTCAACGGATGAGGTTTTGTTAGTTTCTCCGCTTTGGGTGTTTGATTTGATTCCAAGTGTTGATGTTTTATCGAGAATAATCGTGTGTCTTTCTCCAGTACCTTACAATAAGAGCCGTTATAGCTGACATGCGTCTGAATCATAACCAGCAGCGTAATTTTTGTATTGTAAAATCAGGGTACTTGAAAAATGAATTGGATCATCTGTTTTTGGTTAAGACACATGAAGTTTTTGGTAAATCCCTAATGTTGGATATTACTGATCTGCTGAAATGGAACTAGTAGACCTACTTGTCACAAGTTGGCTGTCAGACATAAAAGATTGAAGTTTTGTCTTTACATAACAGACAACTTGGCATCTTAAGGGACTTAGTTTCTAGCACCTTGTCGAAGAAACCCATTTGTTCACATGTCTTTAGTTAAGTCTATAAAAAATGCCAAAGATAACAGTTTGACAGGCATAATGTAGTACTTTTGCGCCAACAGGGGGATTCCCCATGCTAAGATAGCCAAAAAGACTTGGCGTGTCTTAGCGTGGTGTCCCTATTTACAAAAATAATTTTGAAGAAACTGGACAAGTGAAGGACAAAAGAAGCAGTGTTAGGCTTTAAAAAACATCTACAGCAGATGAACAGCATCTGAAAGTCATGTCCTTTGAAAAGAGGAGGGAAAAAGTCCAGCAAAAACATGACACGGGACCTCTGAGAGGCATTTGGCCTGTGAGTTGATCCATCTACTGTTCACTGAAGCCTCAGAGTCAGTACTAGAGAAAGGGTGGCTGTCAGAAGCCATTCTTTAGAAGGGAAATGGGGGAGCTGAGGTATCCAAATTACACAAGAACAGGACTGACAGTGAATGGGAGCTGCTCTTTTGGTGCAAGTAGGAAATTTCTGACAGTGAACAAAACAATAGGCAATAAATTACTGGACTTATTTCCCATTTTCCTGGCAAAATATAGAGAAATGATGGGTAGCTCAAGGCTTTTGGATTGCACGGTAGCTTACAGGAGAGCACTTGCATGAAACGACCATCTCATGCAGCTCCTGACAATTCTGCTAAGGCTGTCACTGAAATTGAGTACTTCTGTTTGAATACTAGACTTGACCCGTTTCAAGTGTTGAAACATGTAAAAAAAAAAATTAAATTAAATTCCACTCCCCACTAACGTCTTTGTGCTCCTAGTTTCTAACTGTTTTGCCTTATCTGGGCGCAGTGTTGACACAGAGTCTTGGGGAGTTCTGTGTAATGTAAATGCTCAGGGCTGGTTTTGAATGCACAAAGTTAGCTAAGCTGTTTGTTCTTGCAGCTTGAATGGAAGCGTTGTATCGTCTACACCATCCTCTCTGTGTCGGTGACAGACGCGACCGGCATACTGTACATTCTGGCGGAGGCGAGGGTGGGCTGGTGGCTGATTGAATCCTTTACAGAGGCAGCCGCTGCTGGGAGCAAAGACCCGCTTCCCCCTGAAAAGTGACATTTAGCGAAAGAATCTTAACCTCAGAAAAATGTTTGGAATAGTTTACTTACCCCCACACGGTCACACCAGCTACTTTGCATGTTATCAGGTTTTTTTTTTCAGCTTTAGGCATATAAAACACGCCTCGTCAGGAAAGAGTCTGAAGCTTCTTTTTTTTCTTTCCTATATTGCCTGCATTTTCTTTGCCGCGTGGGAGTGAATGCATATAATGGACTCTGTGTTAATGGGCCATCTGTTGATAAGACAGGAGAAACGTGGTGGGTTGGACACCACAGGGCCTCTGCAGAGTCCTGCAACAACTTGCTTTTGTATGACTGGCTCCAGTTCTGTCGCAGCTTGTTCATGTGTGAGACATACTTTATTCAGCCGCATGTCAAAATGTTAATTTCCTGTCTGGGTTACAAATACCTACTGCCACTGTAATGTGTGGTTTAAATAGCCTCAAAAGATTTGAGCAGATAGTCGGGGTCTATCTATGTCGGCGTTACACATAACATCATGGCCTGGAACAAGCTGGTTTCACTTATTCTCTACTGCTGTAATGCAATGAAATAATCAAGCAACATCTTCATTAACATCAAACAGCTCTTTTGACATCTGGGAGGATCTAACTAATCCTTCTCAGACTAGTTTCAATCTGGGGAGATGTGCAGTATCTGTTGAACCAAGTCTAGTCAGTGCTGAGGCGTTCTGCCAGAAGGTGGCAGCAGCAGCACTGTAGATGCCTGATTGAAACACGTCTGTGCACACCCTTACACAAGCAGGTCAAGTGCAGAGTGCCGTGCATCAGTGATTAGCTCTGTGGGTCAGCTCTATTTGTCCTATTGTTAGTTTAAAAGTCATACAGCTGCTCATTTCTGCAGCCAGTTGGAGAGCTTGCATCATCAAAGAGTGGATTTTTAGTATCTTTGAAAAACTGCTTCTTCTCCTCTTGACTGATTCTTAATAAGTGCTTTGAAGGCATGCAAAGTGTCAAATAAAATATGGAAAATGGACTTCCCATTACAGCTGTGCATTAAAATCATTCCTCTGAACCTCTAATACTAATACTAGTGTTTAGTTGGACCTGTTCAGCTGCTTTTAAACGCAAATGTTAAATCAGCCAGTCACACAAAAGCAACTCGATGCATTTAGACATGTAGACGTGGGCAAGGTGGTCGGTAAATGTAGTGAGACGGTGGAGATTATGGAACATGAATGAATGGGAATATTAGACAACACATGTATAATCATAACATTTTGATTAAAAAAGTGATTTGAGTCTGTCACGTAATTCAGATGGTGTATAATCCAGAGGAACTCAGATGGTTTCTGTGTTTTCCAGCGTCTTATTCTGACTACGTCAGGCAGGTTTGAATGAAAGACTGCAGTCTCAGCTGGGGATGAGTTAATGGATGTTTCTGCTGAGATGGCGATGTCTTAATCACAGATGGGGTCATCAGGCCACACTGTAGGAGCCTCTAGGGAGGCCAGGACAGAGGTCAGAAGTCACTGATGAGGTTTGCACCGCTGCCCTGTGGTGTCATGTGGGAGGACACGGCAAAAACGGCAAAGCTACAAGCCACGTGGGATATAGCTTTGAGGGTTGCACGTGAAAACCGATCAATTGGTAAGGAAAAGCCAATATTATTAGAACAATCGCTGTGGGCTGAACTTGAATCTTTTCCATATTAAACAAGATTGTTTTCAAAGGGGGCTTTTTTTTAATCGTTTTGAATGTTCAATTGAATTTGGTTTTATTACGATGTTCCCAAATCACAGCAGCAGTTGCCTTAAGGTGCTTTAGATTGTAAGGTGAAGGCCCTACAATATTACAGAGAAAATGCCAAAAATCAAACAACACTCGTTGATAAAGCGCTTTGTGACTGAGGGAAGGAAAAACTTAAACAGGAAGAAACCTCTGGCAGAACCAAGCTCAGGGAGGAGCAGCCATCTGCTGCGACCATCGATTTAAAATTGAGCGATTGTTGTTTTTTGTTTTTGTTGTTCAGGCACATCATAGCCTGAGTTCAGAGGAATGCAGTGTATGTGCATACTGAGAGCATGGAGAGAGAGTGCCAGTAATCGCATTACTTTTGTGTCTCTGGGAGTCCACAGGCTAAAACTGCAAAGCGGAGATCGCATCCTCAGACATGCGGATGACTTCTATCTATCTGTCTGGGTCTATTGATGACCTGGTTTACACTAATCAATACAATCATGAATGAATCAAGGGCATTTAGTTTCATGGCTGTGAGTAGTACTAGTAGTAGTAGAAGATTCACAGTGTCCAGTGTAATAAGGCTGTTTGTAAATAAATGCGAGGTGTCCAGATGAGCTTTACAACAGAAAACTAACCCAGCGCATTTATCATTACGGAGTTTCGATGGATTTAACCGAATCTTCCGATGACCCAGGGACTACATTTTGCTGAGCTGTAAGCCTTTGTCTCTGGGATTCTACCAGCATTTAGTAAGACTTAGAAGAAAATCTAACAGCTCTTCCACAAAGTTTACACATCTTTGAATTTAATTCAGCTTCTTATCTTACCTTGTAAAATCTACCAAACGCTATCCATTATATATAAAAATACTTTTTTGTACTTTTCCCTTCCTTACAGATAAATGGGGGAAAATCCTTTCAGTAGAACTTATGTGTAACACTTTAAAAAAATGTTTTGAAGTGGAGGAAGACTTCAAAGAAATCTGCTATCATCTGGGTGGGTTCTTCTGCAATAGCAAAAATATTCCCAAGTTAATATGCAGGGCACATTATTATGCATTTAATGGTATTAAGGCGTAACCGAGGAAGTCATTATCAAGCAGGGGTGAGGTGGGTATTGAGGCTTGGCTCGTAGCTAGCGCCTCAGGGCTGTATGTCCTAACATACACACTCCTGCTGTACGTACACGCACGCATGCTCAGCAGCATGACAGCAGTGCTTACTGCAGCAGTTTGTTGTGCTCACTAACCCAGTTAACTGTGATTTGAAGTCAATACAGTTCCACTTTCTCACTGCTGTGATCTAGGCTTTTCCATGTCTGCTGTCCGCTCACTGTCTCTCAGTAAATGGAGGTTTCAACTCTCCCTGTAAATGGCTTTCCAGGTCAAACCCTCTGTCCATCACAATTTACCTCTCAGATGGAGATAACTGTGTTTCTCCTCAGGGGAGATTGTGAATGCCAGGTTTTGACCCATGAGTATTTTAAGCACAGTTAATCAACCAGTGATAGCCAAACTGGCAAACATGCAACTGGTGGGTCTACTTTTTTTTTTTTTTTTTAACCAAAATGTAAAATATATATCATATTTAATGGATGGGTGTTGCAGAACTGGGCAACTCTTATCTGAAGGTCATTTGGCTGGAGGATGTATTCTGCCAGGTTCGTCTGTCTGATGTTGCTAAAACCACCCTGAGAGAAGCAGTCAACATGATTTGATGACATCATATTATGGATCAAATGTAGGTACCCGATTTAAGCCCTTGGATTGCCCCAGGTTAGGCAGGGGTCTCCTAACAACCTTGAGACATTTCCAGATGTCAGGCATTCACACAGTAAGCAGTAGAGAAAGCAGATTGTATTATATTTATTTCAGACATTACTGGTGACAAGTTATTGAATGGTTTTTACTGCAATAATTCAGAACGTGCATGGGACAAAGCTTGCAGACAGGGATTCACCTGATACAGTTTATCACATGACCTCTCGTCTCAGAACTTCTGCCCCCCCTCTTGTTTCAGCCTTCCTCTGCTGGTCTTTTCCTTTTGTCTGGCTCCCCTTCTCTCCCTCCCTCCCTCCCTCTCTCCTTTTTGCTCGCTTTCTCTCTCCTCTTCCATCTCTTTCACCCAGACCTTCCTTCCTTCCTTCCTTCCTTCCTTCCTTCCTGTGATAGACCGAGCTAACAACACATCAGCAGTGTTTTGGCCCATCGCATTGAAGCCTCCCCATTCCCCAGTGTTGTTGCGTGCTTCCGCTGGCTCCCACTGCTTGACTCAATTTACCGGCACACACCAGAGACTACAGTATTCTTTCAAAAGAACTATACTTCTTCCGCTTTTGGTCTTTGTCTCTGTTGTGTTGCTACTATGATGCTTCAGCACTGTCTGTTAATCTGCTCACAAAACTGTAATGTTCAGTCTGCTCAGATTTACAGTGTCGTCACTATTTGATGTAACATAAACACCTTTCAGTGTTCATCGTGCGATTTTTACATTGTAAAATATCATAATATCTGCATTTATTTTGGAGAGGATTTACTTTAAGATGCATGCATAAAAGTTTTGCTTCACAGAACATCGCTGACCGGAGAGAAAAAAACAGGAGTGAGACAAAACAGTGCATTCGTTTTTTGTTCTCTGTTGACCTGTTAGATTATTACTGTAGATTAGATTGGGGCTTTGAAGCTGTCCCGGTTTTTTTGTGTGTGAGTATCCTCACTGAACTGCAGCTGTGTTTTAGCTTTGCCCTGAGGTGGCAGTGAGCTATCATTTTACACTGTTTTTGTGTGGCCTAATGTTTAGTGGAGAAATTTAGAGGTGCTTGTACACAAAGTCCTTGTCGAAGCATTCATGCTGCCAGGAATTGTCTTGGTACTGGCGACTACCAATGACTCAGGAGCCATTTGGGATTTAGGCCAACAAGACCAACCAAACGATTGGGATAAAACCTTTTTTTCATTTAATGTCACGTGGACATAAAATCTGCAGTCAAACCTGATAAAATGAGTAAAAAGCTGCCTTTCTTCCACTGTATGTCTTTTGTTAAAGGGGAGTTTTTCCTTCCCACTGTCACCATAGGGGGGCCTCTGGTTGTTGGGGCATTATTGTAGGGCCTTTACCTATGCTATATAAATACAATAGAATTGAAAGGAACAGAATTCAACTGAGTGTGGAAATGTTGCCGAAAATAAGCTTTAGGCATTTTCCCCCTGTACTTCTACTTCTACTAATAAAGTTGTACAACATTACAGGTTTATTCAAAGCGTCAGTCCAAACATCATCAACATCTCTGCTCATTTTGCTAACCCACCCGGAGCAGCAAGCAAATTCCATGCTAATTGATGTTTTGGATAAAAGTAAGTCAGGAAGCGCAATAAGTACACTTATGTGCATTTTTTTTACTATTTACAAGCCTGTATGTCTGTCAGAATACAGCTGAAATCTTACTCACCTCTGCCGTTGCATAACTCTTCCATAGATTTCTATTCAGGGTTCTGAATAGAAGTATATCTAGTAGGCAGATATTGTTACTAGAAAGGCTGTTTTCAGTTGTTTTCAGGCTTTCTTCCAACATCAGGGTGACAGCAGGGCAGTAATTTAGGCAAAGTGTATTTTCACACAAGTCAACGTGCTGATTGACAGTGTGTGTCTGTGTGTATCTAACCAGAAAACTGTGTCCTGACCCACAGAAGCTGCTCCTACACACACACACACACACACACACACACACACACACACACACACACACACACACACACACACACACACACACACACACACACTTAATGTTTTGTCAGCTGGTCTGATGGAGTTCTATTTTTAGGCTGTGGTAAGATATATCTGGGTGTCTCAGTGCTGTCATGTGCAAACACAAGTATTACGCCTGTCTGTTTGGTTGCAGAGCGTCAGTTTGACGGACAGCGTTTGGCGTAGTTCAAGTGGCTTCCGTCAAATCACAGCACTAGATGTGATTTACACCATTTATACTCACTCTAAACAATGAGCTAATCTTTTAAAAAGCTTTCGATTCTCAAGCACCGTCCCTGCAGTTTGCAGTATACACAGACTTGTTCTTTAATACACTGTAAATCGTTTGAAAATACAGTACAAACTTTTTTGTCACTAGATCGCATGTGCCACGTCATAGTCTGCGGAAATAGTTTTTAACTCTTGTGTATGTGGAAATGTGAGATAATCCTCAGTAATGGTTTCATTTACATCATTTCCAGGACCTGCATACCATCTACTGCCACCTGTACCACATGGATGTTCTCTCACACCTTAGAGAACACCAGCTAAGGTGAGCCACTTCCATTTTACCTCCAAACTTAAATAAATAACATCAAGTTTCACTCAACGCTGACAGGTGAGGAGCCAGTCCCAGTTTCAGAATATAACATTACCTTAATAGTAGGCTTTAGCCCTACGTTTTACGTCAGTTGCATTGAATTGTTATATTAAGCACACCTTACCAAAACAGGTTTTTACACATTGTTTCTGCAAATGTCTTTTTTTTTTTTTTTTTCCCCAAGATGGGTTTTCCCCATCCTGGCCACCTTTCATACCAACTTCAAGTCAAGCTTCCTTTACTGATACCAAACAAGCTTAAATGTTATTCTTGCTAATTTGATACAGGTTAAGCAGGAAGTGCATTGAAAAGTGATTCTGATTCCTCAACTCCTTAACCTAATTCACGATGGTCCTTTGAAGAGGAAGACATCCACGTACCCACACGATCGGCCCATGTAATGTAAAAGGCTCTAGATCTTTGTTAATTGACAGAAATTGAGCAGTTGATCCTGATAAATGTCTGTTATGCTAAAGTAAAAGAAAATCCCAAACTTTAAGAAAAAAAGATTAAAAATAATTTCATTTCCCTTCTAGGGATTTTAGGTTGGCTGTGGTTAAAACCACTTTCTGGGGCAGCTTGTAAGTGTGTGAGTTTCAGGGACATGCAGAGACTCACATAGCCATCTAAGAGACTATCCAGTTTTCAAGATAAGGCATATGTGACTTGAATGTATAAACACCAAGTTTCACTGACCAGGTGCAGAGTTGTGCTTTAGAGAAGCCGGTCACCTTAACATTTTACGCTGGCAGCCAGTAGTAATTGTGCCTGAAATCTGGGAACTTGTTGCTGCCTGAGAAATACGTGTGGATGCAACGATGGATTGGAAGAGCCAGAAAAGTCTAAGCTGAGGTTTTAAATTGAGAAAATGTTTACACCTGTTTCTTTCTCTCTCAGGTCGATGTGCACGTCTGCCAGGTATGAAAAACATGAGGCTAACCACATCCTGTTCTAGTAAGTACATGTTCTCGCTCTTAGCAGGAAATGCTGTTATTTACCTCTCCATCTTTGCTCTCACGTGACTATCAAGAGCTATGATCTGCTGAGTTCATGCACTTTTCTATGTGATTGTCTTCTACTGTGTTTCACATTTATAGAATACTTAACATTTACACTTCATGGCTCCTCAGAAAAAGGTTTTTCAGTGTAAAGATGCTGGTGGTGGTAGGCAGTGTTTGCACATCTCAGTTTCAAGGTTTTGGTTCAACTGCTGAAAACCACTGGCCTAGAATAACAGTTCCTTTAAACAGGTGCACTGGGGCCCATTAGCACAGCACATAAACATTATATGACGACAAGCTAAATGCTTCTCCTCCTCTTTTCTAGTTTTTTATTATCCAGATTTAAAACACCAATCGCTGACAGCCTGCCCTCTTTCATTTTTTTTTTTTTTAAACATTTTTTTATTTCCTGTCATGGCGTTGTGTAGAAATAAATACTGCAGTGGTTGAGGCTGATGGTTAATACAACTTGAGCATCATATACAAGGTGGATTTATGGGAAAGCTGGAGAAGTAGGAGGAGAGAAAACAAATGAGGTGAACAAGAGGCTCGTGAAAGCAGAGGTAACAGGATGATTAAATGAGGACAGAGTTCACAGCGTAATGAACAGAGGTGATGAGAAGAGGAGGGAGTAGCAAAGAGTAAACAAAAAGCTTTAAGGAGTTATATTAAAATTTGAGGAGTGCATGCCGAGAAGGCAAGAAAACAAGAGGTAAATATGCTAAAGAGGAAGGAGGAGGAAGGGATAGCAATGTCAAGAGGGAAGGGAGATGACAAATGAATTGAAGGCAGGAGTGAATGAGCGCAAAGCAGGAGAGGAATGTAGAGGAAGTGTGAAAGATGGAGGGAGGACAGAGACAAATGAAAGGATGAGGGCTAACCTTCACCTGTTATTAATGTATTTTCATGCTCACCGGAATCACATTAAGCACCCTGTGGTTTCATTTAGCACCAAATAAATACACAAAACACTCTCTCTCTGATACACTCCATTGCCTCTCTACCAGAGGCTTGTCGTAAGTGCCTTAACCCAGACCATGTCCAATTAGTCTTCTGTTACTTACACACACACACACACACACACACACACACACACACACACACACACACACACACGCTAAAAAGGCTGCAGATGAAAGCAATCAAGGTCTCTGCAATGAAGCCGCAATAAAAGTTACTAATGCTACCCTCACCCAACAATGCAAAAATGAATCTCCTGTCTGCTTTTTAAACATAATTATTTTTAGGATACCTGCTTTCTTGTGCCACGCTTAATGAAAATTGATTGAAAAATACCAAAAGCATCAAATGAACGACCTGCGGAGGAATGGATATGATGCAGATGAGATTAGGGCTGCACCAAATGATTCTTTTTGTCCAATTTGCCGATTGTCTCTCGAATTAAATCAACAGGGCCAGAAAATTATTAAAAATGCTCGAGGTTTCTTCAGGGGACAAAACTCAATTTACCATGAAATAAAACAAACAATATGAACCACTGTTGTTTTCTAAGCTTCTGTGTCACACTCTCTCCTTGTTTTTGTTTTTTTTTTTTTTTTTGTACCGCATTGGCCATTCTTGCTTCCTCTGTAGTACAAAGAGATCCGCTCCAGTTACACAAAATGCATCAAATGTACCAGATCTCCCCAAGCTTGTGTTGGGGAAATAGTGAGGCTCATGAAGACTATGAGCTGCACAAAGATAAAAAGAAAACGCATAAAAGCAGATCCATAATAATTTTCTGGCCCTGTGCGGATTCAAGTGAAAGTTGAATCCAAGGCTGTTCAGAAAGACTAATGCAACAGTTACAGTAGGGGAAACGGTGGCATGGCCAGAATTATTGCAAACGTGTTCAATTAACTTGCAGTCTTGTTGCTTTTGAAATGGTTGCTTCAGAGACAGGGAGCAGGTCTCTGACAGCCAATCGCTGTCTTCAAAGTGGCTTTGAAGACAACAAGATGGCCCTAAAACTGCAACAAGACCGAGTTATTGTGTTATCAATATAACATTGAATGGAGTCAAGTTGGCAATTGCATGCAGTGTGTTTCTGATAATATGAGAACATGGGAATTGCCTTCTAACCTCATATATATGAATCAGAGCCATAATGATTTGCTGCAGGGTGGGAATTTCACTGCAAAATTGCTTGCCAACCTTGACTTTTACATATTAATATAAGTAGAATACAATCAGTTGGCAATCAGTTGGCAACCAGTTGCGTCGAGTGTCCAATTGCAAACACACACATTGCAGATGTACAATTATTATTTTTTTGATACTTTCTTTTTATTGTTTTTCTTTAAACATTATAAAGGGGGGGGGATGTAGTAACAACAAAACAGAACTTAAAAATTAAAGTAATAAAATAAAAAATAAAAATTATCACTGACTGACCCACAATAGCTACAATGTGTTGGCAGTCTGTCTGCATTTAGAAATTAAGCAGCATTTATTTGCAAACTTCAGCAACCTGTCTGAAACTGATTGTAGCCAGTCAAGTCTGATCACAGTTGTTGTTTGGAGAAAAGTTGCCTTCCACCAGGGGATGTGTGTAATCTGCTTAAAACTGAAAGTGATCACACATTGGTTGGTGTTGCTCATAGCTAAATTTACTTGGTTCAGACAGAAGCTGACATGATACGTGTGGCTAATTAATGCTGAAAACCTGACTGCATGCATTTGTACCAAGGTGCTTTACAGTGAACACATGATCCATGCTCTTATTATGTAAACAAATTTTGGGCCACAGAGTAGGACATTTAAAAATTCTTTTATCATTGAGGTTTGTTTGTTTTTTTTTTTTTTCAGTCTAGCCAGCCTGCAATTTTTATCTAACCATTTTTTTTTGTTAAGCTGAGTTTTCTGTATAAATTACTTTTTTATAGCAGTTTCTTTTTTGAATATAAACTCCAGCTTATTAATTTTCCATAGTCACCACTTGCAGATGAAAAATGTCTAATTAAAATGTTATAAATAAATATAATCAAAGACATTTGCAGAAATTCTTGTTTTAAATGTATATCGTACATCAGACTGTCGTGTGTTTTATATGTTTTTATAATTCTTCACTCAGTGGGGCATCTTTTCATCTGCACTCTTCAAACAGTGCTTTCTCTCTCTGTGTTTTTTCTACTCTCTTCTTTCATATTCACACCCACAGGCACAGATACTGTGTTTTATCCCCTGACTCCCCTCTTCATGTATGACTGCATCTACGCTTGCTGCTGACACGAGCACCCCGTTATTGCGGAGTTAATTAGTCTTGTGTTTGGCGTTATTGGATATCATATATACAGTGTGCGTGGAACAGCATGGAAAGTCACACAGCACATATTTGAGATGTGTTTATTTTTAGGTGAAATAACTCTATATTGCAGCTTTTGTAAATGGCAGACAAGATTGTCAGACTTGCCAGTCCTGATGTTAATGGATTATCTCCATCTCACAGCAATGCCACATTATTATGATTCTATAACACTTGACTTCCTAAGAATACATTGATGCTAATGCAAAATTCAGCGTTTAGCGTTTCAAAGTGCAACTGTGCTTTATATGCTCTCACTCTTGAGTTCTGTAGACAACACTCCTGCAGTTTTCAAAGCCTTGCGGGGGAAAAGTTCCTCAAGTGTCATGACTTGTTTCAAATTTTTTATTTTTAGCCATAAATATACAAGTTGTCTTAGCTCACCCTTTCATAAAAATTAGCAAAACTGTACAAGCTTGTGCAGGACAGCCTTGGTTCTTCACTGTTTAGACAACATGACTGATGACTTGTCATATGATGTCTACATTAGAATTATTCCCCTTTGAAATAGCTTTTATACTTTTTTTTTGAAGAGGCAAATCTCCAAAATTAGAGATCTCAAATTAAAAGTCTACCTCTTTTTTTCAATTTTTTTTTAAAGCTTCTCCTTTCTATAGGATACATATGAAGTTTATATTAATGTCCTACTCTCTATGCTATTTAAATGCTTTCTGTGATGTCTTATAACAACCCCGGTGAAGGCCACAAGCTGAAACAGGTCATTCAAATTCTACAAGTATTGCCGGAGGTTTAAAAACCTTCAGACTTTATGCTCTTCTGGCACAACTCCGTGAAGTACTTCATGTACTGAACGAGCCTCTGCCCTTAACTGAAAAAGAACCTAGAAAACCAAAGTAAAAACCAAAAACTGCCAAGCCCATTTGAAGAGTCCAGGGAAAACCAATCCACTTACCTTCAAAACGCACCAATTTAATTAATTTGTATTCGTGAAATGTAACAAAAGCTCTGAAATGATGTTGAAGGTTCACATGGTGTACACTTCAGCCTTCAATACTAAACCATTTCCACTGGGTTTGACACGTGCTCTTTCTCTCTCTTGCAGCCCAGACACCATTGCTACCTGTTGGTACATCCTGCTCTCAGGATCGGTCTTCGTCAAGGAGCACATGTACCTGGCAAGGTGCTGGTATGTATCACTCACAGAAGAGAAAAACAATATGATGGGGTGAGACAAGGTGACGATCAGTCTAGGGGAGATAAGGTGGGATTAGATATTACACATCCGCACTCCATATGACTGCCGCCAAGATGTCTGTATATATGCGCCTCCGTCTTTACGCTAGAAAATGGAAATGGCAGAGCTGTGATTTATGAAAAGATGGCGCCTACTGATATGTAAAGGAATCGTTTGTGTATATGTGCACACACAAAGACACATACTTGTATATCGTGCTTGTAATTCTATGTTAAACAACACAGAGCAGATTCCTTTTTCCAAGCCCCCTGCTCATGCAGTTACAGCTCTGTAGATGCTAATATGTTTTTTCTGTTTTATCTGTGGAATGGTTGTTGTGTTGTCGTGCCCGGACACAGGGATTTCTGATTTTCCACTCGGATATCTATCAACATTGTACAGTTCTAAATTGCTGCTCTTTGGCAGGGAGTTGCTCATGTGTGTAACACATATTATAGTAATGTACATCCATAATGGGCATTATGTGAAATCAAATGGGAAAGTGCTGAAAAATCATTTTGAGTCTATTCTGACCTAAGTACAGAGCCAAATATAAGAAAGAAAGCTTGCCGGTAGTCCGTCAGTGAGAGATTAGGTTTTATATCTGGGCGGAGATTCATCAGTAACATTTGTGATTTAATAAGGCCATATCATATAAAAATGTCAAGTCCTCCTCGTCTTTAGAGCAGCCAAACTGCCAAAATAAATTGCAGTTCTTTACACAGAGCTGTTGCACCTGTTTAAACACTGGAACTGATGGTAATAGAAAAAGCTGTGACAGCAGTTGCTGGAGGCCGAGCCTTCGCTCCATGTTTACCTTTCCCTCTGCTGTTATAGTTGGACTGAAACAGAAGCAACACATGCCAGAAATGAAAAGGAGAGGACAGAAATATCGAACCCCTCCAAAAAACCCAAAACAAAACAAAAAAAGTTCAACTTTTGGTTGATTGCTTTATCTCTTAGACTAGGCTAAACATACAATCACAGCACTTAAATGGGATCATACATTCATATGTTTCTTGCACCTCTGGCATCAGTCTGTAGTTTTCCAAGCAATTCCCTGTAGTTTTAATGATTATTTACGATGTGAGAACATTTCAGAGTTGGATGAAAACTGTAAGGATTCCACTCAAAAGGCCCATCTTTCATCCTCTGACCATTTCTGCCGTCACCAAAAAAATAAAAAATAAAAAATGGATGTGACAAGTAGGGCTGGGCGATACGGCCTAAAATCCATATCACGGTATAATTTGAAGCACGTGCGGTAACGATATATATCGCGATATATTCTTTTCTTCTGTATAACGTATTTTACACACTATAAGGCACACTTAAAATCCTTTAATTTTCTTAAGCATCGACAGTGTGCCTTATGTATGAATTCTGACCTCGAACCGATTTTATGTGGTACACTGCGCATAGAAATCTGTCAAAAAATGTTTTAGTACCACTTTGGTAAGCTATGAAGGCGCATCGCTTGATGGATTGCCAGAGCATTACGGCTGCCGTAGTCAGGAGCCTCATGCAGTGTTGCCAACTCCTCAGTAAGAAAAATGACTATTGGCTGACCGAAAAGTCGCTAGAAGTCGCTAACTGACATCATCGCCTAATTTGCATAATAGGTCATGCTAATGTAATTGTAACCTACGTTGTTGGAGAGAGAAATAACATTGAAGAACATGGAAGAGAAAGTGAGTTAAAAATGTCCATTGAGATCGAATGCCTGCTTAAGGTATTTCTGCATTGGCTTCAACCCAAAACGCTAGGTCCATGTTTTATACTGGGTATTGCGCCACCGTGCTGGTGAAATAAAAGCATCAAAAATAAGTTAACAGCTATGGCAGAGAACCTTAATATGCACGTGAGCCAAAGTCAGACACAAAAACCTGATTAAAAATTAATGGTAAAAAAACCCTGTATTTGTATAGCGCTTTTCTAGTCCCTAAGCGCTTGACATATCCAGTCATCCACACACACATTCACACACTGGTGATGGCAAGCTACATTATAGCCACAGCCACCCTGGGGCACACTGACAGAGGCGAGGCTGCCGGACACTGGCGCCACCGGGCCCTCTGACCACCACCAGTAGGCAACGGGTGAAGTGTCTTGCCCAAGGACACAACGACTGAGACTGTCCAAGCCGGGGCTTGAACCGTCAACCTTCCGATTACAAGGCGAACTCCCAACTCTCGAGCCACGATCGCCCTTTAGGAAATGAAATTACTAAACCACATAGCTGGTCTCAGAAAAGTCCTGTTAACAAATATTAAAATGCTTACAGATCATTTTTCCGTCAAGTAAATGTTGCAGCCTTTGCATGACATAAGTTAAAAAAAAAAAATAGCTATCACTAGCTCCAGCAACTTTTGTTGGCTGACTGTTACTCAGTGTTGGCATAGTAAGCAGAACTGAAACCTCAATTCAACAGTTAGTGCAGTTTCTAGTTCTTTTAATTGTAACACAAAGCGCCAAGTGACCAACTGTGACAGAGAGAATTGTTGGACTAGTATCAATAACGTGTGTGTGTGTGTGTGTGTGTGTGTCATTCCATTGTGGCCCAGTTGATAACATAGTGAAGGGTAGGATGGGGGGTAGGTTGGTTGACTGGAAAGGACTGGAGGGTGTGTCTGTGTGTTGGAGTACGAGCAGCAGCAGCAGGGGGCTTGGAAGGGGTCACTGAGAGAGCTAATAGGGTGTGTGTGTGTGTGTGTGTGTGTGTGTGTGTGTGTGAGAGTGAGAGAGAGAGTGTGTGTGTGTGTGTGTGTGTGAGAGTGAGAGAGTGTGTGTGTGTGTGTGTGTGTGTGTGTGTGTGTGTGTGTGTGTGTGGGTGTAGGAGAGCAAAGAATGCGGAACCCCTGGCAGAGCAGTGGATGGCCATGTGTTCCTGAGCAGCCTGCCTGCCTGGAGCCCAAAAGCACATCCAGGCAGGAAATGAGCAGACTACACACACGTGCACACACACGCGCGCGCACACACACTGACAAATAGAAACCTCACTGGAGCCAGCGGACAGACAGACAGAAGTGAACAGAGAGAGAACACTTCTCCTTTAGTTTAACTAAAAGCCTCTTCTGCTTTCTTTCTGAGGAAACTTCTCACTAGTTCACATTCTGGAGTACAAAACAAACACACTTGGATGTAATCCTGGATTATCTAAATAATGAACTTTTCTCCCCTCCTCATTGCGGATAATATGTTGGATAATATTTCACATACAAGGAATCCAAAGGAGTGGACCCCCTGTGTTCCTGATCCTGGTTAGTAATGTTAAAGCTTTTTGTTATACACTTGCTGTAAGGCGACGGGGATTTCGGGGTAATTCTGGAGTTTTTTGTTTTTCTTTTTCAAAACTCCCTCGCTATTTCTTTACGCATTCACGCTTCATTTCCTGCCTGCCTGCCATAGTTTAACCAGCTGGACAACCAGGCTCTCCCTAGGGCCCTGTGGCTTAGCACTGCTCTAAAAAACACGCTACTGAGTCCTGTGTGTTTTCATACATATCTACAATGGCTTTTTTAAAGACAGGCAGTCCTCTATTCTCACATTGCCAACACCTTTAAACAAGTATGTTGACTAAAATAGAATATGTAGTGCTTTTTTTTTTTTTTTTTTATATACCTTTGCAAAAAGCAGAAAATTCAGTTTGTTACTAAACTCGTCATATATAAAACTAAAGATACGGAGCAAAGATTGTCCCCATTCAAAAGTGAAACATCCAAGTAAAATATTCAAAATTATTGGTGAGATTATTACAAAATTTCCTATTTTTCTTGTACTTCTTCTCCTTGAGTTCAAAGAAAACTGCTCACTTCTCTATGTTTTCTGGAACATTGCTGTCCTAGGAGGAAGTGAAAAGTACAACAACATCACACGCAGCAGAGGGATGAATGAATGTTAGTTTTGTCGTTCCCTAAGATGTGGAGGAAAAAAAAGTCAATCGCTGCATTGGAGTTGAGCAGTAGCTGTTAATGGTGCTTATTTAATTGTAATTTTTCTAAATCTGATATGGATACATTTGAGTTCACCCTTTTAACTGATTGCTGATTTCCACATGAATGTGTTGTGATGTTTCTGAATGACCCACTGGATCATTACTTGGAGTACTTGGAGTCTGTCTTTTGGTGTGCTGGTGGTCTCGCTGCTGGCCAGCTCCTCTGACTCATAATCAGAGAAGACTGAGCTGTCAGTGTTGGCCAACCAAGCACTAAAAATGAGAAGAAAACCAGTCGGGGAGACTGAGAAGTAGATGTCTAAGTATGGTGAACTGTGTCTTTACTGCTTGTCATTATTACCATGGAAACTTGGGTGCCAAATGGGCATGGACCTCTGTTGGGGTTTAATTAACGCATTTCTTTCAGACTTTATCAAATTGCGCACTCGGAGGTTGTTCAGAATAACATAGCTTGTCGGTTTGGAAGTTTGTGGAAACTTTTCTGGATTCATTTTGACACCTGGCAAAGTTGTATGTGAGACTGCAAAAGTATTAATCAGTCGAATTGGATAATCAGCGGGCCTCTGCCAGCTATGGGTCTGTTTAATCTCAGAGCCCAGTGACTGAATAGCACAGGTAGCTCACAGTGAGCGAATGTGCGTCATGTCCTGCCCTTCCTACCCTCCGTATATGCCGTACCCAGGCACCAACTTTCGTCTAAGCAAGAACATTTCCACTAGTGAGAATACACGTAACATGGAAAGACTTGTTGCTTTTGTCCTGCACTCATTTTTTGAATACCTGCATACTTTGGAGGGAGCAGATCATTTTTGGCATTCTTCGGAGGCAATAATACCGCGTGAAAAAATGCAGCAGGTCAAGCCTGGCACATCCTACATTGTCATCAAACACACAGATTTGAATCTTGTCAGAATTCTCTGCATTACACAACAACTTGAGCTTGATTTATCATTCTGTGTTGAATCTTCTCAAAGCTTGTGATGTAGACTACGTGACTGGCCGTCGCCAGCATGGAGGAAATGATGGTACACAACATGCCAATCAGTCATTGCAGACTGCGCAAGTGCAGCATGTAGTTAATCGTCTCATCATCTCAAACCGCAACTTTAACGTAGGCTCAAAAGGTAGAGCGCACCGTTGACCAATCGGGAGGTCACTGGTTCAATCCTGTTCTCCTCGAGTCTGTGTGTCAGTGTCCTTTGACAAGATGCTGAACCAACCTTCTCCTGATGCATCCATGAACATGTGAGTGTGTGCATGGTAGGTTAGAGCGCTGTAAATATACTTGAAGTGTTCAGTAAAACTAAAAGAGAGCTATTTGCTATTTAGTTAATATTGTTTTTGCACTATTGAGAATGTTGTCGGTTTTTCCACGCTTCAGACAATAGACACCTCAAGGTGTGTGTGTGTGTGTGTGTGTGTGTGTGTGTGTGTGTGTGTGTGTGTGGTCAGTTCCTATACCAGCTGTCATGGTTTATTGCCCAGGGCACTGCAGCTGTCACTGAACCTGTTCTCAGCTCTGCCGACAACTTGTTTTTGCTGGAAAAGGAGGGGAGAGAAATCATCACCTGCTGAAATCCAGCAAAGGCACAGCCTCAGTAGTTCGAAGGGACGAGATTTCCCTTCCAAAAAGGTGAAAGAGATGATGGGGATTAAAGTTGATTTATTGTAGAAGTACTCCCCACTTACTAACGCGAGAGGAATTTATTGTTTAAAGCTTTTGTGAAAAACCAGTGCCTCGCAGACATAATACACTTCCACCCTTTAAAATACCATACAGGTTGGTTATACTAATGGTGATTTCTTTAACAAAGTGCATAAGCATTTGGTGTCTGTGGATAAATGGATGAATGGACGGATGGAGCATTGAAGCCTGTCGTGATAAATTGAGGCAGATAAGGGTTTGTGCTGTGTGTAGTATTATCTTTAGAACAGCATACATCATACATTAATGCAGCATACATTATTGATGCTTCTGCTCCGTAATTGCAGGAATGCATCTGAAAGCTAATTTCCTGTCATGACATCATGAGTCAATGTCAGTCTGATATATTTTATGGAGATCTGAATGCGATCCATCTGTTCACACCTCTAAAATCAATAGGCTACACCACAATTCTATTTTTGTTAATATAGAGATTATTATTGTTACAAGAAATTTACATAAATTTCATAAAAATGAAATAAATGCATAAAAATGTCGTTTTTAATGCATCTAAAAGGTTATATTTGGGAATTTGGAATCATCTTGCACTTCCTCTACTTGGACAGTGCTGTACACGTTTTCTTATAACCGCTGCATTACTTAAGCCATAATAGCCAAGAAATTTTCACTTGTTAAAAACTAGTTCTAGGTGTTTAGTTTAGACCTCAGTCTAAATTTGCTTTGGTTGCTAGCAGGTTGCCGTGATCTCCCATAGTTTATTTTAGATGCCAACTTGTTTGCAAACACTCGCCAACTGCTTGCTGAGGAGAACAATGAAAAGTGAGACTTAAAGCAGACTCAAACTATTCGCTTTCAAAGTAAAAGTTGCACCCTTTGAAATGTATTGGTTGCAGCGGTAAGACAGTTTTTATTTTGGAGGTGAATCTTCTCCCTTTCTCCTTTGGTTTGCACTTGTTCAGGTTTCACCACAGTTCAGCGTCTTCAATGCAAACCATCAGCTTCTATTCATACAGACATAAGAGTAACTACCCAAGAATTAGAGTGCAGCGAGACCTTAACTACCGCAGCCCCACACACACTAGCATTGTGTGGATAAATGTTTGGCGCAGCAGTGTTTGTCAGCATGTTTTGGGCTTTTACCTTGTAAGACTGAAGGCTAATGTTTGGCCATAGTGTGGTTTTAGAAGGCTGTCTAATTTCCTGTGTGAGGCACAGGATTCACACCAAATAACAACAGAGCGTTATCACATTTCAGTTCAGTCAGGGCAGCAGTATCATTTGGTGGGTACAAATATGTGCGCCCACACATAACCTCGGTAACTCGCTTACAGTTGACTCAAGTTTGTTTGGCTCTTGTGCTCTTTGTGGAAATGCAGTAAGGTCAAAACCGAAGAAAAAATATTGAGCAAGCGAACACAAACACATAAAGCACATACAGTATAATGCTGTGGATGTGAAGGGCTGAAATCTTTTCTCCTTTAGCATCAAACTGCAGCTCTCCTGTATTTCTCTGGCACAACCTGTCTCTCTGCCCTGCGCGCACCCGCCCACACACAGTGAGGAGACAGGCTTGGCAGGCTTTGTGTAGCGCTGACAGGGACCAGGCGTCTCGCCTCAGTGGAGTGCGGAGAGATCCTGTCAGAGTCAGACTGACCTCCAGGCTAAGGGCTCTGAACAAACTCCCTGCCCAGCTGACTGCATTCTTCATTGGGAACAATTGAGTTTATACTCTGCTGGGAGCCACTCTATGGATAGACAGTGATTTTGATCATTTGTGTTTGTTTGCTTATTCCCTTGTGCGTTGTCGGTTTTTGTTTTTACAATAAAATCAGATCAGAACATCTAAAGAAACAATACAGATTTGCAGATGTCAAAAAAAGAACAGTGTGTGGTGTGAAACAATTTGGGGAATGTAAACTGGACCCAGTGGTCAGGCCCATGTGTTGCGTGGCATTGATGGACGAGGGCAAACCCTCTGCAGCTGTAGAAATGCTTTCTGCAGCAGATTTGTGCCTCTTACCTGCGGGGAGGCACGAAACGGCTCAAAATCACGAGAGATGAACAAGAAAGTTTTCTATTATTAATTGATCCAAATCCAGTAAACAAAGATGCAATGTGCACCTTTTCAAGGCATGCTTTGAACTTTAAAGCCCTTCTCCAACTGTCAGCACTATATAAATGGTATTAAAATGAGAAAATCAATAGAACTGATAATGGGTTTTACTGTCCCCAGACTCACCTGAACAGAGCACTTTATGAAAACAAGAAGTGCCTCATATTTTCTAGGCTTAGTGAATAATTTAGTTTTCTATAGAAAACCTAATGTAATGCTTTTGTGCTTTAATTGTGCTACCAAAAGAAAAAAGTGGCCTGAGTGTATGCGACAGGTACGTGCCAAATAAATCCACACACCACTATTTTGGCCTTTTTCAGCTGCTAAGACAGAGGTTTCCATGGAAGTGGCGGCTTCCTTCATCTTTTGTGGCTGTAGGTTTGTTTCCTCCCTCAGTGTTAGGCACTAAAGGTTTGGCTTCCACTAATATATCCTGGAAAAATCTGTTTGTTAGAAGAAAAGCGTGTTTTAAAAAAAAAAAAGTTTCTATCATTAGAACGCATTACAAAGACAGACTTTTATGTGAGGCCTAAATTCAGAGTGTTGTTTGTGTCAGTAAGAAGCTGTTATTTAAGATGTGACTAGATGAAAGTTTTCTTTTTTCTTTTTTTTTGACTTAGAGGAAGCAAAGACCGGCAGTAAAAGGAGTGAAGGAAATGATGAAAGGGAATACAGAATGAGATGAGGAGAGAAGGGAGGAAAACGGCAAAAGCAAAAAAATATATAGAAAAGAGAGAGACGGAAAAGATGGATTTGCCTTTGGAAAGGAAGCAAATGAATAAAAACAGGAAGAGCAATATGAAGTTAAAGGGAATTATTTACAAGTGGTATAATATGGATGCAGGAAAAAAGAAAACACGGAGTCATTGGAAGGGTGAAGATGATCAGAAGGGAAAGGGGGTGGAGGTGAAGCACAAAGAGAGATGTATTAAGGAAACAAGAAGGATATGAGCGAGGAAAGCAAAAAGCTGCAAACCAGATGGGCGCCACCGTGTGACAGTGTGAGAATGAAATCGGAGAAGAGTGAAAGTTTGTTCTCTCCCATTTCAGCACGCTTCCATGATTAAAACCAGCCTCTTCCCCCCGATCCTCAAACAATGCTGAGGCCCCACTTTTAGCATGGAGACGTGTTTTCAGTGCAGCGTGTTCTCAGGATTAAGCTCACACACTACTCACACACTTACAGAGCATATGTGCCAACAGGAAGCTTTCAGCATCCATGTGATCATAATGATGAATCCATTTAATCATCAATTCAATCTAGACGTCAGCAAGAAGATGCATCAGCTGCACGTAGAATGTAAATGGCGGCTGACATGTTACAATGTTATAACATCAAAGTCAAGTAGAGTTTATTTGTAACAAAGGTTTCATTGTACCAAACACATCCTTAGTCATCTCCATGGAGAAGAAAAGGCCAAACTCACCCACGTGGTCTCGCCACAGCATCAGCTGCTCCACTCCTGCTTGTCAGTGGACAAAATGACCCAGCTGACTGCAGAGAGACTCACACTGTGCAAAAGCTGTTCACTTATAACGGTGTGGTTGGCCTGATCCAGATTGATCTTCTGCATTTAGCTCTTTTTTTTTTTTTTTTCCTAATTGACAGAGAAGCACAAAAGTTCTGCGTCCATTATAAGAGATGTAAGCAGTCTGTATGCTTTTTCATTAACATACACTGTGTTTACACTTGTCCTGTGTGGTCAGATCACTCAGTACAAGTGTAAACAACCACCAAGATCCGAAGTAATTTGATCTGTGTAACCACTCTGCAATGTGGCCTGGGACAAATTTGGCCTGATATAACAGAAAAAATACCATCAATGCAGGATGTGCTGGTACTTTTCTAAGAAGCGTAAACAGAGTCTTATTTATTTCTTTTTAGTCTCTCTGTACCTTTAAATGTATAACACAAATGCTTATTTAGCGACTTTCTCTTTTCTATCAGCGGTTGAACTTTTGCCACAAACCACTGACACAACTGAACTGCTAAAACCCATCTCACAGAGTAGTGAGACTAGCTTTTACATTTTCCTTCTAACTGCAGTTGAAAGACCTAGTGGCACGCCAGATTGGGAAGCTGTTACTTCCTCAAGTCAAGGACTTTGAGTATCTCAGGGTCTTATTAAAGAGTTGGGGGAGAACGGAGTAGGAGATTGACAGACAGACTGGTTGGTGCCGCATCTGTTGTGACGCTGAAGATTTACTGGTCAATGTACGTTCCTACACCCACCTAAAAACACGAGGTGTGGTTGTATAAGCGGTGGATGTGATGTCCACCTGGGGAGAAACCTCAGGGCAGATACGGGACATGCTTGAGAGATTATGTCTCTCTGCTGCACCCACAGACCAAACCCAGATAAAATGGATGGATCAAACTGGAAATCTGTTTTTCAAAGCTTGCATAGCTGCTGACAAAAACCCACTGGGGTAGAGCTTAATGTTTTCTATTATTATGCTGTCATTATAACTAATTTTAGCTCTTCTACCACACGCAGTGAAGTGAGATGCAAAAGAGTGTCACCAAAGGCGCCCCATCAGTGGGGTTGCCAGCTAGCGTCTACTGAGAAACTGTCATTACACATAAAATTACACAAAGCTGTGACTGCCCTTCAAAACTGCATTGGAAGTTGTTTTTATTTAATGTCCAGAGCTGGTACTAACTGAGAAAAATGCTTCAAAATTATGTATAAAGAATATTCACACATGGATTGGGAAGGGATTAATCAGATATCAATAAAATGGTGAAATTATTATATATATATTTTTTTTAAAAATCATCTTTTGCAACAAAGAAAATTTGCTTTTTCTTTAAACATGTGAAAACTGTAAAACTGGTCACTGCCTTAAGCTATAATTTGACATTCGATCTCTCACACTATTTCCTTTTATATCTCATGTTGTCCACAGCTATTTCTGGTACACTTGAGTTTATCTGGTTTGAAGTATGTGTGAGGTGCACACATTGTCACTGCACATTCTTCTGCCTGCTTGTTTCTGTGACGTGTGCAATTTTATTTGTGTTTAAAAGTTGTATTAGATTGATCTAAGGTCAGAGCAAAGCTTAACCACAAACCGGGTCTAGCACAAAATTGCTGTTGTAAATTCATCGGCCTGTATTCCCGGTACTGTGTCTGTGGTCGGGCAGATATGATCGACTGCGTCTGTTTCTACTGTCTCTCGTGATATTCGTGTCATCTCTGCAGTGTGTTTATTTCTGTTTTAGCACTCACTTTTTGTGTGTCGCTGCCCTTTCTCCACAGTTTTGGCAAGCAGCTGGGAGGTAGACGAGGCTGTGAATGCATCACTTTGGAGCCATCAGAAATGATTGTGGTGAGTAGAGACACCGTCTCTTGTTCTCCCTCTCTGTTTTAGACTCGGTCTGTCTTTTGTCCCTCTCCCAAGCCCTTTTATCCTCCCATGCACTCTCCCATCTCTGGGCTTTGATAATATTTCTATTTTTCTATCTTTATTTGATGTCTGCAGTACCTTTCCCCCTCCCTCCATTGTCATTGTCCTGATCACCCTTTTCATCTTCTTTTTGCCCATTTCTGTTCTTTCTTCTCTGTTCTCTGCATTTTCTTATAGCATAAGCATTATCTACATCTTCAGTATTATAAAGGACCATATTTTTAATTGATATTACATCTAGAAGGTTATACGCTCTCTGTTCAGACTCTGCTTCAAAACGGATTGGACAGCGCTTAACAGTGCAAATCGATACTGAGACAAGCATCCTGCAAAAGCAACCCAAGAGATCGTCAAGACAAAGAGATACTCAAGTATCCGAGGCTGTGTTAAAAAGATTTCTTATATTTAAAACGATGTAAGTTTGTCCAGTTAATTTTGGTTTACCCAGCACTCTATCGCATGGTAACACCAGGATCCATGCTGTTTACTTCACCTGTCTGTGGTTTTAATTTAGTGTCTTTCAATATCACAAAGACTTCATTCAGGTCAAGTTTGCCATAACATTTAGTATATAAGAATGTTGTTTTTGTTTGCCTCCACAAGGTCGCGTACAAATTTCTGTCCTCTTCCTACCTAATAGTTCTTCCTGCTCTCATTTTCCTCTTTTGCCTGAGCTTTGTCTGAGGGACTAGAAGGATACGATGGGATGAGATAAGCTGCAAAGTTTTATACAAAAAGAGGACAGGTAACACCAGTTCCACTGATGCTATTGAATAGGAAATAAAGAAATAAACTAAATAAATTTAACCCCAGATAACCCCCAGGTAATCTGGTTGTTTTGGTGCACAGTGCTCTGTAGCAGAGTTGGAACAGGTTGTCTCCAGGGTGCGATGGGTCTGCAGTTATGATACCTGTCTATTTCCTGATTTACAGTTACTGAATAGAGGGCAATTGGGCACTCTTGTTCTTTTGCAGTCTGTCCATTTTAGTCTGTTCTTGTCCTTTTTTGGTGTTTGATCCAAACCATACAGTGGTGGATGTGCAGAGAACACACTGGATTATTTCAGACTAGAAATCAGTTGATTTAATTAAGTAGCAAATGATTATCAAGCCAGTTAAGCTAATGCTAACGCACATCTATGCTTTGATTGTGTGTGTGGTGTTTCTAAAGAAGGAACATGTAAAAACTGGTGGATGTTGTAAATTAAATAATGGTGCAAAACAAAGCTTTAGCCAGCCTGTAGTTTAGCTAACTAGCCCTTCAGCAACTACAATCTAGAAGTTAAAGTACCTGTTGTGTTTTGCAGAGATAAAGAACAGGACAATTATGCAAGAGTAACAAAGTAGCAACTGGGCCACTGTGGGGTTTTTTTTTTTTTTTTTCCCCCCCCCCCCCCCCCATTGTTGCTCTTTCTCGGCTTCACCCAGTGGCTCTCCTTATCTCCTCGGCTCTTTTAAGATTGGTGGGAAGGGTGTTATCATATGACAAAAAAAAGCTCTCAGCACTCACATGTTCTTTGTGGCTTTTGGAAACCCTGCCCCAATAGTCTCAGGGACATCAGAACTTTCCTGGAAATGTTCTGCAGTGAAAAAAAAGATGACAATAGTAAGGTGCTCTTTCAGCAAGGCGCCTAATCTTGAACTACACCCATGGGCCCATTCAGAGGCGATTGCTATGGTAACAGAGAGCAGCGATACTGACAGTCTTCCAGGTATGATTGTGTGATAGTTTGTGAATATGAAGTGCGGCATTGGGAAGAAGAGCCTGTGAATTTAGTCCACTCATTTGCCCGGGGCACGAGAGATACATTTAAATTCAATTTAATTGTGAAAAGAAGAGTGTGTGGCTGAGGGAATAAAATTGGTTTGAATTAAACTGGTCTTTGAATTAAATCACTGAATTAAACAGTTCACTGTGTGTGTCACACACAGTGAGTGAAGAGAGGCGGGTGAGGGTTAGAAAGAGACCAAATGAACCAGCTTATCAGAACCTTAGAAAGGACACAAGTTTTCTTGCTTCTTTGTATATGACTGTTTTTAAGTTACAAACAGCACTGCCTTGGAAAAAGAAACTCTGAAGCAAGGCTGAATGATAATATGGAAACTATGGTGTGCTATATAGACAAAAGAATCTGGCCTTACTTCTTAACCTTTGAATTTAAGTTTGTTTAGTCAAGCGCATAGCCACGCAGTCTGCCTTTACAAACATTTGTGAATCGATGAGCTCGCTGAATTCCAGCTTGGTACTTTAATAGCATGCCAGATTCCTTCTCTCCTAGATATTCCATGATAAACTGTAAGTGGAAGCTTTTAGGAACCACAGGAACTCAGCCATGAAGTGTCAGACCACATGAAGTCACAGAGTGGGGTCATTTCACTTGATAACTGTAGAGTTCCAACCTTCCTCTGACATTAACATCAGCACAAGAAACTGTGTGCTGTGAGCTTCGTGACATGGGTTTCCAACGCTAAAGAGCTACTATAGGTTTAATTTATTGGTGGCCCAAGAAATAACGTATGTCTGTATGCCAATTCAAAGAGCAATAAAAAAACAAGACCATCTTAGAGTGGTTGATAAATAATATCTGGAAAGCATTGTTCAAAAGGACCCCAGTAAGTTAAAACTAAAGAATTATTGAATAACCACTTTTTTGTATTGAAAATACCAAGAATTGCTAATCGAAACACACACTTTTATGCACACATGGGTAAATACACAAAGGGCAGAGGGACTGCGGTCCAGTCACACTGCATTGCAGCCAATCGGCTAATTAGGACCATGGGAATAGTAGAGGGAATATTATCTGTAGCTTTCGTCATGACTCTGGTCACAGGATGACAGGGACTGACATTCAAAGACTGACAGGGTGGGGTTGTTTGTGTGTGTGTTCGTGTCTGGTTGGGGGAATAGATGAAATTAAAAAGAAGCACGCAGCGGGAAAAAGAGAGTAAGGAATGAAAAAGTGGAGAAAAAAAAAAATAGCCGATGATGCATACTGCCAGGCAAATGATCAGATAGACGGAGTGGAATGTAAACCGGGAGATGAGTCGACGTGAAGTTAGTCACACAGGCATATTAAAATGTTTAGAGGAAGCGGGAAACTTAATATAGAAGTGAGTGTCGGTCAGAAACATAACTGGTGGTCATGGGACAGAATGGGTTATAATCAGTCGAGGAGACAGAGAGCCGTGTGTATTACAGGCTCACAGGATGAATGTGAAAGTGTAACCTTCCCCTCCAGAATTTTTTGTGTGTAACCTTCAGGCTGTCTGTCTCATGAGCCTCGTTAAAATGAGGCGAGATGACATTTTTCACCGTGAGAAGGGGCACATTGATACCAATCCAGGCTCCTTTTACAACCGTTATTTGGTATTTTATTGCTGAACTATCCTTCACGCAGTTGTTTTAGAGACCATGACAGCTAAACTACCCACAACCCAGTTTTTACTCGGTATATTAGAGCAGAACTCCCTGAGACAAGGTTTTTCTTCTGTGTGTTACAACCCAGAGCAGCTGTTGAGTCTCTTTTCTACTGACAGAAAATCTTTGGGTCAAGCTTCACTTTCTTTCTATATTAGTTGTTTTTTCCTTATTGTTTTACAAGATTGTCAAAACTCAAACTGCTCTGTGGCGTTTCCCTTCAGAGTTTTGAGGTGTCATAGATTTTATTCTATGCGACTACATGAAGGCTAACAGCACGAACGGCAGTCGCTTAAGGCTGTTCTTTAACTCTCTTCGACTTTTCTCACCACAGAAGCTGTAGTCATCCCCACCACTCTTTGCGGCTGATCATGGGTCTGTATTAAGAACTGTATCAGTGACTGACACATGACTGACCTGAAGAGGGAAAAAAACACACACAGTGGTCACATACAAAGACGCCATTTGTGGTGTACGTACGCTATGGTGAAATCTCTGATAGTAAACACATTATTGCGAGATGAAAGGCTGAAGAAAACATTTCCTATAGGATCTTCCCAAACAGTTTGATCTTTTTTTCATATATACTGTACAAGGCTGTAAAAAAGTCTTTGGCAAAATGATGGATGGAAAGAAGGTCACACTTAAACACGTTAAAACGTCACCTTACACTTTTACCATTTTTATTGATAAAGAAACATTACACATGTTTAAAAGTGTCATAATATTTAGTCAGGATAAAGTGGGGAAAAAAATGGTGGTAGCAGGATGACAAAGTCACAACAAAACCTAAAGCCAGGAATTAGGACTTTGTTTGGGGACTGTTGGTCTGAGCACTCTATCCATGCGCAGTAAAGGCAATGGATTGATGTTACTGTATTTGCCAGCATGCTCTGACAAATGTTTTTTATGCTTGAGTGCATGAAAACGTAGTAAACAAAGCTACTGTTGAGTCTCTTTTGCTTCTGGCTGCCCACTTTAGGGGGTGCTAAAACTTAAATCTTAAATCTTTAGGTGCGGGAAGTGATCTTTCCTGACTTCAGGCTAATATTAGCGTGGCAGGACCACACATGAACACAAATTTTGACAAGGAAAAAAATCGAAAACACTATAATTTTCTCTGATTCATGAACTGCCATGACTTAGACATTGTTATATAACCAGAGAGTGTGAGACTCAGAGAAACTAGCACAAAACTGATACTGAAAATATAAGATAATTTAAAAAAAAAGTTTAAAAAGCTAAGTTAAAAACAAATCCAAGAGCCTTGGGAAAGAAAATGAAGGCAGAGGAGCTGGGTTACATCATTTATTTATTGAAAAAGTCCGTTCATTGCTGGGATAATAAGATTGTTGACTTCACTTAGCATTATGCAACGAAGAAAGAAAACAAATTCCTCCTACAACAACAGACTCGCACAAAAAGGGAATGAATTGTATGGCCGGAATCTGTGTGCTCTGCTGTTTTTCTTTTTTTTTTTTTCTTCCTGCCTGATGAGGATATTTGTGTATTTACGGTTTCCTGGAGGAAACTGGTGGCTCAGTGTGTGCTTTGTGCGCGTGTCATACAGAGTCGGAGAGCGAGCGAGCGACCATGTGAGCAAGCCTGTCAGTATGCAACATGTCGAGCAGATGAACTCTGTCTCGAGGAGGACTACTCTCGCCAAGTTTGAGAAAGGAGGAGATGCGGCGCTCGTTCTTCTGCCCTCGTCGTCGATTTGTTTGTTTCTTCATTTAATTTACTTGCCTTGTTTTCTCTCTTATTCTGGAGGAGTGACCCAGAGGATGAAATGTCGTGGGATCCCCCAGGATTTTGGACCTTGTCTTAAATTTTGGACGCTGCACTTCTATTCATCTTTTGTATAAAAGGGTTTCCCCGCTGTTTTTTTTTCTTCTTCTTGTTCTTCCCTTCTCCCCCTTGTGGTATTTCCTGCTTTTATGTGTTGTTCTGGTCCCCTTCTTGAGTCCAGATGAGTGTGCTCCGCTGGCACCGGCTCTCTGCGCTCTGGAAGAACTGGATGTTCAACCAGGAGCCAGCAGAAGAGCAGGACCAGATCCCAGAAGCCCTAGGGCCCGAAGCAGAGCCACGGGGGGAGAAAGGGAACGAATTCAAGGATCACAACTCAGATTTGGAGAGCGTCACAGAATCTAAGACCCAAAGTTTGGGTTATAAGAAGCAGAGATCCGAATCTGACAGCCAGAATGTGGAATATAACAATCTGAACACACTCCCTAAGATCCAGAAGTCTGAACTGTTGAAACGTAGCTGTTCTGAGCCGTGCTCTCAGGCCACATACGCTGAGGATCGATCTTCCAGCTACCCCCAGACACCTGAAGGTTGTGGGGGCAAATCCCGTCAAAGTTTCTGCTCTGAGCAGAGTGTTCCCTGTATATTGCAGGTGGATAACGGCAGCGAGGGGGACGACAGCTTCTTGCAGAGGGAGGGTTCCCAACGGCGGTCCAGACGGCGCTTCAGAAGGGTCAACCCCAGGGGAGAGCGGGAACTGATCACAGACGGCCAAGACCCCGCCAGCTACAACACGGTAAGAATAAAAGCTTTACTAACAGCAAAGGCTAATGCTAACCACCCTCAGCATTTACAGTATTGACATGTTGCTTCTGTGTAAGTGGGAAGGCAATCAAAACGTACTCTTTGCCTCTTTCCAGTAGATCGCTTACACTGAGGCTGGTTGGGTTTTATATGTTTAAACAACTACTGTTTTTTGAGGGTCCTTTAAAGATCTTCACACATTTTGTTCTCTGAAGCTCGCTGACACTCCAACTATAATCATTAGCTTCAGTTTTAAAGTATCCTTGTGATGTGCACAGTGTGCAGAGAGCAGTTCATTCTCAATAAAGTTTTGGTTTAATGAATTAAAGAATAAGATGACAAAAGCACCATAAAGCTAGAGGGGGATGGTAAAGCGTATGGGGAAACACTGTTTCGCAGTTTGCATGCATTGTTCTGGTATTTAACTTATTTGTCAATGCCACAGAGAAAACAAATGCCGGAGGCATTGCTGTCTAACGTGCATAAAAGCTGAATTTTGTTAGGAAAAACAACGTTTCTCTGAAGGTCTGTTGAACCAAAGTTGTGTAGGAAAAGTATTAAAGCTGAGCGTGTAGGAACTTCCCTCTCTGCGATAGCATCACTGTGGCCAGAAGTGTGTCAGTTACAGTTTTAACTAATCACTAGAAGCCACGCTTTGCCACACACAGTCACAGAGGCGCGCACACACAAACGAACTTCCACACTCAGGTCATATGCACACTTTTCCCAGCTCGTGCAAAGCTCCCCGGAGCATTGCGACGGGGCTTAATGCAGAGTTTAAAGCGTCCTCTGTCGACCCTACCTGCCTCTGTGGTCTCATGGTGATTGTTCCACTTTTTAAAATTACATTTCTAGCCTTCAGCGTCGCCGAATCCCACCACATTCTTTTCTGTGATTGCCTTTTATTATGTAAAGGCTATCTGCTCAGATGTGCTAGCGCAGCGCTGCTCCAGAGAAGCAGGACTAAAACAGATGAGAAATATAGAGAATTACTTTAGGAGTGCATGGAATTGGAGCAATATTGGACAGCAAAGACTCAACTGACACAAGGGATTGTTGTTCTTTGACATGTGTTGCACAGTGGTGCGCTTGCCTTTGTTCATTAAGAATACAATGATGTCTTATGTTGTGCTAATTTCACTTTGACAAGACGTAGTTTGCATAATTTGCTGTTGTGACTATTTCTTGTTTCTCTTCCCTTTTCATGCAACCGCTCAGGATTATGTCAACAACCAGGTAGGATGAAATACAAGACATGAAACTTTTCTGCCTGTGTGTCTGTCTGTGTCGAGCGTTTTGTGTTCATGTCTCTGTCATGTATGTGATCAGTGTGCTTGAGCATGCATGGATGTTTATATGAGTCACTTTGGGTTCAGGCACCTGTTTAGAAACCGGCAGTCCTGTGGGGGGGGGGGTGTCGTCGTCATATTTAGAGGCTGCCACACACATGCACACTGCGCTGTCTGCTGACACTGTGGGTGGCAGATAGGAATAAACAGACAGAGGAATTAACAGATGCATGTCGGGAACAACATTGCCTTGCTAGGCAGAGATGGGTTTAATGTAATAGTGTAAGTTTCAGATTCCCCCTCAGATGGAAGTCACATCATTGGCACATGTCCCTCGAAAGTGGAAACTTGTGATTTGTTTTGTGCGATGAGGGCTGTCGGTGGCACAAGTTGGAAATTTCCACACATTACCCCACAAAATAATAATAAAAATCAATGCTTATTATGCCCCGATAGTCCAATCAAATCAGTCGTCATTTGTCACATAAAGGAGTTGCTTTAGAAGTGAGAAGCTTCTACTTGGCTTCAGATAAAACAGACACGTTAGCTTAAGATAGCTTAATTTCTGTGTCTGCTGCTGTGGAGAACAAGGTTTATTGATTTGCTGATTGATCATTGGGTCAGGATTTAAAGGTGACACTTTTCCCTTTGTAAAGCAGCTGGGCTAATAAGAAAAAATCCTCCATGGTTTTCCTGTGAGACGCACGCAGTGTAATGTTAATGCGTCTGCGCCGGCGACGGCCGTTGCCGGAGGAGTAATGTTTTCACGTCGTCTGTCCATCCATCTGTCTTTCCGTGCGCTCCGTTTGTGCGAACACATCATCTCAGCAACACCTTCAGGGTACATCTTCAGATTTTCACTTTCAGTTCACCCGAACTCAAAGATGAACTCATTACATTTTGGTCCTCAAAGGTCAGAGTCACTGTGACCTCACGTCTTTCCCATTGTCTTTCCCATTTGATACAACAGGGATTCCTTTTACGAGGGCACAAACACTCACTTGGATTTGAGCCTTACTGGTTTGAATGATGATCATGTCAACGCGTTTGTGGCCACAAATCAAATCACATGGTAGCATAAAAGTGTCTGTAACAGGGGTCTCGAACATGCACGCGCCTCTTTGGCCCATCTCCAGTGACTTTGTGTGGCACTGACAGATAAACAAAGACGTAAACAAAGGTCGATATTGATCGTTTGTAATTAGCATCGTAAGTAATTCTCTACAATCTGAAATTGTAAAGCTCTTTAGTTTACAAACCAAAAACAAAAAAAGGTTTTGATATTTATATTTTCACACTTATTATTTGCATCATAGCCCACATCCGTCACTTGATGCCTTTTAAGTTCTCTGAACCTCAATAGCAGCAGCTAACTCAGATGTATTCACTTAAATAGCTCGTCCTGAATTCAGCTGACTTTGAACTCCAATAAATCCTAAGAGGTTTGAAGAGGTAAATAGAGAGTTTAAAAATGTGTGGACAGCTTTCTTTGCTTTCGCTGCCAACGCTGTGACGAGGCTCGTCGGTATGCTTTATCTGCAGCTGGTCTGTTAGGATTTTTATTTTGGTATTTTAGTGTTCTTGTCAAAATCTGCTCAAAAGTGGCTCTTTTATGTGATAAAAGCTTGCCGACGCCTGTTCTCACAGGGAAACTTGATAAAATGCTGACACTATTTATCTAAAAGGTCAAAGGTCAAGCCGTGACAGACATGGATGTATACTCTAACTTGATTAGTTGGTGGCTGCTTACAAATATGAGACAGGGATTCTGTTTCTTTTTGTTTGTTTTCTGTTTTTTTTTTTTTTCCTGGTTTCCCATTTGCGATGATATAGTGACAGCATGAGGATAAAACCCCTTTCTGTAAATGCATATTGTACATGCACACATACACACGCTCAAAGCAGCGCTGTGGTTCTGGCAGTGGATCAGAGGATGTTGTTTAGAGGCCTTATTGAACCATAATAACATCAGTAATCCATTATCGCTGCTCTGTGCTGGTGTCTGGTGTGTCTTGCTCGCTCTTAATAGCTTCTGTTGGAGTGAATGAAGTTCCTGAAGCTATGAATTACGACGAGCCCAAAAAGATGATTCACAAAAACCCCGAAAAGGGGTATTTCTCCTAAACGAAGAATGCAACACAATAATTACAGTAATTATTATAAATCAAACCAATGAGTTGGTCTGCTGGCTTTAAATTTTAAAGTTTCAGAGGCAGAGAAAGATAAATGTCTGTGAGATCGATGTTTATTTTATTAGCCACTGTTACTTCTTTTATTCTGTGTGATGACTGATACGGCTGCGATTGATCCAGAAACCTGACTCCTCTCTGCCAGCGAGGTGCTAGACAGAAGCTCCTGCGCACTCTTATTACTATAACAGACCACTGGGATTTACTGATGACTCAGATTCACACACACCCCACACACACACGTGTACACACACACACACATTCACATGCTGCACAGATACAGAGTCACTTCATTTAGACATCAGATGCTTCACCGGGTTACTGCCTTTCTCCTGCCGGGCAGGATAGATAGATGAACCCATCACCTCATTTGCCTTGCGGGGGAAACCTGCTCTATGGGCTTTTTAGAGCCAGGCTACTCCATGGAACCCCGGGATCATTAATTTAACATGATGCAGGTTCAGCCATCTGCACAGTTCACCACTAGAATAAAATCAGGAGAGTGTTGTTATGCTTCTTTTTTCTTTTCTCCTCACCAGTTGGGCCACTTTCTCAGTTTAACTCATGATTTTTCAGAAAAAATAAAAGCAGGTTGCCACGTGCAGGTGTTTGGCACATTCGATTTGCTTTCAAAGTCTTTGTTTTGAACATTCTGTTTTGGGGCTCGTTTGTCACTGTCTATACGTGTGAATTTGTGATCATGCTTTTGGAGCATGAAGCAGCATCCTCTCAGCTGCTGAGTGTCGCTACACAACAGATCGGAAACACTCGTCTCTTGCAACGGCTGTGGTTACTTAACATCCTGGAGGCAAAACGTCTGACGTCTGCTGCTTTTTCTTCTTTTTTTCCTTTTCTCTCCACTCTACAAAACACGTTAGCATTTGTTTTTAATCTCACACTAAAAATGAGCCGAGTATGCAAAACTGCATTACTAATGAGAAACATCGGGCACTGATGTACTACTGTTAATTCCTCTAGATGGGGGGGGGGGTAAGACTGAAAGCTTCAGCTTCCTGAAGCCTAAAGTTGTATTTAAGACTATTGTAGTTACGTTCCACTGTCAGGTTGCCTTTACTGGAAGGCGCTGCACACAGGAAGGAGCAAATCGCACCAGTCTTGTTCCTAAATTGCAGCAACCCACACTGAGCGTGACATGTAGCTAGACATGAATGAATGTTATTTATTTCCTCTTTTTACACTGTTAACTGGTTGAGTGGACTACAAGCACCACTTGGGACCGTACACCTCTATCAGTATTTTGTGTTATACAAAATTACAGATGCAGTTTTGACTGCTGGGCCTTATTTTTTATTTATTGGTGATTGTGTGATTTGGGCGTAAGGAAAACAAATTTTGTCTCTTACAAACACACCTCCCATTGCTTAAAAGCTTGATTAAATTGTTTGTATTGTATTACCCATTTAAGACTTACATTATATTATAGAGTTTCCGTTTAATGGTCCATTAGGAGTGACTTTAACGCGGTGATGTCGTCTTCAGCTGTATCATTTTAACTCAATTTGATGAGCTTGTGCTTGTCATGCAGCTGCAGTACTTAGGTTACCTCACTGCTTAGAATCAGGTTAAATCTAAGGTTGCATTCCTCACGCGGTGACTAGGTGTGACTCATACGCATGCTTTGTCATAGCAGTGTCAACCTGGGGATGTGAGAAGTATTGCTCTGCATCATCCTTCATCTTCCCCTGAGATTGGAAAATCACTAAGATGAGGCGACACAAAGATGCTTTCTCATGTTTGGTTGCTGTTTTTGATTAGACGGGTCTGCTAACCAGGCCTGGGAGTTTCTCTGATTTTTCTCTTTGGCTGGGGAAAATTTCTCTAACTTCCAACAGGCTGGTTTTAGCTCACCAAGCAGAGTTTGGCTTGGCATTGCACACTGATGAAGTTGTTAAATTTCCGATAATATTCCTGGCTTGGTTCTCGTTGTCATTAGTGTGCTTGCGTGCGTGGTTTCGCAAAGCTCACGTGTGCCATGTGTATGCTTAATTCATAATGTTTCGGGGATGTGTCTGGCTTTTCAGTTTTGCTTCACATCTGTGGATTTAAATGTCCATACGTCCGTTATGGCACCTTCGTGGATTTCTTATGTAGAGCATATTTGCAATGCAAACTATTTAACTTGATATGCTGACATTTTTCCCCCCATTTACATATCAATGAGGCATAAAAATACACGATACCTGCATTCTCTTATGCCAAATTATTTGTAATAATTCAGATCATTGCCACATTACATTTGCTCCTAATTTTTCCTTTTAGTAAAGTATCCAAATAAATAATCGGCAGGACAGGATTGTAAAGGGCAAGCGAAAATCCTGTTGGCATTCAGCAGCCAAGGAAAGAGAATCCTCCTGACGAGAGGAGTGACAGCTTTATTTTGATGTAGATTGTCAAATGTCTTCTCACTCTCGCATATTTTGTAAGGCAGAGATGCCATAACAGCAACCTTTAAAAATACCTAAGAGGGATGGGAAAGGGGAGGGCAGGTAGGATAGAGCAGAATGGGGAAAATAAAAGTAGGCATAAGATGACAAGCATGAAGTGGTGAAAAGCAAATGGAATGATAAGTTAACAGGGACTAAAAAAAAGATACTGTGAGATCTTGTATATATGCATGAGAAGTTGGCTGAAATGAAGCAGAGGGGTTATGGAAGGAACAAGGAATGTGAAACAGGGGTTGACAGTTTATGGAAAAGATGAGTGGGTTTGCAGCTGAAGGTGGAGCGGTAAGTTGTGGGGATGGAGAGCTGAGGCAGAAAGGTAAGGTTGTGGGAAGGTCACATGGGAGTGAAGGAAGTGGGAGGATGGGGTGAGGAGAAAGCAAGGTCAGAAGTGGGGGTTTTACAAAGGACCAAAGGAGTGAGAAGAAGACTAACTGGGGTAAATGGTAAACATAATTTGTGAAGTTATTTAAGTGTTAATGAGTGACATATTTTCACACAAATAGCCGTCAGGGTGCAGCAGTCCTCTGTTTACGTCCTCAAAATCTGACTCAGCTAAGTGTTGAAGGAGCTGAATGGTGCCCCGGCCCTCCTGCTGCTGCTGGAGTCCCGCTGCACTCATTGTTATGCACAGAGCACACAGGAATACACAGGTTTTCTGTGAGCTGCATGCCCGCTTTCTTAGCATGACACAAAAGTACAAGGAATTTATTTCCACTGGCTTTCAAACATCGGCAGACATCGTGATCGCGTACATGCAGAGTATAGTATGCTGGGCAGCACAGTGTACCAGTGGGGCACTGTCTGCGGCTGTTGTTGCTGCTAATTTTAGGGATTACATCAGCAGCACTAAGATGACAACCTTGTTGAACTCTCGCGCCGTATTTCTCTCTGCTTCATCTCTTCTCCTCCTCCTTCCAGCTCTCCTTCCTCCCTTCCTTTCCTTTCTCTCTTCTCTTCCTACCGGTTCCCCTTCCATCATCTTTCCTGCTTGCTCGTCCGCCCCCCATCTAACCTTACTGTGTATGTTTTCTGGGGGCTTTTCCCTTTTTTATGCTTTCCTAGAAATTAAACACAAGCTACATTTCGATTTTCATCAGCTCTCACTAGATCTGAGTGTTTATAACTTAATCTTAATGTGTAAAGGTAGGCAGTGTGAGCTGGAGGACGTTTGAGCCTCTGTACAGTTCATTTTGTCTAAAAGGCTCCGCACCAGAGCAGGGGAACAGAATCAAAGTGTCCTGGCAGTAGAAATAAATTGGTGCCGAGCGCTAAAATAAAACACAACCTACATTCTGGAGGAAAAACAAAGGCTTCACTCTTCCTCAACTCCTTTTCCCTTCTCCTCTGTACGCTCCTGTTTGTCTAAATCTTTCACCCACACTCAAACATTTTCTTTCCTCTCGCGTCCTATTCTCTGACTCACTGTCTCCTCTTGGTTGCTGTCAGTATGTCTCCAGTACTGACCTTCGAGTTCTTATTTTTTTTTCCGTTTCCTACTTTGTATGATGATGATGATGCTCGCCCATTGTGTACGTCGCGTCAGCCTCCGCTTCAAGGTTTCACAGCCCCAGTGAACCTAAAGGTCAAAACAAAGTGTGTGCTTCCAGTTTATCTGGCACATTTGTAAGTTTACCTCTTGCAGCTACTTTCTATGATTTCACTCCCGTTTTTGTCCTTTTATTGGTTTCTTTTTTCGCACCTAGGCTTTCTACACTGCAATCGCCGTCGGCCCTCTCTCTGCAGGGAGAAGTCGGAAAGGGAAGGGCCGGTTTAAATAGCAGGAATTCCTGTCCCGTCTTTCTGACAGACAGGCAAACACGGGGCTGAGTGCTCACGCACGGCAACACACATGGTCGCGTGGCTGCAGCAGGCAGATTCTCTTAATTGAGTCTCTGTGCAGCATACTTGAATGCGTGTGTCTGTTTGTCTGCAAGCGACTTGCTGCGCTTTGTGTCCTGCTGAATACGAGCAAGGGATCAGATTTGATTTCGAGCAGTGGCGCAGCCCTGTTAGCTGGTGTGAGGGGGCATTATAATAGCAACTAAAGGCACAGAGTCAATGTGAACTAATCGCTGATGTTTCTGTGCAGTGTTGATTGGTTGCACCGACCAATAACTTTCAATAACTCAGCACTTCTTTGTGAACACATGTCTGTGTGTTAAAGAGCTGCAGCAGCTTTAGTCAATGGATTCCTTTTAATTAGACTGGCAGAACTGATCGGCTGTGAGCACAAGCTAGCTGAAGACAACGTATGCAGATGACCGCTCTCTGTTGGGATGCATGTGTATACAAATTAGTGTGTAGTGTCCCACGGGGCATTTTTCTCAGTAGCATCACGCTGAATGATAAAACAGATACAGGGCCCCGCTCTGTAATCACTGATCCACACGCCGCCTCTGTGAGTGTGTTTAGTCAGTGCTTGAGTTACTCATATGTTCCAGATTTAAAACTCTTTTCCTATCTTTGATCTCTCATTTTCTCTGTGTTGCTTTTTCCCCCTATCCTTCTGCATCGTTCTCTAGTCTTCACTCATACATCTTCCGCCTCTTTAGATCCATCCCAGTATTTGTTTTCTGTCTCACTTTTCTCTCTGGGCCTCATCCAGAAAGCACTTACCTTACCAGACAGCTGCACACACACGCACAGACACTCAGTCGCAGGCCGGCTGTTCCAGGAAGCGTTTCCTGCGTGACGTGTTTCCTGCTCCGTGTTTTGAAGACACATTCCACATCTATGTACAGTTACAGTAAACGGTCGTCTGAGAAGTCGTGCTCAGACTACGGCGCTCGTCTTTACTGTTTCTTTTTCAGTTTGAGCTGAATGAGTCACACGGCGAGACGACTGACTCCTCTGAACTTGTCTTGTTTTGAAAGTGCTTAATGGTGTGCTTCTGCAGGCTGCTATGTGGGACTTTTTCTTGTTATGGAAGTTTTATGAAAGTCTTTCCAAACGTGTGGATGTATTTTTATTTATCTTCATTCACAAACCCACCAGGTTATCAAATCTCCAGAATAGCGAGTATTATTAAAAAAAAAGAAGAAGAAGAATTTGAGTTATTTATTTTTTATTTTTCAGTATGAGTGAAGCATGATTGAATGAGTGCTACATTTCAGAGTGACTACAGTGAATGTTACTGAAGAGGAAACCTTTTGGTGACTTTACTACATTCAGCTTGCATCCTTTGACTTGTAGGACTTATGTGCAGTTTCCAGGTTCTTGCAACCTTCATTGAAAGTTTCTTTTTGAATTTTACTGTACGCTAGTGTCATTTATATATATATATTTTTTTATTTTCCTGCCATTGTGTCATCTAACACACCACACACACCACAACTGCCACACCCACATGTGTAAGATTGAGCTGATATTTTTCAGTGAGCAGCAGAGATTTGTTTTCCTCTCCTGAGTTACATGAAATAAAATAGATAAACGGTTTAATAATAAGAATTAATGTGTTCCCTCAATTATTGATAAACACATCATCAAAAGTTTAGTTGCTAATGATTATTAATGAATCTGTATTTCTGCTCTAAATGTGGACTGGACTGGCATTAATGTAGTATTTTTCTTATCGTACTGACCACTCAAACCACTTCAGACTACAAGCCACGTTAAACTCTTCTTCCTCTACTTCTTCTTCTGCTGCTTCTCCTTTTGGCCGCTCCCTCTAAGCAGGTTATCTTCCTCTCTCTCACATCCACCTTCTGCATGTCCTCCTTCTCTGCATCCATGAATCTCCTCTGTGGTCTTCCTCTTTTCCTCTTGCCTGGCAGCTCCTTCTTCAGCATCCTTTATCCGGTCCTTCTGCACATGTCTAAACGGTCTCTATCTGAGGTTTTGCTGAGGTTTTGTACGTTAACAAAAACGTTAACGTACATTCAAACAGTTCTTTATTCTGTAGATGTTCAACACTTGATCTGCCTCACCAGTTATTCTAACATCATGTCTTTGGACTGTGAGGCAACAGTGCTAACTGCTTCTAATCATTGTCTGAAACTGTCTTCAGTATGTCCCGTCACACCCACGAGAGCTTAAACAAAGAAAACTTATATTTCATCACACACACCAATAACTGCAGCTATGTGTGTGTGTGTTTGTGTGTGTGTTAATTAGTGCTGGGTCTTTTTTGAGGCCAAGCTAAGAAGATGATGTAGTGCTGCGCATGCTACCCTTCAAAAGGGGATAGACTGCAGCTCGTACACACTGAGACACACATGCTGTCGGATCATGGCTTTCTCTTGCTCGCGCACACACACACTGTAAACACTCACAGACAGAGCCCTCCATTAGTCCCAGAGTCTTTAATCCATTCAGTGTTCGGTAATTTCATTCATGTGGAGAGGTGGAGGTTAAAGGGTGTGTGTCTATTTGTGTGTTTCTGTGTGTCTTTGTGTATTTCATCTTTTTAGTCCACTTCAGGCTTAATTCTGTGTCTTTGTCTTTATCCCTCTGTTCCGGTATATGCCTCTGTTTGCCCACTTATCCATTTCAAGCTTTCTTTTTCCCCCCCCTCTCCTCTCTGTCTCTCTTGTGTACATAACGCTCCTCTGAAGGCTGGGCTCCATGTGCTTCCATCCGATTGGCTGCCGATTAAAACGATGATGTCATTCCTAGTTGGGAGGTGTGTTTCGCCTCCTATGCACACCCACAGAGGAGGGAGAATTGAGGGTAGAAATCCTGGTTCACAGCAGCGAGCAGGGGAGCAAAAAATAGGAGCGCGGAGAGGGAGTGAGTGGGTGATGTAGACAGACATAAAAAAACAAACAGCATAATGAAGGGAGGAAGGTCAGAAAGACAGGGAGAAATGCCGAGAAAGATTCTCAGCTCTCTGATGTGTCTGATGCAAGCTGGCATCTCTCCTGTGCTCGAGGAGAATCGGCCATTCAGACAGCCAGACAGCTCCTAATGTCTCCTGCTTTCAAATCTTCCCTCCGCTGGCTCATCGTTGTTTGTGCATCAGAACCGCTACAGTATACAAGCTGATATATGATATATGGTGTGGAAAAACACAGATAAACACACATCTTAGAGAAACAAATGTTGCATGTGAAAGTATTGACATCTTTGATCCTGCAGAACATGCGGTTTAAAACAATTTTAAAAAAGTGTCTTTATAGGATAGTTTAAAAGGTACAAAAAATAAATAAATTGGAGTAAAAAGAAGGAGTTTGTATTTTGAGTTTGTATGGATCTTTATTTTTCAAAAATCGAACTTATTTAAAATTTCTGACTATTAAAAATTATGCTCTGGGCACTTAAACTTGTTGCAGCTTCCTTAGGAGATGCATGTAAATATGAAAAGAAAACTAGATTATGAGATTTTTAACTGTGTCCTTCATTAAAATAGAAAAAGAAACTCAATGCAAACATTTCACAATCCAGAGAAAACGAGGATTTTGTACCCCTGAGGTGTTGAGTCACAACTATTGAAATATGAAAGGGAAAAAAAACCCAAAATAAACAAAGCGCTGTTTCATGACGTGGGTTTTCAATTTGTTTTTCTTAAGTTTCCACCTCATTTGCTGTCATTAAAAGCATTGTTATTCTAATTAGGAGCTGATTTGGTGATTTTTGGGGGGAAAAAAAGGCTTCCAGTTGTTGAGGTTGCATGTATTGTACGCCTTTTGATTAGAACCTGAAAAAATACTTGTGTCATTCCAACTTTCTTGGGTGGTATCCCACATCTGATGCATAGTAGAATAAACCCCACTCAGGATTATTTGTGGTTCCTGTCAGAACCAGGTCTGTTTCAAATTGTTTACAGCTGCGGTTCTGCTCAGTCTAATGCCTTTATTACCTCAGTATATTTGGCCAGCAGTGTACTGTATTAGAGTGAGTTATCTGTGATTAATGTGTATTTCCTTGTACTCAAATTCTTTCTACTGTGTCACAAATCTTCTAGATGCGGGGGCTTTTTAAAGGGGGTAAAAGAAAAACCCCCCCAACTATTATCGCCTTGTGCTATTGTGTCACATGTTCACATTCGGCAAAATACAGCCAGTGCCTGTCTGTTGTATCTGATAGGGACTCTGATTTATACCCACCCCCCTCTTTTTTTGTGTAATTTATGCGGCATGCTCACAAAGGGGAGGGGGTTGCCTCAATACACTCAGCTTTATGTTACCAGCAGATCAATAAAGATGCTCCCTCGCTTTCCTCTCTATCTGTCTTTCTCATTCTCCCTCTCTGTCCATCTCTCTCTCTCTCTCTCTCTTTCTCATCCACATGTGCTCAGCAGCCAATACATCTAATGCAGTTTCCCTCTGCTATCTTCATCCCTGCCACCTCCCATCCCATCCCTTTCTCTCCCTTTCCCCCGTCTCTCTCCCTCCCTCGCTGCACAGGTGATGTCATTCTTTTCCAGCTGGATTCTCCTCCCTTCTCCCTCCCTCCCCTCGCGCTCGCTCTCTCCTCCGTTCCCCATTAGCGGCTGGCTCTCCAAAGCGCAGCATCTATCCACAGTAGCTTCTTTTCCACGGGTGGGAGGGGGATGAGGAATGCCGGTTTGAGGTGTGAGCGCTAACCCAGGAGGAGAGCTTAAAGCTGGGGTACAAGGAGCAGGATCACTGGCCCCATGCCATGGAGCTGCACTGCTGGGCACACACTTACACCGCTGGAGCTTTATAGGCAGGAAAGAGTTGCAAGGGGCAGAGAGAGGAGTTTGACAGGCAGTGAATGAAGATCAGAGAGAGCTGCAGGCATCGGTCCTGGCTTTTGGGAGGTGAAGGGGGCATTGTTTGGATGACTTGAAGCCTGGCAAGAGGCTCCTTCCCAGGGGGCTGCAGATGCACAAACAAGCCCCCCTCCCCTTTTTTTCCCCCACATTTTTTTTTCTTAAATTCAACACTGGCTCATCTACTGAGGAGGGAAATCTGAGCTTCTTAAAGAAGTAAAAGAAATCTTGAAGAGTTGACTTAATCAGTTTTTGCTCTGGACTTTTGACAGACAAACCTGCTAAACTTTCATATTGAACTGGATGGCTTTATCTTTGGCCATGCAACTTCCTTCTCCTTTGGATTCAGTTTTGTGTATTCAGCAGAATTTTTTTCTTCTTCATTGAGGTTTATCAGCGTCTCTGTTGCAGTCTCTTGACAGAGAGAGAGAGAGAGGGAGGGAGGGAGAAAGCGTGACATATGAATGGATCTGCGTTGACTTTAAGTCTCTTTCTGTAGTGATATCTGACAGTCATCCAGTGAGGCTTCCGTTTTTTTGTTGGTTTTTTTACGGCCAAATCAAGGAAGGGTTTGTTTTTTTTTAAAAATAAACCACAGCAGCAAAGAGCGTGGTGTCAGCCTTTGCCCTTCTTTTACTTATTCTTTTTTTTTTTCTTCATCTCTTGGTGAACGAGGGGAAACTTCCCCTCACTGGCACCCTCCCTCCTGTGGAAATGGCTTTCCTGGTCCGTTGCTATGCCAACTGCTTGCAGCCGTGGTCCTCCAAAGTAAGCGATGTCGTAATCCCTTTTTTGGCCAGTGCCTCTGGCTTAGGATGCTGCCGCCTCTGTGTGTGTGTGTGTGTGTGTGTGTGTGTGTGTGTGTGTGTGTGTGTGTGTGTGTGTGTGTGTGTGTGTGTGTGTGTGTGTGTGTGTGTGTGTGTGTGTGTGTGTGTGTGTGTGTGTGTGTGTGTTACTGAGCGAAAGATTGGGTGTGGATGAGAGAAACTGAGCTCGATTCATATGCATATGCATTTTATCTGTTTAGAGACGCTTGCATGCTGTGCATGTGGCTGTAATTTGAATTTTAACCAGTGTTCTGCACTGAAAATGACTGATAGCCACAACTGCTGGCACCATGCCAAAGCTTTTTCAAGGAGGAATTTAAAAGCTAATAATATGCACAGAATAAAGCTTAAAAAAATGTGTCAGTAGTTCAAAAAATAAGACGACTTTGTGTCTATGTGGGGATATGCCTCCTTTTGCTTGGACACTGTTCAGTCAGCCAGGAGAATGAACCTGATATTAATCTACATTTGATGCTTTGATCTGTTGGAGGCATTTTTTCTGGCTTTGCACCAAATATTGAATTGTTCTCAGCAGCTGCAACAACAAGAGCAAACGGATCAGAGGGGCTTCCAAAATATGTTGCTATGAATTATGTGTTTTGATACCGCTTTTTTATTTTTATTTTTTTTTTTAAACTTTGGCTTATATCATAATTGCAGGTGTTGGTGTAAAGGTGTTGAGCCAGACTGCACTATTTAAAACATGAAAGCGCACATGCACTATTTGTAAAACCTTGAACTGTTTGTCTTTATGGCGAAAAACTCTCCGTGTAAAGTTACAAGCAGTCGAGTCCTTGGTTTGTGCAAAATGACATTTATTGGTGCTTTTCTTTCAGTCGGTGCATACCTGTTAGCCATCTGATCTGGTATGTCTGGTCTGTATGTTGCCTCCCTGATGTCAGCACTGAGCTGGTAATGATGTCGCTATTTGTATGGTTAACAATTACATGTCCTAGTTTGAAGTTCTTAAGATAATTGGCTGGAGGTTGTTCCTGGTGAACTTCTTGGTGAGGAGAGTTGCTACAGTGCAGTGAAGTGCCAATTCTGTTCTATTGTTTGTTTCTCTCTTCTCTTTTTTTCTATTTGAATAATAGAAAAAAGAACCTAGAGGGTTATCTGATGTCTGTGTTCACAGCAGAATGACTGTACCTTCTACCTTATATGTCTGTCTCTTTGGGAGCAACAGTCTAGGTGCTGAAAGCCTCAGCTTCATTGTGTGTGTGTGTGTGTGTGCATGTGTGTGTAGATGCTTTCAGTTGGATGAGTAATAATTAGGTCCCTGGAGATGTAAGGGGATAAAGCGAGAAGATGTTAAGTCTAAGAGAACACATTAAATCTGAACCACACATAGTACAGAACAAACTCTTAAATACCTTGTTACCCTTCTTTATTGCCTTTCCTTCCTTGTGTGTTCCAAATTTTACACGGAGTGCTCGCTGATTACAAGGTATAATGTATCTCCTGCTGAACATAAACCTAAAATCTAATTCTGGAGGGTTTTCTTTTCCTTGTTTGTTCCTTTCACATTATGATAGCTCAACCCCCCGCAGCCATGTAAACACTACTTAATGGCAGCATTGTATTCACTTTCAAATTTCCCATAGTTTTCCTTGCATTAGGTTTTTTTTTTATCAGAACTGAAGGAATGGGATTTTTCAGGCTAATGTCAGTTATCCTGCAAAGTCTGTTTCTGATCAGTCAAATATAGTCGTTAAACTTTAGTCACAATTAATGAATCAGTAGTAAATATAACAAATTCATGACGCTTAAGGGGATTTTTTTTTGTTTTGGTTTGTTTACTCATTTAAAACCACTGATTGGGTTTTTGCTTTAATCAAATATTAGTTAATTAGCATTTTAGGGATTCATTATCATTGTTTTTGCAGCAGCTTAGCTTGTTTATCTGGATGTTATTACTGTTCCTTCTACCGGCTGCACACGCAGAGCTAATTTATCCTCCATCTACAGCTGTTAAGGTTTCATCCAGCGTGGCCCGTTTGAAGTCCGTACTTAATTGGTCGGCGTCTGTGATGAGCCCACCTTTTGCAAAGGTTAATTAAATTTCCCTGGTTCCTCTTATTACTACTGCTCTTTCTGAAGGTGCAGTTGCAGTGCACAGACACGGCCGTGTGGGGTTTAAAGGAAACGGAAGCAAATCGAAAGTGTTAGCGTGGACTCCAGTTGGGTTTTTTTTTCCTCCTTATGACAGTGTAATTTCATCCATCGTGAGATCTCAGGGAGGAAGGGATGAGGAAAGGGGCAGGGCGTGATTTGAAGATAAAGAACACAGCCAGAAAAGAAAGAAAGAAGGCAAGAAAGAGAGAGAGCGATGAGAGAATAACTCAGTGAGTATAAGAAAGTACTTTTAGTCCACCAGAGGGTTTCACAATTTTATAATTGACGTCCTTCTCAGAAAGGCGGCCAATTATTTTCTCTAGAAGTGAGCCTCCTTTTGAAAAGTTTTGGCTTTATTGAACAGGCTGGGATTGGCGATTTCCTTCCTTGCTGTGATCTCGGATTCATCTCGAATGATTCACCGGCCTCTACAGCACCAGTGCAGTCCATGCAGCTTTGCAGTGAATTACGGCGAGTCCCTATTTTAATTTGCCTAAACACAATTAATAGCCCCGATAGCTGAACAAGCTGGGCTGCCACTGAAGATCTAAGAGTCCAAAAACATAGCGTAGGTTATTTAATTCAAACAAATCACTGAGGTTTACTTAGCTGCCAGCTGGCTTTTACAGTCTCCAGCTTGGATTACTACAGACTTGGAGAGGAACCCCTGTGAATGAGCTACAATGGAAACTAAGCAGCTTATTTTGCCATGTTAGGTGTCTTTTTTTCAGTATTATTCCAAAAAGCAGCTCTTACCATGCTCACTTACTCCAGCTTCTAACATCAGAGGGTTAGTTATTGAAATATTGACTGAGTGGCTGGAAATTTGGCATCAGATGACAGGCAGCCAAATGTAGGCCAGTGGAGCTGTTCTTTGGGTTTCTCTTCTGAGGGATCAAGGCCTAGATTTATTTACTTACTCCAATAAACACCCTGAACATTAAGCATGAGGTCTTTTTTTGAGGAGGGGGGCATAGTCGCCTTTAGAAGGCAGTTAGTTGTATGCTTTATAAGGGGCTTTCAAAGTCTTGCTTGGATTTTATAGTTTTATTGTACAGTGTTTCTGGATGAACTGTCCCTTTAAATCACATCCTGCTCATCCCAGCGGAACACAACCTCAGTCTACATCCTCCCGATGCTGGAAGACTTGTCAAAATGTTCTGCTGCTGAACTCTCTGAACCTCCCTGCTGCTTACATGAGTTCTCTGTTGGGCTGTCTCAGCTTCCTCTGTTTTTTGTTGTTGTTGTTTTTTGTCACTTGCGTTTTCTCTCACTGTATCTTTAAATCTCATTTCTGTTAGCGAGAGGACTTCCTGATGTCTTCCTCTTGCCCCTTTCATTTCTTTCTCAGGGACTCCATCCTTTTCTGCCTGTCCACCTCTTCTTCTCTCTCTACCTGCATCTATTATTAACACGTCAATAACGGGGCCCATGTGTTGTTGTCATCCTGATGCTGCCGCTGCCACTTCTGTTGCTACCCTGCTGGGTTTTATCCTCACTCACGTGCACCTCAGTGTCTTATAAATCACACCAACTCTTCTAAAACCAACCTCTGCTCTCTGTTTCTGCACCAAATCCCACCCGTTACTTATTAACCTTCTAAGGTCTCGTATGTTCTTTCGACTCCTTTTTGCCGTCGCTCAAAATCAGATTCACTCATGTTTCCTCCAACTTGTAGTGCTGTTTTACCCATCTGGATCGCTGTGGTGTGAAGAAAAAAAAAAAAAAAAAAAAAAAAAAAAAAAAATATATATATATATATATATATATATATATATATATATAAATATATATATATTTTTTTTTAAATTTATTTATTTCTTCGTTTACTTGTACTAGATGAGATAAGTTTTCTTATTGAAACAGGAAATGTCACGCATTGCTGATAAGAGGATTTGTGCTCAAAACAAGCACATAACTTAGGTTGAAAGTAATTTCCTCCTCAGCTGCAGATTTCTCTTGCATAGGCCACCAAGTCCAGACTCGTGGCTGACCCAGACTGCTGCATTTGCTTCACTCAGCAATCAATGGATCTTGCTGAACATTGACATAATCAGCTTGTATGGACCCATGCTGGGTCGAATAGTAATGGGGCTTTAGAGGCATTGGTAGGGGAGAGCCAGCGTGGGATGATGGATTTAGTGCCAGAGCATTCAGACCCAGGCGAGGCAGGTCAGGGAGATGGACAGGTAGGGAGACGAAGCATCTGGCGTACTTTATTTGCAGCAATAACAGGAAAACTGCACTAACTCGTTATCACGCAAGATGGGACTGATCAAGTGAATGGCGGGTTTAGTAAAATTTAACAGGGTCCAAATTAGATTTGAAAGACCTTAAACTGATGTAAATAGACCTTCCAAAATACTTTGCATGTTGTGTAAGATTTATATGATATATGTTTTAGCTACAGTTACTGATCTGCCGTCACCATCAGTTCAGACTGGATAGATGGCTATATTAAACTGCTGAAACTCTATTGAGTGGAATGCGGAGATTAATTATTCGTCAGTGCAGTCTATTGACCCTTTGCTTAGTGCTGTGGCTTCATGCCCAGACATCCGTGCAAGGCTGATTAGGAACTGAGCACCTTCAACATTTGTTTCTTTTTCTTTTTTTTTCCCCCTCCAAGGGCCAAAAATATGGCACGAATTCTTAACAAACAGCAGTGCAGTGGTTAGCACAGTCCCCAAAAACAAAAAGCTCCTGCTCTCCCCTGTTCCCATCTTCGCTCTGTGTGGCTTCTCTCTGGGTTCGGTTTCTACCTACAGCCCAGTGACATGCTTGTTGGATACATTTGTGATTTAAAATGAGTGTAAATGTTGTTCGTCACACTGTTAGCCATGTGATAGACTCATGGCTGGACTCCAGCACTCCTACCACCATGGTATGAACGTGAACTTGGAAAATCAGTTTAACACTGCTTTTAGTGTCATATTCGAAATAAAAATGCTTTGCAGAGACGAGTTTCTAAACACTTCCCATAATGACTTGACTTTAATGACTTTTGACCAAAATTTCAGCATAAATAAATATTTGATTTTTAGTATGTCCTACAGCCCACATGTTGAAGTCAGAATGGCTGTCGATGATAAAAAGCTCTTTGTAATGCGGTCCTCTGCATCATGAGATCAGCAGATGAAATATTAAGCATTAGATAGATGAGCCATGGCTCCCTTGGTACACGAATATGTTGACAAAACCATTTTTATGCTCTCAGAGCATGACCTTTGCCAGGTGAGGTAATGCCATTGCCTCTTCACATTGGCCCTGACAGATTTTCCTTGACCTCCGCCCCGCAGACAGGCTAATAGACGAACTGACAGAATTCACACAGGCAGTCAAGGTAATGTGGCCTTTAAGCTCAATAGATGGGGAGGAGGGGCATCCAGAGAGAGAGCCAGAGAGACGATGGGACAAAGGCAGAGGGAGAGGGAGAATTGGAGTTAGAGACAACAATAGAGAGAGAGAGCTTTTAGCATACCAGGGGAGGTCTAGAATATCATATGCACAGGAAGTAGGGGTGATAAAGATCAATATGGATTGCATTAAGCCAAGCCATGCCCTACTCACCTCCCATAAGCCATAAATTACTCTTCAGTCCTTTGTAAACAAAAACACGCATTGCTTCTTTCTCGTTTCCATAAGCGTGTCTCATAGAAATCTTGAAGATTTCTTAAAACTAGAAAAGCAGCGGTTGCAGACTTGTGAGCATGCTGTACAGTGTTATTAAGTCATCATGCTGTTGAATCATTCTCCATGTGAAAAATGAAGGTTTCAGGTTGCATTTGGATCTCTTGGCTTTTTTGAGATTAGATAAAAATGACATATTTTATTACTCAGTTGGTCAGAATGGTCACTCAGGTTGAGCCGTATTTGGACTCTGTGGAAATTTAGATAGACTTCACACTTGCATTCAGTCTGCTTCTGTTTCTCTGCAAAGAATAGATGTTTTGGTGGATAATGTGGCATTCCCATCGACACCAGTGTCACTGCAAGAGTTCAAATGGACTCTTATCTCTGCATTGATGTACACTGCGAGGACTCGTAGGCAGTTGGATGTGTCAGTCATGGGCCTTGTTCACTGCCATTTAAGCTGTGAAGTTGGCGTATCTGAGGACCAGCTCCGACTTGTTCCAATGGAACATTAAAGGACTTTGTACCTCCCAGGTACAAACTGACACTCTAAGCATGCTCGTTGAGTTTGACATCTTTTTTGCTTTTCACTCAGAAACAACTGACGAGGGCGTGATTGCTCGCGTGCACTTATATGCTATTTTAAAGCCGGATTTGGTTGGTAGGTTGTTCTTGTCGGGTTTTCACAATTTACTGATTTGCTTTTAACCACACTGTCGCTGCTGTTTACCTTTTTGCAGTGCAGGATATGGTTATGACGACACACCACAGTGTGATGTTAAAGTTGAAGCTGTTGTGAAGCAGCTCAAAGGAAAAGCACTTGCTTTCTTAGTAGTTTACCACACTTTTCTTTTTCATGTAATAGTAAGCGGGGCGGGGGAGCGCTCTGGGATTGAGTGTTTTAGTAGTTAGTGGCATAAAAGGGCCTGTGTTGTATCCTGAATGGTGTAATTATTGTCCATTAGCTTTGATAGGCTGAAATTTTAGAGTGAAAAGCCCACTCAGGCCCTGTTTGCATTCACTGGCCCAAGCTGGTCAACATTACAGCATTAAAAGGAGTGAAAGTGAGACACTTTGTGCATAAAATACACACACACAGACACACGCGCATACACTTATCACGTGTCCTCATCTACAGCCGTGCATGTGACCTATGAACTTAGCAGATTTGCACTCTTGTATGCATTTTAACACCCGCAAATATACAGAACAGTAACCACACACATACAAGAGATATGCAAAAACATTCATTTTATATATACAGACTCCACCTGTATATATAAAGAAGTACAACTGCCAGACTACACACCCTCAGCACACACACAAGACACACTCTAGTGCTGATATTTCAGCCACTCATGGCCCCCACCCACTCAATTTCACTTGCTCCCATTATTTCACTGCTATTGATCCACATCCCCCTCGTCCGCCTGCCGATTCAGAGAGCCTTTACTGGATAATTTTCAAGGGCATTTATAAATGCAACACGGGGTAAATGGGTGATTGCCATGTGGCTGGTTTTTATATGCTGTTGGTTGTTTTGTGAATTTGTGAGAGGGGAGAGTGCAGGGAAGCATTTAGAAATGGGAACCCCGAATGGGTGGGAAAAAATATGATGAGGCCGATCGTGGAAGATTTTCTTCTCCTTTGTGCATTTCTAATTTGTAGGAGTTAAATTGTTTAAAACTAAAGTAACACTTGACTTGACATTTCATTTCTTTTGACTTCAGTTGAATTTTTAAGGTCTTTCTTTTTTTTTTTTTTGTCTCCCCACCCTCTGCTTTCAGGCATTGTTACAGCCACCTTGCACATTAACATTTTGGCATTGAATATTTAAACAAATGTAAAAACCCTTTTCTGAAATACAAATCCACATCTGTAGCCTGCGTTGTGGCAGGAGAATGGAGTCAAATGATTTTAGATTTATATAAAAATGGGAATGACTTTTTCAGACGTTAAGAGCAGGTCGTTTGCATGTACTTGCTTTACTGTTAAGCATTGTTTTTGTGAGGTAGAATAAATTTCCTGCGGTACTAAAACTGCAGTTAGTTCTGTTTGTCTGGCTGAGGTGTGTGCGAGCCAACAGAGTGGAACGGGATCCAACATTAACAAAAACACCAAAAGAGAACCACGGGTGGAGCTGCCCCCTTAAAGTGGCCTCTGGGTCAACCTGTAGGGGTGCCAGGGCCGTGCTGTATGTGTGTGTTTGTGTGTGTGCGAAGCTCTGTGGATTTGGCTGCTGGGCAGGAAGCATCTGTTAATTCAGGAGGGCCAGTATGGTATATTTTTGTGCGCGTGTATGTTTAAGTGCACATGTGTTTGTATCAGTATTAAAGCCCAGTGTTTTGCCTTCCCTCCTGTATCCGGCAGACCTGGCCATGGCCCACCTTCCTCAGGGGCTCAGACAGACTTGTAGCTTCCTGCGACACACATAACTTTGTGCGCATGCACACACAAACACACACAGATACGCGTGCTTAAACGAAACCAAAGAGAGTTAGTGTTTCACCCTGAAAGCCTTTGTTGACCAACAGATAGGGAAAATAATCCCTCATAGCATCCATTTGAGAGATATGAGTTGCATATACTGTACAAAGCCTGCAGAATGCATACAAACTTAAGTAGTAGCACCAGTGAAAATGCTTCTCGACAGTAAATATCGGTGCCATTTTACTCATTTACACCAAATGTACAGATTAAATGTATTCCGTTTTGTAACTGTTATTTTGGTACAGGTATTTGAACTATAGCAGAAAGAAAGGAATATAATGAAAAATGGCAAAGAAAAGGCTTTAAATAACTCTCTCTCCAAGGTGGGAAAAGTCAGATAATCCAGTGATACCTGGGAGATCTAGGCTTTACCAAAATAATTTCATCCTGGTCGCCTAATCAGGGAAAAACGGTAATCCACACAGCTTCTGATTCCTCATGCGCCCTCCACCCAGGTATCGGAGCAGGTGGAGGAGGGAGGTAGATGGGTTGCGCTGGGCTGAGTTGTCCTTTCAGGAGCAACCAGCTCTTGGACAGCGACTGGCGTCTGCTACCTGCTGCCACACATACACACATGCTCATGCAACACACACGCGGCATGCTAGATGCCAGCTGGAAGGAATTTCCACTAAAGCCTGGTTGTAATACTTCCAGTCCGCCAGAGAAAGTGACTGCGGGGATGCCGACCCATGCTAATTATCTCCTTCACTGTGTAAGCCACCAGACTGAGTGTCTAGTAAAAATTGTGTAGGATGACTTGGCATGTAGAGCCATCTCATTCCAAGAAAATCCAGACTGCTGAGGTTCACGCTAATCAAGGGAGGAAGGCTGATAAGTAATTTGTTATTATCACTCCTAATAGCTCATATTATCCCCTAAAAGTCACGAATATTGCAAAAGAAGCTAGCGCTTAGGCTTTGGAGTGGTTTCGGAGCCAAGGATTTGGGATTTACTTGCATCTTAGAAAACAATGACTCCATTCCCCCTGGTGATTTTTAGATTTGTCATTATTGTGTGGACTTATTTGAAAGCCTTTGAACAGCACACCCTCTGCCAAGGCCTTTTTTTTCCCTCCTTTGCAGCTTTAATGAAGGTGGTCAGCTCTTGCCTTGGCAGAGGAATTCCAAGGCAAGATTTTATTTGAATTTTAAGGTGGTTCTGCCACCTTAATAGTCACGCACACTCACAAAGCCCTCTGACACGCATGCACAAAACCTACTTTCTATTGTTCAGAGGTTAATCTCTTTGTTTTGGCAATACAGTAATGTGTTCAGGATTTTCGACTCTGCGGATGATTTATCTAATAAATGAGGACATTACACGCGCGAAAACTTTCTACCTTGTTTATCTTTCCTTTCTCTTGTCATCATGCTCTCTATGTCTCTTTCTTTCGTGGGACTACAGGGGCAAAAGTCACAGGCCTTTGGCAGTGCTGGTGCCATTCAGCTTCCCGTCTGTCACAATGCTGGCAGCACACGCTGTGGAAACTGCCAGCTAATGGCTGTTTATCCACCGCAGAAACTTGCCAGCCAATGTCTGCCTAAGCTAAGAACTTGCCAACCAATGATTGTTGAACCTTGTACCTCGCAAACTATGCCTGCCAAATCACAGGATGCAGTTTCTTTTTGCTCAACTGAGAATTGATGGATTTCAGAGAGTTTTGGATGGATGGAGAATTCCCAGCTCAATTTCAGGGAGAAAAAAAAAAAAGTCCTTCATGTTGTCCCACTTTCAGTTTCCAGCGATTAGTGCCCAGTTTCTCTTTCCAGAACATTTTTAGCATACGTTTCTGACAGAAAATGAAGAATGGTTTTTGCATCCGTAGGATCGTGTTTGTAAAGATTGTGCAGCTTGAGATAACCACCGCATAAATGATATATGATTATATAGGGAAAACATTATCCCTCCTCTTTCCCTAAGCAGTATATTGTGTCTAATCCCATTAAGTTTAAGATGATGCATGTTGGCTTCAAAACTACTATCCCTTTTTATTCTCCCTGGGATCATTAGTTTATCTTTTTCCAGGAGTTTAATGTTAAATTGTGGTGCGGCGGGAATAATATGGTCGGGCAGCAACACACACTTTCAATCTGGGCATTAATTTCAGGGGTTATCTTGCCACAAGTAAGAGCTTTTAGAAAGTAAAGCTGAATGGAGATAACAGAGCCAGGCAGGACGGTGTGTTTGTGTGTGAGCGAGAGGGAATCCATCCATTCACATGCAGTCGTCTCTGCTCGGCGGTATTTGAGTCCTCATCTCCTCATCTGGTCCATAACTACACACACACACACACACGTTCTCTTTCTCTCTATGTTACATGCTTTTCTTTGCAGTTGTCACCTCTAATTTCAACTTCAATTCATTAAATCTCTCCTTGCTCCAGCTGGTGCAGACACTGTCTCACACATATGTGTACACACACACACACACACACACACACACATAGCCAGAGATATGGAAGTGTGCACTGAGGTAGAATTGGATTCTTAAGAGAATATTGGAGACTTTTTATCTTCATCAGTTCCCACACTTTGACTTCATCCTCATTCTACCCCACACTGTCACTCTTATCTTATACTCTCTGCCTCACACTCTGCTACCTTTGCTCTATCTCTCGCTTTCACAAAGGCACATGTACACACTCATTTCAGTTTCAATCATATTCTGCACTCTGCCTTTCTCACTCTCGCTTGCACTTCTTTCTTTTGACTCGGTCTCCCTTTGTCTCTGTCGCTCACATTCAGTTAAGGTCCCTCTCTTTTCTCCATGTCTCCGTCTGTCTTCCTTCACTGTGTCTTAATCCAGTCGTCTGTGGGCTTGCCAGTAATGGAGTGCTGAGCCCATTCGGTAATCTTAGTTGTCCTAAATGAAGCCTATAGGTGTGTGCAGTTTCCGTATCGTAAACTCTGTCTGAGTGTACATAAATAAATGCATAAATATATGTGCGTGTATTTTTCTCTTTCCATCTGTCTGTCCACCGGTTACAGCTTTAGAGCTAACAGTGGCCTCAATTGATCAAAGCTTTCTCCAGCACTACAGGGCGAAATCCGCAGCTTCAAAATTTATGTGTGTACTTGTATGTCTGTGTCCCTGTCCAGACATCAGAGGCTATGTTCTCACCTAGCTAGTCTGATGAGGCTACTCGCAGCCTTTTTACTCGTCCTTGCTCCCTTTGAAGCTGATTTGAATGTGGGTTTTTGAACCAGCAGAGGGGGGAAAAAAGGCAAGAATGGAGAGAGTCTTCAAAAACTTGGCAGCAAATGGGTTCAGGCCAGAAAAGAAGGTGTGATAAACTACGACAAGGGAGACTAGACAGCGGCGCTTGTAATGAGGGTGTAAACCACAAGACGAAGATGCAAGCCGGTGGTGATAAACGGCGAAAAAGAAGCGGAGAAAGCAGAAAAGCGGTGGAAATCTGATTCGGGGTTTGCGTTGAATGTTACATCAAAGAAATTATAAGCTGTTTGTGCTGCGTGACAGCAGCATTGTTTCTCGGTGCGGAGATGCACTGCTGTCGTCTCTGATGTGGTTTCTGGTTTAACAGCCTGCTCTGAGACCAAAGTCTGCACGGTTATAGCTGTTATCTGTCAAAGACATACTGTCACCAAGGCTCCCCGTTTTAAAGGATTGTGCACTAAATGGTAAGGAGGAAGAGTTATGAAGGTTCCTACAGCTTCTGTTCAACAAGATATTGCTAAACTCGTCTTGAATTACTTTGGTGAACTTATATGATTTTTGCACTTGCGATGCAGCTTGAGAGCACCTCCACATATAAACACCTATGAGTTTATCTCTGAGCGTATAAGTCTCATCAAATCATTTTTAGGTGATTAAAGTAGAAGTTTTGAGCCGGCATAGGTTTATATACATTATGTATGTCAAGCTTGGCTCTACACCTCGGGTCATGTCAAGGCTGTTTGCCACTGCTGACACCTACAGGCCAACCATGTTAAGTGTCAGATACCCCATTGGTGACCTCACTATGCGTCGCCATGCTTTATTTAGTCAGCTCCGAGGTTATGAGTAGTGTATAGTTGGCACTTTGAGATCTGCATGGTGGTAGACATGAGCTGGCAGCCCGGCTGCCTGGATGATTAATGGCACTTGAGTCTTGACTTCGGTCAGGCTCAACCCTCTCCGTCTATATTAAGAACCATCATGGCCTGTTTTTGTTGTATATTTTTGGATGTTACAGCAGTGAGTTATAAACTTTTACGTGTGGTTTTGGCTGGTTTATTCAGGTATTATTAATAACGAGGACAGTGATAAACGTTAGGCATGAAATGGTGCTTGTGTCGCTGTATTTGCAAAGGCAGTTTGGGCAACTCTTTGCCTCTCTCTTTGAGTTTAGTGAGACATGAATATACTGATTGCTCCTGCCTCATTTCTTTTCTGCAGCCTAGACTATGCATACGACTTGGCTAAAATCAGGATTTGCCATTGATCTTTAGCAAAAAGCTGTCTTTCTGTTTTCTCATTGCAAACACATCACATGTCATTAAATATTCATCGAGCTTTGTTCGTGTCATTGTTATTTGGACCCACTTTAATTGTCACCCTTATCAAGATTCATGAGCCTCATCACACTTTCTTTAATTGCTTACTCGTTCTCTACATTGTTCATCTCAGTGTAATGTTCTCATATTTTCACCTCTGCTTCTCTGCCTCATTCTGTGGTGCATTTCTTTTGATCTTTGCTCTGTTTCTTTCTGTTGTTGTTGTTGAGGTATCTGATTGTGTGTAGGAGTCTCTGATTATCAGTGGTTTAATGAAGTTTCAGGAGTCTTCTGCCATTCAATTGTCATATACAGTGTGTATGCGCATATAGGTTTATTAGAGCAAAACATAAGCAGCATCTTCTCTGGCACTTTTATGATATTTCAAATCAACCAGTGCACTATGCTAAATAGCCCATGTCACTCGGTGATGTCTTCAGGATTTCCAAAAACCATCGAGACCCCAACATATCTCTCAAACTCAACCTAGCAAAGATAATTCCAGCACTAAAATGCTTTTTAAGAAAGCCAGTCTCTGGTCTCTGCTGGCAAATGGCTAGTCTGAGCTTTATAGCCCACTTTACCACCGAGGTAATAGGTGGAACATAGCAGTCATGCTCACAACCAGTTAATCTCATTCTTAAAACTGGATGCAATAAGTAAAGGGGGGGGGGGGGGGGGTCTCTAGAAGATGGGAAAGAAGAAACCATCATAATATATTCTGAATGCTTTATTCTGCTTTCGGGGACTTAAGTGGGTCTCCAGAAAGACAAATGTAGTTATAAAGAAGGCTTAAGATGCAGAGGTATAATTTCAATGTTGATAATGTGTTTTTAATAATAATAATACATTTTTTTATAGGCGCCTTTCAGACCCTCAAGGTCACCTTACAGTAGCACGTAAACAATACCATAAAAAACATAAGAAAAATGTATATATAGCAAACATGGTAGATAAAATTTAGACATAAACAGTCATAAAAGTATAAAAGCAAATATAAAAACTGAGCAAGGTAAAAATGGCCTAAGACAGATCAGGTGTATGCAATTCTAAACAAATGGGTTTTGAGTAGTGATTTAAAAGTGGTGAGACAGTGTGTGGTCCGTAGAGCAAGTGGAAGTGCATCCAAAGTCTCGGGGCAGAACAACTAAAGGCTCTGAGTCCAATGGTAGTCAGGCGAGCAGGTGGAACTGACAGAAGGGAAGCTGAAGAAGAGCGGAGTGTACGAAGGGGTGAGTATGTATGGAGAAGATCGGATAGATATGGAGGAGCAAAGTTATGAAGCGCTTTGAAAGTGAGAAGCAGGATCTTGAAATTGACACTGAGGTGAATTGGGAGCCAATGGAGCTGTTTAAGAACAGGTGTTATATGTTCAGTGGATCTAGTTCTGGGAATAATACGAGCAGCTGTATTTTGAACCACCTGCAGTTTATGGAGGGATTTATGAGGTAAACCATAGAGAAGAGAATTACAGTAATCCAGACGAGATGTGACAAGAGCACTGACAAGTATGGCGGTACTGTGTGGTGTGAGTGAGGGACGAAGACGGTTAATATTACGGAGATGAAAGTAGGAAGACCGAGTGATATTATTTATGTGCTAGGACAGAGTGCTATCGAGAATGACACCAAGACTCTTAACCTGAGGGGAGGGTGTGACAACAGAGTTATCAATGGATAACTAATTATTTCTCCCTTTTAGAGGAAATGCCCTTATTTAGGTGGTTAGATTGCAATGAGCTATGATTTTATGTAACCACTGGCTTTTATTCAGATGCAGTCTAGTTATATTAGTTTCTACCCACAAAGTCTTTATTATGGCTTACTGGATGATTTTATGAGAAGTAAAACAACAACACTGTACATCTACTGAAAGTTTTAAATGGAGATTTTGAACATAAAACAATAATGCTGGAACGTCATCATGAGTATAACTCATGCACGAATGAATTGGTCAACTCGGGTGAATTCTCTTGGCTTGTGGGTCATCTGCAACATGCTAGTGATCTGGGAGCTCCAAATGAATTCCCACCATCTTTGGCCATCTTACTTAGACTACGTCTGCGTTACACCCATTATTTCTCTCAAGTTAATCTGGCTCTATAAATAATTGCTGCTGTGAAAGCTCGGCTTGTTTGGTAATGTATAGAGTCTGCTCGAGCCTCCTGTGATTGTGCCCGCTCGTTGACATGATAGAATTGTACAGCTGAAGGAACCTTTCACATTTATATTTAATCTCCCAACTCTCATCCTTAATGCATGAGGAGAATGGGAGACCCCGACACCCCACCCCCCTACTTCGTGGTTTGGCCTGTTGGGAGAGGAAAGGAGGGGGATTAGAGCAGGATTAAGTCTGTGTGAATGAGAGCCACAATTATTCACTTCCACCATCAGTCAACTTTCACCCCTCTAACCGTTTAGTCTCTCTGCGAAACCTACAAAGACACGTGTTCGTGTTTTTGTACGTTCTAAAACACATCAGAGTTTAAACTTTTTATTGAGAATTTAATCTTTTTGCCTGTAAAAGATTAAATTTTACCTGCAGATTAAGTTGTGTGTTATCAGATAATGATTGAATCATCCGTCTTTCTTTGCATCCTTGATATAGAGAGTCAGTAGGTTATAGTCTGGGCATCCTTCAGCTGTGGGACACCAGCCAGTGTGTGAGGGCTTCTGTAGCAGCCAGCACTTTTCCTTGTACTGGACGTTGATTACAATTGCAGATAACATTTTTGAAAGCTAATAAAAAGCCAGATCATTGCCAAACAACAGCCTATGGTTTTGAGATTACATTTCGGCTAATGTATTTCCCTCCTTTGGTCGTATGCAGCCAAAGGTTGCTCAAATGCAATTTGTCAGTAGTTCTTGTGCTACAAGACAGGAACTGGAGAATTTGCAGTACTAAAAATTGACCTCCTTGTTGACAGGTTCTTCATGTTCAAGTACTGAATTGGTTTATAGAGATTAGTCGGTCATTCTGGTGCATTAGTGTGGTGACATTTAGCTTCAGCTACTCTAATAGCTACTGTAGTAACTTGCAGTTCTGTGCCAAAGATTCCAAAGATTCTGTGCTGATGTTCTTTAAGTGAGCACGGCTGAAAGTTCCAGGGTCTTTTTGTGGTTGAAAGGGTAGCGTCATCGAGAGGGAAATGTACTAAATTATTGCAGATTTCCACGACAAACCCCTTAAACTCCAAGTTAAGTTTAATTTGAATTATAGCAGGATTAAACCATGGTGACCGGTAACTTTTTGCAGCATATGCAGTATGCCATATTAAAGCATTCCTGGGAAAAAATGCAACATTTTTGATGAACTGAAGACAGTTGAGGCCAAAATAATTAAAGTAGCCAACATTTCCTCTCAAGCTGTGAAACTGTGCAGTTCAGAAAGACAGGTATCGATTCTGATTTGATGTTTCTTAATTAAAAGTCACAGCCAAGTCTTGTGTTTTCTCAAGTTTCTGCTGTCACAACTTACTTTATCAATTTGTTGTTGGACCCCTTTGAACTTAACCAGCTAATCGATCGCGATCAACATTTTTCCTCGTTAATATCCTCTTAGGGTGTGTTTGTGAGTCTCGATCGGTGAGCAGTTTGATACATTAGTTTCTACCTCTGTGTGAAATCTGTTGAATGGATGAGGGTGGGAGTTTCATCATCACTGCCTGATAACTGCTCCATCACGGAGAAATCAATAAGTATTTATCTGTAATGAAATTAGCAGTCGCTCTCTGTCCTCCCTCTCACTTTTTCTCTTCCTTCTTATTCACGAAGAAGCACAACAAACAGCAAAGAGTGTTGCTCAACAATAAGATTGGCGAATTCTCCTTCTGTTTATGGATGATTGTGTGGAATTTAGTCAATAGCATCAAAACAGACTTAATACATGGAATACATGTCGTCTACTGGTCAATATGCTTATATAGCTGTACTTAATAGTAAATGGATTTCACTTAAATGCTCCTTTAGTCACGACTTAAACCTCAGGCCTGACTCATTATGTGCATGTGAATGATACAAAAGCACACTTTGTAATTAGAATCCTGCTATTTAAGTGTCACTAATAGGACTATTAACGCTCTGCGACAAATTTATTAGGGTTCTGTAGTTTTAGACAGTACTTTAGCCGAGTGCTGTCAGATTCTTTTTAAGTGTATGTAAGGGAGACTGAATCTGTAGGGCAAAGCTAACAGGGTTAAACAAAAGTGAATGGATTAATACTGGTCCTAATTGGGCTGATTTCCTCTCATGGCCAGGTTTTAGTCCAAGAATTCATGCATAAATAATAAATAATTTCCTAAATGGCTTTTGCTTCACTACCATCTGTAGCTCTAGTTTTTGAGGATGAGCTCTTTCTCATTCCAGGTTCAGGGGAAAAGGTGGCTGTGCACAGGCTGGCACACTGTGTGGAGTGGAATGCAGAATAATAAGCGCACTTGAAACTAATTTGCCTGTAAAAATGCAGTAAAGAACTGGCAGGTAGATTTGTCTGCAAGACACTTTGATTTTACAATGTACCTACTGTTTTCTGCGAGAAGAGTTTCTCAATTTAAAAACAAAACAAAACAGTGTAGTGGTCTAGTGAAACATGTAAGTGTTTGATTTTTAAGTTCACAATATAGCAAACCTATTTCACAAAATTGCATTTTAAAAAGCATCCAGATAAAACAAGAAATGTCAGAATAGAAAAAATAGTTAATTTTGAATACAACGCACATTAAGAACAAGCCTTTACACTTTTTAAACTCCACCCCTCTATATGAATGTGGTTGTAGAGGCCAGCAGGCCTATTAGAAGAGGTGGGGGGTGGCGTACCCCCAGACTCGACGTCTTTAATATTGCATGTTGGTACCCTGGCTCCGTGCAGCCTCGCCTAGCTTCAGTTTGGCTTGGTGAGTCTTTTCCCACCATAGGTTATACGCGCAGACTTAAAATGAGTGTTTATGTGTGCGTTTGGAAGGCAAGTACGGTCTGATGTGACGATGGAGGAGGTGTGCTGTAGGTTCGCCAAGTGTCGCAGGAGGACGTCCTCCCTCACCCTGACACTGCCCCGGCCCAAACTGGTAAGGCTTGAGATTTTAAAGATCGTCTGGGTTGCTCCCGGTGCAGAGAGGGGAGCACGGACATTGGTCCGCCTGCACATAAAATTGAGGTTAAACAGGTTTAACGAAATGTTTTTAATTCCTCAGACTCACACTCTGTCATCCTCATCTGAGTTTAGGCCAGTTCTTTTCTTTTCCACAGCTGTTTAGTAGATGCAACATTTATTTTCTAATTCTGAGCCTCTCCAGCCTTGATTTAATAGACTTGTAGTAAAATCAGCACCTGACATTTCAGACACTGGTGTTTGTTTCCAGTCTCGCAGAGCTGCACGGTCTTTGATTGAAAAGTGCCGCCATTCTCAACTTCACTAAGAACTTTTTTCTATTTTATTTTCCCTGAAAATCTCTACATTGAGGGGCATTTTGTTGTTTTTGAAGCAGGTTTCCTAGTGATGTGTACTGTGATGTGCATTTGGGAATTATTTGGCATCCAGTTAATACAAATTTCTCTAAAGAGAATTGGAATTCACAATATGGAAACTTGTGACTCGTCCCCCTCTGTGCTTGAAGTGGCTCTGTGGTATGTGAAGCGTCTCGGTTCAGTGCAAACTGAAGGCTACGCAAATGTTTATAGGTTACACCGGTGAGGTTGCTGGTTCTGCGCCTTTGCGCTCAGTTAACACTACAGCACTTTGATGCTCTTGCCTTTGGAAGCCTCTTGACTGTTTGACTGACAGCTTTACCTCATTCTGTATCTGGATTTAGTGTTATTGGAGAGCGAGCTCTCAGCAGCTCAGATTTTGAGTGTATGTGGGCAATTTTCAGCAAACGTGATAACAAAATAAAAACAATATTGATTTTGTTTGTATCAAAGCTCACACGTCTTTGTGGAAATTGTCTTCTTCTCTGGAAGTAGACACATTTATTTATTTACTGTCTTTTTTGTTGCTTGGTGTATTTTCTGATTTAATTGATTAACTTGGAGTTTCATGCATGTGCTTTTGTGCTTATTTCTGCCTTTTTTGGAGGGAGGGAGGGGGTAAATACATTTCCATCTGTTGAAGTTTGAGTATTCATCTGTGTCCTTGTGTGTACTCTGTACATGTGTAAGCTGTCTGTGTAACGAGGAAACCAGGATTTACTGTTTAATTGTTTTGTTAAGGTCACTCCAAAAATATCAAAGCAACCTCCAAACCTTCACAGTGTACCAGATATCGTATCTGTCTGCACCCCGGCTCATAATTCACTGCAATGTGAAATATCCTGAGCTCCATCGTCTTCAGGTTAATTAGCCCGGAGCATGTGAAACCAGCTGTGGCTTTCAGCCTGATGAAACAGCTGTGTTCGCGCGCGTGTGTGTGTGTTTGTCACTGTTAACTGTGTCTGTGCGTGTGTGTGTTTGCCTCTTTTGAACCTTGTGCATGTTTGCCTCAGCTGAACTCATATCCTCTTCACCCTCTCTGTTTGTCTTCTTCTGTATCTCCCACTTCCTCTCTGTCTGAGCAGCTTCCTGCCGATCTCAATAAGATGCACCTAACAGACCATGCCCACCAGCAGGTGATGCACATGCCGCCCAGCCAGTCGGGATGCAGTATCGCCAGTGACTCGGGTAGCAGCAGCCTTTCAGATATTTACCAGGTGGGTACCTCCCTGTTTATGGTAAAAGTTTATTGTATTTATTTGCAAATAAACCCACACATAAATATGGATTTATGGATACAAATTTCCACAAAGCTGATTATTTTTCCCCTTTCATTTTGCCAAAATCCTCTTCTCTTTCCTTTAATTGTTCAAATTCATTATAAAAAGTCAGTATTATGTAAAATAGGATCCAGCCAGTCAGTTAAAACTACTCTTGTCTCACAAATTACTTGAAGTATCCTCATGCTTTTACTGCAAACAAGCTTTTAATTGAATGAACTCTTTCCAATCCTGTGATTAAAACCCTGTCTACTGTTTCTGGTCGCGTGTTTTGCTGAAAGGTGAATTCTCTCCATCTTCATGTGTTCTCAGTTTATCAATCAACCCTCCGCCCACCTTCCTTCTAATCCTTTTTGTCTCTCTAATTATTGTGCGTCCTGGTGACTCGTCCCCCTCTGTACTTCCTGCAGCAGATTAAAGGTCACATGTAGAAAATGAACCTAACACTTACAGCTCAATCTTTAGCTGAGCTACAGCAGGTAGAACAGCTCAATCTACATAAGGGAAATTCCTACGTGTAAAAGTAAAATAGCCAAAGAAGAGCCTTCGTCTTTGTATCTGTCTAACATTCCTGCAACATTTTTGGCAGTTGAGCAAGCTTTTAAGTGTAGACTGTGTGAGTGATTGCAAATCAGTAACCCATAAAAGCAAACATAAGCTTTCCATGTAATCATTTTAATCCCTTAGCTCTCCTAATCCCCCCTCTTTACACAGAAAGTTGCACTAAATTTAACATTTCGGCACTGTCTTTCAGCTATCTTCCCCCCACTTTACAACCTACATGCTATATTCTGCACACGTCTGTGAATATGTGTATAGACGTCCTTTTTGACAGTGGCTTGTTAGTTCTGCTGGCTTTAATGGGAACCAGCGTGGCCTGTTTGCCACACACTAATGAGCTAGTTGATGTGCTGGTGCGATCTGTGGGCTCTGCTGGCCACAAAACTAATTTGTTTGTTTCACCCGGGAATGTTAATGCAGCTTATGTTTTTTTTCTAGGTTCCAGTACATACTGTAAATGTTACAACAACGCATAACAAAACGTTCGCCAACAAGATAACTTTGGTGAAAGATAAGGTTAGGTAACACGGGAGAGTGATCAAAGCAGACAAACTGAGGAAATCGCCACAAATGACTGTGAGGGGGGAGACATGCTGAATTAAAAAAATAAATAAAATGAAATCCTACCCCCTTTCTTTCTCAGGCTGTGACTGCAGATTGATGTAAGTCAGGTCGGCCCGGGTCAAACGTTTAACACAGAGACTCACTCTGTTCATCCTCAGATTAGATATTTATCACACGCATCTGATCCCATCACTTGTCGCTGACCCGGCTCTGTGTTTGTTTACAGCTGTCTTAAAGTGCTGACCCTTCACTCAGCTGTGATCCTCAGCTGTCAGTGCAGCAAAAGCTATCTGTTGTGGGTTTTCTCTTACACGTTCTTTTTGTTTTTTCCTCCTTCCGCTCCCTCTTTTATCTCGGCTTAACACTCAGCAGCTCACCTACCTCTTTCTCCTCATCTTTTCATCACTTTCTTTAACTCCTCGTAATCCTCTCTTATGCTTGTTCGTCTCCTGGCCGTGGTATATCCTGAACCTTTTTGCCTCCTTTCTGGGGATGGGACGTGGTAAAATGCAGTGGTTCGTGTAGATCTGATGCCACATTTCTAAGAAATGTCCCCCTGCCTCAGACTTGATCTGAGACCAGGGGTATTGGCCTGAAAGGGCAGACGATGCATTCTGAATGAACTGGGCTCTCAGAAGCACTGACTGATATGTCGGTGAGGAGGAAGAGAATGAGTTTTTGTCTCTTTTTACCCCTTTTCTCCCACACTACCTACAATGTTTCTGTTAAAAGGCTTTTTGCATTTTGTCTTAGTCTCTGAGACATATTAACTGCATGGACTAATAATTAGAAGGGAAATAAAGTTTCCTATGTTAGATCTTGTACAGTTAATTTAAAAAAAAATCAGCCTTTCGACAGTTCAATGTGTTAAAGATGCTCCATATACTGCCGTGTCATTTAATTATTACAAGAGGAGGAAAGCACGTTTTAAAAAGTTCAGCTGCACATCTATGTTCGCATATGTTTCCTGGCTTGTTTTTTTTCCATCTTATATTCAACCAGATTAAATTCATCTACTATCCGGGAACAGGAAAGGTCTGAGGAGCAGGTGTGTTTTAAAAGTCCTCTAAATGGCTTCTTCAACCTAATTTATAAAAACAACAGCAGGCCTGAACTTTGAATGGACTATTAGCTCAATACCCTTGGGTTGGAAAAACATAAAAAACACTTTGGCCATGTCCCAACTATCCATAGAGCCTAAGAGCTTGATTGTATTGCTAGCTGGCAAGGCCATCTTACAATCTATAGACTAGGAAATTCACTTTTCCCCACCAGATATCAACAGCTAATATATCTCTGCCTGTCTTTTCAACTGTAAATCCAAAATGTAGAAAGAATGAAGTTGAAGGAAAAAAACGAATAATGTAGCTGAGCAAATGAAGACATAAACGCACAATAGTTACTGATAAATTTAGGGTGATATTGTTGGGATTTTTTTTTTTTTTTTTTTGTTCAAGCTAAGGCTAATTGATATGTATTTTGCTGGCCACTTTATTAGGCACACCTTACATTTAGTATTGTATGACCACTTTGGCCTTCAGAACTGCCTCAAATTCAACAAGGTGCAAATGTTTCTCAGAGATTTTGTCCATGTTGAATTGGTTGCATCACAGAGTTGCTGCAGATTTGTCGCTTGCACATCCATGATGCAATTCCCATTCCACCACATCCCCAAGGGGCTCTCTGTCTGGTGACTATGGAAGCTATTTGAGTACAGTGTTCTCACTGTCACGTTCAAGCGCTATTCTGTTAGAAGCATCAGTTGGAATATGGATATAAAGATCAGATACTACGAGGACCAAAGTGTGCCAAGAATATACTCCCCCCACACACACACCTTTACACCCTCACTAGCAGCCTGAACCGTTGACACAAGTCAGGATAGATTCATGCGTTCATGACGTTTACACCAAATTCTGACTCTGACATGTTAACCTCGCTGCAGAAATCACATTCGTCTGTAGTCCATCTGCTTCTAGGATCACCATGTGTTCAGAGGTGCTCTTCTGCATACCTTAGTTGTAACGAGTGGTTATTTAACAAAATATCTCTTTTTCAGTAAACAGGATAAATGCTGGAGGTCTAAGTGAATTATGTGGCTAAATGAGCACATGTATTCACATTATTTTGGAAAGCAGACAGAAGCAGGGGTTAAATCAGGCTTAGCTCTCCAGCTTTTTTAGGCCCACCTAAAAAAGCTAACAGACGGCCGGTAGCGCTGCCACTACCACCAGAGAGCTCCTCGATTCACCTTTAGTTGACGGTTCAATTCCCAACTGACATGAATGGCCTCATGCCCTTTTAGATCCATACTCTTCCAACCATCTGTCTGCCTCGCAGAGGAGAAATGCTGTGAAATATGAATTATGAGTGAATGGATTTAAATATTTGGCTGTTGGCCTGGTTTTTTGTAGTCTGGCACTTGGTGTCTGGGTGCAGCTCACGGTCGCAGCTACAGCTGCTTTTTCCAAGGTTATCCTTTTTTATGTTTCGTGCGAGTAAATTGTTACTGAAAAGCCGTCAATGCTAGAAATTATGAACAATGAGGCTTTTTTTTTAGTCTTTATGTCATCACAGTCGCACGTCTTTCATGCTCTTCATTTTTTTCAATAATTGCAAATAATTGGTCACCGTGTTGTGCTTTTTAAACTGTTTTAGTAATGGCATACTCCTCTTTACAAGGCCTGAGAGGACTCTTGTCATTGTAAATATCAATACCCCCAATTTGAATTTCTAGGTCACGTTATTTTGGGAATTGGAAGCTCGAGAATGATGTGAGAGCCGAGCCATTTGACACTGAGGCAATTTTAGCCCCATCAAAAGCGATTGAATTTCATAATTTAATCTTTTTCATAAGCCATAAGAAAGGAGCCTTCACATTTAATATGTAAAATGTTCGATTCATTTGTCATTTAATTGAGACATGATGGACTTCAAAGACTTCTTCCTTCCTTTTTTTTAATGTTACTAACCGACCAATATTCAGTTTTTCGTTCTTTGTGTTTTGCTCCCAGGCCACAGAGAGTGATTTGGGGGATGTCGACCTTTCTGGACTTCCAGAGGCTGCAGTGGACAGTGAGGAGGAGGAGGAGGAAGATGAGGACCTGGAGAGAGCTTCGGACACTCTCCTAGGCCGAGATCTGGTCCGAGAGTGTCTAGAAAAAGATCCTGTCGACCGCAATGACGACGACATCGGTCAGTTTGACAACTTTGATTTGATTGAATTGGGATAAAAGTGACTTAAAATAAACTGACAGATTCGGGCTGTCTCAGTGGCTATTTTTAGACTCATTTAGTACAGAAATGAGAGATGAGTGATATACAAATTTCCCTCTCTCATAAAGACCCCTTGCAGCTGTCCCCAAACACCAGTCTGTATTTTCAAGCAGGCACTCGGAGGCAACCTCATTAACAGAACCCAGTGGGGTCCTAAAGGAGGGGCTTGCATCAGAGAGCCTGGCCTGCTGCGTGCCTGCTGGGAGGCTGGCCTTCTCATGGCCTTCAGCATTACAAGCACAGCTCATTGAGAGGAAATCCCTGACACAGAGAACAACTGAAGGGATAACAGGCTGAACCCAAATTCAACCAACTCTTATTATTCTATTTCACGTCATTAGTTACTTTTTTGATGCTTTTCAGAAACTCTCTGAAAGAATTTTCCTGAATAAATAGATAAAAATATTTTCGCTGGGCTTTCTGGGCTTTAAAAAGACATTTTTCCCAGGCGGTTGATGAATACGTCCTTGGGGACTGATGAGATGGTTAAAAGAAAAATAAAGCAGGAGAGGGCACTTATAGTTTCGAAAATCAGGATTTTGGTTTTTTTCTCTCTTTTTTTGGAACTTCTGTTACATTTTTCACCTTTGTTGGCCCCTAAAAATGTAATAAATTACTATAAAGGGATAACTGATGTAGTATTTTATTTTTTTTAATATATCACAAGATAGAGAGGCTGTAAACCAGATTTAAGGACAATTGGCAGTCATCAAAATGAACCCTCTGGTACCCTTTAGAGTTTTGGTGCTTAGCTCCTAGTGTTTTTTTTAAACGTGATAAGTCTACATTTTATGATTGTTTTCCTCCCATGGAAAACTCTATACGCGTTGCACTTTAAGCTACTTTCCTTTACTAAGAAAAGGGAAGATTTGAACGAGGTGTTAACACCAAGAGGAGTAAAAAGGAGCTACTGAGCCAAGCAGCATAGTTTGCAGGTTGGAGCTGGGTCACTGTGCTCTCAGCTGCAGTGCAGAGGAGGCAGAGGGAAGATGAAGAGGAAAGGTAGAACTTGTAAATGTTTCTGAGGAGTCATAAAAACTAGTAGTGCGCGCTGATCCACTTGTGCTTGGAGGGGTTAGATTTAAGACTTAAGAGCTGATGTGGAGGCATGTTTGCTGTTTGTTTGTCAGCAGCAGTGTGCCAACGCTCAAGCCCAATTTAATAAGATTTAGAGATTAAAATTTTGGTGTGCAATGCAGCATTGTCCTTGGAGTTCTGCAAGTCCTCTTCTATTTTTTTTTTTTCTATTTTAATCACGAGTTTTTACAGCATTTCAGAGCACCAAGGGCTGAGACGACAAGCATCCTAAAATGTTTTGTGTTTGTATTGACATTGGCAGTTGCTCTGGTGAAGTATATGAGTAACATTTTCTTGCAGACCATTTAAAAATCTATAGATCGTTTTGGAAATGTTGCAGTTTGTCTGTGGTGGGGGAAGAAGAAAAAAATCAATGTGCATTTTGCCCTGAACACCTGAGACACATCGCTTTAGTCAGTGCACGGTCTTTTCATGCTTGTTCCTCCTTCTTTTTCATTTGACTTCTTCTCTCTGCTGCTTTCTTTTTGTGCAACACAGAGCAACTGCTGGAGTTCATGCACCAGCTGCCTGCCTTTGCCAACATGACCATGTCCGTGCGGAGGGACTTGTGTAGCGTCATGATGTTCGAAGTGGTGGAGCAGGCCGGCACAGTCATACTCCACGACAAACAGGAGGTATGAACAGGGTGAACACAGAAGCTGAACAAGTTCTATTTAACCTTCAGAATTCAATTCTTCAACAACAACTAGTGGTATTCATTTTTCACCATCCTATTTTGCCACTTTACTGACTTAGATTAATTGCTTCCAGTGTAATTACAGCATGCAAAGTATGTTTTTATTATATCTGCTTTGATAACACACTAAATTCCCTTAATAGTTAAATGAGTGTTTATCTTTACTCAGTCTGACACAAGGTCTGTTTGCTGAGTTGCTGAATCTTAATTGGGCAATTAATGTAATCACAGTAGAAAAAAAAATCTTAACTTTGCCTTTTGTTATCAAGCAGAACAGTGATGTAACCTTTGAAAAGACATAAATAAGTGCGCACAAGTATTAAACAGTTGCAAACACGCCAACGTACCCATTATGGAAAGCAGTGATGTAGATGTGGGAGCATATAAAGGCCTTCACACATACGACAGAAGAACATATACGGAGCAACGTGCGCTTTCCCGTGCACAGGTGCACACACATCCTCGCCATCCTAATTCACGAGGCAAAACTGGTATGTGCAAAGTCACCGCAGCATATAAGCCCCGTCAATCACTCGAGCTGCTACACAGCTAATTAATTAAGTTACATGCCTGAGAAACGGGGGCCCTGTCATGGCTGTTTGGTTACATGCAGCAGCATTAGAACTGACAGGGTGATAAATGGCAATGAACTGCCGGCCGCCGAGCTCGGAGGAGGACGGGAACACACATCAGCAGGGCAAAACCATAAACGCGCACTTTAGTGGAAAGAAGACACAAATAGGTGATGTGCGTCTGTGTAACCAACTCCGTACCGTCTGTGTCGAGGCAGTTGATGGGCATTTTTCCTCCACTCCGCTGCCTCTCTGTGGACTCGGTGTTGAAGGTCAAAGAGAAGCACTTGGCCCTTCTCGGAAGTGAGCATGACTTTGCTAAGTGAGTGTGAAGAGGGAAAGGAAAATAAAGAGTCTAAAGTGGTATTACAGATGTAGAAAAGAGAGAGAAAGTGCTCCATATGCTGGAAAGGAAGAGAAAATGGACAATGGGGGAGTCGAGGGAGTGTCACATGGAAAGACGCTTTTGAAGAAGAAGAATTTGTCCTTATGATCAGGGGTTAAAGTGGGATTTTGCATGCGAGAGAAACCTCAGTGCAGCTCGAGGAAAAGAGTGACTTAGAAAATAAGTCGCATATTCGTTTGTTATGGGAGCTTCAGTAGATTTTTCTTTGTGTACAGGCTGTAATTAGCTGTGCTGCTACATGCAACCTTTGAATAACAGAAGTAAACGTCTTATAGTACATTTCTATACTTCTTCATAGAATGAGTTAAATGCTAACAAACAAAATGAGCTCCATTCGTACAACCTACCCTACTACTTGGTTACATTGTATGTTTTGGGTGGCTGTGGCTACAATGTAGCTTGCCATCACCAGTGTGTGAATGTGTGTGTGTGAATGGGTGGATGACTAGTAAAGCGCTATACAAATACAGGCCGTTTACCATTTTCTCTTGCTGGGAGAACTGTACCTTTTAGCTAGCAGACACATTGTGTGACAAACTGCGCGGAACCAACTTGCGTGTTTGGCGATTTTTGATGAGCTGTTTAAAAAGATGTCCCTCTGTTTATGCACGCTCCTCTTCAGTCGGGCTTGCTAGATACTTTAGTCCGGCAAGGGCAACTTCACATCTGCACCATGAGCGCATCACAGGGATGCAAAGGTAAAAGAGAGGTGTTGAAGGTATAAGCGGGGCCTGGGATGTGTCTGTGCAGTCAATGGAAGCGATGACATTTTAACTCATACCACAGTAATATGTATTAACCCGCATTTCAGACTTAATTACTCATTTCCTGGCGGTGTTAGAACGCCACTCCAGATTGATAATAGGAAATAAGAACATTTTCCCTACCCGTGCAGGCTTCATTACTCATAGCAATAAATTCAGATGGTCTATCCTACAGGAAATATTATATTTGTGTAAAGTTTATTTAAAAGAGAACTTTTGTTCACAGCGCATGTGTTGCGGATCATCGTAGCCCACCTTATTAGCATTTTTATTATTTATTAGCATTAGAAAGCGATGTGGGAGCCAAACTGTGAAGCACAGAGGGTAGAATCGGAGATTTGCTAGGTGAGAAACAGCAAGAGAATGAAAAGGCAATGAGGAGGAAATATCAGTTATTGCTGCAGAGGGAGCCCAGGGCTCATTCACCCGCCCTCTGTCCGCTCACACTCAGGATGAATGGCTTGTTATATTATGCCTGCTAGCATTTCCTTTTCAAAAGCCACCACTAGAGACACAATACCTCTTCACCAGCCTACTCATACCTCACACAAAGCACATTATGCTCACAATTTACCACATTTAGTAATGTATTGCCATTTTAATAGACGTTTTAGTGAAGCTGTAAAGGTCTGTAAATCTAATGATTCAAGATAAATCCATGCCAAGTGACGGTAATGATTCCTTTTTGCTCGTCTGCGGTCGAGCCAGTATGTATTTAACACTGGTTTTAACAGATGTACCCATTTTACCCTGTTTTGATAAAAGAAAAGTAAAAAAAAAACCACACACATAGAAATCAGCAATGCTGTTAGATTTATAATCTCTTCAAGCAAAACAAAAGTTTGACATTGTTTATTTTTTGGTCATTTTAAAAATTATTTCTATTATTTCTACCCCTCCGTCTGTAGCTGGACCACTGGTATGTCATTCTGAACGGAGCAGTCGAAATTAGCCATCACGATGGGAGAACGGAGACTCTTTGTATGGGCAACAGCTTCGGCATCTCACCCTCACTGGATAAGCAGTACATGAATGGAGAGGTTCGCACCAAAGGGGATGATTGCCAGGTAAAAATAACCGATTTTTACACTGTTATAATTACACTTTTTATCATTGCTTTTATAAACTAACAGAACTCTGTGAGGGGTTTGTGTTTTCTTTAAAATCTTGCTGTGTTTAAGCATTTTCTGGAAAATGTGTGTCACAGTGCGAGAATCACAAAGTGAAGTCCTGCTTTCATTTCTTCTTTCAAGCGCCCAGTAGTGGTTTGCAATCACAGCGAAATCTACGTGTCAAACGTACGCTTTCCCTTCTTTCATAATCTTCTTATAAAAAGGTGGAATGAGTAAATAAAAAGAGTTCAAATTTAATACAGCATTTTAGTTGTGAAGACACAGGCGTAGCTTGCGTCATATCTTTCACATCGCATACACTAGCAGCCTTTCTAAGAGCCTTGTGGGTTTCACAGAGAAACTTGGTCTTAATATAGAGCAGGAACCTGAAAGGTAGAAGAAACCTAGCGTGTACTCGCGGTAACATTGCCTCTGTCCACACTGGCCAGTTCCTCTGCTGCACACATCATTTCCTGTCTTTATATGCAAAGGAAGTTGCAGAGGTAGGGCTTGGTTAGGCAAATGCAGAAACTGATGATTTACTCAAGGGAAGGCATAGCAAGAGACGATGCTTTAGAGTAGTAAAGACTCGTGCCGTCTTGTCACCATGGTATAATGGCAGGTTAGTTTAGTGGGTGTCTAATTTATAGCAAAGGATGCTTCTGCAAAATGGCTAGCTGAGATGATTTTGGACCACCATAGGTACTTTAAATTTAGGCAGAGTATCGGGTTTAGTTTTGTTAGTGTTGGACGTTCCTACCTTCATCCGTTCGTCCCTCCCATGCCTCTCTCTACCATCCGTAATTCTACATCTGTGCTGTTGTTTGAATACCCGAATGTGGTGCAGAGCAGTATTTTGCTCTACTACAAGTTCATCCGCTGTCCTCATGTTATCCTCGACCAGTTTGTCTGCATCGCCCAGGAGGACTACTGGCGCATCCTCAACCATGTGGAGAGGAATACGCACAAGGTGGAAGAAGAGGGGGAGATTGTGATGGTGAAGGAACACCGGGAGCTGGACCGCAGCGGGACCAGGAAAGGACACATTGTCATCAAGGTTAGTAATTTAAAACGTTGAAGAGCAGCAGAGGGGTCCCAGAACAAGAGCCTGCTTTGCTTTTTGTGTGAACCCAACCTCAACCGCAAAAGATGTTTGAGATTCAAACGTAGGATCAAGACAGAGTGGCACTCTTTGTTTTTCTTTAACTGACTCGGTGCCAAAATACAATTAACCTTTTGCAAGAACATACTCTAATAAAGATGAGACAGGCAGAGACACGCTGAAGGATTAACACCCAAGGTCAAGGTTAAGCTTATAATCATGCCAGAAGCTAATAAGCACGTTTAATCTCACCCTGAGCTTGTAACATGACTTGCTTCAGAAACCAGAAAGTCAAGGTTTCACACGTTATCATCTGCTAAAAGAAATACTCAAATGCCCCGTGATTGATTTAAGTACATCATCATTACAAATCGACCATCCCCCTCACATGCATCATCTTACAAAAATACGAGTGTAGCTGCTCGATGTTGTTCAGTGATTGTTAAGAGACAGAGTTAGCACTATTAGTGTTTGCCAGAGCTTTTTTTTTTTTTTTTTTTTACGCTACATTGTAATGCCTTCCTAAACCCTTTTGATCCTTTCCCTGAATCTCCAGAGGCAGCCCAAGGTATTGATCCGATAATGGGCATGAACGATTCTCTTGGCTGCTGCTCCAAGGAAAAGCTGCTGGCTCTGAAACACGTCCAGCGGATAAGAGTCGATTCACAAGTGTTAGCATTTCTGCTTCTGTTTTTGGCTTTGTTCTTTTTGTGTCTGACAAAAGTGGATTCTTTTCTAGTTTCTGTTCCCTGTCAAATGAAACATCCCCCCCGAGAAACCTCTGCTATGGTGGCATTAACAATAACAAACTCACAGAAACAAGAACAGTGACGTTTATACGTCACCGATACTTTAAGTCTGCTGCTTAGGGAAAAAAAATTCCCCTAGACACAGAAATCAGGAATGTAGCCTCGGATATTTGAGGTATTTTATTCTTATACAAATCTAAATTATCAGTAATTCTGCAAAAAAAGCATTTGCAGTTGTAAAGTAAGTGTGTGTGTGTGTGTGTGTGTGTGTGTGTGTGTGTGTGTGTGTGTGTGTGTGTGTGTGTGTGTGTGTGTGTGTGTGTGTGTGTCTTTTTTATTGATGGGACACTGACAGCTCTGTTCAATACCTGCACAGCTTATGTCCTTGTCACTATTCTGATTGATATTGACACAGCTTGGTGTTCTTGCCTCTCAGATCCTTCGTGACCTTGGACTTTAACTGTCTTACATGTGTATCTATGTTTTTCTCAGCTCATCCTTATGTATATATATTTGTGTGTGTGTGTATTTTTCACCCCAGGGAACACCCGAGCGTCTGATCATGCACCTGGTGGAGGAACCGTCGGTGGTCGACCCCACCTACATCGAAGACTTCCTCCTGACCTACAGGACATTCCTTTCAAGTCCCATGGAGGTTGGCAAGAAGCTGCTGGAGTGGTTCCAGATGGACAGCCTTCGTGACACGGTGAGTGTGTGTATGTGCGCATGCATGTATGACTATCTTGTGGCCGGTGGTCACTTTCTCGCGCACCTTCAGATTTCTATTTGAGTGCCATCACTTGAAAGGATGGTAACCTGTGCCCGTTGGGGTTGCGTTGGGCAGTTGTAATTGGGATGGTTAAGATGTGGGTAAGGAGCTTTCTCATACTTTTGCATGGTGTGTGGAGAGATGTGTGAATGCTTTCACACAGTATCAGTACGTGTGAAAAATGTAAAAAGCCACAAAGTCTGGAAATGGCAAAGCATTAGCATGTGTAGACGCTGCAAAGGTGAAAATGCTTGTACAGTTAAAACAGTCTACATTAATCATTCATTATACGGTGGTTCTCTAAATGGCGGTCCCTCTTGATGTTTTGCATCCATGCATGTTGATGGAAATCCACGTGTTGTGCCTCGGCCACGCCGATCAATACGAGTTCAGCAAGCTCAGCCGTCTTTGAGCACTGTAGCAATTCGTGCGTGCCTGACACTCCCGTCGTCCACAGCTACGTTAACCTAAGATTAGCCTTGTACAGTCGATAGTCTTTATGCGGTTGTCATTCAGGCTTATAATCTTCAGCCCCCTTAAAGAGGAACTAATCTTGTAGAGAACGAACACAGAGCGAGAGAGAGACAGAATATGGAAGACGAGAAAAGAGAGCATGAGCATAAGTTGCCTTGGAGACACGCACACACACAAACACTGGCACAAAGGAGAGTGAAAAGCAGAGTGTGTACATCGATCCTCTTTATTGATGCATTGTGTTCTACTCTGACCTTTTGCAAAGGTTAGAACAATGTTCCCACCCGTGTAAATTTACAGATGTTATTATTTCCTTCTGCCTTTTTTCCCTTTTAATTATTGTGGCAGAAATTAAGCCGTCAACTAGTAGTTAACAGCTTTTCTCTGCAGCCATATGCTCGTTATTATACAGCCTCTGTTTCTTATGCGTTACTAATTACTATGGTTTTTCTTTCTTTCCTCAGAAGCTAAAGATAGATATCTCTATAATTGGACTGAAGAATTAACCGAGTTTGCATTTTGTTATGGTAACAGTCATATTTTTAATCTGAAGCTATAGGTTGTAATTAATAGACTCACATTTCCAAGCATTTCACCTCCCAAAGTGTCCTTGAAAGTCTAACTCCTGGTAGAGTTCAATTCAAGATGATCTCTGACCTTAGCAAGCAGCATAATTATCAATCACATTTCCTGTCGAAGCTCAGCTGAAGGACTTTGGAGAATGTGAAATGTAAAAACACATTCACAAGACCTACCTTTGTGTGCTTTGTCTCGCTGTTTCACAGGTAACAAGAATAGTGCTGCTGTGGGTCAACAACCACTTCAACGACTTCGAGGGTGACCCGGCTATGACGCGTTTCCTGGAGGACTTCGAGAAACATCTAGAAGCCACAGTAAGATCAAATAATTCAGTGCTTTTAAGCTCAGAAATTGTGTTAAACAGCCATCAGCGTTTTCTCCAATAGTAACAGTGATGCTAGCTTTTGTTTATCTCAGCTGCACGCTTGTGTAATTGGCCACATTTTGGCATAATGTCTTGTTTTGATGTGCTCGTTGATTTGCCCTATCAAAGTTCTCGGATTAGCCTTTAAATAAACACTCAACACCTCCCTGCCCTCTAGCAGAAATCCTTCATCGCATGCAATAACAAAGACATCAAAAATTATTTAAATGCTAATTCAGAACAACAAGTTCTTGAAAGTAACAAGTCTGTCTCTGTGAACTCATTAAATTATTTATGCACTTTTTCCTCAGCTTTTATTGCTGAAAATGTAAAATATATTTCAAATATTAAAATCATCATGGTCATAGCTAAGCCTCACACCTCTAGTTTTATTGGTGTATTATGATAACTCTTTATGGTCTAGATTCCCTGGAGCAGAATGCTAGATAAGGTCAAACAGTTAATGCATCAGTATTTATATTCTACCTCTTCTTTTTTTTTTTTAAATTATTATTGTTGTCCAAAACAACTTGCAAACCTAAGGATGCGAGCGCACATGTAAATGCAGTTCTGTTTCAGTTCATAATTTTCTCATTTTTACCTCATCGTCAGAAAATGAAGGGCCATTTGAGACTGCTGAACATAGCATGTGCAGCCAAGGCTAAGTGGAGACAGATCACTCTGCAGAAGGCATCTAGGGAATCACCGCTCCACTTCAGCGTGCAGGGCGGCAGCGAGAGAGGATTTGGCATCTTTGTCGAGTCGGTGGAAGAAGGAAGCAAAGCTGCAGAAGCAGGACTCAAAAGGGGGGATCAGGTAAGAGGACAGTAAGGAATAGTGTGGTGAAGTCCTAATATACATACATACACCGCTGCATGAAATGCACAATATATATATATATAGGTCTAATTACTTTTACTTTGCAATCCTGGCAAGTACTTTATTCCATTTAAATGCATCCCTAGATGTTAATTAGTCCCTAATTAAACAGTTATAACGAGGACCATCACGGCGCTTCAGTCAACTAGTTCCCAGATGATTGTGGACTGTATAGCATGCAGTCACATAATTAAATGTTCTGTGTGATGTGATCCACCCCGATCAACTTAAAAATCATAATAAATATATATTTATTAAAATCTTTCAGGTTTTAGCTCTTCCCAGCAGGAGTACTGATCTTTTACCACACTATATCACTTCAGCATAGTCTCATGATTTGGTTTGTCCAGCGGTTACAAGGTCAGCAGTCTTATTTAGAGGATCTAATGTGACAGTGTGGTTACTGTACAGTGGTCTGTCACACAGATTCTTCCCATTGCTGGTGCGTAATGAGCCTTTCGTCAGCACACTGCAGCCTGTTAATTAGAAAGTCTGATCATGTTTAGTGACTTCTCTAAATTGTTAAGATGCCATTTGATGTCTACTAAGGTTTCCGGGGGGGAGGGGACAGAGACAGAGACAAAGGTGCACGTAGTGGACATTATTGATTTAGAGTGGATGTTAGGAAGGGCAAAAAAATGCAAATCATGACTTTGAAAAATCATCTCAGTGTTGACAGAATCATGCATTTCTTCTTAAAGGCTGATCAGCATTCAGGGAATGAAAGAGGGAAGTAAAAACAGTAGTGCTATCCTCATAGTCAGTCAAACTGGAGTAAAGATTTATTTCTCAGCATAACAAGCAGGAGCTTGGAGTCTGGTCAGTATTTAGGGAACGGAAAAAGGAACTTGAAACAATAAAGCCAAGTCCTTACATATATCTGCCCTGCAGCTCTCGTTACCTCAAACCTGGACAAAGAGTCACTTATTAAAACGGAAGTTGAGTGGCTTTGAGGGCCAAATGTAGATTTATTCATCAACTCAGCTGGGAGTTGAAGCTTAGATGGCAATAATTACTAGATTAGATTAAGATGGTCTGAGTATTAAAGCCATCAACTGTCATTCACACAGATATCATTACCAGCTGGAATTTAGGTTTGCGGTATAACTAATGAAGGTATTTGAAGAAGACAGTTCTGTTATAACGGTGGTTAAAGTGAAGGTCTGGCTTCCTGTAGCTGCACATCAGAAGAACTTCATAATGACTCATCTTGCCTGTATTTGTGTCGCTAGCCTTTGTGCTTGTTGTTGACACAGTTACAGATCAGATATCCTTATGCTGAACGTGTCACAGTGAGAAAACAGTTAGCCCTGAGCTATTTTAATCTGGGACCCTTTACTGTTCGTGTTGCTGTCAGGGACGCTGTGAATGAGACTGAAATAGTTTGTGGTATTTTTTTTTTCACAACCTTACTGTAAGGACTCTTATACTTGATGCAGGTGAACTGCTTTCACATTTTTTTGATTGACTTACTGCTTTTTAAAAACAAACTGCACAGTATTCACTTGAAGCAGATTCTTCTCCTCTAAAGGTGGCAAGAAAGGAGGAGTCATAGAGGACCAGAGCCACCTTATTAAGAGATACGCCGAGTTAAGAGAAATAAAAATAATACCAGCTGTGTTTCAGATTTGAGTCGAAGATCTACATTATGTTTTTGTCACAGTAATTTGAGACTAGTGGTCACCCCTGCTGTGCTTCAGGCAGTTTTGATTCTTTGCTGCCATGTTTTTCATTTTTGAATCGATCTTGCTTCAGATCATGGAGATCAATGGTCAGAACTTTGAGAACATCTCCCTCTCCAAAGCTGCAGACATCCTACGAAATAACACACACCTCTCCCTCACAGTTAAAACCAACATCTTTGGTGAGTACATTTGGTTGCACGCCAGTTTTTGACATCCTGTCACGAGCTGTAAAAGATGGTAGAAAACCCACGAAGCCACGAAAAATAAAATAAAACAAAGCTACATTTCTCTCTGTTCCTCCTCCCATTCAGTCTTCAAAGAGCTCCTTAGCAGGATCGCGCATGAGAAGAAGAACGGCGGCCTTCACATTCCCAAGATCCAGGAGAAAAAAGGCAATCGTTTCTCCATCGCCGACCTTCCCGGAGACATGGAGTTCCCCACTGACCACAAGGCCACCCGAAAAATGAAGGCCAACACTGTGTCTGGAGGACGAAACAAGATCAGGAAGATGCTGGAGAAGACGCGCTTCAGTATACTGCCACCTAAACCTTTCAGGTAGGCGTACACATGTGTAAAAAAAGAAAAACAGAGAAGAACTGCTGCCTGTATAAGCTTAAAGTAAAATTAAGTATAGAAGAAAATACTGTAAGGCTGGGATAGCGAAAATGGGGAGAGGATTTTTTGATGTTGGCAAAAAAGTGTCACAATTTGTCACAAAAATAGCATGCCATAAATCAAATGGTTTATGGGAGGGTGTTAGCACATTAGTGAGCTCAAGTGGTTTTCCTTGACAGCTTCAGACAGGGTGTGATTGCATCAGTCCACTTCTTTTCCATTGGTGGTTTTATTTGTACATAATTTTCTTCAGCAGGTGTGCAATTGTGACTTACTGACTAAAGTTCCTCGGTGCCCATCAGAAAGCATCAGCGTAGCACATTTTACCCTCTTCTTTCAGCTCGTGACGGTAGGAAATTGATGACGACTAAAATGCCTGCACACATTTATAGATAAGTGGTGTTTCAGAGTCCAACCAATTCAACACAAACTACAGGGACCTCTTCCTGAAAAGATACCTTAGCTGCATGAAATGTCAGATTTTCATCAGTGAGCACTGCTGTGGAAGTGCACAGCCTTTCACAGGACCAGCACAGAAAACTTCCAGGTACTGTTGGGTATTTACGAGGGATTTCCATTTCTGGAAGTTTCACAAGCTTGAGAAGCCTGGCGGTTCAGCCTCAGTCTAATCAGCCTAATCTTTCACGTATTTTCAGCCGGTGTGATGCAGATCTTTTCTAGGCAAATCACAAGAACGCAAAAAAACATTATCATCTCATAAGCATTGCCAATCCATAACCAGCCATTGTACTGGCAAGCATCTGCGGCAATCGAGGCTCACATTCAGTACTCCTCCCGTAACAGGCTTGATTTCATTTGATCATTTCATGCCTCTCCAGGCCTCATTTAAATCCGTACTGTGACTGTGTAGACAGGAACGCTGTTCTCTGTTAATTACAGAGCCGGCTCACTCAACTTTTCTGTCTCGCTGTCGCCGCTCTATCAGTTTCCATCTTCGCAGTGATGTCCACAAAGCCACAGAGTTCGCACGAAAAGTAAACGCGCTCCGTCTCATGACGCAACGCACTATCACACGGCTATTGAACCGACTTTGTGCTATCAAAGCAAAAAAGGACTTTCATTGCTTCCTCTTTTTTTTTTTTTTTTTTTTTTTTTTTTTTTTTTTCTCTGCAAGTTGGCTCCATTCAAAGAGCCTTTGGTTCAAAGGAATAGATGGATGATTAAAGGGAGTGGAGATGAGAATGGAGATGAGACTGGTGATTTGGGTCAATCATGATTCATCAGTGCCTGTTGTGGGATGAAAATTTGAGGGGAGGCCATCATGTGAAGTTGTCTACATTTTGTGTGTCTGTTTGCACGCGTATGTATGCCTATATAAGAAAGGTACAAGGACAGTGCACTTTATAAAGTGCAGTTAAAATTATGCACACACTCTTACAATTCACAGTTAAGTCAGAAAACCTTGTGTTTTAAGACTCAACGGTGCTCCAGCCAAACTGGGTTATTTACAAAGTGATCGTCACGGCGGCTGCTGCTTCTTCTGATCTTGGACGTCATTGTACTCCACTGCAGAGTAGATTTTTATATGACAAGGGGACGCAGGCAGTAAACATGTTGTCTCTCTGCCAAATGAAGATGTCCAGCCTTGTGCATTTGCCTTAATACACATCCCATATTATTCACCCCAGATGATTTACATTGCTTAGATTGAAAAGCAATACACTGAGGTTTTAGCCTCTAGCCTCTACTCAGTTTGTCTTTCAAGTCATCCCCCTTTCTTTTTGTTACAGTTGCATTTGCTAACTTATGATATGACCACAATAACGAGTGTGTTTTTTAACGATTGTGTCTGCCATGACCTCCACTTTTTATTGCAGTTATGGCTTTACTGTAAATTGTCCAGGACATTATTATTCTCACAGATACTGATTTGCCTTTACAGCAGATTAAACAATAGGAAGAATCCTTTGGACTAGTTAGATAGTTAGCTTTTGTTGCCAGACTATTAACAACTAGTAAACTGGAGCTTCATCTAATCTAATCTAAAGTCATACTTCCTGATTTTTCGGATTGGATGGATATTTAGGTGTGCGGTTTGGTTGACTGACCGTTGATTTTTGGGACTGCACTTTCAGATTATGTGAAAAGTGGTGCTAGTGTGTCATTTGTTTAGTATTTACATCATTTAAAGACTGAGGATGTGAGGAGGCCGGCAAAACAGCTCTACCACTGCTGAGCAGTTCACGACATGCTGGTAGCAGCGATGTTACAATACAATACAATACAACTTTATTTGTATAGCACATTTAAAACCAGCGCTACACCAAAGTACTTTACAGTAATACATATTGTGCTCATACGTTAGCATACATTGTGCTAATACATGTTGTGCTCATCTGAGTCTCCAAATTAGTTTTCTTCACCCTTCTTTCATGTCAAACTATGTGTAGTTTATGTTGCTGTTAAACTGCATTATATCAGATAGAGGGGTGATCCTATTATTTAGCCTGATATCAAACTGGGTTGATGAGTGATATGAGCGATCCTCATGTGTGTCCTGCTGCTGCTTGCTAACGTCTCATGTTGTGGATAAATCTGTGCTGGCGTTATGAAAGTTGCTGTTGACATTTTTCTGCTTATTTATTTCAGCAAACCTGTCAGTGTCTAAACTTCAGCTGTTGTGCGTCCCGTCAGCCTACATGTTTGTTTGGGCCGTGTGTTTGTGCGAAGAAAGCAGCCTTGTCATACACAGGCATTGTCTCACTGCTACACTGACATCGCTGAATCACTTCAGCAGAAATCTGTTTTGTTTTGTTTGTTTGTTTTTTACTTTTTCACACTTTTCAATGTTGTCTCTCTCCCGTTTGCCTCCGCTGCTTCAGGGGCCTGTTTGGGTAAGACCTCTTGCGTAACTCCCCATCCTCCAGCCATTTTATTCAGTATCCATCTGTAGACCTGCGCACAGCAGGCAGCCGCATTTTCACCGGCACTGCTGACCTTCAGCAACATGACTAGAGGACTACATTTGTAGGTTTAATTCCTTAAGTGCATGAATGCCAGCCTTCGCTTCATTTTCCTAATCAAACAAACTCTGCAGCTACATTTATGTTCAGGGCTTTAACATATTGAACTCAGTTACACTATGTTGTACAGCCAAATGTATTTTTCTTTAGGGTTATTACAAACAGAAACGTTAATGGCTACAAACTGTTTTGGTCCATTTAACAGTCAGAACAGCTGCCATCTAAATACAGCAGATGAGTATTTGTGCTATAAACTAATTAACTTCTTGAAAACTTTGTAATTATCATCTCCGGCCAAAAATAATTTCAATTTCTGTACATTGGTGCTTGTAATTGTGATCAACAGCAACCCATGCTTGTCATAACTAAACTAAAGAGCCACCAAAGTCTTAGCCTAGTCTTTTAAACCCAATCCTATCACTGCCTGTCTCAATGTCACTGTTGTCCGCCTCCTAAATCTTTTTGTCCTTTTCCTGCTTGTTCTTCGTCCACCTGTGCCGTCTTTCCATCTCCCCGTCTCGACTCTTTTGTTCCGTCGTGTCGGTGCAGTGCCTGTCAGCTGGGTGATCCAAAGATTACAGAGGCTTTGCTACAGCAGCGTGCAGTTGTGTTAGTGGAAGCCCTGCATTACTGCACCGTGTTCCGTACATGCTGTACAGACGCTCACACCTAGAGGGAAGCTGCGATTAGTATGCAGGCAGACTGGGGTGAACTCTCGCTGTCAGACACTACAGTTTCTCAAAGTCAGAAAGATCCATTTGTCATCTGCAGGATGTTCAATCCCTGCTTTGTTTCTTATTTTTAGCATGCGGCATTTTAAAATTTGCTGCTTTCAATCGAAGCTTCCACAGCTACAAAGGTTTTCTTCAAAGCTTCAGATGACACATTTTTCATTTCAGGTAGGTTTTTGGAGGCTAAATCCGAACACCCGACCTCTGTTTTAGTGTCTGAAGAGTTACCATCTCCATCACATGCTTCCCAATCAAGAGAGGCCAGAATGAGGTTGTTAATATAAAGGTTAAAGCTCGCATATCCCAGAGTGTAGCTGAGGAGCAAAGTGTAAAGTCTCTCAGACTCAGTGCAGGGTTGCAATCTGTCCAACCCAACACACACAGGAGGAATTAAAGAAGCCAAATCCTAACACTTGTCTGCAAAAGCAGAGCGACCTACACACATGCAAAGTAACGGTAATTATATAATTGACTAAAAAATCCCCACGACTTTCAAATGTGCTCCTCTGAAATGTTCCTATCTGTGCCAGCTATCTGTCATTGTTCTCTCTGTGCGTGTTTTACCATATGCTGTGCGTCTCTCGCTCTCCGTGAATGCTCCTTATCAGTTCTCGCCATTCATAAAATCTCCTCGTGGACGAATGTCAGCGTTGTGACTGCTGCATATTAAAAGACACATATAATGATATTGATGTTTTGTGTTTTCATTTTGCAAGAGTAAACATTTTGATTAAATCTCTGTTTTATTCCACCGTGTTATGAGTTGTGATTTTTTTTTTTTTTTTTTTTTTTAATATATCCTGAAGATGATGGGGAATGCACTAGTACCTATGCTTACAACTCATAACATTTTTTTTATGCCTGCTGAGCATCATAAAACATCATATTTTAATTATAGTTTTGTCTTTAATGGAATAAGTCTAATTTTATGTTTCTCTCTTTTCCTCCCCTTTGCTTAATTTCCTCCTCCCTTCACTACCTTTTTCTCCCACTCTGCACCGCTCCTGAATTTTGTCTCCAGTGATGGCGGCTTAGTTCAGTCTCAAGATGACAGCATTGTGGGTACGAAGCAGTGCCGTCACAGCGTGGCCATCATGCCCATTCCTGGCAACCTATCATCAAGTAGCCCAGACCTGCTGCAGCCAGCAAGCAGCGTCCTGGACTTCTCCATCCCTGCAGGTAAGAAAAACACGGTAAATGGCCATCACAGTTAACAGACAAGTTTGCTTGTTCATCTGAAGAAAAAAAAAAATCCTTAGCAAAATGTTTTTCCTGGGATTTTCTGGGTGTTTATGAAACCGTTTTCCCACCATTCACATTTAGCTGTAATAGTCTCCAGCTGTGAGCGGTTCCCCTAAATGCTTTATGCAACTCATAAAGTAATGAAGACACCACATACTCAAATGAGTGCGTAATTTGGCACTGGGGCTAACTTTTTCTTTTACTTTCCAGCGTTGGATTATTACTGACAAGTCAGTTTCACTCACTTTTTGTTTTGATTTACAGTTTATATCAAAGTTCTGTTGTGTTGTAAAAGTTCTGCTTTTCTCATCTTTCTCAATAAAAGCTTAAATGAAAGTAGCGATGGCGATAATGCGGAGAGAAACAAAAAAGAGCCATCTTTCATAACGAGCTTTCTGTATTGTCTCTGATTTAAAGCTGTGGGAGGGCGTGCCGTCCTACTAAATTTATTTGATGATGTGCGTATATCTCGAGGAAAAACATGTCTGGCCGTTCACTTAAAGTGAAACAGAAAAGTTAACCTCTTGCTACAAAACTTTAACTCATAAAAGAAAAATATCGTCATATATTTGCAGCCTGAGACGCCACTTAGAATTTCAGTTGTCTCGGCCGGAGTTCACGGCTGCTCGTATGAGGAGGCTTGACCTGTGACCCTGGCCTTTTTGAACAGTATAAGCCGCTTGTGGGGTTGAAGGACCTGCTGAGTACTGAGCAAACAACCTGTCACCCTTGAACGCATTAAGCATCCATCTGCCGACTGTAGTGTTGTCGAGTGCACTTTGGGGGTGGGTTCATTTTAAGCCTTTCCTCTTATTTGTTCACCTTGAGAAACAGGCAAACTCCTCAAAACACTTTCTTGTGCTGACAAAGGAGTTTTAAAGCAAACGCACACATCCTGAGTTGCACAGAGTTACATGCAGAAATGTGGCTGTTTGACAAGACCTGACCTCTGCTTGACTCAGACGAGTTCCTGAGCCCATAATTATTTAAACTAACACGCAGCATTCCCCGTGGATTTGTGTGTTATTTATGTGTACATTCAGTGAAAGATCGAAGGGGAAAGCGGAAAGCGGCCGAGACAGAATATGGTCTTGATTTATTCCACTAGCCATTTGTCAGTGAGCCGCACACACTCGGACAGACGCACGTGCACACGCGCTGTAGTTTGCAGACCTATACATCACATGTGGTTGTGTTATACTAGAGTACAAACACACAACTGTGCCACATTAATCATCCGCCATTAGATCAAATTTCCTTCGGTCCTGCGGCCTCCCATTAGCTCTAATCGTAGAATGAAGAACAGCTTGCAGAAATAAAAACCTCCTTTTCCAGATGCTCTGCAGAGCTTGTAATACCCCCAACAATGCCCTGCCTATGCACTAATATTTCTTTCCCCAAGTCCATACTGGGCAGGAGGTCTAATGGAAAGTGCTGGCTGCCAATGTTTAGGAAAATTTGTATTTTTTTTCTCATGTGTTTTGTCTCATTAACTTTCAGATTGGTTTTAGACTTTTCTTGGCTTATTTTATAGCACCATTTAAGTTGCACTTATAGAATTTCATTACTAGAAATGTTTCTTTGTAATAGAAAAGCTATTTTAAATTCATTTTGTGCCACTTTGCCCTGTAAGTCACCGCCCAGTTTTATCTGAGAGGCTTAATAATCAACGCTTAGTTAGGGAACAAAAGCAGGCAATAATCATAATGGAGATGAACTACAGCCCTGCTTTTACCAGGTATTTGTGTGACTTTTGCCACACTTTATGTTGCCCATACATTCCTGCTTCAGCCATCACAGGCTGAATCGGTTAGAGAGGCAGAGCCTGAATTGCTTTAGAAGTAGAGTACGAGTGTTTTCTCTGGAGGCTGCTGCTTTATGTCTTGTCTCATTTCGCAAAGTGGCATTGTGTCTGCGTGTCTGATGTACAACTCTGCGTGAAGCTAAACCCACAGATGCTCACTCGCTTCTGTGTCTTTTTGCCACTGTCGCTCTCTCTTTTTCTTTTTTTCCCTCCGCTTCTTCAGTCCTTTACTGTCTCTCTCTCCTCTCGCGCGTCTCTTGCTGTGATTTTAAACAGATGTTCTGGTGTCGACATGTTGAGTCATACTCTGCCTCTCTGGTTTCCCATAAGCAGATTCAGGATACACTAGAAACTCAGCTGGTCTTCCCTCCTTTTCGTTTTTCTTTTTTTCTTCTTCATCTCTCATAATGTTTCCAACTGCTGTGTCTCTTTGTGCTCCTCCCACACTCTCTTGTGCTTGTAATTACTTGTGTTTTCTCTTTTTCCTCTCTGCTTGCCAAGCTTTGGGACTCTACTGTAAGTATAAGGATTTTTCATTGCCACTGTTGGATAGCCCACCACACACACACACACACACACACACACACACGCACACGCGTCTTTGTATCCATGAATGGCGCTCTTCAGGCTCTGGACCCTGTTGCATGTTGCTGCTTCTTCTTCTTTCGGTTTGTTGTTGTGAAACCTTCCGAGTGTCTGAGGAAGGACATGTCAGTCTGTTTTTAAGCAGTTACCTTTGAGGTGAAGGACGCATGTTCGTAAGATTGATTTTTCTGTTTGTAAACACGGATACTGATATTCAGCCTTAATGAGAAATGCTGGCCCCAGTTGACAGAGCTCTTGGTTTAAATCCAAAACCAAATAGTCAAATTGTTGAACAGCAAAAAATAAGAGGTGTATGATTGGGAGGATATTTGGGCATAAAACAGTTGTGTTTGACCTTAGCTAGTCCGCTCTCCTCTCAGGAACCTGAGCAATCTTGGCAAATTTTCTTCTGCTATCTTGTGATTTATGACTTCCGACTGTATGATGGAGGGACTTGGAAAAGCTTTGGCAAACAGTAGAAAGGAGGCTGAAGAGGAGGAGGAGGAGCAGACTTGCTGGAAGTGTGCAGCCTTTGTTAGCGCTGTGTTTGCAAAATCCCACGCCTTTCCTTCTTGTGTAGAAAGCCTCTTTGGCTTCTTGCTGTTTATGTAAATGAACAATACTTTATTAAAGATGGTAATTGATTGGATGTCCGGCCGGGTGGGCACTATTGTCCTCCTGTGTGGCAGTCCAGGTCATAGCTCATCAAGAGGATTAAACACGATTAGGCCCCCTGGATATGATAGCCAGCAATTTATCTGAAGGCTTTCCACACTCTAATCACAAATTACAGCTAATGAGACACAAAGCATTTAGCCTCCAGTCAGCCTTCTCTCAACACCCTGCTGCACATAAACAGAGAAGCTCTCTTCTGCTGCAGCACCACAGAGGGAGGAGGAAAAGCTGCACTTTAAAACTCTCTAATGCGGTCTTTGCCAGCAGAGCGTCAGCATACATAGCTCCATCTTCAGCATAAAAGTCAGCAAGCATCTGAATGAGTATAAAAGTGTCTATGTATGTGTTTGCACTTAATGAACACACAGTCAGTAAAGAGGTCAAGAAGGGGTGCTAACATCAAAACATTAATATGTCGATACGGTTCAATGGAAAATAACAACAACAACAAAAGCTGGCTAAAAATCTGTGAAACAGTGCAGGGAAACATCTGGAACCCGTTTTCAAATTAAGCAATGATTCATGAATAGACTATAAATAAGCACTCGATGTGTACAAGTAACGCTCGGTGGCAGGTACAGTTCAGCCGAATCAGCAAGTAGAAATGACAGGAAATAGAAAAGAATTGGTCGCTTTTAGAAACAAAAGTGGCGACAAAAGACAAAACAAACAAAAAAGAAAAATGACTTATGCTTATCAAAATGCTGCGCATAAATTAAACTTAAGAAGCGGGAACTAAATCCCTCAGCGTAAACCCACCGTGACTGCGACCACAGCATTGCATCAGATGCATACAGAGAACCGACTTTTTATGTTGAATTTGGAGCTCTGAATCCAAACTGACTTGTGTACAGATAACAGCTTTCGCCATTCACACGCACTCGCAGCCACAGACCGATCAGATATCCATGCAAATAAGGGCAGGCTTTGTGTTTTGCCCTGTACCTGCTTGATAAACAAAAAGAAGCCGGTGTGTGTCTGTGTATGTGTGCATGAGAAAGTCATAAAGTCATCGCTCACGATCCCGTCTGTTTCCAGCAAGGTAAAACGCAAAGATTGCGTGAACCCTCGCACGCTGAGGTTCATGTTGCAGCTGTGTGATAGCTTCATCTGGTTGTCGGACTCTCTTCCCAGTTGTCACTGTGCAGCGTTCATAATTCATTCTTTTAAAGCTCTTTACCCGCCTGTGGCTAATGGGCCGTACCCTCTTCCTTACTCAAACACGGGGATCTTTAATGCAGGATTTCACTCAGGGGGAACATTTCCATTATTTAACACACACAGCACGCCATGTAAGTCGCGTGCAGCTGCGTGCAGCCTCGGGAATCTGTTGCAATCACCAACATTCAAAGCCTTTATAATGGACTATTTAACAACAAATAACAGTGGCTTCATCTTTTACTTCACGTAAGATGTTTCTATAAACCATTTAGGTTTAAATAATAAATTACTGGATTTTCAGTCTTATGCTTTTACAACAACAGTGATCTAATATTACAGAGTTCTGTCATGCTGTGGGAAATAGAGTGCTAAGGTGAAGACGCTTAACCCAGAAAATATGACAATATGATGCTAAGAACAAACTTACTAGCAGGACACATCACAGAGATAAATTCAGAGATGATTCAAGATGAATATGTGCATATCCAAGGTCAATGCAGGGCTGCCTGAGCCCAATATATCTGCCAAGAAGTGAAAGTCTTCTGCTTGCATTTCTGCTACCCTTGCATGCATGTTTTTCCATATGCTTTGTCGTCTTCTTTTTATTCCCGTCTGTTGTTCACTTTTTAAGTGTTATTTGAGGCTGTGTTTCAAATAGACTGTAGTCTACATGTTTTAAAGACAGCATGTGACTCTTATGTTATTTGTTTTTGATGAACAGAGTCAGAATAAATGTGTTATGTGCTAAAGTATCTGCCTTTGTGCGCTGTCAGAGAGCCCTGTGACATACTGTAACATTAAAAGCACGGTCACATCAACCCTTATCCCTTTTAGATTTCACCACAATGGGTTTTTCATCCGGTCTTCCTCCCCTCACCACCAACAGGTTGCAGCAGATGGCTGTCCCTGTCTGTTTTGTTCTGCTGGAGGCTTCTTCCTGTTAAAAGGGAGTTTTTCCTTCCCACTGTTGTCAAGTGCTTGTTCATAGAAGAACATTGTATTGTAATGTTCATGCTCCTTGAGGCGAATGTTGTTGTGATTTGGGGCGATACATAAAATTGAATTCAGATTTTACACTCAAGGTGTTTAGGCAGAAGAGTTGGTCTCTTCTGGAAGTTTCTTGCAGAGTCTTTCCAACTTAAACTTGTTAATAAATAAAGTAATTTCCTGTCTTTACTGGCCAAGCCGACTTTTTCCAAAACATCACACAATTCGTCTGTTTCCTTTCTCTTCCACTCTTAGACATCCCAGACCAGGTAATTCGAGTGTTCAAGGCCGACCAGCAGAGCTGCTACATAATCATCAGTAAGGACACTACTGCCAAGGATGTCGTCGCGCACACTGTCAATGAGTTTGGACTCGTCGCGCCACCCGAGACCTACTCCCTGTGCGAGGTATCAATTAGCCCAGAGGGAGTCATAAAACAGCGCCGTCTGCCTGATCAGCTCTCTAAACTGGCTGATCGAATTCAGCTTAATGGAAGGTAAGAATCACAACTGTTACACTGGTGTTGATTGTTGTGGAAAAATCTAATACTCGGTCTGCATTTGTGTTTTATGACCCGTTTGATCCATCCCATCTTACATAATGGTTATCAGTGGTATTTTCTTATACGCAACTTCAGCAGCTGAGTGCTTTTCTCTCTCTGCAACATGAAGTACACAAACACAACCCAGAATAAAGCCGGAAACAACACTTGCAGGTCCAGGAAGTTTGTTGTTGTCAAAAACAAAAAGGATATCTACTTAAATCTTGAATTATCCTGCCTGTAGTTATTGGACTCAAAAACCAGAATGCTGAAACTGAGGGATTTCTGGTTTCCAGTTTGTGAATGTTCACACATTTCTCACTGTTTTTTACAGCTGCACCAATTATTATCCTCTCAAATAATTTCTAGGCTTGTTAAGTACAACGATTTAATCCATCGAGTGTCACATGTTTTCCAAATCAGCACTGAGAAAAAGCTTGAATGTTCTACTAAAGCAGTACTTCTCAGTCCTGCTCTTGGAGATACGGGGTAGTATTTTTGTGATGTAGTTAATTCACTTAACACGGCCTGGCGTGGATGACTTGAACAACAGTTTCAACAGTAGTGATATGCAACACACCCAAAGAGTCGAGGCTTTTCCTTTTTCTGGAGAAAATGGCAACTTTTCCACTTATTTGAAGAAGCTTCAACATCATTTTGTTGATGCTGCGTCTTCTTTCTTTTACCGAGTATATTTTTGTGTCTGTGTAGGTTTTTTTTCCCCCCCCCAATTTGTTGTTGTTTTGTATCACAGTTCTGTGCTAGTCATTTTCCCTTTTAAGATGAAATTAAGACGTGAAGGATTATTGGACTGCAGCCGTCACGTCTACCCTGAAGTGACTTTCTCCACAGTTTTCTCCCTCTTCTCTACTCGTCTCCTGTGGTCCCTCATTGGTCTCCTCCCAGCTAGCCTAGCATGAATTTTTCATCCTCTGTCAGGGGCGGAGGCCCCTGCAGACAGCATGCCGCGGCTGGAATTATTCATACGCACACTCGCACGCACATACAGACACATAGCAAGATATAGGCATGTAGCTGTGCAGGTATAGACCTTTTTTTATGCTGGTTAAACAGCTGAAATCGAATATATATATGTGTGTGTATATAATCTCTTATGCTTTCCTGTTTCTTGAGGAAATCTTTTCCCTGTACTTGCTATTCCTGTAATGCTTGGCTGTATTTTTTTCAACCTGTATACATATGTAAGAGGGCAATCGGCGGTCCACATTGCAGTACTTTCTATCTGGAGCAGTATCTCCACCCGGGTCCTCTGTCACCATATCTCACCTCCTCCGTCTCTTCCTCTCTGCAGCTGCTGATTGACAGCAGGTCCAAGGGAAAAGGGGGGGGGGATCCAGGCTAAGCCAACACAAAGCCTTAATCATGCTGCCAAAATATACATATAGATGTGTCGAGGGGATCTTGAGCGCTTAAGCACAGATCGCACACCCAAACACTGCCCGTAGCTGTTTACGATGGCTTGGTTCCAGTGACGTTCCCTCTCCCAGTTCTATTAAGCAGCACTTTGTCCATCATTAATTTAGACTCCTCTCCTCTCTTCCCCTTAAGTACCCTGCTCATCTCCTTCCCCTCACTCCTTTCCTCCCATCTTCTTGTCCCTTTCTCTCCTCTGACATCATTTAGTCCCGCGTCCTCTCCTTCACTCCTCTCGTCCCTTCTCGTCTCCTTTCATCTGGACTTCCTTTTACTCCTCTCCCTTCGTGTTCCTCTTCCTCTCTCTTCTTTCATCTGTGCTCGTTCCGACTCCTCTCTCGCTTTATATCGTCTTTGCTCCTCTAATGCCTCCTTCTGTTTCAGAGGCATTACACAAGTGCTTTATCTTATCACCTCCTCTGCGTTTTCAGCGTGTGCAGATTCTCATAAATGATTAGATTCCTAAAATGTCTTGAATCTAAATATGTTGAGGGAGTTTTTCTCTGTCTTCTAAATGTGAAACAGGTCTCATGTTTTATCCTAAATATAAATTCAGCTTGATCTCACAGCCTGAGCTTGTCTGACAGAGTAATTGAGCGTGGTTTAGAGGTACATCCATGCCAACACTTTACCCCTGAGGGTTGCCCTCTCTTGGCCTATAATGCTCTGATTTGTGGTTCAGCATTCCTAGATGACCACATTACAGCTCCATTAGCGTGAAATAGTCTCCCAGAAAACATTTAGAGACTAATCTTAAGGCTCCTGTTTGCTCTTACTCAGGCACCTGTCATTTTTTTTTTAACCTCTCTTTGCCAAGAGCCCTGCTTTCGCTCTTTCTCTCCCCTTCTTTACCTTTAGATGTAAAATATGTACATAATCTGTCAGCAGCATCAGCATCAGAGCATTTTTTTTTGCCTTTTCCTGAAACTAATTTCTGCTCTCAGAGAGAAAATTTTCCCATTTAAAAATGAAATAAGACTGAAAGGAACATTTAATTTATCAGGTCCAGAAAGTTTTATCAGCCTGGAAAAATGGATCTTGTCCACCCACTTGTCTGCCTATATTAAAGCTGAGGGAACTGCAGTCTAGTGCATACTATGCTAAGTAAGCTGTCATCAATAAAGTGTTTTGCATCATGCATTTCTAGCACCAAATATAATTACCGTCAGTTAATTTCTCTCCAGGTTTTTAGATTCAGAGGCTGAAACTTAACTCCTCTTTTCTTTTTTGTTTCTCACGTGTAACGCAGCTTTTGAAATCTGGTGAATTCGTTACGGAAGTCTGGGAACATTAAGAAATATTTTAATAAAATAACAAAGTTATTCTTAGACTTATCCATCTTCCACCTGCTCCCTCTTCTTTAGGTATTACCTGAAGAACAACATGGAGACGGAGACGTTGTGTTCAGACGAGGACGCCCAGGATCTCCTCAGAGAAAGTCAAATCTCACTTCTGCAGCTGAGCACCATGGAGGTTGCAGCCCAGCTCTCCATGAGAGACTTTGAGCTCTTCAGGAACATCGAGTCCACAGAGTATGTAGATTTTAATTTAGCAGCAGTTCAAAAAAACAACTGCTGGATGGAATATTGCCTCATCAGAAATGGTCTTAGTGGAGGGGTGGCTGTCAAGAAGCCATTCGTCTAGAAACGTGGTGGAAGCTCTCTCGTGGCCTGAGGCTTTCAGCCATTGGTGTGGAAATCTTGTTAAAATTGATGGAATTATGAACCCAGAAAGTGCCGGATAGGTTGTTGAAGCATATTACTAGAGGATATCCATATTTTTTATGATTGAATATTAGTTACAGTAACAGTTTTTTGACATACCATTTGTTGAAATGATAATATCCTGCCTTTTAACCCAGTTTTGAACCCTTCTGTCACGTGTTTCAGGTACGTGGATGACTTGTTTAAACTAGACTCCTCTGTGGGAAGTGGCAATCTGAAACAGTTTGAGGAGGTGATAAACCAGGAGACCTTCTGGGTGGCCACAGAGATCTTGAAGGAGCCCAACACTCTGAAAAGGATGAAAACCATCAAACACTTCATCAAGATCGCCCTTCACTGCAGAGAGTGCAAGAACTTCAACTCCATGTTCGCTATTATCAGGTTGGCTCAGTGTAGCACCTCCCCTCGACTGTTTGTGTCCTTCATTCTGCATTTACTCCATCTCTGCTGGCAGATGAGCTTTGATGGTGGGTCTCCATTCACCACATCGTCAGGAGAACCAGTCCAACCCCCTCCCCTCTTCCCCTTCTGTTCCTTCCTGTAATCAGCCCTGATTCTCCCAGAGCGCACAGAAACTGCACAGCATTTAAAACAAGTCTCACAGCAGTAGTTATGCTTATTGTCTGCTACAATGATTGAGTCCCTGTGGCCTTTGTGGTTTGGCTGTAGCTGAGCTTTTATGGAGTATTAAACATAGCGTCAGTGTATTTTAGTTTAAGGATGCACGTAAATTAAAATCCGCCAGTATTTTCATGTTTAAGCATCTTAGCTTCTGCACAGAAGCTTGTTTGTGTGGGATTTATCCTTAATGTTTTTAACTAAGATCTAATAAGAACTTTCAGGTTAAAACACAAGCCTAAGGTCCATGAAAATAATGACATTTATTCAAAGAAAATGCAGTCCCACATAATGTGTTTACCCTCTTAAAGATGCACAGGACTGTCTGTTTCTCCATGATCAGAAAATCGCAGTGGCCACCCCAGAGCATTTACTATTGTAGATTTAATTTCCTCCCAGCCCCGGAGGATCTGGTGTCATATGGCTGAAAAATGTGCCCGTTTAACATTCTGCAGCGTTTGTTTCCTGGAACATTTTGGATTTCTCCGTATTTTTTTCGAATTTCTGAGTTTCCTTTTCATGCAGATGACACCATTTGATGCTTAAGCATTTTCAACTCTAAGACCAATTCATTGTTTCAAGATTTCCCAAAATGCTCCTGCTCATTTTAATCTGGTTTTACTCGTCCCCTGTTCATTCCCAAGAGAAGACAAGTCATTTTGGGGAGTTACATCAAGCATTTATTTTTAAAAATCTGCCAAATCACACATGCAGAGCTACATGATGTGGCAACTCCTTGCAATTAAGGGAGCAGCGGAAAATAGCTTCCTTTACTAAGATAAGAAAGGAGGCAAAAAAAGTGGGCATCACGGTGTCTTCACTGTCACACTGTGTCCGAACCAGCAGGTGAAATGACACCTGACCACTCCAAATTCTCACTCCATGTTGGTTTTATAGTCAAAGTCCTTTTTTAGCTTTGAAACTTTCAAACAAGCACACTGCGGCGTGAAACAGTAAACAACGTGATAAATAATAAGAGGAACTGCCTGCATTGTTAATGTGGCATAAATTTAAATATAAGTGCAGGAAGAAGTTGCACTGAGCTCAGTACTGATGTAGATGCCGCATAAATTTGATGACTTGAACTAAATACGTTTTTTTGCTCTGTGTTCCTGTGCTAAGAATAAATGTTAGCACCCTTCTTATACAGCAGTACGCTGCCTGCTCAGTGTGACGAGCAGCACCCGTGTCCACTCCCTGATCTGGACTCGTGTTAAAAGAGCTCAGCCGTATGGAGATGCTCTGTTTGCCGCTGTAAAAGGCGCTTTAAAGCCCAAGTGCCTGACCTTCTCGCCCCTTTACATTCCTGCTCACAGCAGGGCGTCTGCACACATACGGATGCACAACCTGCCTGCTGACAGGGGCACGGCGGTGGTGGCGGCTGCTGCCATGTGCAAATAGCAAAAAAGGGGAAGGTGTTAGACATGCAGGATTGTGAAATATGGAGAAAGCCAAGCCATCTGTCCAGTAGTGTAGTGTTTGAGTCACATGATCTAGTATGACAAAGAGAACTGTGCCAGCTGCATGAACAAATCAATGTAAGAGGAGAGAAGAAAAGAAATGCTGTGTCATTCATTGTTATTAGCTGTCTGTTCAGAGCTGACATCACCTCATGGGGTTTTCAGCTGTGGGAAAAGATGACCCCACTCACTGAAGTTAGTTAGCTCAAAGAGTAGGAACTGTACAGCATGAAACATTCACATTAAACCTAACCTCCTTTCCTTTTCTTCTCTACCCTTGTTTCATCTATTCCTCGTTTTTACCTCTACCCTCTTCCCCCACCCTCCTTCTGTCTGCCGTAACCTATTTATCTCTGCCTCGATCCCTCTCTTCCCCCCGCCCTCTTTGCACCTCTTTCCTCTCTCGCGCAGCGGACTGAACCTGGCACCGGTGGCTCGACTGCGGAGTTCCTGGGAAAAATTGCCCAGTAAGTACGAGAAGCTCTTTGGGGACCTGCAAGATCTCTTCGACCCATCCAGGAACATGGCCAAGTACCGAAACGTGCTGAGCAGCCAGAGCATGCAGCCGCCCATCATCCCGCTGTTCCCAGTGGTCAAGAAGGACCTCACCTTCTTACATGAAGGTAGAAGACTTTGTGTGCCTTCTCAGATGATCTACTTGCATCCTCACTCTTGTGTTTCTTAAATACGCTACAAGACTGTTTCAGTTTCTTGAAGTTTAATTTAATCTCCCAGCTTCCTCTATGTTGTGCCAAAGGTCATGTCACACTCACTGACGAGGTTTACTTCTGCTATAGGCTTCCTCTTCTTTCGTTTTTTTTTTTTTTTTCACCTAAAAGCTGGCCCGACGTCTACTCAAAGGCTCCTTCTTAAAAGTGTTTGTGTAAAATGAAAAGTTGCCCTCGTTGTGTCCTCAAATTAAGCAGTGTGGCTAATGATAGCAAAAAAATACATAGAGGGAATTTCAGGTTTTACTTTTAAAATGTGATATGGAAAAAGTGTTGCATATCAGTTGCTACAAATGTCCATAACGTCAATCATTTCCTTCCACCACACTGCTGACGGGCGACTTCTCACTTTCTACTTCTGTTTGTCGTCTCAGGCAATGACTCAAGTGTTGATGGCCTTGTGAACTTTGAGAAGCTGAGGATGATCGCGAAGGAGATCAGACATGTGGTGCGGATGACCTCAGCCAACATGGACCCTGCCCTCATGTTTAGGCAAAGGTCGGTTGGTTTGACACTGCAGCACGATTAACCATTTAAACCGGTTTTAGGAGCAAAGTGATGAAATGACAAGGCTGTTAGTGCAGATTTATATGTATTTGCATATGGCATTATACATTATATTGTAGAATTTCTTACTTAGACAACGTCCTCATCGGGGGAGCATATGATTGAATTTTGTATTTGCAAAAAAGCATCCTAGTGCACAATAACAAGCTAAACTGCTTGTTATTGTGAATCCACAACTTCCCTCATATTTCTTCAAAACTTGAAGCAGAAGCGTGTAAAAAGACTTTCCCACCGAAGGCTACAATGTTGGCAAAAAGGGAACCGCACCACCATACTTCCACCAGCCAACCTTGATCCTTCACCCAACAGGATCAGGCTCGCACTGAAGGTCTGGTTCAATCAATTCCCGTTCACTTCCTGTTCAGTTCATGGCTCTCTGTGTTTGGATTGCATTCCTCTGCTGGAATGTAAGAACACAATGAATGGACTGAATGGAAATGAAGGTAGAATTGATGCCAGCCGCATTGTGTAGTTATTATCACTCGGTTTGTGTGTGTGTGTGTGTTTAATCACAGTCTGTCACTGCTACGGTGCATGACTGCCCCCTGCAGACACTCCCTTCATACTGCAAACCCAAAATATAGAGCAAACTTCAGTTCTATACACAAGTCACATATTTAAAAAAAACACAACACAATGTGCCAAATGCATCATATACGAAGTCATAACACACACTCTTCAGGTTGACTTGGGGAGATGTCCACTGTTTGGTGTCCTCCCATCTCCGGTCATTTCCTGTTTGTTTGTTTGTTTGTGTTTTGCGGCATGACCTCTACATAGTCTTGTCTCCTCCTCTCCCCTGACCCCTGAACTTGTCTTTGAGTCACGCTTCAATCTTCACGCCTCTTGCTTGCAGGAAGAAGAGGTGGAAGAGTTTAGGGTAAGTTTGTCCTGCGTACCAGATTCATCCTGTTTCGGTCTGGCCCGGCAAAAGTTTGAATCCTCCCTGCATCCCTGTCATCATAAACTCTGCATGTCTCGCCATGCTTTATATGAGCGTTCATGTGTCTGCCTGTGCTTGTTCATGATTAACCCTTCTGTTTGCATCACACGAACCACACTAAAGTCCCTTATTGACCCATTAATTGTCTACCCTACTGACGAGAGTGTATGTTGAGTCATATAGTAGCTTGAAATGGTGCAGAGCGTTTCTTAACACAATCCCAGCTACCAGTGAAAATTGGCTAAATGATGAATTGCTGCTATTCAACTGCAGATTCAAGTTTAAGTGGAATATAAGTAGATAGTTATAATGCAAAGCTTCTTGTCTGGAAACAGCAGGAGAGTAATTAGACCTCATTGTTCCATTAAGTTCCTGTCCTGCAGTATTCATTTATATCTGATTGTCTTCATCAGCAGGTGAAGTTTGTTCAGTAACATTTCCATAACAATGCACAACGGCTGAAATGAACTGGAAAAAACTGCTACGCTTCCATAGCAACTACAAACTCCGTCTGCTGATGTTGCTCTTGTAGTACGATTGGAAACGCAACAAAATAGCACTTAAGGGTGGATCAGTTTATCACCTACCTCAGCTCACAATCCTGTAGAACGAACTCCACCTCGCTGCAAAAAAAGGCAACGTAAAACGCACCAGTGTGTATTTTAGTGATACTATTTGACTCAGGTTTGGCGTTTGTTCATATCTGCATCATGGCATAATATTCCCAGTATCGAATATTGTGCGTTGTTTGTTTCTTAACCCTTTTTGCCTCCATCTGACAAAATGTTCTGCTGTTCTGTACTGTGATAGCATGGCACACCAGGGAGTGCTGCCTCCCTCCCAGTTGCATGGTCCTTTTTTTTAAAATGCTATGCTCCAAAACGGAGGCAGATGTACAGATTTTGTAGTAAAAGCTGTATTTGATAAGACGGAAGACCTTCGTGTTTTATTGGTGATTAAATTGACTGTGTTGCATTTTTTTCCTCCATGCCCTTTTTCTTCTCTTACACATTTATCTTCCTTTCCTTCTTTCTGTTCTTTGCGGCTCCATCCTCCTCCACCTTTTCTGTTACTTCTGTTCAATTTAACACACTTCTTCCATCTCTTCTTCCTCTCACTGTCTTTATTATTACTCTACCTTTTCTTCCTTCCTCTTCCTGCCTCTCTGCTATCACCTTTTAGGTCTTTGAGTCAGGGCAGCACTAATTCCAATATGCTAGACGTGCAAGGCGGAGCGCACAAGAAGAGAGTACGCCGAAGCTCGCTCCTCAATGCTAAGAAGCTGTACGAAGACGCTCAGATGGCCAGAAAGGTGAAGCAGTACCTCTCTAACCTCACAGTGGAGACGGATGAGGAGAAACACCAGATCATGTCCCTGCAGTGCGAGCCGTCTTACAACACTTGTAAGTAAATCAGAAACTAAGAGGGATTCGCTATTTGGGTTTTTTGATTTAATTAGAAAAAGTCTTTAGGGTGCTATTATCCCAGCAAGCATGCCCATGCAGATTCACAGGGGCTGCGTGGGCAGGGCAAACGTACACTTTTCCCATGGAGGCCCAAGTGAGTGTACCCACGCGGGGCCCACAGCAGTTTTGTGCTTTGGGGTCCCAAAAGGGAACTCTGTGGGCAACCAATAGCTGTCTTACCCACAGGAAACTCTCGCTGGCCCCGCCTGTGGGTCAACCTCGCATCCCTGCACTAGATAACTGTGGCTTTGCTCTGTACACACACCCCCACAGTTTACCCACAGCTATCCACTGTGGACCCACATAGCTGGCTCAACAAGGAAAAGCCATACAGGGAGATGTGACTAGTGTGGAGAAGATTAATACATGTTTTATTACACTGTTAGATATGTGAGGCTCAGTGAAGTTTAAAACAGACTTGTTCGATGGGATTTGAGTTTATTCAAGCGAATGGCACTTTCAGCCTTTTATGCACTACGTGCAGCTCATTGGTCAAGCCGGCGACCTACACGCTGAAAGGCAGCAGGGGCTCGGGTTTGATTTCGCCCTGGACCGTTTCCTGTATCTCCCTGCCTCTCGCTTTCTCCCTACTTTACTGTTTACTCTCCACCACTGTCCTGTTCAATAATATAAAAAATAAATAAATAAAAATAGATGTATTGCACTGCCATCTAGTGGATTTTGGTAATGTTGTCAAAAGTAGCAGGATTATTGGTTAGTATCATCGATTTTTGTACTTTTCTTGGTATAGGTAACTAAAGGTTCAAACAAAAAGCCCACATCAGATGTTGATCTAAACATCATTATTGCTTTATTACACTGGCTTCATGTTGGATGCAGTTTTGCCTGTTTATAACATTATTTTTTGTCACCTTCTTGCGATTTTAGTGTCTAAGAATTTGAATGAGAGGCGATCCACTAAGTCGGATATGTCTCCAGTCTCGCTGCGGTCAACTCTGCCCTCCGGAAAAACACAAAACAGGGTGTCACAAGTCCTACAGGTCCAGGTCCCACTGAACCCTCTACGAAAGAAGAGCACTGCCAAGGACATAGCCTCACTTAGTGAGTACACGCCTGTTTTATTTCTCATTAGGCCATGTAATGTAACTTTTTATCATCATGTAGGAACTTTACTTTTCAATAGACTTTTGTGTTTGAAAGATTAATAAGTGACTAGTTTTATGGTTATTGTAAAGTTGCAGTCGTGCACAAAATTCAAAATGATTTCAAACTTGTTTCTGAGAAAACAGTCGGGTTGTCGTCTTATTTATTTAAAGCAAAGACAGAAAGAAATGTTACATTTCTGTGTTCTGTATTATATGAAGTGTAACCGAATCCCTGGTTTGGCGACTTTCGTGACCTTTTATTTTCTCTCTTCCTTAGATTCCAACTCACCTCAGGTGGTTAAGAAACCACCAGTGAACTCGTCAGAGGAGTGGAGCACAAAGAGAACATGTGACGACACGGTTTCCACCATCTCCTCTCTTCACTCGAGCCCCACGGTGTCACCTCAGGGCTCCCCGCGCAAAGGTTTGCAACCAAAACCGTTTCTTGCTTCCTTTTTTTTTTTTTTACCCTGTTTGCTTTTTATCCACTTCAGATAATCTTACTGATTTAAGATATTAGTGTGGTTTGATTAGACTTAACATGCATCAATAATAAAGTTTTAATTTGTGTTTTCTGGGTTTCATCTCTTCTATCGTTGCCTTTTTTTAAATAGTGGGAGGTGTGGCAAAGTCCCAGAACTCCAGCCAGATGAACTTGTCGGGATCTTCATCGTCGCTGACCAGCGAAGCTAGCTCAAAGGCCACCGTCAGTCTGCGCAGCTACGGCATAGGTGGGACCCTCCTCCAAAAGAGGATCCTATTGATGACCAGGCAGAGTAGCCAAGAGAGTTGGAGGGAGAGAGAAAAAGAGGAGAAGATGCAGGAAGAGACAGAGGCAGTTCAGAGAGGCTTGTTCCACTCATCAGAGCAAAGGAAAGGGAGATCCAGGCAGCAGAGCAGCCAGGGTGCACAGGCAGATGCAGGGCTAACGTCACTGAGGGTAAGAGGAGGGAGTCCAGCCCCAAAAAGGAAAAGGATTGATGGAGATCATCCTGCGGTCCAAAGTGACTCTCCATACAGTTTTCCAACTCCATTTTCCCAGTCTCCTTTAATGAGACACACCCCCCCAGAGTCCCCCATAAGGAGGAGGCTAATGTCACCGTTCAGGATACTGAGGAAAAGGAGTCAGTCCAGGGAGAGGCCAGCAGCAGTCAGCCCACACCTGAACAGTAGGGAAGAAACAGCAGAGCGTATGTCCTCCTCACCTCAGGATGAGACACGAGGGCAGACAGAGCAGAGAGCCAGGAGATCAGTCAGCCCTAACCCCTTCCTCTGGCTGTGCAGGGACAGAGACTCCAGGAGAAAGACCCTCTAACAGACATCACGTTGAGACAGTTATAGCAAAAACAGTAAAGAGAAGGGACACAGTGGTATTTGAGAGAGACTTTTGTTGTTGTTGATGATTTGCATTTATTAAGAGTCCATCATATTAAAAAAAAAAAAAAGCATTTTCTTTTTAAAGTACAAGTGTTGCTTGAGAGCTTCAGATCCACCGTGAGTCACAGAGATGTGACGCCTGAGAGTTTTCGCTGTGAATACTTGAAGAAGACGATGCGACACAGATAGGAAAAGAGTACATCTGAGGCTGTAACAGCAGATGGAAAAACATTTCAGTGTGTTCTCGCAACTCTCCCGACATTTTTTATTCATGGGTTAAAGCTATGAATTATTGTGTTAAAGCTGTTTGGATGTCACCGAGCAGCCGACAGTCACGTTTGCCGCTGTGAAACATTCTTCGTTCCCGAATTTGAATTTTAAAATGATTAAATTTATTCTTCGTTTTTGGTTGACAAGTTGTAGGCTCTGTTTTTGGTATATGGATTTCTTCTGTGGCGTGCAGCATTTTAATTGTAATGTTCATTTCGTTTCCCGACAGTCAGTTTATTTGTTTTTTGTGATATAAAGTTTAAACTATGAACCCACCCCCTCCCACAAGTGTGTGTTTCACAGTCATTTCATAGTCTCAGTCTACAAATAACACAAACAACAGCCTCACGCTTTCTGATAGTGTTTGTGATTTCGGCGTCACCGAAATTTAAAGTCGTCTCTTCATAGTTCTATTTTACTCTTTGTCTTCCTCAGGATGCAGTCACTCACTAAAGAGAGCATCATTTGTGTACAGTGCACATTAACACTGCCGTACTTTGGCTGCAGTAATCGTCATTGCAACCCAGTAAAACGATCTGCATTTGTACCACTGCACTCAGCTTTTGTTTAAAAGTCTCTGTTCAGTTTTAATAAAAATTCAGCTTAACCTCCAAAATGTAAATATCTGAAACGCTCCTCTGTCCAGGTTATGCCCTCCTACCGCCCGGTAAAGCTGACAACCTGTCGGACTCGAGTCACAGCGAGATCTCCTCCCGCTCCAGTATCTGTTCGGTCGACTCTGTGCCTGCTCCTGGGCCTGATGACCGATGTAATAGCAGCAACAGGACCTGTATGACTACTACTGCCACTATTGCTACTACAACGTCTCCTGCAATAGCTACTGCGGTTCCTGAGAGCGCAGCAGGAATGCATTCCCACGTAAATGCTGATTACAGTCAGCCCAGCACAAGGTAATTTGGCTTCAGTTTAGTTTGTCTAATCTGTCTGATTAATTCTTTAGATTACATTTAAGAAGTGCTTTTATTTTGATAGGATAGACTGACAAGATAGTTTTTTTTTGTTTTGCACTTTGCATAATACAAGGACTGATTATGATTCCTATCGTATACTGACTGGATGTTTGATAAGGCCTAAGTAACACAGGCCTAGAGACCCGTGAGCAACCCCCCTGGCAATCTCTGGTTGCTAGGGAAACGTGTATATTCTCCAAGTAGTTGCTGGAGGCTGCTGGTAATGGATAGGTCAAATTGGTTGCAAGGAGCTATACGGTGCACCAAAAAACTTCCTTGTCACTGCTTTGGTTGCTAGCAGGTTGCTAGACAAGATGGCAACTTGTCTGCAAACACCCGCCAACTACTTGTTGAGCAGTAGTGAAAACATATTTATTCCTATCAAACTGTGTGTTGCCTGGAATTACAGATGGGTCTCGACGCCTGTGTGACTTGCACGTTGTTCACATTTTGAAGCCTTGGAGTTAGCATTATGGCTATTGCTGTCTCGGTTGTAGTATCTGGGCACAAGACCTAATTCTGGCCAGCTTCATTAGCTGGATGCATCTGTAGATTGTTTGGGTGTTTTGCACAGACACAGAAAGTAACTCACCAAAGCTGTTAGTACAAATAACCACTCAGCACGCCATCTCATTTGCCAGATAATTACCTTAAAAAGCATCAACACCGCGAACATGGTTAAGAGGTCCAGTTCAGTGACTCCAATTAGCTGATGTGAAGCTGAGGAGTCTTGCACACACCACCTGGTACTCAAACAGCCAATGTGCAATAGATAAAACTTGCGGCCTTAATAACATTTTAAATGGGTTATATTTAACCCATTTAAAAAGCATGCGCTCTACATTAGTGATGCACAGAGAACAGTAGCTATAGAGATGAGGCTGTGAGTATGTTTATTCCTGTTCAGTGCTGAGAACTTGTACTCTTTACCCCTTGAAAGCCTACAAGGAGCAACACCTGAAGCTCTTAAGTTCTGAACTGAGAGGTTTCTGTCACATTTCAGGACTTATTAAATGAACAAAATGACCGGGCTTGAATCAGACGTTAGTGAGAGTGGTCTCTGCCTCTTCAGCTACTCTTGGAAAACCCAGAAATGGTTGTCAAACCATATTGATTGAGCTATGCAGAGGCGTCAAAACTCACCATTAAAGGTACAGGGGCGGTCGCTAAATGTCATCTTTATGAGGAAAGAGTTAACATGGGAGTCTACGCCCAAGCTGACTCGCTTTTGGAGCCAGCTTTTTGAACAGGAACATTTTGCACCAGGCGACCAAAATGCAAGCAAATATTTTTATAAGGCACGTGTCAGAAACCTCGCCGTTCGACACACACGCACAGACACACGCTGTCTGCTGCCACCTTTTCAGCAAGCTGGATTCCAATAACGTCCTTCCCTCATTAAACAGGAAGCTCTAAAACACAGCGGGTTTTTATTAGCATCCCACATTTACTGACCTCCTCTCTCCTCCTCTTCTCTATTAACAGCGTATCGGTTTCTACGCGGGCGGCTTTTTAATCTGGCCGAGTTAACAACACGGCTTTTTTTAAATTGTCTGCTGTTTGTTTATTATTCCTCCATGATCAGGCCATTGTGTCTCATAAAGAGGAGACTCAATAACCCGTGTCCCCACTCTGGTAATATATTACCTCGGCAGCCTCGTCGTATAACACGCACCTGTTTTATGAAATATGGCTCGGTTTCATTGAGTGGCTTGTTTTGTCCAGTAAAACAGTGTCAGTGAATGAAAACAAACAAAGTAGGTGAAGAGGAAAAGTTTATGTTTCGCTTTAAGCCAGGCTGCAGGGAAACGTTGTCATATTCTTTGTGATTTTTACGTGTGCAGAATCAAAGCTGATTTTACCGACATCATTATAAAAACAAAGAGTGCGGTTTGTGATCTGTGTAACATTGAACTTCATCCTTTGTCCATTTGTCTTTCGTGCTGGTGATCCTCTGACCGAGGTGCCCTTCAGCAGTGTTTTATGGTTGATGAACCTCCTTTGTCCTCTCCTGTCGCCCCTCCCTTCTTCCCTCTCGCTTTCTTGTCGCTTCATTTCGGTATGACTTACCTCCACCTTTACCACCACTCAACAGTCCTGCGCAACAGACTATATTTTATTGACTATTTTTACACAGGCCGGTTTTTCTACACTGTAGTCGTGATTGCCACGCAGGCGTTCTGCAAATGCGGTTTGAAATGCCAAGTATGCCAAGTTACACATTTTATATAAATGTGTTTTATTATGTAAAATAAGAGAATTTGAACTGGTAATAGGAGGTGGATAGTTACTGTTATTCACAGGGGCACGAAACATCAATCAGAGCTGGTATTTGTGCTGATTTTCATCTGTGTATTACTCTCGTTCATCTATAGCGGTTCCTCGTCAGCTCGGGGATACCCGACGCGAGCCTCCACCTTCACTTCTTCCATCTCGACAGAGGAGCTGACCCACGACCACACCTCTCTGGACTCGGTGGCCGACAGCGGGCGCGGCAGCTGGACGTCCTGCTCCTCCAACTCCCACGACTCCTTCCAGAGCCTCCCCACCTCCTCCTGCCGGCCCTGGGACCACGGCATCCACGGCCACCCGCTTGCTCTGTCCCACTTCAAGCACACGCAGATGACCCGGCCGATAGCGGAGGCCGAGGCCGCCGGGCCCATGTGGGCGAGCGACGGCGGTGCCAGGCAGCACTCCAGAGACTCGAGTTCAGACCTGTCCAATCAGTGCCGGCAGAGCTGGGCGTCGTCCGGCTCGCTCTCGGACACCTACGAGGGGAATTACGGGACGATAAAGCGGCGAAACACCTCGGAGCACCCCTCCTCACCAGCCAAAGAGGAAGGAGGGCAAAGCACAGACCCTGCCTACAAAACGGTGACATCAAGCACAGAGAAGGGCCTGATAGGTGAGGGAACAGCTTGCGAGTTTGATTCCCTGTAAGCACAGCACAGAGTAGCAGTGGTCAGGAGAAAAAGTTGAGAAAAAGAAGAAAATACGCTCTGCCATCCTAGATTTGCTTGTGAGGTTATAGACTTTGATTTTTTTTCCCCCCAAATCTTTCTTGGTGCCAAACCATATTTTGATTTAAGCTCCAGTAAACAGCTTGAATTTGCTGCACTTTGATAAGAATGAGTCCGAGCTCATTCTTATCACTGTTAGCTTTCTATCCTCTCCAGAGTCAATTCCTCTTTTTGGATCTCCTGCTGTGCTAACACGATAGCCGTTTACTATCATAAGGATAGCAAAACGTCTTTTTTAAGCAATTTTTAGGACAGATTTTGAGTCGTTGGTGTGGATTTTAATTGACAGCAACTGTGACAATCGATTAATCGTTCTAGTCGGCCACTCTCGCCTGCATCACCTCAAATGTGAGAATTTGCTATTTCTTTTCTTAGCTCACAATAAATATCAGATCATCACGATGGGCATTTCCACTGTTATAAGAACCAAGCGATTAATCGATTGATCTGGGAATAACCGACAAACTAATCAGTGCTGAAGTCAGTTCTCAGTTGCAGTTCCAGTTCTGTCTGTATTCTGCAGCCATCCATCTCATCTGTTGTGTTTTTCTTTTCATTTTTGACACACTGTGGTGCATGTGTAGCTGCCTGTTGTGTTGGTGACATCGCATTGATTTAATTTTCCCATTATTTTTTTTTTTCTTTTGTTTTTACCCTCTGCACACCCTCCCCCCCTCTCCCTGGCGACCTTTTCGCCTCCTCCTCTCACTCCTCATCCCCCCCTCTTTTCTTCGGTCCATCCCCACCCTTTTTCTTTTTGATCTCCACCTGCATCCAGTGTATTGTGTCACCTCCCCTGCCAAGGATGAGCGTTACCGAGCTCCCCCTCCCACCCCTCCAGGCTACCAGGGCCTGGCCCTGGGGGACCTCGGCCTCGCAGACGGAGTAATAGGTGGGCCAGGAGGGCACGTCCCCAGGCCTCCTCACCTCAAACCTCCGGACTACAGCGTGGCGTTGCAGAGGAGCAAACTCCTGCAGAGCCCCGGAGCTGCCGGCAGTCTGGCTGAGGCACGCAGGCTGGCGGGTAACCTTCACCTTCAACACCAAGACGCACGGACAGCCGGGCCCACGCCGGGCCACTCCAGACCGCCAAGCATCTGCCACCCGCCACAGGATCTGGCTGACAGTGAGGATGGTAGGAAACTAATCAGAATTGATTCTTTTCTGTAGAAAAGAATTGCAAAGACATCATGTGATAGAGAAACTTTAGGCTACCATGTGAACATGAGGTATATATATTTATCTTCTCTTTTCCAGATGAGCAAGTCTCAGCGGTGTAACGGCACAAACCGACGGACCAAGTCGCGTTGATCCGGCTTTGGACTAAGCCAGTCAGCTGGTTGCCGTCAACTGTCAGAGCACATCGTCCGAGCCCCTCCCAAGGCCCCTTGTGACGTCACCGCAGACCACTCGTGAACCTGGCCAGTCACTCAGGTGACCCCTGTCCAACTCCCGGGACTCACACAAGCACCTCTTTTTAAACTCGTTTCAGAAATCAAAAGAAGAAAACAGAGACTTTGGATACTTTTTAAAAACTCTGTACAAAGCAGGAAGGCGCTGTGATGGGATCACGCCGCCGTAGATAGACTTAAAAAAACCTACAAAATAAAAGAAGGAAAGAGTGACAATAAGGACGCATCGTGCGACGAAGTCAGCCTCCTCAGAAACAGACCGTGTACCTCCATTTTGCGCTTCAAGCTCACTTTTTGTGTTGTTGTTGATTTTTTTTCTTTAAATTAAAATCTTGTACAGTGGTTTAGATTATTTTTTTTTTTGTAAAAGTGTTAATTTTTCTTCTTTAAGTTGCATCTCTGAGCTTTTATGCGAGGATGGTGAGGACAAAAAGGGACGGAAAGTAGTCAGCAGCGTCGTGGACAAACATGAACTCACGGGGGTGTTTTTTTTTTTTTTTTTTTGTGGCTCTTCTCATTTTATTTTGACGTTTGCAAGATTGTCGTCCGCTCCAATGGAGATGAATGTGAAACAAAGAGACAAGCTTTGGCACTGATGATATTAATTTACGCATGTGACACCAGATTCCACATGAACAAAGCAAATGCACAGAAAAACCCGAATAAAAATACACAGAACAGTTGCAGTACTTAAACTTCGACTGCATCGGAGGTCAGAAAAGCCCCTCAGGAGCCCGTTACCTTTTTCTTTCCCACGCTCCCTCCTTAGGTGGTGACAAATGAGAAATCAAACCCGCGGAACAACGGAAGGCACGTCTGTTCATGTTTAGCGCTTATTGTAGTTTGCTGAGCTTTACAGGGGGAAAAAAAAGACAAACTGCAGATCTCAGGCAGTTCCCCGTGGCTGCGTGTTGCACTCCCCACCGCCAGCCGCTTCTCTTACTGCTTGTTTAGTCTGTCGCGAGGTACTTTAGCGGCATGCTGCCTCCTGGATGTTCTATAAAAACTGTATCATAACTTGATTCTAATGAGCTGAAGAACAAATGACTTGCTGCTTACCGTAGAATAATAAAAATGTGTTGTTATTTAATTGCAGCAGCTATAATAAAATGATAAATTAGCACTGTGTGGCCACACGATTTGCATGCATATATATATATATATATATATATATATATATATATATATATATATATATATATATATATATATATGCACACACACCAAAATCACGCTGGTGTGCATAAAGACAGTGTTTACACCAGTGCTTACACATTTTGTTTACAGTGTTTATTAGACTAGTTGTCTATTGAATTACAAGCTGAGTGTTAGTGCAAACACTCCAGGTTCGGCCGACCTTGTAAATGTGTTAATAATGCAGCAGGAATATGCAGATGCAGCATAAATTTGGATTATGTGCTCACAGTGTACCTCTCGTCTCTCATCTCTTTGTTTTTTTTGTTCTTTTGTTTTCTTCCTATTTAAAAGCGCGAGTGTCGCAAACAAGTCGGCGAATATTTTAAGGCGTAGCTCGCACCTTCGTTCTGTGTCCATAGTGTGTTTTGTAGACTATTTAAAGAGGATGTGCTTGAAAATTGTCTATTTGTATTGAAAACAAGAAGCAAATTTGTACATGCAAACGAAAAATGTTTTGGTTTTTTTCCATTTGTGCTTTGATTTTTTTCCTCCGCAGTTCGGCAGGGGTGTAACTGGAATTAGATGCTCTTCTCCTTCTGCTGTTTGTCGCACGCTCTGTGACGCTTCTTTTGTTTTGCCACACAAAGACTTGAAATGATTGATGCTAATATACACATACACACACACACACACACACACACACACACACGGCATATACATACGAAAGTATACATATATATTTTTTGTTGTTTCTTTGCCATAAATTAATGTTATGATGACAGAAGAGTCGTGTATAAAGGCTATTTTTGAATATTTTGTTATGAGAAATAACACAAGGTGGTGATTGTCCTGTTTTTTCTTTTTTTTCAGCAGGGCAGGAGTCTTTTAAGGAATTTTTATTTTCTCCCCTCTGTTTTGTTTTTTTTTTTTTTTTGAAGTGCCATTTCTGCTCTTTCAGTTTAATTGCTGCTGTGTTTTGGGATATGGCAGTGTGTGAGTGTGTGTGTTGTGGAATTATATATTTGTGAGGCTGGGATCAACATTTTTTTTAAATCCCATTTCCATTCAGTCTGGGATGCTGCACATAAGGACAAACTCAACAAAAGCCCTTCTTAGTTTGCGGTTTTGCTTTGATTGCTTCTGCCTGCAGAAAGGTGGCCCCCTTGTGAGTCTCTCGCTGCCAGTTTCACGACACGAGGCGAGTTCTTTCCCTCTCAGACACGATGATTGAAATGAGGGTTTTTTTGTTATAATATTCCTCTCTGTTTGAATTGAACTGAACAAGCTCTGCTGTGACGCCTTGTGTGGTGTAGGGTCTCTCAGCCCCGTCAGCTCAGCAGGACTTTAAACTTTTAACCCTCTCTCCTCACTTTACTCACTCGGCTCCTCTAATGGATTTCCCTCCACTGCACCTACTGTGACCCTCACCCGGGTTCCTTTTTCTTTGAAACTTTGAAACAGACTGTCAGAAACTGACTGCTCTCTTTTTTTTTCACCTTTTTTTTTTTTTTTTGCACAAGATCCCTGAGATTCTTAACCACAAATCAGTATTATTGTTCACCATTGATTTTTCTTTTTTTTTTTAAATCACAGCAGCAGCTTGTATTACTCCCAATAGTTTTCCAAAATGATACAAATGGCTAGATTTCAATAAAAAAGCATCTCAGTGCTCCTAATTGCATAAAACTGGAGGAAGGCACATGCCACCTCCTTCACCTGGAAATACCCCTCATCGTTTTAGCCCCGCCCCCACCTCGTCTCCTGCTGTGGAATGCAATAAGAGAGATGTGAATGTGTTTTATGTCGACGTCTTTTGGCATTACAGCAGAAATGCACAACAATAAGCTTAAATGTGGTGAGTGAGCTGCACAATCTGTACAAAGAGGTATTAACTCGGTCTGTGGCTTAAAGTTTGCTTTTGTCTCACACTTAATAGCTGTTGTAACTTATGTCTTTTAGAAAGACAACTTGATTTTGCTTGTACGCTTTTTATGTATTTTTTACAAGTGTAAATAGTTGTTCTATTTTTGTTTAAGAGAATGTTTAAAAAAAGGAAGAATATGAATTTGGACAATGAATAAAATGTTAAGAAAGAATTGTGCGTTTTCTTTTTGGCACTGAAAAGTCACAATAGACATCACACCCTTAAGGTCTTCCAAACTGCACTACATCTCCTAAGAGCCCACTCAACAGTTGTTCAGGTATTTCACTCTGGAAAGATTTAACAGGATCAAGCCAAATGCAGCTACGGTAATATTTTTGGTGTAGGTTCCACCTTCTTTTGTACTTGACCCGACCTCTCCTAGTGCTGCTCAGATGTCCTTGCTGCTTCTCGGCCTTCTGCTGCGTTAAGCACGCCATCAGATGTGAGCGGGGCAGAGAGCAAGGTCGGGTTCCTTTTATTGCTCATTAAAGGTTTAGTGTCACACAGAGGTGCATGCTGGTTTTTATTGATTTATTTTGATACTGTAGTGGTCTGCGTCTTTGAGAATTCAGCTCAGAAGATAATTAACTTGTAAAGCACAGTAGCTGAAAAGCACTACGAGGTGGTGCCTCGCTTCCTTTCAGTTACGTTTAATACGATCAGCATCTACACTCGCTGGCCATGTCTGCTGCTTGTTAAAGCAAACGTCTAATCAGCCAATCCCACAGCAGCACCTCGACACATTTAGGCTTGTAGAGATGGTCAAGTCGATGTGCTCAGGTTCAAACGGAGCATCAACATGGAGATGAGTTGATTTGCGTGACTTTGAAAACGGCTTGGTTCTTGGTGCCTTACGGGCAGAATCTGCTGATCTTCTGGGATTTTCTTGTATAAACGTCTCTAGTGTTTACAGAGAAGTCTGAGAAACAAAGTATCCTGTGAGCAGCAATTTTCTGAGTGAGAATAGTTTGATCACAGAGGTCAGACTGCAGGAAGGCAACATTAATTAAAATAACCACTTGTTACAAACCATTATAGAGGAAGAGCATCTCTAAACACATAACACAGTGATCCTTGAAGCAGTTGGGCTACGGCAGCAGAAGACCACACCAGGTGCTGCTGCTCCCAGATAAGAACAGAAAACTGAGGCTGTGATCTCCACAGGCTCACCAAAATTATGCATTTGTAGATTATAAAATGTTGCATCATTTCTGCTGTGGCATTCGAATGATATAGTCAGTATTTGACATAATGATGGATATCTGTTGTCATAATCTATCTTGTATTAACAGTTCAGGCTAGCAGTCATGTAGGGGATTTTTTCTTTTCCTTTTTGGGCCCCTTGATGGGGGGCAAGAGACCTACTTCCAACTACTTACTTCAGACTTCATGGCTCAGTTTGTGCTCTGACATGTACTGTCAACTACGGACCCTTATATAGACAGGTGCGCGCCTTTCCAAATCATGTCCCATCAACTGAATTTACCAAAGGTGGACTCCAATCAGGTTGTAGAACCATCTGATCAGTGGAAACAGGATGCACCTGAGCTCAATGCTCAATTTGAGTGTCAAGGCTGTGAACACTGGTGTTCATGTTATATAGTTTTGTTTTTTAATTTCTAATCAATTTACAAGAGTTTCAAGCAATCTTTTTTCACTTTGTCATTAGAGGGTAATCTGGGCAGAATTTTGAGATGGAAAAATAAAGTTAATCCATTGAAATAGGGTGTAAGATGAAAAGAACAAGTGAAAAGTTGTGATTTCTTTCAGTAGAAAGAAAGGATAAATAGGTTCACTTTTATGACCAAAAAGGACAAATTCAAGTGATGCTGGGTAAACTTTTGCTTCTGTGATAAAGTTAGAATGATGCGTAATGGAGACGGGGTTAGCCTGGCGGGAGGAAAAGTGTGTTAACCAGCATGTTCAAAGAGCTCAACTCTCCACTTCAGAGAGAATATTCCACAACTACAAGAAAAGTGAAAGTTCAGCTTCAAGAGGGATTCAGCTAGAAATCAGCTGGTAAAATTATACAGCTTCAATTATACATCACAAAAGGGCGAAAGAGGCAGGGAAATAAATGTGGAAAAACGGGGAATACTGGGTCTTGAAATAAGTGTGGCCTGCATGCACGTGCTCTGGTGTGTGTGTGTGTGTGTGTGTGTCACACCTCTCCTCTGTTTTGACTTTGAAGTTGTGACTTTGTCGGCAGAGGAAGCCAAAAGCAGGAGGTGGGAAAACTGAAACTTTACCACCTGAGGGTTGTGCGCACACATGGGGGTGGCTTTTAGCATATTCCTGTCTAAATGAAAATTTGTGAAGCAAAACAGTTTGGAAAATATTCTGTCACCTGTACAGTCTCAGCACTGCCCTTGAGCATGTCTATATGTGTGTGTGTGTGTGTGCACGCGCATTTTCTCTCACATACATAAATGAAAAATAAGTTGGATTTCCTCGTGAGTCATCAACCTTTCATGTCTTGTTTTTTCTGCATGATTGCTTAAATAAACTGTTCATATGTCCAACTTTTTTTTTTAATCTTCAAATAACCTTCTCTCCACTAACTTTGAGGCCTTAAAGGAGGGACTTCCTGTCCCTCTTTCAGGACCTCTGTCTCGAAAGAGGCAAAAAGTAGTTTATCATGAACAGTTTGCAATGCAGATCTATGTACGGAACCAGTAGCAGAGTAGGAGTCGATGCCCTCGGGAAAAAGTTAAATAGGTAAACATTTTGTGTTGATTTATTACAGTTATCAATTAAATTACTGAATGGTAATAGGTGAAACTGTTGATTTTGTGATGAGTATGTGTTATCATATATCTGATGTTCCCCTCATTTGTCCAAGATATATTTTTTCCCAGGGGAAATGATAATGGCTAATCAACCGATCAAATCAATTTACCATTATGTCATTTTAATATATTCTTAGTTTGTTACCAGTACTTACCAGGAAAAAATTAATATTGCTGGAATTCAATGAGCTTTTTGGATAGCTAGGTGCTTGAATTTTAAACAAAAAGAGGTATGTCGAATCCTTTTGTCTATATAGTGTATAATTAATCTTTTGAACCAGTGTCGAGGATTTAGTAGCTCACTGCATTTCACAGGTTAATGTGTGCAAACTGGCTTTCAGTTATCACGTCGAAGTAATGAGGATGGAGGCCTTGACCTTCAACAGCTCAAGCATGCTACTGGCGGTGACATCATGCTTGAAATCTTAGACACTTAATTGTTAATCAGTCACTGCAGAAAGGTTTTACCGTGACAGGGAGTTTGGTGGAGTCGCCTACACCACCACCAGAGCTTATAAAGCTCCTCTCACAGGCTCAGAACGTCACATATTATTGTTATGTGAAGGACCTTGTTAGCATGTGTTGGTCCACTGTTGCAGAGGTTTGATGGGCTACAGTAAAATTTAATCAAAGGTCAGTGAATAATCAGCAATTTTCTGTCTGAAAGGAGGCAACATGCAGCAGGGTCGTCGCCATATTTCACCTTCTTGTTCTTCACCTGCTCAGACGTCAAGAATAAATTCATTCCTCATAAATCTTGTGCTTTCGCCAGAATCATGCTCGATTTTATTTTCAGATATATGTATTTCATCTGCTACCTTTCTTCTTTTGATTCCGCTTCTACCACAAAGGTGAGATTCTGCTCAATTAGCAGCTTCTCCTGTTGATCGCTCGCGAGACCTCGACCTGTGAATGTCAACACAGTCGCTACACTCACTGGTGTGTTAACGAACTTTGTGCAATAAAGCCTCATGTTTCATAATGAAGACACGAAAATAAATATCTGACAGTTACAGTTTCACAAAATTCAAAAGAGAAGGGGAAAAGTCTACACTGCCGGACCATTCAAGGAGCTCTGCGTCACGTTTTGAGGTGACGCTCTCCAGGGTCGCTTTGGCCATTTGTCATCGGTCCTCAAGGCATTGTGCAGCTTGTAAAAAAGGGTTAAGGTCAGTGTCCTTGCATCTCACTGTCCTCAGCGATGTCAGCAGTGCAGCACAGATAAATGACCTGACAAGCCCGCAGACTGTAACCCAGTGTTTAAAAGGTCACAAGTAATCCGTCAAGCCCCCCTAACCCTTTTTTTATTATCCGATTTACCTCTTTCATGACATTCAGGCGCTGGTGTGGTTTACTCGAAACCTCCTGAGGTGAAATGTTCACTCTTGATGATCACCTCAGACTTGGCGCTGTTATGCCCCACTTTTTAAACTTCTCAAATCAACAAATAAAAGAGCTATTCAGAATATAACAATGTGGCATATGGTCCGACTGATCCTCCAAAAAATCCTCCCCTTTTTTCTTGAAACACAAGATTTTCTAAATCCCTCGCACAGCTGCAGCCTCTTTAACACCTCAGAAGGAGCTTTTAAATATTTTATTTCAATATGCAAGTTTCATCTGATATTACAGTGCAGCTGTAACTATTATGTATTCTTCATCCACAAGCATTATACAGCCTTCCCTGTTTTATATTTCTGAAGATAAAAGCAGGAAAAACATTAATATTTAAAAGAGTTCAAACAACAGGGCCGACTCCGATGGCCATGATCCTTTTCTCTGCTGCTGTTCCACCGAGAGCCATGAGGGAGCAGTGCTGCATTACAGGAAAGGCTCCCTTCACAATAGCACAACTTCAGACCAATGGGTAAAATTTGTGAAAGGTGGCTATCCTGTTAAGGTGAATATTATTAACACACAGTCTACATTACACATTACGCTATTGCTTTTTGTTCTGATGCTGCTGAATACCGCTTCCTAAAGAGTCCCGACACTCATATATACTGAGATTTAATTGTTTTCAATACGTAGCTGTACGTGTGTGTGTGAGGACATTTGCATTAACGTAATTGTGAGTGTGCAGAGTGTGTGTTTGAATAGATTCGTGTCATTCTATGTATTTGATTAGGTCTGTGTGTTTGTGCATGTGTGAGTTTGTTTGGCAGTGAGAGAAGTCTTTAGGGAGTGGAATCTGTACTCCCCAACTGTGCCGCTGCACATAAGTGCCTCGTCATCATCATCATCATCATCATCATCATCTCCTTAACCAGCAGAGTGATCCATCTACGCAAATGCATAAATAAACTTTGCTGCTTGCTTTCTCTTTCTCCATGTTCTAAATTTACAAGGTCATATTTAAAATCGTGCCTCTTCCTGTCATCCTCCACACATGCAAACATCATTACTCTGGAACAGAAGGTGAGCTGTAGTTCATATCTTCCATTGTCCTTTTTTAAGCAAGGTTGGCACAGGATTAGTCTGGAAAAATGGTGTCATTCTGGCAGCCGTGATTAACCCCCGATTACTGAATCAAGAAATGGCTCAAATAAAACCTGTATGATAAAGTGAAGTAGGCAACACATCATGCCACAATCTAAAGAAATTGATATCAATCAGTCTGGAATGGGTTACAAAGATATTTCCAAGGCTTTGTGAACCACAGAGAGAGATTTTATCAACAAATAATGAAAACTTGGAATAGAGGTGAATCTTCCCAGAAGTGGCCGGTCTACCAAAATTACTCCAAGAGTGCATTAACTGCTCATCCAGGAGGCCACAAAAGAACACAGAACAACTTCAAGTCAACTCAGTTCAATTTTATTTATACGGCACCAAATCACAACAACAGTCGCCTCAAGGAGATTTATATTGCAAGCCACACCCTACAATAATACATACAGAGAAATACCCTACAATCATATGAGCCCCTATGAGTAAGCGCTTTGGCGACAGCGGGGAGGAAAAACTCATTTTTAACAGGAAGATACCTCCAGCAGAACCAGGGTCACGGAGGGGCGGCCATCTGCCGCGACCAGTTGGGGAGAGAGAACAACAATAACAACAACCTAGAACTGCAGGACTCTGTTGCCTCAGTTAAGGTCAAAGTTCATGATTTATCAATAAGAAAGAGACATCATACCAACAGTTAAACATTATGGTTGCAGTGTGATGGTCTGGGGCTGCTTCAGGACCTGGATGCCTTGCTGTCACATCCAACAATCAGTTTTGCCTTAAAGCTCAAGAACACCTGGGTTTTGCAACAGGGCAATGATCCAAAACACACCAGGAAGTTCACCTCTGAATGTCTCGAAAAACAAAATGAAGATTTTGTAGTGCCTGGGCCGAAGTCTGGACTTAATTCAGACTGACCTTAACCCAACTGTTTGCGGTCAATTGCACAACCCACAAGACCAGGAAGGGTTGAGTATGTTTTTTTTCTTTAATAAATGTAATTTAAAGCTGTATTTACGGTTTATTTTTGTGTAATTTTAAAATTCGTTTGAAACATTTATGTGTGACAAATAGGAAGAGGCCAAATATTTTTTTCCCAGCACTGTAAACATATTGTGGATCTGTTTAACCATCCCATCCAAACTCTTGACCTTCTCCTTCTCATCGCAATCATTTGGCTCGCTTCATTATCAGAAAGTGCCTTCTAGCCACTTTTCCCTCTCAAGTAGATGCTTCCTCTGCATGAGTTGCTCACACTTTGCCATGTTCGTGCACGGAAACACACATACAGTGAACTCAGATTCGAATGGATCTTTTAGAGGAAGCAAGTGGAGAGTAGTGAAGGGTGAAGGGAAATGGAGAGAGACTAGAGGGGAAACACTGAAGGAAGGGGGAGATGATAGGACTTGATTTGTCGGTGTGCGTCCCTGTGTGGTCAGACAGAGGCGTCTGATGCAGAAATAGATGAAGAAAGAAGCAAAGGACAGGAAGAGAAGCAGATTTTTTTTTTAAAGGTAAAGAATGAACAAGAGTGCAATCATTCTTGTCACTGTGTGATTAGTTTGCACCAAAAGGTTTTTGGATGAGGCAGGAGAAAAGAAACCTTGAAGTGTTTAAAAAGATGTTTCTACAGTCTGACCATTTGGCAGGCACCTCTGTTGTAGCATACTTGCCCTTTAAGCCAGCTGCATTTGGAAATGCATCATTTTCTTTCCATTTGGCTCCTCTGTGCACACTAGGTTGGCATTTGTGACACCAAAAGAGTGAGACTTTCAAAAGCTGTCTCCAGAGCGGATACCTCAGGGACCTGTGATCAGCTGCACTGACATTTAAAATGTGTAATTAAAGAGGAAATTGGAAGAGACTAAAGGTTGACCTACCTTTCAACCAACCAGCTGGCTTCACATGCAGGCATGCATGTCTGTGTGAGCTCTCTGATTTACAGTTACAGCTCATTGAGTAAGTAAAATACAGCTACTCTAAAGTTGTAAAATTCCCTATTTAAAAATCTGCTTAAAGAATAAGATGAAAGCAGATGCATTAAGCTGTGTTTTGGGCAACTGCCAATTTTTAATAAAACACATTTTTTAAATGGGTGACTGAAGACTTTGGATAGTTTAAGCCTAAGATGGGAAAGCGACAGGTAAAAGAAGCAGAAGCAGCAGAGAGAAAATAGAGAATGAGAGACATAATCGAGAGCGAGAGAGAGAGATGAAGGGAGAGAAAGAGAGGCTGAGAAGGAAAATCTAAATGCCCCCCACTGAGGAAACTGGGGAAAAGCCACAGAGAAATGGATGAGAGAGGTGACGGGGGGTACTTAGTGGGAGGCCCCTCCTTTGAACTTTACGTCAAGAGAGAAAGTGCAGGAACGAGGGAGAGAGACAGGAGGCATGAAGGCATCTCAAAGCAGATTAAAGACAAGCGATCACAACGGCGTTAAAAAGGAGAGAGAGAGAAAGTAGTGACTATATATATATATATATATATATATATATATATATATATATATATATGTATATATACACACACATAAAGAAGACACTTCTGCAACTCCAGCAAAAATGGGAGAGGAGAGGAGAAGAGAGGAGACTGAAGGTCTAACCTCCTCCGGTGCCTCTGAGCTGCAGCCAGGTCTTTGATCCTGCACTTCATTTTAACTCCACTGTAGGAGACCCTCCCAGTCTGATGCACGGGATTAAAGGTGCATTCCTGAATTTATTACACACAGGAGTTGTTATTCACACAGATTCACAAGTAGTTTCAGCTGGAAGTGACCTGCATTGCCTGTAAGAGGCCATGACAGTAGCTGTTACATCTACTGGTTAGAGTTTGGGTTCACCTCTACTGACAGTCATCTCTCCCTTTGTTCCTCACAAGTGTTGTAAAAGCGAAACATGGAACAAGTTTAGAAAAAAAAATTTTTTTTTTAGGCCAATACCGATATTTGTTGATTTGAAAATTCGACTTAAAGGCCGATATAGATGAAACAAGTAGGTTTCCCTAAAGTTTGCTATGTATAATCATTTTGTTATAGATAAGTCAACATGCCATTGCAGTTTAATAACATTTTATAGTCACAAAAAGTTGTGGATTACTTATTGACACTGTATCTGCTCCAATCAGCTTATTGTTGTTTTTGTGGTGTTCAAAACACGTGTCACCAACAGGGAAATTGCAAAGTGCCCTCTGCTGGACAAACTATGCAACTTCAACACTCATAACACGGTTGAAGGTGTTTGTTCTCTTTTCCTCTTTACCTTTAAATGTTCAAGTTTTGCTATTTGTTCAAACAGTGGCGGATAAGTTTGGCTTTTATCCCTTTCAAATGCCTCATGTCAAGTAAATGAATGAACGTACAGTTTTCCCACTCGAGCAGCTTCGCTTATTTCATTTTCCCAATAGCTTTAGGTGTGAGGGGGTTACAAAAGATGGCCGAGTCTTACTGTGGACCAATCAGAAGGTTTAAACATTTGCACCTTAATTAATTGGGGATACAATGACAGAGAGGCATGAAAGAGAAGCTCAAACCATGCTCACTTTCTCACATCCACAGCTGGCCGATCACTATGTGAATATAATCTATAGGAAACCATGTCAGACAGCTGAAGCATCATCTGGCATTAGTGTTGTTTTCATGGAGCATGCAGCAGATGGAAACGCTGTATATGAATCACAGAAATGACTAAGACAGGTCACAGTGTGCAAAAAACCAGTTAAGCATCTTCAGACTTTGCCCTGCTCTTGAGAAACACACAAAATCCATCTTTTTTCCTCTCCTGCTTGACCATTTCTTTGAAGACAGCAAATTGATTCTTGAGCCATCCCACAGAAAAAATAAAAATAAAATCAAGGTTATCAAAACATACCTCAGCTTTAAAGCAAATTCTCCTCTCCTGCACTGACCCATCGTATGTGTCCTCACAGATGACTGGCCTTATTCTTTCTGAAGTATCCTCTGCTTTATCTGAGCTTGAAAGTATATCTAATAATCCCAAACCTTAAATAGTTTTCATATTGAACTGTTCGCGTTTAGTGCAGTAAAATGTATGTTAATATAAATATATGTTTTTTTTCTCTTTTAGCACGGTGGATCAAAATCATCTTACATGAATGCACAGCATGTATTGGCATCAGATTCTAGTTGTTTCTGCAGCAGGGGCTCTTGTTTTCTTTGAAGTGCAGTAACGATAAGGGACCCGGCATCGAAAGCTTTGCTTTCACAAGATTAACTTCAACATAAAAGTTCTCGGCGAGCTCACTGGCTGTGTCATTGAGAAGCCGTTCATATTTCTCAAACATGTTCACTGGGCGTAATAAAGGAAGATTTGCCTGGTGCTGTTGAACATTACCATATACAAGCTAAAATCTTCCCATTACTTAAACTGCACTTAAAGCACTTTTATACTCTTTTTCCCCTCAGTGATCCTGGATAATGAGGCTCCTACAAACTAATAAAAGAATAATAAAATGTGACAAATTGTCTTTGCTGTATGTGGCAAAAAATGCTCTGGTCCTTTTGTGTGTGGAAAGACAAAAAACAAACAAACAAAAATAAACTCACCAGGACTTTTTAAGCATATATGACAAACATTTTTTATTGCAAAATATAGTTAAATTACTTTAAAATATGTATGTTCTAAAAACCAAAACAAAAAAGACAGGATAATCCACAAACCCATGAGTGATGTCAGGGTGGGTACATCAGCCATTTATTATAGTCTTTATTATGCAAATAGAAAGTACATAAAAGTTGTTTTTTTACAACTAATAGATGGAAAATCTGTGGCTTGATGTTAAATTCAGGCATGTGTACATGAACCTCTTCAGAGGACGAAATTCAGCATCAGAAGCAGGCAAGATGCAACTCAAAGCACTCCTTTAATAATGGTTTATGAAGTGATGCACAAGGCAACAGGGACCACACGAGGACAAATTAAAATATGTTTCAACAAAGAAATAAAGACTGAGACTATATATCCACACATAGATGCACAGAGGGCAATGAAAGAGAGGAAAACAGGTGGGGAACAAAGAACAGGCGAGTCTAATTAAGCGAATCCATTCAAAGAAAGTAAAACAAAACACAGATGACAGGGAACTCCAAAATAAAACAGGAAGTAACGCAGCTGGAAAACATCTCACAGAGAAAGTGACATTAGTGCTAAATTAATGACCTGACTATATATCATTCGTTAACCTTTAAAGCAATTTGAACAACTTTCTGTGCTTGTTAGCATAAAATGTAAAATATAAATACATCTAAGAATCCAAATTTAATGAACTGTTGATATTAACCGATTAAATGAAAACAGGAAAAATGCAGCGAAGGAATAAATCTGTCATCGTTATTCAACTAATTCATTTGCGCCGGTCTTATTACAGATGAAAGTGAGAGTCATTAGGCCTCAAACTGCTGTCATTCACTATCACAGTAATTTTTCCTTTTTCCTCCTCACAGACAGGTGTGAAACTGACAGGACGCAGCTGAAGTGAAATAATGAATCACGCTGACAACACATTAGGTTAACATAAGCATAGCAACGAGTGTCACACCAAACCAGCGTCCTTCTAGCGTCTCGGATAAAGACTCTGACTGAACATAATGACAGTGAAAGCCAGCGAGTGAGCAAGAGAGAAAGAAATCTTCACTTTTTCAGTCACGTCAGCTCATTTTCACCAATCTTTGGACCCCCCCCCCCAAAAGCAAACAAAAAAAAGCCCAGAAGCTTCCATGAGGAAGAACACAGAGTGCTTTGATAATATTATTGTGACACCAGATGTTAGTCAGTATAATCCATGTTTGTTTTGTACCGTAGGCTATTTGATATTAAAAAATGTCAGTAAACATTCTCCCATTTGGGGGACAGTAAAGAATGACTCTTAGTATCAGTTGTGGCAGGATTCAGCTTTGATACTCACATTGCATTGTCTCTGTAGCTTTGCAGTCATCCAGGTCATGGTAGTCTTAACAGCTTGAAAAAGGAAGTCACCTGGACGTCTTTAAGTTTGCAAAGACATTTCACCTCTCATCCAAGAGGCTTCTTTCGTTATAAAAACAAAGGGTGGAGATTCTCAGGCACTGAGCCCAATGTTTGGGTTTTCCTCTTTGGAAGTTGTTGTTGACTGAGACAAGGTTTGAGTGGGGGTCGAAGCACCTGGAAAAGGACCTCAAGGCCTCATTGTAGGTGGATGGCGGCATCATAAGTCAGCTCTTCAGTGTTGTGCCCTGTGTTTGTGGAGTGGCTGTTTGATTTCTCCAATGCAGAGGTCCGAGCACTCCTCGCTCATCTTCAAAGAATACACTGTGTTGCTTTGCTTGCGTTTGGGAGTTTTGTCCTTGGGATGAACCAGTTTTTGTCTGTGGGTGTGACTGGGTCTGAAGTGCACCAGGATGTCGTGCTTGAAGAATAGTCTCCCGAGTTTCCCTGACAAACCTGCTACATACAGGATGACATTGTTGTTCTGTTTATCATTCTGTTTCTCCCTAGTTGGTGTCTGACCTTCTTTCCTGTGCATCTCCGCTGATTTGATGAAGGCCCCACTGAGATAACCACATATTTTAAGAGCAGTCTTTACATTCCTTTTCCCTCCTTCTGCCTTACAGGGAATGTTTTCTGTCCGGTGTTGGAGGGTCCAAGTTTGTGTTTCAGAGGGTGGTGGGAGTCATAGAGTAGGTACTGGTCTGTGTGTGGGCTACCAGGAAACTCACATTATTCTCAGTGAGCGCTGCACAGTCCACAGTGGTAACCTGTAGTCCTTGGTATCCTCCCTGATGAACTTTATGTTTGGAGCCACTGAGTTCATATGATCAGTGAAGGCTTCTACTTACTGGGTTTTGATTTTGACCTCGGAGTAACCCACATATCTGTACCACTAGGTGACTAGGTGCTATCTCTTTGAAGGAGCCCAGAGCTCTGCTTTCCAGTTCCTCCATGAATAAGTCAGGTATAATGGGTCACATTGGGTAGCCCATAATGCATTTGCACTTTTGTCTGTAGAAAACCTTTCTGCATTTGAAATATGTGGTGTTGAAGTAGAAGTATAGCAGGGTGCAAGTATGTTCAGTGGTAAAACTCGCTGTAGTCATTTTCTGAGAGCCTCCACTGCTTCGATTATAGGTACACAGGTGAAAAGTTACGCTGTCCTTTGATGTCATCTAAGTTTGCAGATCTTGTTGGTTCACTTGGTTTTTGATGTGACAATGTGTTCCCACAGGTGGGTCTAAGATAGTGGTGAGGTGTTTGACAATGTTGTAAATGGCTGAGATTATGCTGCTAACAATGGGTCTTAGTGGGACTTCATAAGTGTATATTTACAGGGTGTAGTTTCCCCAGGGTGAAAGTAGTTTAGTGTTTCTGCCATGCTATGATGATGCATAGTGGCCATGTAAATACTGCGGTTCTGCTTGCTTTCCAGTGTTGTGCTGTACTTATTTGCATGCAGGGACTGACAGGTCAGTCTGATGATAATATTTAAGCTGCCTTTTGGCGTAACTGTGCACTTTAAAAAAATAGTTCATCATTATAACCAAAAGCAGTCTATTTCCTCCCCTGCAGTCTCTCTGTCTCATTTAGCTCTCTTTTCAGATATGGCTCCATCCTTTCATTAAAGCATGTGGCCAGTTTAACGTAAGCTTTAATAATACATGGAGGTAAAACCTGTGATATGCTGCTTGCTCTAAAAGCTCCCAAGCTTTCATTTCAGATTAGAACTTCTTTCACAATTTCTGGTGCTTTCAAGTTTGGAAAGTCATTTGTTGAAAATTTAAAGGGGTATGGGAGATGCTGGCATCTGCAATTACAAAAAAGATCCCAACATTAGGACTTTGTTACATGTCGATCTTAGATTCATTTATTTGATACCAGCCTCTAAACTATTTCTTTGCCTCTTTCCCCCCTCTTTCCCTTTAAGGCTGAATAAATGTATGATATGAGTGTGACTTCGGATTGATGGATCCTGAAAGTGCCCGAAGGCAACTATTTCAACTTACAAGTCTTTCTGTGTTCTGCACCCAGCTTTCCTATCATTTGGAAGAAGACACCATCTCACATACACAAGCGCATACATGCATAATGACGCTGGGAGACTTCAACCTTGTTTTGTTTTGGGGGGTTTTTTCCATTGGTTTTCACCACCAATCTGCTTTTGCTGGACCTCCTAGAGATACACAATGACTGCAGTGTGGGTGGGTGTGTGTATCTAACCTAATTTGCCTCAAACACGCTCCCCTCACTGGGAAAGAATTATGTTTTCAGCTGAACCAGGCCTGTGTTGTTAAGATGCAGAGCTCCCCTCTGCTATCCCTTAGTATTGTGAGGAGGGTATAATATGTTGTACCTCATTAGCAGGCAGACTGTGAAATGGTCAGTATGCTGCTTATACCTTAACCACCTGTGTTTATTTTAAGGTAAGATGTGCTTTATTTATCTCCATGCTGCAAAATTTCTTAATGCTCTTTATGTCCGTGTAAGCATCTGTTTGTAAAACCTCTTCATATAGAATCTCAGTTAGCTATCAGGCTGTATTAGTTAGTATGCAGTAGCAGTGGATCCTGATTACAGTGGTGATTGATGCAGCCCTGTACATGATCTTAGAGCTGTCTGCCACAATGGATCAGCCGTTGCTTACATGCTATTTCCTCATCATCTACCACATCCTCTTTCTCCTCTTCTTCCACGTCTTTTCTTCTTCCTCCCACTCCTTGTTTGTTGACTCTTTTCTGTCTGATTCCATAATCTTTGCTCGGAGGAAATGCAAAAACCTTAATGTGATTCATGAGGCAGTGCTTGAGCTCTTGAGTGCTTCTGTGATGGCTCAGGTGGTAGCAGTGAAAACAGTTATGACCTTGCTGAGTGATTAAAAGCCTCTCTTTTACTTCTGAATTCAGTCTATCAAGAAAAATTAATTTACTTGAACTGATTAAAAAAAACCTTATCAAGCAGAAAACTTTGCTTCTCCCTGTCAAATAAATCTGAGGTTTAGACTGTGGCTTTGATAAAAGCCATTTGGAAGATAATTTTGGGAAGCTGGAGCTTTACATGTTTGTATATTTGACTTTTGAATGTGTAATGTAAGTAATGCATTATTATTATTATTATTATTATTATTATTATTACTCCAGTTCTCCTTTTGGACATTCAAAGCTCTTCTTTGGATGTTAGGTGCCTTTTGTTCTGTTCTCTGTTAACAATGCTTCCAGATGGTATTACATGTTGGATCAAAACCAAACTGTGCTTTTTTGCATTCACAAAAGCAGCCCCAAATCATTACAGACCCTCCACCATGTTTTACAGATGACAGATGACTGTAGACACTGTTGTATCTCCCTCCTGATCTCCTCTGTACATATTGAAGAATCAGACAGTTCAAATTTGGATTCATCTCTCCATGATACCTGTTGCCATTGATTTTCAGTCCTGTTCCTGTTCATTCTTTTCTCCTTGTTTTCCTTCCTTAAGATTTGCTTTTTGACAGCTGTCCTTCCACTGAGATCATTTCTGATGAGGCTTCAGTTAACAGTAGATAGCTCTCAGTCGTTCCCCCTCTTTCTTAAGGATATGACTTTCAGATACTGTTCATCTGCTGTAGATAGTTTATTTTAAGGGTTGACATGTCTTCTTGAATGTTTTAAGGATAAACCGCACACCATGCCAAGACATGCCAAGTTTGAAGCTGATAGTTCTTCGGGAATCACCTCTTTGGTACAAAAATCCTATTTTATGCCTGTCAAAGTGTGTTTTATTTTCTAAGAATCATGTTTTATAGATTCAGCTAAAGAAACTGGTTTAGTTTCTGTGTTAGGCTGCTAGTAATAAAGTGCCTAAAAATAAAACTGGTTTAAAACCAGTTCCTTGATAAGTTGTCTTTTATGTGTGAAGACAAGATTAGTTCATCCCTTGTGTTAAGTGTCTTTTTTATGTGTGAATGAGTCACAGGTCAGTTTTAAGTAAATTAAACAAAAAAAATTAAAATTACAGGTACAAGGACGAGACTGAGAATTGATGAAAAGACCTTCAGAAAGCCTGAAAAACTGCTGCTCAAGCCCACTTTAAAACAAGCGTGCCTCATTGTAAGTGTGATTTAAAGAAATGGCTCAAGAGTTTTCTATGGCATTATAGACAAGACATAAAAACAAACACTGAATACAACAGACTAACATATAATTCCACATTTCTAAAGAAAGGTGGTACACAGAGGTATTTATTAACAAAGTCATCCCAAAGTTAAAAAACGGAAAAAGATGGTCAAAAAAGAGACAAACCACATTCTCAAAATATTACAGAATTTTATGGTAGAAGAAGTAAACTCTCTAAACTTGCTTGATGCAGTCCAGCTCGCTGTCAGCTACTTGAAACATTTGACACTGTATATAAAAGGCAAAGGAGACCCTGAACTGTTGAGCAAATGAAATGATATATCAAAGAATAAGAAACATTTCACTTTTAGAAAGATTTGAAGGTTATGCAACACAGTGGTAAACGGGCCCTGCTTCAAGTTTTACAAACATGTTGCCAGCATTCAATTCAAAATGTGAAAACATTTAAAAAACAAAACAAGAAATCTCTATTTTGCTCTATTATCATGGGATTGGGATTGAATGAATTACTAGCATTAACCAACACATGCATTCTGTTTCACTTCTAATTTTGCTTCTTTTATTAAATGGGTTGTAGTAATGTTTATGAATTGACCATGATTACTGTCAATAACATCCATCAATTCAATACCACAGTGATTCACTCATTAAGAACTTTTAATAGTTCTACGGCATAAGAAAGAAGAATCTAGTGGACATCTTGTGACCTGTGCCATTCATTGTGATGCCAAAACACACTGTCACATTCTTTATTTACCTGGTAGCGGTGTTATTGCCATGAAAGTACCTTTATCTACATGTTAAATTTACTGTGAGAGAGGCTTGAAAACTAATCATCTCAGTTCACTCTTACACAGATGCAGTCCTGATGCTAAAGAGCTGTTCAGCATGGTACCAGCACAGACTGTGATCAGAACCTGCCATGAATACGTGATGGTAGGGCAAAAACGCGGGGGATTGGGTGATCTATCAAAGACTTGATGCTCTTCCAAAAAGGAGTCAGTAATGGCACCTCTGATAGGTGTTTCTTCTTTCACCCTTCCTAAGTGTGCGCATGTTTTTATGTGAGACCTTAAAAGGGCAAGTGGAGGTGACTGATTACCTCGGCTTGCTCTGTTTAATCGAATGCAGACTATGTGCCTGTGGCTAGGACAGTTCTGTGCTGGCACACACAGCCCATCAGTGGCTTGTGTATAGGATTCAGCTATTTGGAGTAATTGCAGTGAAAATATTTTTTTCCCCTCTTTCAGAGATACAAAAGCCGTTGATCCGCCTAAGGGTGCAAACAATCTTCTGCAATCTGACTTCTGATTGGTAATCTAGCTCCTTCTCCTGGTGTCCCCCCGACCCACCCAACCTAACACCCCCGTTTTGCAATTCTTTCAGGATCCTCATTTCTCTTTCATGCCAGTGGCTGTCCTTATATTCTTCTCCCTCTGTCTTCTAAGAGTGTGAAGGAAATATTTTTGGAACAGGTGTAAGATCATTTACACCTCTGCAGTGGAGAGGAAGAAGCAGCAAAGGCAGCATACACAAGGTTATTAGAAATAAGCTGAGTTTTTGCTAGTTGGCAAAAATATGTGAGTGGTTGAGGTATAATTTTTAGCTCTGTTAGGAGCTAAGGAGTTATTAAAAGGAACGAGTGTTCTGATACAAAAGCTTTGACTAAACCACATTCCTGACTTGTCAGCAAAATAAATTATAAAAATAATAAATGCATCAGCACTGAAATATTAATCACAGGATATTCATTAGGTTTTCCAGACAGAAGACATTTGGGTCGTGCTAGGTGTAAATAATAAAATGAATGGCCGTGAATGCTGGGGCACTGTCACAATGTCGAGCCTCACTGGAACATTTGAAGAGAACAGAGCCCTTCATTAATGATATTAGTACTGCGATCACTCCGTGACAAGTCAAAACCATCTTTTCTTGGCCTGTGAAAGATCAGCTTAACAAATTAATTCTCAACAGGTGGCTCACGCACACATTGCAGCCTTCTCACTAGGCCGATTATTTTTAGATTTTATTTTGATATTTGTGCTGTTTTTTTTTGTTTTGTTTTTTTTACAAGAAAATGTGGTCCTGCCTAGTGCTAGTGAGATGGACCTAATGAACTGCCCAGTGCACTTATGGCAAAGAGGGCTCTGATGCTGGATTCAATAGCTTCTCATGTGGTAATTTTGCAAAATTCGTTGTTAATATCAGGGATGGCTGGTATTACGGTGGCCCCTAGAGACAAAGCACGTACAAACTCCAAAACACTTGCAAACTCCAAAACACTTGCAAACTCCAAAACACTTGCAAACTCCAAAACACTTGCAAACTCCAAAACACTTGCAAACTCCAAAACACATGCAAACCCCAAAACACATGCAAATTCCAAAACACAACGGAAGTGCTCCAGGACGCTAGGGGCAGTGTTGAGCTCGATTTGCAAAATAAACGGCAAGTTTGTCTGTATGGGACGGTCTAGTCTCCGTTATGCTTCCCAGGTTGCCTAGCAACCATGATACTAACCTCTGGAAACGTGTCATACAACTTTGTTTGACAGAAATGAAGGAGAACATATTTTGTTCATTTGTTTGTTTGTTTCTACAAGAGCTTTGTGTGATTTGATAAGTATCTGAGGCTGAGACCACAGGACTGTAAAACATGATTTTTGGGCTTCATTTCTGTACTGAACAGTCATTTAAGATTAGTTAGTAAATAACAATTAGCTAATGTTGTTCTTGAGACTAAAGTCATATCACTTTGGTAATGTAAATATAATATGGCCAATATTATAGTTATTATATTAATCATTATTAGCTATTACAGCAGTGAACATGAACTCTGTGTCAAATACTGAGCTTCAGTAAAGATTCAAGTTGCAGTTATTTATATGTCTTATCACCTTAAATCTTCACTCAAAGACAAGTATCTTTGACAGTGCATATATAGGTGTATCATATATAAGAGACAAATGTTGTTCCTTCAGTATGTTGGCATTACTAAATTTGGCTCATTGCTTACATATATTTATAAAAAGAAAATGTACAAGCTGTGATAACTGTTTCTGATAAAATGAAGAGTAGACTGATATATTGAAAATTCCTTTATTGGGTGAGAAAATCAGACCATGTCATAACTGCTTTAAGTCACACAGAATAGATATCAGAGCCTTAAACAGGCTGACTTCTGCTAAATGGGTCAAATTGGGCAGAAAGTATACAAACACATAACATCCTTATAGAATATGATGTAACACTATAGATCAACTTACCTCAGAATATATAAAGCATATAAACAATTACAACAATATTATGCAACAAACACAGCAGTACTACTAATCCAAAATACTCAAAGCTTCATAGAACTGAAACAAATATTTATTTTTAGTTCCATTCTGCTGCTGATACATACTTTAGGTTTCTGAATATTAAACGTGTTACTGCCTTTCATAGTGTGTAACTTGAAGGCCCTGAGTACTTTCTCCCACACTGAAAACACTGGAATGATAAAATTATTTGAACATTACCTAATAAGACTGATTCAGGACAGACAGTTAGTTATTTTAAACTTTCCTAGCAGTCCTTCACAAACAGGGAACGGTCTGTCTATTCTCTCCATCTGTCAGCTGCTGCTGGCTCTTCCTCCTCCTCTTCCTCACACACTGCTGAGTTTGTCCTGGTGGATCATCAGGGGTGCAAAGCCTCACAGATGATGTGCAGCAGTGGGTCCCTCAGTCTGTCCTCACTCTGGACACTTGCAGTTGTCACACATGGAAATCAAATGTGTGATAAGCTGCAGGATTCAAACACAAGTGTAACTTATAAATACATGTTCATACTTTTATTACACAATCAGAGAGAAAGAAAAAGAGAGAGAGTGCAGGACAGACAGACAGGTGACAGTCTCATAATATTCAGTACTTACTTCTGAAAGTTTACTCTTCGGCCGCTCCGCTTCCGCCGTTTTTTTTCGACAAAATTATCCACACCACCGCCGCGCTATGAAATCTGGGATATGTTGGGCCATGAAGGCTACACCGACCCATCCTTAAAATTCAGGGAAATTAAGGACGCATTTGAGGGCGGCATTTCGAGCAGCCTTTGAATTGGGACAGCCTTTGTCGTGTTGCTGTGACGTAATCGGCCTTAAAATGCGGCCTTTAAGGCTGCAGACCCTGAATTGGGATACAGCCCAAATCCGGTCATTGGTACTTCCTGGCTTGTGTAGTTACTAGGTAACAAAAGCTCAACACTGCCCCTAGCGTCCTGGAGCACTTCCGTTGTGTTTTGGAGTTTGTAAGTGTTTTGGAGTTTGCAAGTGTTTTGGAGTTTGTACGCGCTTTGTCTCTAGGGGCCACCGTATGGTATGAATGGGCTGACGAGATAAGCCCTCCCTATCCTTTTTAATAAAAAATAAATATATATATATATATATTTGTGTATATATATCTAAAATCATCTTAGAACAGATTGCTTAAACGCTGGTGTAACGAAGTGCAGCAACAACACCAAGTAGTCCAAAGAAAAAAAAGACAAACACAGGATTTAGCTACATGAGCTAAATTTTTACAGCCCATGCTCCGCAGCATCATCTACCATTCATCTTCATAGAGCAGTGAGTGACAGGTGTCAGTCAGGTCACGCCCCTTTGATTTGCTGACCGTTTGGGCTAGTTCAGCCCAGAGGTGGGAACATTTGGCGATGGAGTCTTCTGTGAGAATCTCGAAGGCGAAATCAATATGGCGGCACCGGTGAGCATTAGCAAGAACGAAGTGGATTATTTATGTAGTCGTCCATTTCCTTCTGTCTTTGGAGGAAAAAGTGTAAGTGAAGAGAATGGGACCACATCATCCAAACGATGTTCAAATAACACAACGGGACAAACGACAGAATTATAAATTTTGTGTTACGTGGTTTCAACAAAGGACTGGCTAATTGCATGTTAAGCAGGAATTCACATTACTGTTTCCCTGGCCTGCTTTTTGGACACAACTTGGACTCAACAAGGAATTGTGGATTTGAAGCACTTATCTAACTAAGTCACACTGGAAATTGTGTAAAGCTATCAATGTTTGCTAAAGTTAACAATGCCTGTATGAAGGACACAGCATTGCTATACAAAGACACAACAAGCTAGTAAAAAAACTAACAACAAAAAAAAAAAAAACAGGCATTCACTATCACAGATTGTGGACTGTATTACATTTTGTGGGGCACATGTGCTAGCTTTACGGGGATCAGACGTATCTCCGACTTCCATTCAGCAAGGTGTGTTTCTGGACGTCTGCTTTCCTTGGGGATGCACAATTACTTTTCTTATCTTGTTTTCATGCTTGTTGATATTTTATACAACATTCTTCAAAAACGAACCACGGATCCTTTCAGAACCAGACAGAAGAAGTTTTCCTACTCCATCGGTGAACTGAAGAGGTGACCTTCATAACCAGAGGCAGATGCATCTGAAGCTGCAGCAAGGCCGCGCAGGATGCGGCGGGCTGACAACGTCAGTAGCAGCACAGTGCTATGAAATATTGATGGAGCAGTCAAAGGCACGCTTTGAGAAAGCACAGCACTTGGTGTCATTTGACTTCAATGACAGGGTGATTAACATGTTTGCATCCCAGAAAACTCAACGATGTGATCTTCTCTTCAAATAAGGTAAGCTCACCACCCTCTCCCCTTAAAATAGGTAACATGCTTCTTTCCCGTTACCTGTTACTCTTCTTTAAAGATCAATATTTTTGTCTGTGGATACCAACTCCTTTTGTTGGTGAAGTGTCGTTTGAGTCAGTATGTTGTATAGTTGTGATATTGCAATTGTAGTCTATTGGCAGATTTTACATTTTTAAGTACATCCGTGGCTGCATCAACAGAACTTGAATAGATTTTTCTGGCATTCTGATCATTCAGCTGTCATTCTTCCTTCTTGCATATTTTGTTTTCGTAAAAACAAAAGAAGGCATGTGTTAATGTGTATAAAAACAGCTAGTCAAAAGGTGTGTGAGAGTGTGTGTGACTGCCATTCTGGATATTCCTCTATATAGTTTTGTTAGTGTTGCTTTGACAAGGTCTTGTGACTGTAATGTGGTATCAAGGATGTGATGCTGCTGCTAGTAGTGTGAACTCTATAATGCATTTGTTAGCCCACCCACCCAATATCACTACTAGCCGCCACTGGTTAATATATTAAATGTATTTTCAGGCCTTAAAGAAGTGGTTTGCTAATTAAAATGCAAACACACTTTAGATTTAATGTCATTTTAATCCTTAGGGATTTTTGCATGCAGATGTTTTTGTATTGGGACACAAACAGTCTGCAGTATATGTCTCACTTCTGTGAGATAACACAGAAACAGTTTAGGGAACATTTTTCAGAATAAGATTATTGTAATGTGCCTGCATGTACATGCATGGGTATTTCTTTTGCTGGTTATGAAAACTGCTGTGCGACAGTTGGACTGCTCAATTACCAGAATCCTGTGGGAGGCTGGCTCTGTCTGTACTGCAACAGCAACTGTGTAGTGAAACTCATGCGCACTCTAAAGTACTAAATGACTGGAGTGGACTAGGCTTTAAATTTGAATACATCCACCTTTTTAGGGTCTCAGCTAACAATGGGTGAAATGCATTGTCCACCCAGGACAGGTTGGCAAAAAATATGTTTATCCTCTGTTCACCTCCCTGTTTATCTCAGGCTGAGGAAAGTTGTTGTTTAGCAGTGCCCTGCTTAAATTCTTCACTTGGGTCTATACAGTACAAGCATACTTAGGAAATGACTTTTCTCAAGGGTACTTCAGCATTAATTGCTGTATAGCTTACAAATATTCCCTGACCCTGTTTAGGATCCACCTTCTTTTATCTGACCTTCAGCTCTCTGATCTGAGTGACCTCTTCACTCCCTATTTGGGTCAAGTCTGCTCCACTTGCTCTTGTTATTGTAATATTTTTCATCAAAGTGTTTTTCCTTGCTTGTAAATCTGACATTTGTGAACTGTGGGATCAAAGATAGATCCTCCTACACTTCTACTGTTTGAATTTCCAGGCAGTAACTGACCTTAACCCTCAGGAGTATTAAGGCTGAGCTGTTAAGGGTTTAGCTTTACTTGGAATCACCTACATCAGATTAATAACCCCAGCTGTACTACCTAAAGGATTATATTTTCTGTTGCTCAGCCAATTTATCCATACACCCTGGTAAAATTGCATTTGTTAAACCTTCTGTTTTTCCCCTTTTTTTAGTGAATGCTTATCTTCTATAGAAATATATCTGTTTCGTAAAAGACATAAAAAAATAACAGCAACTTTTTTCCACTTTGCCACCTCTCTTGTCTACTGGTCTTATGTGACATTTCCAACCAATCAATATTTTGTTTGTGTGTGACATTTGTAAGAAGTTCATAATTTCTTATGGCTGTAGATTTAATGGTTTTGATCAGAGTGTACCAGAGAAGGTTGAATCAGTGATCCAGACTGTAGAAATCTCCAGATGACATGTGCTCATTACACACCTCATATAGATGCGTTTCTGCTCCCTTAAAAAAAAATCAAAAAAAATCTTTGCAGCCTTTTAAAATGGAGCCATGAAGCAAATACTAGAATGCTCATGGGGCTGTGGAAAGGGAAATTAAACCATGACCTTGAATTGGAAAGGTTGAGGCATTGTCAGGCTTGTAGTGTATTCCACAGAGCTGACAGTCTTGTTATAAATGAATCACAAAGGTAGTTACCAGTACACAAGGTCTGAGATTAGCATGTTTTGCATCAGGAGAGGTCTTTATTAGAAACCTAGATTGAATGTTAGAGTGGAATGGAGGTTAGAAGAGGGTACAGTCTGATGAAGTTATAACATTTCTCTTATTTTAGTCATTTTTGTCAGTGGTTTCAGTTTTTTTTTTTTTTTTTTTTTTTTTAAAACATTGTGCTATAAAAAAGAAAGGCACTTGCTATAAATGTAGTGAATCTATCCATGTAACAATATTTACTTGTATATCAGTCAGTTTCAGCTCTGGTTACAAACATACATACATCACTGATTTATCCACTTCTAAAATATTCTAGAAAACAAGAAATTAAACAATTAAAGAAAAATATGGTATAGGAAACAGAAATGATCTGAAACAAGTATGCACAAGGTGAAGAAAAAATTTGTAACATAGCACACAGATGTAACAAAAACAGCTTGATTTTCCACATATATGCATACATATGGTGGTGCAGTACATGCATGAGACAGGGGTGAGGTGTGCAGTTAGAGTGACAGCTGGCTTCAAAGTGGTGGTGGGACTCCATCTTTTAGTTTGCAATGGCGATGAATGAGTTGACAAATGAGGCAACCTGATATCACGGCAAAGCGTGTAATAGACACGTTGGTCCACCGTGTCCATTTCACGCTTTGCCTCTCCAAATTGTGAAATGTACACACAGGCAGAAGTTGAGGTAAGTTGCAATAACAGCAGAGGGAGGTTTTTTTTATTTCAAGCGAACACTAAAATGACCAAAGGAAAGTGTTTAAACAGACATTATTAACACATTTACACGTATATACACATTAGCAACCTAGCTTAATTGTTTACGGTGATTAAAGACCCTGGAATGTACTTCATACGTCTTTTGCTCACTACTGACTTCATGGCTTTAAATATATTATTTCCCCCCCTGCTGGTAAAGCAATTTCTCCATGCATTAATGCAACTTTTCCACGCGTGTCCATTTCATGTTTTGAGCATGGCATAAATGCAGGGAGTACAAGTACTCAGGTCTACCATCCAAAGCAATGGACAGAAGGATAGCAGCAAAAAATTAAAGCAAGTGACCAGACTGGACATGATTAGAAATGAGTACATCAGAGGGAAAACTCAGCTTGAGCTGTTTGGCAAACAAGAGTCAAGGCTGAGAAGCTTTGGAGCAGTCCTGGATACACTGGGCAAAGGATGTCAGAAGGAGAAAAAGAGTAAGACCTCATAGGAGGTTCATGGATGTAGTGGGTAATGACATACAGAGGTTTGGTGTGACAGAAGAGGATACAGGGATAGGGTGAGGCAGATATTCAGCGTTAATTTCTGCTCTATATAAGTAGAAGGAAAGGCTATGCAAATATTGATCCAAATTGTGCTCAAGGTCTGGGGTCTGGTTTGTTTTTCTTAGTGGATTGTACTTCTTATTAATTTGTACCATACAGCCAACCAATGACAGGAAAACATATCTTTTTACAGTTCACACATTACAGTAAACTGTCAATTGTGATGGCTGATGAGCATTTTTGTCTGCAGTAATAAACTTGAAGCTGAAGTTTTGCATTAAATAGTTAATCCGCAGCAGTGATGTTAAAGTTAAGGAACATAAAAACAGACACAGACCACAGTTGTAAAAGTTGCCATGAGCTGTTTTTATATTGAAAAACTCAGTTAATTTATCTGGGGACAGGAGTACTAAATCCTTATTGTTGTGTTGTATTTAAAGTATGTATTTGCTTCTTATTTTATTAAATACATACAAGAATACAGGAAAGAGGCTAAGCCATCCATCTGCTTGTCTGCCACATACTGTAGTTCTGTATGTCCTGGCATACAGAATTGCTCGATGTTTGTTTCAGTATGCTTATGTTAAGTTGCTTGGCTTATGTTTTATTTACCTTCATGTAAAGTTAGGGAAGCTGTAACCACAGTTAAAGCAGATTAATGTAATAATGACTGTCTAAATGAATCCTAACTACAGGAAGTCTTCCATAAATAGCAATAGCACACACAGCAAAAACTCCGTCTACATACAGCCTACAATGTACACAAGCAGCTGACACCATTGCCGGCATTTCTATCTGTGCAGACTGTGTGGATAAGATATGGAGTTTCTAGGAAGCTACAAGTCATGTGATGGCATAAGGTATTAGAAAAGGTTATGATGTGCCTACAGCGTAGACGTAAGACAGAAGCATAAATGTACTCTTATTGGAAAAAAGCATGTTATTAATTAAGTCAGATAAAACAGGATGAAGAGAAACTAGGTAGGTGGGTTGCAAAGTGGCTTGCAGATGCACATCAATTTGCCAGTAGGATGCTTAGAAGGGTATCAGCTAAGCCATCAGATGATGTCGGCTGACAATGAGATCACCTAACCTGTTAATTATGTTTAATTTCAAATTAGATTTTTACAAACATTTGCAGTACAATATGTTTTTAGTTGCTTTGGTTGACTCATTTAATTGTAAGACTTTTACATCTGACATGTGACAACTCACCTGTCTCATTTGTGGGATAACAACACACGTGCCATTGTTATTTTCATTTTAATTATGATAGCTTTGTTCTTTCACACAACAAGAAGTGTAAATGTGAACATGAGATGACAGTTTATCAAAATTTGAATTACGTCTTTGATGCCCAACAGCTCAGAAGCGGTTGAACGCACTGTAGAGGTATCCCATGGGAAGAGTTTTTTTTTTTTTTTTTTGGGCGACAATTCATTTCTGAAGCCACATCCCAAGTTTTAATAAAAATAAATGCGCTACCTGTCGCCTTAGCTAATACAATATTCAGCTCTCAGTAGCAAAAAAAAAGAAAAAAGAGAGAGTCTTAGATGTGTCAGAGTGTAGGAGCTATTTTCCCAGGCTTTATTACTGAAGTTATTCAAAATGCTTTGAATAATTCAAATGAATGTCTTTCTAGACATATTAGAGTAAGTAGTTCACAAATATCTGCCGGCATAATTTGATTGCCAGTTTATTTTCCAGAACCAAGAGAACACACAGCAGGGTTTCATCTTTCCCAGACTTCCCCTAATCAAATTTTAACTGGCAGGTTATGAATTGTGCCAGACAGAATAGACCGCCAGTAAAACTCACTCAGAGGAGGAGGTACTTTGAAACTCAAACACAAGATGCTACAGGAGTGTGTGTTTTTCAAGTACCCACTATTCATTAAAAAAAAAAAAAAAGCTTGCATTATGATGCTCCCCACCTTTATAATAAAAGTTTTTTTTTTTTTTTTGACTGACTCTGATTTGGTGCTACAACGATTAATAGCTGTATTCTATTCAGGTGGTGAGGTCAGGCTGTGTTGCATCACTGTAGATCTGCCAATTAGGAGAAAATGGGTGAGTTTTTTTTTTAAAATTGAAAAAATAAAACTAAATCTAATAGAGAGGAGGAAAGCTCATCCTTAAAACCATTCGAAAAGAGACGACGAGGATATATTTTTAAGCATGACGCTTAAATAGAAATTGGCAGTAGTTTTATTGCCCCTTCCATGCAGTTGATTTAATTAATTAAAGAGGGCTCGCTCTCTCCTTTGTCAATTTTTTTTTCCCTTTAGGAAACCAAAGTTGTAACTTCTGAGAAAAATTCTTCGCACAATTATGCACATGCAGTACCACACCATCACCACTGTAGCACAGTTCACAATCCCCTGCAACAGCTCCACACTCTGCACCACCTGCATTATTGAAATACGCCTGTCACTACCAAAGTGGGTCCGGCGAGATCAAACGACAGCCAATGTGACGGAAACAGTGGGAGGCCTCGTCTAGTTTGCAGTGGGCCAGTGCAGATGACTTTTTGGCAGCATTTGAGAAAAAGTTCTTCTTCTTCCGTTTAAAGGAACAGATATTGCTAAACAGAGGATGGGAACTGTTGCATTGTGGCACAATTGCTTACTTTACCACAAATGCTACATAGCATACAACTGTTGTATACAGCTGTGTGCACAAAAAATGTGTGCTTATGTATGCATTCAAAAAAAAAAAATGGCAGAGGAGCACAGTTACGCTGATCACCACCAGCAGAAATGGAAGAAAGACACTTGGGAGAGGAGTTAAAAATCCACACACGTAATCCGTAGACACAAAGTTTTAAGTACACACGGATGTTTGTTTCCGTCTTCTATATAACGAGGAAGCAGAATGTGAGAGACCCGGTCTCTTTCCCACCACCTCGTGGTGCCAAGACTGTCACTTTGTTTTCGGCTTGGCAGGTGAGCACAGCTGTTCGACTGGCAAACTGCTGTCATCACACAGAGAATGGGAGGTGAGAGCGAGAGATGGGGAGTTCAGGAAGACAAGACAGCAGGAAAACGAGGGTCTAACTGTAAGAAAGAGAGAGTAATGGGGGGGAGAGGTTAACTAGGAGAGGCTTGAAAAACATAACAGGAAAGATAGACATGGTGGAAAAAGATTAATAACAATAATAATGTAACTTTTTTTGAAAGATCTATTTTTTTCCCAAGGAAAAGTATATTTACATGTTCTGTTACATCAGAGGTTTGTGTGAGAATTTAGCTCACTAACAATGAGAATAAAGGACAGCTTGTGTGAAAAAGTGATAGAGAATGACAGGTCTTCAACCTTATTGTGATTCTGTGTTTTTCTTTAATCCTTTGTCATCTTTCTTGGGTATGCACAAAAACTAACTTGCAGTTGTCTGACAGATGCATGCATTTGTGGTTTTCTTCGCTGCTATTTATCTCTGCAGCATTTTTGTTCAACGACAGTAGAGCATAGGAAACACCTGAGACCACTGCTCTACTGTCATAGTCATCCTTCATCTCAGCAGGGCACAGATCTGTTAGTGTGTGTTGCAGAGGAAGATGGAGGTCAGCTTTACAGAGGTGAAATGTGAAAGCTTCTTCAGTAACTTCAACTTGAATATAAGTATACGCCTGGCTAATAAAATAAGTGGTCATTCTAATCAAAAGCCAATATGACAGGTGAAAACCCCAGAGAGGCAGCTTGTTACAAACTGGAATTATATTTGATTGCAGGAGAAATGAAACCTAAAATAAAGTGGTAAAGGTACAAGATGGAAGCAACTTAATTGTGGGAAATTTAGGTATGAGGAAAATTCAAAAACACTCTTGGGGTTGCCTATTCCACATCCCTATGGAAACCTATCTGCCCATCTACCACACACCAAGATAAATCAGATTGTATTTTAAGTGCAATTAAAGGAGCAGTCTGATTTTTTTTTTTGTCTGTCTGCGGCGTGACCTATCCCCTCACTACAAATGATTATCCTCACATGACTTATTTGTTTACTTGATATTTTGAGCCCTGTGTCCCTTTGAAGAGCAAAAAAGGGGGAACCTATTTGCAGACTTATATAAATTTGTATATTGTTGATACTTGAAACATTTTAAGATCTGCAAGAATGCATGTTTCTTAGTTCAAGTCTTCAGTCCTCCTGAAATATGTTTAAATTCAAATTTGGCAAATAGATTGTTTTCCGAGCAGAAGGGGACATTGTTCTTTGATCTGACTTGTGTCCAGTTTATCAATTTTATGTTCAACACTTTATCCTTAGTTTTTCCTGAGGCACATCTTGTGGAATGATATTTTGTAAAGATGAAATTTTGGCCTTTTTGTATTATCTTAGTTTAGTGTATAATTCTGTCATATGTACACTGCAGTATATACTAACGACAAACAAAGCCATTAGTCCATCCATTAGTTTAGATTATTGTGCTTCTTGCTTATTTGCCTGTAGTTGCATATTGTGGTTAGGATTCAGTGGCGTGTAAGCCAAATGTTTTTCTTCCAAGTCCTGCTGAGAGATCCCCAAACACTCCTACTCCACAGAGTTCCATTCTTCCTCAGTTTTCCTTCCTAATTGTTCCTCCTGGAATACTTTCAGAGGGAGGCAGCAGGGGGAGAATCCCTGGTGTTTACCCAAATTTAACTGGTTCCTTTTCATTATACAAGAGCAGTGGTTTGATATCTAGGGCTTCCCAAATTAATGAACTCTCTCACTCTGTCTCATAGTTAGACCAGCTACCCCATCGATAAATATCATCTTGGCTGCTTGTCTGTGAAATTGTTCTTTTAGTCACCGCCAAAGGCTTGTCGCCATACATGAGGGGTTTACTGATGATTGTAAATTGCTGGGAGGCCTCAGAAACCATCAGCCGGTTGAGTGATAGTTTTTCTTCCAGCATCCCTTCTGAATAAAACTATATATTCATATTCACATGTATAACTGGAACTTTTATGGGCAATTTTGTTGATATAAGCTACCCCCATGTATCTGTTTCATAACTCACTACATTTTTTATTTCAGATATTCCAGATTCCAATATTTTCCACATCAGTTTCAAGGCTTAACTGATGTAACCTGTAGTTGAAACTCTCTGCCAGGTCTGGCTATTGACTGAGAAAATGGGCTCAGGAGCTGGGGATGTTTTTCTCCATTAACTGTGCATCAATAGCACTTCCAATGCATGCCAGAGCTAATAAGTGACCAGCTGGTGCTTAGAAACCAGGCACCTGAAGCCTTGTCAGGAAACATGCAGTCAGAGTCTAGCCCCGCTACAAAACAAATTTCTGGTGACAGCATGAGATACACTTAAAACAGAGAGGACTATGGCACTTCACGTCTGTCCTCTCTATTAATTAGAAGTAGGTGCGTCAATGGCACAAGTGTACACTGTTGACAAAGAGTGCAGGCACCTGCAACTGATTAGTTTTTCATTGAGGTAAGGAGAAGTGTCAAACTGTGGCCATTCTTTTCTTGCACAATGCAAAATCCATATAGTCAGAGTAGAAGGCAAAACTGCCCTTTATTACTATGAACCCCCCCCAAAACTATATTTCCAGTTTTATTTGGTTTAATGTTTTTTATGCAATTATGCTTGTTACATTGTATACATAATTTAATGTGGATAATAAGTGCAGCTGTTCGGTAATGAGCATGTGGCAACAAGTCTGTCATGGACGTGCATGTTCCTTGCCAAAAGAACTGATGGAAATGCCAGAAAAGCTTATAAAAAATATTCTGCAGTAGAAAACTGCTCTTCACAATTAACTGTTTAACAAGTGTCCTGCTGCCCAACTCTAATGGCTTTATTTTTCACCTAGGGTTCGGTATTTGTATCTAATTAACACTGCAATTTCTCTCCATTAAAACTGTGTGCTCAGCTATCTGCGCTTGTTTTCTCTGCAATGTGTACAAATCATAACAGGACTGGCTGAACATGACTTTGGAGCAGTAACGCCACAGTGATCTTTAGCTTCCTGTGCAGTGCCAGCGTAGCATCGCACAGCAGCAAAACTCGAGCTGGCTCAGCTGCAGTGGAAGAAAATGTGATCTGTCAAGATTCTGCATTACCCAGAGAAATAAACACAACATCCTGGCCATATTGTGCATAATAGTAATGATGAAAATTAAAGTGGTATTGTGAATTCCTGTGGTAATATTTAAACCAGCCTTTTTCTTTTTCCCTTTAGTCAAAATCCATATTAAGGAAAATTTGTCAGACCACATTTCCTCTTGCAGAAATAACCTTTCAGGCTATACAGATGTAAAAATAAAGAAAATAAAAAAAAATAATTGTCTGTCTGTCTGTCTGTATATATGAAAATACTGGATATTAAGTGGACATGAGAATGCACAACTTACAGCAGGTAAGACCATTTTCATTCTGCTGTTTACCCTTGCAGAGTTTCTACATCTATCCTCCCCTCCAGATAAGTCAGACTGTCCTTGAGGCTTCCACAGAGGCACAACAGAAGATGGCAAAGCAAAGATGGCCAGATGATCATGCTTCTGGAAGGCTCCGCTGGGCCTAATGCTTTAAGGTTTCCAAAGCACTAAGACCTTTATAAAGAAGAAGGTAATGCGCACAAGAATCAATCACAATCCATACTAAAACCTGATAGCAGGTTTCAAAATGATCTATGAGAAATCTTGGTTATCCTTTTGCTGTGAGCCATTTTGTGCTTTGAGAAAACTCTCTGGGAAAAATGATCACGAATGGTTAATGTTAATGGTGCAACATGTTACGGAAGTACAAATGTAAAAGTGGAGAGCAACATGTAATCCAGTGAATCATGTGCTAGGATCCCTAATCTTACTGACCCCACTTTTTTGACCTCAAATGTGATCCTAGAGAGTGGTACAGGAAATGTTTTGCCTTTGCCTGGAACAACCAGCTTTGAAATCCCACGCCAATGAAAGTCTCCTCTTATCTTTCCTCATGAATTTTAATACAGACACAAAGATTACATTTCTGTAGATGCAGCAAAGCCAGAGGAAAGAAATTGCCAAGATTCAGATTGTATGCATTCGAAAGAACACTTATTGTTTTCTATGAATATATCAGCAAACCCAGGGATGGATAAAGCAAAATGAAATCGTTCTTCTAAAAATGGATAAGTGAAAATGGTGAATCTTAATACATCTCTTTCCTAGATTCAAAATACATAATAAATCTACTTTCCAACTTTTATCTTAGATTTAGAGATAATAAATTGTTGATACTGTGATCACAATGTTCAAGTTCTCTCTTAGAGTACAAATTTGTATGACTACTACTTCCTGTAGAAGGATTATCTCAGTGTTAAGGTTCCCCTTTTATGCTGATTTAATAGCGGATGATTTTATTAAGTTTGAATACTGCCGTCTTTCTAAACCCTTCCTCCTGTAATGCCCAGTCTGCTGCGATTGGTCAGCAGGCCTGGCAGAATGCACCATCAGTCACTACTGTCTGTGAACCACAAAAAGCTGCAAAACCTCTGAGTTCACCTATTAGTGGTGTGCAATCATGCAAATTTTGGAATCAATCTGATACCAAAGAAATGCGGGGAGATGAATCATCATCAATCTGCAAATTCTCCAAAAGTTTTAAGGACCACTAAGTCACTGATTTTTTTTTTTTTTTTAACTTTCTACAACAATTAGTTAACACAACTAAACACACCTTTCAGCTTTACATGTGTTTTTAAACTGTTTTCAGAGAGCTGAAAGGTTAATGTGGCTCTAATTTATGATTTTTTTTTTTTTAGACAGTTCAGTGGGCTCAGAGGATAGAAACAATGTGTTGATCAGATTGTGCTAATATCGATCTCATACCAGTACCAGTGTTGGTGTCAATACTATCGATATTTGGATTGATCCACCCACCTCTGTCCCCTATACTTGGTTTGAGCCAGAACAAAGAGAGATTCTAGTAGTTGTAGTGTGTTGTTTCTATTTCCAAAATGACTTGCATTAAGTCAAGTCTAGCCAAGCATGAAGGCCAGATTACACAGAAACTACTGAGAGGAATGTCATGAAACATGGTTGAGAGGTAGAGAATGGGAAAAAAGGGAAAACCTTAAAATCTTTCACACCAGTTGGGATCATTTTAGTAAGAACTGCACAACTAGGAAATGCTACGGTGGCCCTGAGAGGCCAAACGGGCTGCAGCTTAAGAAAACACCCGCTATAAGAAAATTGCTGCAAAAGCACATATAAAAGAAGTGGAGGATCTATCGGTTTTGTGAGGAAAGAAAAGATGAGAGGTAAGTGTGTTAGCCTAACTATTAGCCTAAAAATCCATCATCACTATTATATGAATCATGAGATTAAAACACACTTACCTAGCATGTTTTGGTTCCTGCAACTGGTCCGTCGGGTTATTCTCTCCCCAGAAACCCTTCCCTTGTGCTTTTGGAAATCAGTTTTTTCCTATTTCCGTTTTCGTTTTCCCTATTTCCATTGTGTTTTGTGTGCTTTTGCAGGGTTTTCCTTATTGCTTGTGTTTTCTTAAGTTGTAGTCAGTTTTGCCCCTCAGGGCCACTGTAAAATGCCATCGTTGGATGATGCACTCTTCACGTCCCCATACAGAAACCCCATTTATACGGTGAAGGCTAACAAAGCAGCCAGCTCGGTGTTGGCTGGAGTATAGAATAATGCATTTTAACAATGCATTTAAAAACTCTGCATAATGTTCTACTTCTCGTTGTGCACAATGTGGTCACCTTGCAATGTACAATATCAACAACTGCAGGTTTTCCCATATCTTCACACTGCATCAAACACCTTTCTTTGTTGCACTGCTGATCGGAGGATGCCTGTTTGTCTTGTGTAATATCCCCAGAAGATCAGATGCTCTCAATTTTTTTCCTTTTAGCATCAGTGGCACAGGGTCACCTTGTCCTTGAAGTTGAAAACAAGTTTCACTTAGCCACCAAGCAGCAGCTGTGTGTCAGGAGAGGCTTTGCTCTACATTTGGAAACCAGCTCAGGGACCAGCGAGAGCATCTTTACCAACACAACCATATGACAAGGGAAATGGCTGCCAGCCCCCCCCCCCTACACACACACACACACACACACACACACACACACACACACACACACACACACACACACACAAAACAATTGTTTTGTACAAACATGGAAAGACATAAAACCACCTTCTGGCCTGCTCATCTGTTCCCAGTTGGCTTTTTCCCCAGTTCATATATAACTGAAAAAAAAAATGAAGCTTTTTTGTGACTGTTAATACTTGTGGCAATTTCTTCACTTTCTGACGCTCAATTACTGACCCCTGAGAGAAATGGATGGAAGATTGCAAAAAAAAGAAAAGAAAGGCAGCGACCTCCTTCTCTCAGTGGCGGTTCAACTCATTTGGTAGTTTCACTCCCTTTGGAGCAACGCTGGTCTCTGGAAAGGCCCATATGCCTCAATGGGTGTGAGATGATACGATTTCCCATCAGAGAGAGAGAGACTGCGTTTGTGTGTGTGTGTGTGTCTGTGTTTGGGTTTCATGCCACCTCTGCAGCTATGAGCACCATTTAGATTACTTTCACCTCATCAGCCCACATTCACTTGGCTAAGACCTTTGGGACATTTTCTCATGAGGATAGATGTTTTCGCAACACACACACACACATAGACACACACACACGTGTCTTGAAGTGTGGCATCAGAAGGAGAGAGGAAGAAAGGGGAGAAGGGTAAATGAGGGTGAAGAGGAAAGAAAGCAATGTCAAAAGAAACCGAATACACATTAACACAGAGAGTCAAGCACGGATATCAAGACTTATATTCTTTTGCAGTTGTGAGTTTATAATGAAATACATAGTAGTGGTACAACGCAAAAGTCCCAGTTTGGTATGGATCTCAGATTTGGAGTCATGGTTCAGTATTTTTAGACTCCTGCTCCTATTCGGGCTGTGTTTTGGGGCTTTAGAAAATCTGGCATGAATTAAAGCACAGTGACATCACCTGGAAAGGGCAGAGCTTGATTCACATGTAAAGCTGGGGCTCAGCATTGATTCATTTTAGCACCTGTGTGCGTTTTGTAGGCGGGGCTTAGAACACAGAGGGGAGAGCTCTTTTGCTTCAGGCTCTCGTATCTGTGACAGATGATTTTCTACCAGCTTGTGACAATAAAATCATGTTACAGATGGCTTCACAATCTTTTGTAGGAGAAACTGGAAAGACAAAATGTTCTTCATGCTGACTGACACTTGGGGTTACTCCTGTAACCTAAAACAGTAATGTCTTAAACAGCTTTACTTTTACAAAGTACTTTCAAAGTGTCCTTCTTTGAAGTTGTCCATAGATCACATGTTTATCACAAAACAGCTTTTTCAAACTGTTGCTTATCACAAAAATATAGCTTTTCAGAAGCTGTTTTTATTTTGATCTCTAAATGACAGTTTTTGCTTCTCATTTTCCACTTTCAGCTGAAACTATTAGTTGGGCAGATAATTAATCTGCCACTTTTGGTGTTTTGTCTTGTCATTTTACAAAAGTAATCTGAACTGTATTAGCTGTTTCACCATCCCTGCTGTGTAAAATTACAACATGAACTTTAAGACACAGAATGAGCGTCTATTTCAAAATATTTAGTAAGCTGAAGGGTGTGGACTAGACACAATGTCAGAATCCTTAGCATACAAGATAATACTTTATGCACAATGTTAGCACAACTTGTTGAATTGTATTCACACTCAGCTGCAGCTTTGTAAGACACACGTTTATCTGCTCGTTATTAAAATAATCCATAATCCACCAATTAAATGGCCAACTCAGTTTATTTATTCATGTAGACATGTAATCAAGATGAGCTGTTAATGTTCAAAACAAGCGTCAGAGTGGGGAGGAAAGGTTGTTGCTACCAACAGGTAGGTCGGAGTATTTCAGACACTGATGATCTACTGGGATTTTCCTGCACAACCATCTCCAGGGTTTACAGGGAATGGTCTGAAAATACAACTAAGGTATTAGAAGAGTTTCTCTGAATATACACATTCAACCACATTGAACATCAAAGCAGATGAGCTACAGAACACATTAGGTGCCACTCCTGTCAGCTAAGGACAAGAGACTGAGGCTATAGTTTGCACAGGAAAAATGTCAACTGCTCTGATGAATCTCAAGTTCTTCTGTGACATTTGGATATTAGGGTTAGGATATGGTGTAAACAACATGAAAGCATGGATCCATCCTACCTTGTATCAACAGTTCATGGTTGTGGTGGTGGCATCATGGTATGGGGAATATTTTCATGGCACACTTGGGGCCTCAGTCTGTACACAGTCTACCCATCTTCTGATCTCTCCTTCCAGAAGGACAATGTGTTCCATCACAAAGCTCAGATAATCTCAGATGGATTATTTGAACATGATAATAAGTTCACTGCAGTCAAATGGCCTCTACAGTCTCAAGATCTCAATCCAATTTGAGACTGGTAAGTGTTGGAATGGCAAATTCCCATCATGGATGTGTAGCTAACAATGTGCAGCAACTGTGTGATGCTGTCATGTTGATGTGGACCGACATCTCTGAGGAATGTTTCCAGCACCTTTGTTGAATCTGTGCCATGAAGAATTAAGTCAAAGGGAGTCCCAGCTGGTACTAGTAAGGTGTATCTAATAAAATGATCAGAGAGTATATATAGCATTAGTTCACAACAAGGCCATCTCAAAGTGCTTTATATTATAAAGTAAACTCCCAGAATTTTAAAGAGACCACTACAAGCAATTGATGGAAAAAAAATAAATCAATTTTAACAGGATGAGTCTCACCAGCCTATTTGGCCTCTGTTGTTACTGGTTGAGATGGTGAGGAACAGCATAGAGAGAAAAGGGGAGACATTTGATAAAATGATATGAGTTAATGAGTCAGCATAAATGTACGTGCCAAATAATTAACAGCAGATAGAAATGAATCAGTTTAAATAGTCTATATGGTGCCAGCGTCACGCTGTGTCTCTCACCTAGTCATTAGAACATCATGAGAAATGCCAGCACTCACTGTTGTTACATTTATTGTATCTGAATATACGCTGTTGAGTTTAAAACATGAAGCAGAGGCGATTACCTCCATCAGTATGAGGCTTGACTGCAAAGTCCACAGTTTCAAATGCACACAAAGTGCTAACTTCAGTCTGAGCACCGGTTCTCCAAGGTCGTGTGCAAAGCAATTCGAGGCTGTCAATCATATCACAGCCATTGAATAAAAGTAATATTTTCAGTGGTGGGCTCATGCTGCTCTCACCTCCAAATGACACTGAGCCCCTTGGTGGCTGTCCATGGGAAGCACAGAAGAGATGGCTGACTCTTAGAAGTATTCGATATTTTGAGCATTTTCATGCGTCGCTGCTTCACTTCCCCTCATTATGTGTACTGGCTCAGTGTTCTCAGTTTAGCAGTGCAGTAATGGAGATTTAGGTAGATGGCTCAAGAGGCAGGTTGACAGTCTGAGCACCTGTCAGTCAGCTACACAGACTTCCTGTTTGTGTTCAGTCACGTTACCTCAGCAAGCATTTGATGATTGCAAACAAGCAGGGGATCTCTAATGAGCTGACCGTGTTTTGCCTAAGCTGCTGCATTTACATTGAAATGCACAGAGCTAAAAAATGTTCTGAAAGTCACTGAGCATTTGCCATTTTTGTGGCCAATTTGTGAAGTATCAAGGGAAAATGGATTGCACTTGTTATCAGAACTCATTAAATTCATTTTCCTCATGAGCAATTGATTTTTATGCATAAACTAAATGAAAACAGATGTTGACCTTTTGAACCACTGAACCCCTCGGTATTTAGCGAGCTTTTTAGAATATAGATGGAATTTGTTTCAGTGAGACTTTAAGCATCCAAGGAGAATAAATACAAATCTTTCCTTATTATTGCTGGTATCGACTTTACCATTGTAAACAACGCTTAAAAATCAGGCAAGGGTATAACATTCGTGCTTCTGTCAGTCTGTTTTAGTTAAGTAGCACATTTTTATTGTTCTGGAGAGTTATGCATTCATTTTTCTTTCATTACATGTTATTTCTGTTTGGTGCATTCTCCAAAAATGTATTTAATTAAGCTGGTAATCATAATCGCTTGAATGATTCTCCATTCATTCACCTTTATGCAATTGAGACGTATGCTATGATGAAAGTTATATGTAGATATTACAAGTAAGACTGTAATATTGGCCATGAGTTCAGTCAAGAGAACACAATGTTCAGATTCTGTCAGATTAAAGGCATGCATGTCTGAAAAGCCCATAATTATCAGTACTGGAAGCTAGTGATTTTCTTATCTGTGTAATTGTCTGTCTTTCTTGTGCTCTCACTTGTTTGATAACAACCCAGTGTGCTGACTGAGAGATAACATAACAGCAGAGTTATTATCATACTTTGTGTGATTTTACGCCGTGTTTTGATCGTGTGAGTTAGTCATTTGTTTGGCCAGCTTCTTACAGGGAACCTTATGTTCTATTACTCACCCCTTCCCTCCCTCCATGCTTGCATCCCTTTTATCCATCCCTTTCACCAACCCATGGGAGTCTGTGGCCACAACCATCCTCATTAAACTTACAGCCATCAAGATAAGACTCAATTACTGCAAGCTTCTGCGCTGGCATCGAAGATCAATATTGAAGTTTAAAAAGAAAAAAAGAAGAAAAAGAAAAGAAAAGCTGGGGTGGCTGGAGGTGGCATTTAATAGTGTGAGTTATGGGTGGGTAATGTGGCCAAAAGATCATAAGTTGATCTTCTGGGAATCACAATTTTTCTAACCCCCTTTAAAAAAAAACAAAACAAAGAAAAAGAAAAGAAAGAAAAAGTCTTCATCCAAGCCAGTTTTTGGCTTTCAAACATTTCCATTTGTAGTATTTTATGAATGTAGTGTAAAGTGCTTTGGGGTCCATAAGGACTGAGTAGAGCGCTATACAAATACAGGCCATTTACCATTTACGACAATGTGACGTAAACGGTGGCAACTAATGCCACGTTATTTTTAGCTTATTGCTTACTGCAATATAAGTAATCTCCCTCTCCAAAGTTTACCACCTTGCTTATAATCTTTACAAATGCTACGTTTATTAACATCTATTTAGGTCAGCTGTGCTGTGAAAAATAAACTTTCTCCATGCTCTCTGAGATGTTCTTTAATAGGTTTATGGTACAGTGTTACTGCCAATCTTCCACCAAGTCTTTTTTTTGTCCACTGTACCATTTTCAAAAAAGGTTACATCCCCAAGATCCAGAGTCAGTCAAAAAACCTTCTTAGAATTCAGATTTAACAAATTCATGTAGCAACATGTAGAAAAAATTCCAGAAAACATGGTTATTTATTTAGTTAATTGAGCGGTCTTTACATTTACTTTTTAAAGCTAATCATCTACCTAATTAAGAGCATCACTGATAAATGATCATGTAATATCAAAGATGGTTGTCATGTCACTTCCTGTTAATCTAATGTGCATGCAGCTGATGGGACAGAATAAATAAATACAATACATGAGAATTTCAAGCTTCACCAGAACACACACAGCATGTTTCCTACCTTAGCTAATGGCTAGGATTAGGCAGTAGGAGAGCTGCTTGCATGCTCCCTGTGTTCAGTTTCTCTTCCAGATATGCAAGGATTTACTTTAATGCAGATTGATTTTTTTTCATGTGCAAATGTAAACACAAGCGTTATAGATTGCCAGTGAGATCACATCTAGATCCGCATGCTACATCATACAAAATTCAATCTTAAAAGCATTATGAAAAACGTAGAAAGATAAAATGTAACTGAGCAGAAGATGTTTAAGTACAGAGAACTTCACTTCACTTGTTCTCAATAATTCCATTTGGCAGCTGTTTTTAGTCATGCAACATTTATCTGTTTTCAGTCAATAATTTCACATCAAATAATCTTTTGAGTTGATTGCTGTTTTCACTGCTATTGAACTAGTTTAGCAAGGCAGTAGCAATACCTTTCCCAAGGAGAAAAGGAAGCAGAGAAACCAGTGTTTGTTCAAGTAGTCATTTCATTCATCTTCTTTTACAGCTAAAAAGAATTGTTTACACAGGCGGTTGTAGAGAAATTGCAGGCTTCCAACATTTGCAGCAACACAACTGTTAATAGTCAGAAACTAGAGAAATGCAGTAACTAGGATAGACATGTGCATTAATAAAATACAAATCAGAATGTATACAATACGCAGAGTTTGCATTTGCAGTTTTTGATGTGACTGTGCAGAAAACAATAGTAAAAGTATATTTAAATACAACTTTATTCCATATTTTTCTCAGTAATTAAGGAATGACTATGGATCTAAACTAAAATTATTATTATTATTATTATTTTACAATTTATCTTGCCCTGTTCTTCCAGTGAACATAAATGGCATATCAGAACTATTCAAATGGGTTGTGATTAGATGACCATGAGAGGCGTATAACTCTGGTATCAAAAGTTCTTGCCTGTGCGTTAGCTTCTATCTGCTCTCGCTGCATTAAAATCATGCTGCTTTGATGTCTACATCATCAGATCAACCTGAGTGAGTGGTGGCTACATCACTGGATGTGGGCAGTACAACACCGATTAATGTCAGGGTGGAAATCTTTCCCTTTAACACAATGGCCTCTAGTAATTTGGGGAGGTACAAAATTAAGTGGTAAAAGCGAAGTAAAAAAGAGTCAGCATTCTCGCTTGTGTTTTATCTCTTAGTCTAACCCGGTGTGTACTGTGTGGGACAGGCTTTGACGGAACTGGAAATCAATCTCACGACCCCCGTGTTGAAAGTTGTCTCAATGCCTACAATGCATCAGAAGAACAGAGGAGGGGAGATAGGCTGACAGAGGTACTATGGCGCATACACAGGTGTATGCTTTTAAAAATTGCTTTTACCTTTATTGTGCTGTAAAAACAGAAAATGCAAACAGCTGGAATATGCATACCATGTGGAAGACTCTTTAAAAAACTCATTCTGTGTGTTTCTAAGCTGTGTTTATAACTTTGTGATCAAACTCATTTGTATCTGTGTGATTAAAAAAAGTATAGCTGTGACAAATAACAGCAGCAGAAATATAGATGGGAATATATAAAGCATAGCATGGATGGAAGTACTGAAATTAAGCTCTAACTATGGGGATCATAATGGTCACCTCACTGCATCATATCACTCATGCAACCAATGTAATGAATACATAGAATGCAATTAAATCAAATTGTATTCTAACACATTCTGGACAACATTTTACATTTTTGTCTTTTTGATTCAAAACTGTGATTTTATATATTAAACCAATGAAAAAAGCAGCAAAGGCTTAAAATAAGGTCATAAGGTTAAGCTCAGCTACATTCTCGCCAGCTCAGCTGATCTCAAGAGCTCAGCTGATCTCAAGGTCAGTCAACAGCTGATGGAAAAGCTTCCACACATCCAAGTGGTAAGTCTTAGTTAAGGCAGGGTGTTTAATCTGCTTTAGCTGGCCCACAGTTACTGCATATCTACAAGCTGCTTAGAGCTTCCTTTTATGTGGTGTATGATTTAATCAGTACCATTTCCACTGTCACCGATGACCGCCGTCTTTGGTGTTGGGGTCTTTTAGTTGTTTTCCCTGCCTTCAGCTTTCCTTGTGTATGCACATGGAAGGTATAGGTAAATGTGCTCTCGCATCCATGTGGAATATCAGGAAGGTCACAGAACATAGCCGTACAACCAAGTATACCTAACAGTAGATGGAAAGAAAACCAGTTCAGATTATAGCGGAACTGGCTAAAATACGTTTGCTTGATGTTGCAAATGGATTGCTTATTAAAAAAACAACAAAACAAAGCATCATAGCTTCATTTTGGCATCTAGTAAATGTTTTTTGACTCATAGGATGCCAGTGGGATAGAACAACAAGACCACCTAGTTTATCAGTCAAATGACATTTTAATAAACATCCAAAAATGTAAGATTGTTATAGCCAGTAAAAACTGTTTAATCTGGCTCAGGATCAGGAAATCTCACTCCTGGAATCTCATTATTAGTTCTGGCTGTTACTTTTGTACTTTTATGTTTTCTCGCTCAGAAATAATTAATCTCTTGGTGACATTGCAGCCATCCAAGTGGTTTAACTGGAAAATATGTGTTGATGGATGTGAGGGTTTGAGGAAATTTGTGGTTACACAAGGTTATAAACAAACAGTAAAAAGCCGGGCCTGGTTAAAAGCAGTGTTTTTATTTATCCAAAGCACCTAGGCTTTGGATAAATAAAGCACTGCTGGCAATTATATACACACATACTGCAGCAGTTCTCTGGGTAAAAACGCCTTGGTGATGCCAGAGTAGGATGATCAAACTGCTTTGAGGTGAGAGGAAAGCAACTCAAAGAAGAAACTCAAATAACCACTTGTTATAACCAAAGTATGCAGAAGAGCATCACCAAAGCTTGAAGCAGATGGGGTACAGCTGCAAAAGACCACATCGGCTTCAGCTAATAACAGGAAACTGAGGCTACATTTATACGGACTCTCCAAAACTGGACATTGTAAGATTGGAAAAATGTTGCCTGGTCTGAGGATGAGATGGGATATGAATTTGGTGTAAACAACATGGAAGCATGGATCTACTGGTAATGTAAAGTGAGGTGGTCCATCCTTTTATGACCACAAAGAATTAAGACAGCTCTGAAGTTAATGAGGGATCCACCCGAGTTCTAGAAAGGTGTAACCAATGAAGTGACTGGTGAGTGTGTAAACAGTCTAAAGGCTTAACATGCAAATGGTGAAATAAAAAAACAAATGTGCCAATGCACACCTCAACTCCTTGACCAGATCTGCTCTCAGGTCCCCCTCACATGTGGCAATTGGAGTCCTTATGGGACCAAAAGTTGAACACTCCTGGCTCATCAGGAAATGGAAAGTCGTCAGTGAAACAGGACCCTGTGATTATTTAGGTTCACAAGCTGTTAGTGCGATGGCTTTTTAATCGTTGCTAATGGAGTTTCAACTAACATAAAAAACCAGTGGGAGTTTAGAGAGTGACTTTGGCCCAATCCTCCCCCCTGTTCTGCCAGTCTACCACTTCATGATATCCAGTCTCATATCCTTTGTTTTTTTTTCTTGTCTCTCTTGCTCTTGTCTCTTTTACCTCCCCCTCCTTGGGCAGCAATTATGTACTGGAAAAGGAGTAGCTGTTATTTTTAATGTAGCGCCAGCTCTGTTGCCTTTTAAAAGCAAACACAACACAATATTGCACACAGCAGAGGCCAAACTCACCCCGGGGCTATGTATTAGATGCTGAAGTGGCTATTTAGAGTGAAAGTAAATGAGTCAAGGGATGACAGGTGAACTAAACGCTTTGAGTTCACAAAAACCAAGGACGCCCACTCCCCAACGCATTCTTCATATGTTACAAAAATAAAAAAAGAAGACTGAATCCCACCACTCACTTCTCCCTTAGATTGCCATAGTGAAGGGAACCTGCTGTGGCAGTCTCTTTCTTGTCCTCCCACCATCTCCCCCTTTCTTTTTCTGCCTCTCATTCAGTCTCTCCACCTTTCCACCTGCTGGTGCTGACTGTAGGTAGCAGCAGATATGGGATTTGAAAGGCCTGCATTTTAGAAAAGTGAGCTGCACCCACACCTAACCCCCCCCCCCCCCCCCGCTGTGCTCCAAGTTGAGCCGTCACACGGATAAAATCAGGTGGGGAGCGGTGAAGATACATTGTCAGGAAAACTATAAAAGCATCAAGGTAAAATGTCTGTTATTAAACCCAGGAAGGAAAAATGAAAAAACAAAACAAAAACCCCAAACCTCAAAACAAAGTTAACACATGCACTTCTGCCATGAAAGGATTTAAAGTTAGAATTTGTTGTTGGGAACATTTGCTTCAGAACCACACCTGGCCCAAACTTGTTTGGCAGTTTTACTGAGGGAGCCTTTGACTTTTAGTTCATATATGTGTCATCATGAACTGTGAAACAGACTGGAAATGTGCTATTGCTCTTTGAGTGCTGTTTGCCCAGCATCTGGATTCATTTTTACTTTTAAATTATACAAAAAAAAAGAAGGTAGATCCCACATGTTCAGAACAAACCCAGTCTAGAAAAATTATATATACATATATCGTGTACAATACAATAATGTACAATATACTGCAACAAAAATATAAAATATAATGTTATAATTATATTTTCTCCAGTGCCTTCCTAACACAAATAACATGTTTTTCTTTAAAAAAACAAAGGGTAAAAAGGTTGTGCATACACAGTTAAATGTCATACCTCCTACAGAGCAAACCTGGTGCTCTACTGCTGACTCAGCATACTCAGTGCTTCCTTTTCATATGGCTCATTGGGCTTTTGTCCCTTGGTCCCACAGTCACTGCAACACATCCTACCACTACATAAATTCCACCTGAGAATATTTGCACTCTCCTCAAACCTACCATTATGTCCCACTGGCTTTTTGTTTGTTTGTTTTTAGTTCACCTTGAATTTGTGTAAGTGTGTGTGCTCCCAGTGACTGAACTGAGCTGGCACACAAAGCAGGAAATTGTGGTCAGGGTGGTGAATCATCATTTATACATTTTTGGATCAACATGGTACAGCGTGCTGTTTCCTGTAGTGAGGCTTAGGATGTAAAATTATGAGTATAAAGCAGCTATAAAAAAAATAAATAAATAAAACTCCCGGTTTTCTTAGGTCTTGCAGTGCATTTGGGGACACTGTTTTGATGATGAATAAACTGGTTTATTTACTGTCGAGGGTGACGCAAGCATTAGCACCTAGGGTGGATGAATGGTCACCTTCTCATGGAGGAAAGACTGAGAGTTGTGTTGTTGGGGGCAATAATTGCAGATTAAGTCTCCCTATGCAGATTTATCCCAAGTGATAGATTATTATGGGACAGATCATCTTATCCAGAACTTCAGGGAGACAGAAGGTGGGTGGTGGAGCACAGATAGATAATAGTTGTTCAGATATAGATACTAACCGCTTCTGTTTCACTTGCAGCCCTTTGAATGCTTTAGTTTGTAGTCCCCCCCCCCCACACACACACACACTTCTGCTGGTGGCTAATTCATACCTTATTTTTGTTCTGGGGAAGCAACGTTGAGCTCAATTTGGGATGCAAAAGAGAGCAGTGGGATAATCTCATTAAATCAGGTGTAACACCTTAGTCCTATTTCCTATAGTCTTATTTCCTTATTCCTAATGAATGGCATGCCTTCTGTAATTACTCCCAGTAGCATGTTTAAAATTTCTAGGTGACGTCTAGGTATATCAGGTTATCTATTGTAATAATCCAATCAAATGCTCCATAGTAGCCATATTGAATATCCTCTAGGAATCTACTTGATATGTGCTCAGAGTCCATATCTGTTACATCATCTTGACTGCTGTACCGAGATATTAGAAATCCATACACTCAAAATATGATGTATGACTCCACAGGCGTGGAATTGACTGGGGCTTTGGTGTGCTGCAGAACGTTTTCTTTTCTGAAGAAGCTGAGAAAAAAAAGAAAGAAAGGTTACAGAATCCAGAATAATTTGCTCATTCAGTATAGTGGAAAAGGTCAACCCCATAAGGCAACTTAAGAAACAGACTATTACTCTTGATGAGGACAGATAGCTTGTATTTCTGAGCTGCATGTGAAAGTTAAGTGGCTTAGATGGCTGTTATATGGCAGAGCCGAAGGTAATTTAGCCATATTTTCACTATGTATATGTCACCATACCTATATATAACTGGAGGGAATTTCTTAGCCATTATTACTGTCATTTAAGTAAATTAGCTTTTGAAAAATGCACATTCTCTGAGGGCTAAATGTAGTTAAAATGTTCATGTAACACAGATTTCACACTAGCTGATATTACTAACTGTTGTGGCTGATTTATATCACTAAATATGTCTGATCCATCTGTAACAACAAAGGAGACTGTAATGGTAAAGATGATGATAATAAAACATGGAAAATGATTTTGCACATCTTGAAATAGTGGAAAAACACAAATATGGTTAAAACTATTAGATGGGTTATGATGGTTACCCAAAAATAGTATCATTTTGACCAAAAAGCCTTTTTTTAAATATGATTTGAACTGTTAGCGTAAATTTTAAGTACTTTTTATTATCTGTGCCAGAATCTTGTGTGTGTGTGTGTGTGTGTGTGTGTGTGTGTGTGTGTGTGTGTGTGTTTAGGTAACATGTGTAAATAGTAATAGTGTGTGACTAGATTACTTCAGTGTTTTACTGCCCGTCCCAAGACAGACATTTACAGAGGTTGGCCAATAACTGGTGCATATGCTGTCCTAATCTGTTTCTTCTGCTCTGCCAGGTGTGCAGGCAGAAGGCACTTCTGCAAGGACACCCAACTACCCCAAAATTCTGCACTTAAGACAAAGCTGGAGGACAGTCATGACATAAATCTTACTGTAATTATGTTGTAAACATAGAGGAAACAATAAAACTTTGTTTTGATGTGTGCTGCAACAGAGTGGGAAGCCTAATCTTGGACAAACTGCTTATGGCACAACTGGCTTCCTTCTCTAAGCTACTGTGGAAGTGATTGGATGCCATTAATGTTTGTGGCCATGCGACTGATTGGTCCAGAGGACCCTCTTTCAGCTGCCCACTTTCACTAACCATCTGGTGCATAAGACACTGTTACTGTTTAGATAGTCAACCACCATTTAAGAAAATGTCCCCATGTGTCAGTTTGATATTAGAGCTTGCAGTCTTTAAGGCCTAAAAGTGACAAAAAAACAACAACAAAAAAATATACTAAAAGCAAAATGCTGTTGCTTTTATTGCTTGAACATGTGAGTCTAATATCAGCAGGTTTACTGTTATTTTTCCTACATAATGGCTCCCCTCAATAAAAACTTACATCTAGCTCACATGAAATTAGTGAAGCAGTTTATATGTTTAATAATTCAGTAGCTCTGCATTACAAATGCCCACACCAAAGGTTTGCTTTCATTCCTATAATGTTTCCTGTAGTCTGTTTAGTATAGAGTGGGATATCTGTGGGACGAGGATCAGTCTAAATCTGTTGATGTGTTGATTTTTCTTTCTGTGTCAGCAAAATATTCAGGTTCGAAAATGTTTTAAGTGGATATATTATTAGTATCCTTGTGTGCATTTTAGATGTGTGCCAATGTGAACTGTAACTTATGCTGTTCAGTTCCTACTGCGGCACATGTGACTATGCAAGCTGCTGACTGGTCCTCAGTTTTTGAAAAATATTGCTGCAAATGGAATCACCTGTACATCAGACAAATGCATTGCACTGATTAGTGCTGTCACAATGGCCAATAGAAAAACAAGCCCGTGAAAATATATGATTTGTCATGTAGCTGATGTTCCAGTCCTTTAGTTTAGCACAGAGCAGCCCGGATTCTTTCTTTGTCCTTTTTTTTTCTGCTTCCAGAATTTAAACTTTCATTTAGTTTCTTTTACTGACCAACATGTGATTTTTATACTACAGGCTATATACTAGCAATCGATTCATTGAAAATTCAGAATGTTACAATTTTACCCCCTAAGACCAGTCCCTCCTTAGATTTATTTTTGGTTGTCCCTTCATCTACTGTGAAACTGTCAGAAATTCATCTGTATCAAGAGCCGCTCATTCTCCTTCATCGGGCCAAATCTCTTTTACGCTAGTGCAAATGACCCCTTTCCTTACAAGTGGATACATTTCACACAAGCCCACTGAGAATGCTCAGTTGTAATCTAATATTTACCTGAACACCGCGCCGGACCATCTTCAGACTTTTCAGAGAAACCAATCATCTTTTCATTCTGTCTGCTTTCTGTAACAGCGAGGCAGCAGGGGCCATCCTGTCTGAGCTTCGTTCACGCCGACCTGTTGTCATATCTCCTATTACACTGAGGAGAAATGACACTGAAACATAGAACAAAACAAAAACAAACAACAAACAGAAAAACACCCAGTGAAATACATTCTGCCACAACCTGAGAGATCAGACCCTGCGTGGCTGTGTTTGATTGAGGCTGTGAAACACTGAGGGGCTCTTTTGCTGATTATCTGATTATCTGTCCAAGATTGTGTCACTTTATTCGCCATCATTCCTGCAAAAGCAGACAGTGATTGTGACTTCTGTGTTGCTGCATTCCTCAGGTTCATCTGCCACATTTGTAAAGATTCAAATTTGCATTTGCAAACAAATGGATTCATAAATCAGTTTTCCTGACTCACAATGTGGTGGCTATAATCCACTGAATTCCTGTGCCTAATGCCTTTAATGTCATATTATATCATTATAAATGTTGTAAATGTATTTAAGAAGTTTCAGTTCAGTGCCTTGGGATTACACCACATATAACCCGGCCGCCGGTGTTCTCAAGTGTCCCACTGTAGTTAAATTATTAGGACATTTTGTAGGACTACTACTTAAGATATGGTTTTGTAACTTCCTCCTTTTAATTATGTTTCTTAGGCTGCTCAGCATTCGTCTTAATGGGAACTCTCTGCATTATCCACAGATATCATCTGTGTGGCTCGCCTGAGTGGGGCACTGAAGACTAAATTAGCTTTTACCTCCAGCAGCACTTCAGCTTTGGACTCTTGTCAGCTACAATTGTTTTGAGCTGATCTCTACTGCCTTTGTGATCTCCTCGGTGGTTTTCTCTAGCTGTTTGGGTTTCAAACCTGTTCTGTAAATAACACCACACTTATGATGCTGGGGAAGCACGGCAACCTAGCTCTCAATAGGGACTAAGGATGCTTGCAATCCTTTGACATGAGCTTTGATCAAATCCTAGTATTTCACTTTCTTTTGATAGTGGGGCATGATTAGCCTGTCCTTCCAACGATGCTGCTACCTCTCCCAGAAAGACAAAAAAAATGGACATCAAGCTTCTGACTGTTGATCTTGGAAGATTAGTGCATTTTTCTTTGCGAGAGCAATAACTTTGGATGGCTATAAAAACAAGACTTTGTGTTCTAGAATTACCAAGAGCATTTAAAAACAGATCAACATCAGTGTATCTAATGCACATCTGTTTTATATTATTTAATCTTTCTGGAACACTGGAGAACAAAGAAATTAGACATTTAAAGGAATAAACTTCAAAAGACATTTGAGTGATATGACCTGTGTGTTTGTTCACTTACAATGATCTATATGAGCTAAACATATTTACAAGGGCAGCTATGTGAGCCTTAGAACTGAGGTCCTTGAGGTGTGAAGCCCAGAAACAAATCCCCAATTACTCTGTGTGTAATAAGGTGACTCAGACCCTGTCTCTCTTCTTCGAGTTACTGGAGGAAAGCTAATGGGCTCTATGCTAATTAGAGTTGGCATTTGGTTTTTCTCGGCAGACCTGAAAGGTGAGGTGAAGGGGTCAATAGCAGGGACAGCCATTATCATGACTCATGTGAAGGCCACATCCATATCCATGTTCTTCACATCTTTGGCCTTGAGGGTCGGGGAGAGAAATTAGAGCGCAAAGAGGTCAAGGAATTGGAAAAGGAAAGAAATTGAGAGTAACTGCAAGATGAGAGAAACTATTAGAATTAGTTGGAAAGAAAATGAGAGAGAAGCGCATAAAGACAAGATGGAGCAAAGAGGGATGTAGGCGAGGCATTGGTCTGTCCTTGCCATTAGTCACACCGTCACAGCTCCCTGGCTTTATGGCAAGTTTCCTGTCATGGTGCTGCTTTTTAATTGACATTAAAAAGCACTGACCAGTATGTCAGTGTTCCCCTCTCCTTCTGTCTACACCCTCACACCTCCCTTCATTTTCGATCTCTTCAGCTCTCCGTGCTTGACTGACGTGGGCTGTCATTTACATACAGCGTGGCGTGACAGAATTGGCATCTTTACCTACCATCTCCTCAGCAGCTGCGATGGCCAGCAGTTCCGTCACGTCAGAACGGTTTGGCTTGTAAAACCCCGTTCTATATTCTGTATCTGTACAGGCAGCAGCTTCTGCCCGTCAGTGTCATATTTCATGGCCTTGTCATGTGTAAAAAAAATAAAAAAAATAAAAATAATGCCGCCTTCCAGCTCCCACGAGTGCAGCAGAGCTCTAAGATTGTGTGAGGAGGAGAAGATGGAGACTAATGCATCTGCGATCGAAGGGATGATCTTTGTAGTAGAAGGCTGTTTAGAGTAGGAACATGCAAGATCTTTTTCCCCCTCACTGTATAACAATATATAGTCATAGAAAAATAGACCCAGTCCACGATGACCGTAAGAAAAAATCTCCTCCTATTTGCCCGTTACTCAACTCAACTCTGATTGACTTCCTGTGACTAAAACAAACCACTGTGCTATTTTTAGTATCCTTTTTGGCTGTTCTCTTGCTAGTAGCTCACAATTCACCGGGAGGCATGTTTAGTAGTTGTACCAGGGCTGGAGGAGAACAAAGCAACCTTAGCACTTTATCTTCTGCTCCTTTATGCTCCACTTCTTCAGATCAGTGAAATAATGGTAATGCATGTGAGTGCATCAATGAGTGAATGTATGCAGTACGTGTGTTTCTGTGTTTATCGCTCTAGTGTGTGTTTGCACTTGTGCAAAAACACATTTTATGGATGTCATGCATATACAGTGTATACAGTATAATTGTGTTGGCATTATTTTGTGTTCACGCATGCTCAAAGCAATCAGGGGGACACGGGAATTAATGAAAAGTTTGTAGAGGTCAGTTAGTGCAAAGACTTTATGGATAGTTACTAATGGAGAGAGAAAGCAAGCGAAAGATGGATAGAGGGAAGGACAGAAGGTGACAGATGGGCTATTAGAGACAGATAAAAGAGGAGATGGATAAATATAAAGTAATAGGGAGCAAGATGATACACACACAGACAGAGGAGGAGTGTGCAGACATCACCGGCAAGAGTGCCAAAGCCATTTCAAGGACACACTACTCCTCCTGGTCCTCCTCCAGTGGCATTGATGTTTCTAGTACCATAGTTCAGGAGTTCATGTCCTTCAAGACTCCTGCAGAGTCCTGCTCACCTGCTCTGTTTTCTACACTGTTGACTGATGTTTCAAAGTAACAGGCTTCTAATTTTTATATATTTAAAACAAATTGTTGTATTCATTACAATTTGTAATAAATAATTTCAAACCTGATGCGGGCAAATAAATAGGCAACATGCAGAATACTTGCTATTCATTATGTTTCTCATAGTGAAACCATTAACACCTTGAATGATGCAGTGTATTGTGTGCACCTTTAACTGGAGCTCGGCTTATTTCTGCTCGCTCCTCCTCTTCCTTCATCCTTTCCCTTTGTAGTTCAGAACCATGATAATTCTTTTTGCATAGGAAGTTCTGATAAATTAAATTTTTGTCATTGCACGGATGACTATCACATAATATTTTGCATATAAGCAATAATTACAGAATATATTACATTTCTGTGTTTATCTTACCCGTTTAAACTCCATTCATCCATGGCTGGAGCTGTCAGACAGTGTAAGCCAGGGATACCATGGGTAAGGCCCCAAGTCTATCTCAGGGGTCCCATTTAAAGTAAAATTGATAACCATTTTTAAAAACATGCTAGAGAGATAGATTCACTAGCTGGGCCCATGTCCTCATTTTAGGATTTACAGCGTTTTTAGTAGATAAAGGTGAATGGCTTAAACATGAATTGGCTGCGGTTGGGGAAGGCCTTGGAGGGCACTGGCAGCAGCTCCCGGGCCTGGCAGATCCCCATGTACTAATGAGAAGTGAAAGAATTGAAAAAGGGGAGGGATGCCAGATTCACGGATGCCTTTAAAACATACACAAAATAGATAAGGTCTTAAAACTTAGTTCACAAAACAATAAGAGATGTATTTATTAACTTATGAGTGACACATTTGGTCTTTGATGCGAGTTGACTAGTTTAATTCAAATTTGCCTGTTACTGTATTAATACAGATCGTGTGTACAGTAAAGCACGAGGCATTCTCAACTTACTCTTTTTCTTTCCTTTTTTTTTAAATGGTTGTTTACAATCGTGTTGATCCAAGATAATTTATTCCCCCGCTGCACTCATTGTAAGTTGCTCTGGAGAGAGTGACAGCTAAGTGCCTAAAATGTAAACATGTACTGTTAGTTTCAAGCTTCCAAATATGCTGACTGCTATTGGAGATGGCAGAAAATGACACAGCCAAGTGCTTTTTCTGGCATAGAGGAGAAAACCTGCTCCTGTCGTCATGATTAGTTCATATTTTTTTATTGCATGAAAATGGATTCTTTTATTGGCTTATGATGATCAAAATAGAGGACAAATGAAGATTGCATTATCAAATATATTTCATGTATATATTATGCGCTAAGTAGTGTAGCAGTGAAATCCACTGAAGTCCCCCCAGAAGAAGCCTCCTGGGTGAGGTGTTCCCATCGGAAGGAGGCCTAGGGGCAGATTCAGGATACATTGGAAAGATTATATCTCTCGGCTGGCCCTGGGAATGCTTCTGGGTTCCCTTGGATAACCTGGATGAGGTGGCTGGGGACAAGGAGGTCTGAATATCCTTGCTAAGGCTGGTGCCCTCATGTCCCAGCCCCAGATAAGCAGAAAATAGATGGATGGATGGATGGATGCATCTCCCTTGATTATTTTTAGTCATTATTGGACTTCTGGGATCTTGCAGGGAACCTTTTTTCTTTGTCAAAAAAAGAAAGATTAAACCATTTACTGACTAATGATGATTTCTCCTTGAATCCCTGTGCAAATTTTGCATCTATACTTGGTCATGATGACTTCATGATTCTTCTGATTGGTATTATTTAGTGTCTTAGATTGAGACTAATCTGCAGGTTTTAGAATCTCAGACATTGCAGCAGCTCTGTTTTAACTTCATTTGCTATGGGGCTGTGTTACTGTAAAGGCTGTTGGATTTGGAGGATATATAAATTTTTGTCCTAAATACATAGTTGTTATATTTTGCAGACATACGTGTATGTTTTTTTCCACTGTATTGTCGTTTTGATAAATAAAGTGTGACATGGGATTCTTAAGCTTTGATTGTACTCTGTCACGGACAGTGACAGCTGGAGACATGACAGCCGAGTAGTCGTCACTGTTACACTTTCTTGACGTCTGTTTGATGTCCACCTCCTGGAGTTCATGCGTAGTTGGCGGATTGACGTAAATTCTTAGCCTGATTTCACAGCAGTTCTTGAAACATTCAGAAAAAAGTAATGTTTGTTGGTGTTCATGGACACAAATTGTTCCTTTTTTGGCATCACTAAGAATAGAATACAATAAAATTTCCGTATTAAAGGATCACATATCAGAAGCAAGTATTTTTTTTGTAGAGGACCAAGAAAACACATTTTTTAAAGAAGAGCAACAGTTGCAAACCTCAGCATTTTCTTTACGTCTACCTTCTTAGTTGTTAATGATTAACCTGATGCAAATTAAGTTTTACAGTTTACAGTTTTACAGTTTAGAGTCAAATGTCAAATTTCATCTCTGTAATATTATTGATATTTATAATTGAGCTATTTCCCTCTGTTACCATATCAGTTATGTCGTAGAGTTAAGCTTGTGTCTCTGAGTCGGTGTCTGTGCATATGAGGCATATTTCCTGTTTTATTTTGATAGTCTGTCTCCCACGCCAGTGTATCTAGCTTTGCCTTCCCTTGTCTCATTATGTCTGATTTGTCCCAGCTGTGTTTCTTCCTGTTCCCCATCCTCTCGTGATCCTACCTGTGTATTTTAGTCCTCAGTCTCCCCCTGCTTGTTTTCGCGTCGTTAACCTTCACACACCTCCTCAGTGCGGTGCTTTTCCTCCGTGTTCCTAGTCTCCGTATAGTTTCTAGATTAAATTTCTTGTTTTCCAGTTCCTTGAGTCCTCTAGTTATTATGCTTCGCTTTTGTTTTCTGTATTAAAGTTTCCCAACGATAAAACTGCGCTTCCCTCCGTCCGTGAGTCCTGCATTTGGATCGTCCTTCCTGCCTGCCACACAGCACTCACCATGACAGCATTATTTCATTTGTTACAGTTGTTCCAAGACAATAAGAACAGTAACAGACTGAACTAACTTAATAAAGTACTCTGATATTCACTGAAATAATTGTTCATGGTTAAACCTAAACAAGTGAAATTTTTGTAATTAATAACATATTAAAAATCATAAAAATGATGTGTGAAAATCTCTGATATGCAAGACTCAAACATGGATCTCTGGCATTAAACTCAATACAACTTAATCCTCTGTGACGTAAGGCCCAGGGGCCAAGATCGACCGGCAGAGACTCTAATCTGACCCTACTGGACAGCTATAATAAATGTGAAAGAGGGCATAAATTTTGGACTTTTAACTGTATTTTTATACATTTTTATACCAAAGTTAACCCTCCCTTATGCCATTCAGACACCAAAGTTATAGATAAACGATTAAATGACAGAAAACGTCGTGTTTTGTTCTCCACTATATTAGAAAATTCTTTTTTTCCTGCCCCAAAGAGTTGTGGTAACCGATTTCTTTCATTTACTGTACTAAAGCAGCATTTCTTTGTTTTGCAGAAAAAAAAGATATATTGCTGATATTGCGTCATTGAAAAGTCATGTTCAGGGATACAAATAATACCGGGACTACTGTGTTGAGAAACATGGAAAAAATGGAAAATGAATGTCCCACAAAACAAATCAAGAGTGTAAAGGTTGTGACTATAGCATGCAGCTGTGAGACCAGGTTGAGGCTCTCTGCAGATGTGTCTGTGTAGCCACAAATTTTATGGTCCACTCAGGTAAGAGTGATGTAAATTTCATCATCATGGCGAGAGCGATGGTGGATGTGGACATACACGTCCATGCCTGTTTTTGTGACATTACAATGCACTGACTATACATACTCCCCAGGTAGGAAACTTCAAAGAAGAATAACAGGAATGAATATTTGGCGTCTGAGCTCCAGCTGTCCAGGTGTATAAGGGCTTGATTATACTCTGTCACAGGCACAGAGGTGAAAGAATAAACGGGCTTTAATCAAAGCAGACCCTAATGGACTTATGGACATGAAAAAGCATTATCAAGGCTTTAAATATGTACTGTAATCTCTTCTTTCTCCTGCAAAATGCCAATCATTTAATCAGTGACTTCTTTAAATCTATTGATTATTTCCATGTTATTTCCATTTCCATGTCACTGCTTCAGATAATTCTGCTGGTGACTTTGTCGCTGCCGATTTTATTGTACCGTAGAAACTGTGTTTTCTTGATGTCACCATATAATTGGGTTTGTGCAACAATCTGTGTCACTTGGTGGCACACGCCACACACACGCGTGCTGTGACAGCTGCATTGTTTTATGATTTGAGCAACCAACCCTGCAAAAGCAATAATCTGTGACATTTTCACATAAATTAATTCCTGTTTTGCTACCCTCTGTCACTTATTGATAAAACACAGTGGTGATTGAACCTTTAGACTGCTCCTCAAAGGTTTCAACATTTGCTGTTCTAAATATCAAACATGGTTTTTCTCTCAGAAAACATCCGGTGACCCATAGAAAGGCGTTCATTCTAGGTTTCTGGCATCATTGAAGCTGCACACCTAGTTTTACCCCAGGGTGTCACTCTCTTTTTGAATCAAGACACAAAACTACAATGGATTCATCCATCCATGAGCAACACCCACTTTAGAATAAGGATTGTTGAAAGACTGAAGAAATTAGGTCATTTAGATGGGTTGCCAATCAATCACATGGCTAACACAGACACAAATTTACTACTACAGCTAATTTAGAGTTGCCAATTAGCCATACCCACCACTATGACAAATACATATTGTAATTCATATAATAAATGATTAATATCTGAATATTAATATAAAATATACAGCAGTGTTGTGTGTACCTACTGTATTCATCTTAACCTTTAACCTTTTTGTCGTAAGATTATTCTTTGTAATGCAATCTAATAAATGTACAATGTACCCTGAAGGAGGATAATCAAACTCCACTTGAGCACTGAGCAGAGAAAACACCTGATTTTGGCTCTCTTGCCTCCTTTCTTTATCCTTTTCATATCTCTATCACCTCTCCTTCCCTATACTCATATTTGATTTACTGCACCTCCCTTTTTTTTCCATTTCTCTCATTTCACCCTCAAAGGTGCTTCCAGTTATATCCTGTGTTTTTCTTGGTGTTGAAAAGAAGATGTATGAGTTGCTTGCTCATACTCGCCTTTCTTGGCATTGCTTCATTTGAATGTTGATAATGATAATAGGCCTTCCTAACTTGTGAATATGTTTTCTTCCAAAGGTTACAATTTCTGTAATTGAAGAAGACTAAATTGCAGATATTCAGTTCTTTAGTTGTGTTTCAAAGCAAAAATTTCTTTAATCCAACCTCTACAGTTAGCTCTCTGCCAGACAGCATAGATTCCACTACAAATGCAAAAGAACTATATGTGAGAGTGTGAAATAGAAATGTATGTAATACTTTTAGATATATGGCATTACATATCCTGTATGTCTGTTTTATAAAAATTTTATGAATTGAATAATTGTACCATTGACGGCGTGCATCATCGTCTGTATTAGGCTTCAGTCACACAGACCTTGAGAAGCCACGGACCCCTAAAAAAATTAATATTCCCTGATCAGATGTGAGTGGCTGCTGGATGTGGCCCTCACTTCCCTCACTGTGAAACTGATTGATAAAGCCCCATTTACACAGGCCTACAGACTGGTCAGTGACCCCGTTAACCCTGGTTGCTAGGGAAAAATGTGTTCCCCACCCAGTTGCCAAGTGGTTGCTTGACATTGTTTGTTGTCACTATGGGAAACTGGTTGCGAAGAGCTATAAAACCTATAAAGCTACAAAAACCGAAAACCTTGCAAATGGTTTGGCAGCTAGCCGAGTGACATAGCTGCTCACAGTTTGTTGCCCAGAATTTCTGTTTTTGTTAGTTGCGGGCTGCAAACACTCGCCAGCTACTCGTAAGTTACAAGGAAACTGTGGAAAGAGCAACGCAAACTGGAAATAGACAGTGTTCACCTTCAAAGTAAGTTCTGCTTCATATTTTCTTGCATTTCATTGCAAAATTATAGCAATGGAATGAGAGTTTAAATGTAATAGTGGCCATGTATTTTATTAAAAAAGTAGAAAATAGTAATGAATTAGATTTTTAAAAACATAATTTTTGAAATACAGAAAACAAGTTAAGAAATTTGCATCATCCTCACTAGAAGTTTAATTAAAGACTTTATTTCATCCCCTTTCCCTGTTATCTCTATCCTCTGCCCCACCCTGTCATTTTCCAATAATACTTTTGTTTTCTGTCTCCTCTCAGCTCTCCTCTCTGTGCTCTTGTCAACACATATGAATACAGCCAGCAGAGTTGCTACTCGATAATGAGTCCTGCTGGCCCCTTCCTGCCATCCGTGCCCCACATAACCCAACATTATTTTCACCTTTGCTCATACCTTCCAGCATCTCATGACTCATCGCTTTTCTGAAGCTGGTGTTGTCGGTGGTGAGAATAGCTAATATAATAATGTATTTGTTTTTTGTTATCAAGTTAGGTGAATAACACATTGGGTTCATGTACTAACAAGATCTCATAAGCTATGATACTTTTGTGTAAAATGTATTATAATGTATACATGTATGTGTATATATATATATAAACAATTTAATTGGCATGTTGGCGTTCTCACAATGAGAAAACATTTCATGTGCTAATTGGCCACAGCGGAAATCCCCATTAGCAGCTTCACTTGTATATCCACACTCTATAAAGGTGAGAATGAATACAAGTATAGGTGATAGCCTTAAGGCTGCTTCATGACCTTTTACCTTTAATGATTTGCACTGGTTGCGACAGCATTACTGTAGGGCTGATAGAAGGGATGTCATTCTACATTTTTTATAGGTTTCATATTCTGAAAGCAAGATTATGCAAGGTTTTGATGCTTTCTAGTCAGATGTGTGCTTCTCTTATCCTGGTTTGGCTGGAAGTGCACTGGTACGAGATGTGAATATGGGAACATGGTAAGATCAGAAATATTTGGTTTCATTCATGATATGCAAAGATTCCAGTGGTCTGTGCAATACTGATGCGGGTATTTTAAATATGTACAAATGCTATTTAAAAAGCACACAATGAAACTTATTTTAAAACATTTTAGGCAAATAGTATTTTCTTTCTTTTTTGTTGAAGTATAAAAACTGAAAGGTAATGTAGCATACAAACATGCAAAAATGCTGTGTGCAGGGCATTAAGCACTGAAACAGACTGATAATGATGAATTATGTAATATGTAAAAAAAAAAGACTAATTTAAAACAACAATAGACCATTATAGGCAAAAAGACGATATGCATAATTGCTTGAAATAAAATTAATTATGTTGCTCCTTTCTCAGTCTCTCTGTGGTTTGTAGGAGCCCTGATGCCTGTTATCATAATGAGCACACACCTACCTGTCTGTAATAATGAATTTTATCTGGATTCGAAAAAACCACCCAATAAAAATAAGTAGTTTACAGTTTTTCTGTCTGGTATGCGTTAAATGTAGGAGTTAAATACCTGTATCCGCATAGGGAAGGTAGTGACAACTTTTACCAAGAAAAGAGCCCTTTTTGAAAGTTTTTTTTTTTTTTTTTTTTACCAACAAAAACAAACATTTTTGGACACAAAACATATTTAAGTCTTATAATGAAGCCACAGCCTGGTAAGTATAAAATAGCGTAGTGACATCCCTAATAAGCATAAATAATTAAAATATTTACCACCGCTCAGAAGTCTGTTTATGATTATTTAATATGTGTCCATTTAGGCCTAGTTTTAGACAGAGTCACTATAAATCTCTGCTTTGAGCTATGTTTGTTAAGTTTAAGTGGATGGTTGCAATTGTGAAGTGCTAAAACAGTCACACTTTAAAGCATTGTACACTGGCTATGTACGTGCTATCCCTTTTGTCGTGTGCTGTGTTTGAGCCACCTGTAATGAGCCATCCTCTTTTCTTTTCTTTTTTTGGGACCCAGTTACAGCAAAGTGTAATTGAACCTGGTTACATATAAAGAGGAAAAAAAATTTCAGTTTCATTGCTAACCTATCGGCAAAAATAAAAGAATAGAGCCCGGGTAATTGATGTAGAGCAAAACATTTTTACTTAATGATATATTCTAACAAAAACATTCGAACAGTTACGAATATAAAGAATAATGTTTTCATTGTCATTGTTATGTTTTTTATTTACCTTTTTTGGCAAAAAGGGCCAGTGAGCCGTTATGACCTCTGGAACTGCAGGTTCTAAACCAAAGGCAGCTGTAGGATGTGCATTTCTAAAGTGAGAGAGCAATTTGAAGTTATGCACATGTGAAGAAGTAAAATTCACTATTTGTTTATTACATTATTATTTTTGAAAGAGAGATATAATCAATCAGGAAATGGCTGGTAATTGACCTGTTTTCTATATATCAAACTGGTGGAATTAAAATGTTTTGCTACTCATTGGTCATCTTCATGTGAAGATCTGAGAAGCATTACAGCTATTGGAAAACTTTTATTATTATAATTTTTATCCTAATAAAAATCTTATCAATAAAAACATGTGCACACACACTTACATATGGTTAAATACAGAACAGAAAGGAGCAGCGGAAAGTAGCTGAGACTATAATGAAATATGTGCGCATAAATTAAGTAAATATAACATAAACAAAATCTTTGATAAATCTTTTTTTTTTTCTCCAGACTACAGTCTGGAAGTTCACTTTTATTAAAACTATCCTCCTTTTAAAAGGCTTAGGATTTCTATAATTTCATAATGATTTTTGTGAATCATTTGCATTAATGTGCATGTTTGACCAGAATCTCTACCAAAACAAAAAACAGGGAAGCTCAGATTCCACATTAGACAGTGCAACCACAGACAGTATAAAAGATGTAGCTATTGTAATGTCACCTGCTTTTCTTTCCCCCTCCCATCTTCATTGCATAAAAGATGTGTTCAGGTAGCCAATGAGCATGTGGTTTCATAGTACAGAAAACGTTCCATTTGGAAACATAATATGATCAAAACAACAATAAAAAAAACATTTTCAATTTTTTTATTGAATGGGTGACTGAGATCTGAAGCTCAGCAGGTACGGGTTTATAGAAGTCGAGGCAGAAAGCCTTTTTTTTTTTTTTTTTCTCAAAAAATCAGCAAAACCGAAAATCGTTTTGCAGCTAGCTGTTAGCATGGAGTGGCCTTCAGATAGAAAACAGGCTTTTTGGGATTTTAGCATTGGCTTAATTTTTCCAACCTCAAAGCTGCATTTTCTTTTTTTTCTAATAGTCTATGATTACAACACCTATTGAAGGTTAATTATACTAAAAATAATATTTAGTTCTCCTCTTGTGAAAATATCAGTTTTTCTTTTATCTATATAGAGATTCATTGGGAAACTCATGTAAACAGCAGCCATCTGCTCCTTTTAAAATTTTTTATTTTAGTTCACTTTAAACTTTATCAAACCTCAACTTTTTTTTCAAGATGTGTCAAGTTTTTCAAGTGTCTACTCAAATATTGTTTTTCTCTGGTACACAACGATTTCTCCCACAGTTTCTGCATAAAATTTACATTTTAAAACTCTACTTATGGTTTCACTAAATATTATGAGACAGACCAGGTTATCTAATCGCAGTAAAACCACATGTGAATAATTGCTCACACAACCATAAACTTACGGAGGTGTGCCACAGAGAGGAAAAAAAATCACTGTGGTTTTGTCATATAAATGACATTGTCAACCCAGTAAATAAAATCTTCAGTGGGAGGACAGAGAAATCTTCTGTGGTGGAGAAAACAAGCACAGAAGGGCACAGTTAATAGGCAGAACAAAGTTGCGGAGTACAACTCCCACATGCTCCTTTTCAATGTTATTTTTAAGCTGTGTTTGTGATGGAAATCTTAAAATCGCTTTTTCTTGGCTTTTGAAGGTGTCAGCTTTGGTGTCATGTGGATGTTTAAATATTTACATATATCTCCTGTTCCAGTCTGACAAGCTTTTCTCCACAGGGATATGATCGACAGTGAGGTGAAATCTCTTGCGGTTCAGCTCTTTAGCAACTCTTTTTAAGACTCACAGATAATCTATAGTTTATTTCTTGCACAAAAATCAAGAGAGGCATCCTTTTAGTCTGTGCCTTATTCACCCGAAACATTTACATTACATTATATTGTATTCACCATGCCATCAAACATGTCCAATTTTTGGTTTATATATTGGCAACAAATACACTATTTACTCATGTATGAACAGTGTTTAATAAAGACTACTCTTCTGCTGTTTTTGGATTATTATTATTGTTTTAAACCAAGTAAATGGTAAATGGCCTGCATTTGTACAGCGCTTTTCTAGTCCCTAAGGACCCCAAAGCGCTTTACACATCCAGTCATCCACCTATTCACACACACATTCACACACTGGTGATGGCAAGCTACATTGTAGCCACAGCCACCCTGGGGCGCACTGACAGAGGCGGACACTGGCGCTACCGGGCCCTCTGACCACCACCAGTAGGCAACGGGTGAAGTGTTTTGCCCAAGGACACAACGACCGAGACTGTCCAAGCTGGGGCCTGAACCGGCAACCTTCCGATTACAAGGCAAACTCCGAACTCTTGAGCCACAATCACCCAGGTAAGGACTACAAATCCTGTTAGTATTAGAAGAAATATAGAATTTTGTGTTTTTGTGGATTATGAAGACAAGAAGAAGAAGAGAATATAAACAGCTTTATCCTTTAAAGTGTTCACTATGATAAAATCAATTTTCTTTGCTCAGAGAACACCAGCTTGTTAGAGAAATATTAAAAACACAAGTGGATACGAAAAGAAGGATCACTATCAAAATATGACACAAGATGCTAATTTGTCTTTCACATGCGATCATTATATAAATATTATATTATTTATTGAATGAATGAATGAAAAAAGGTTTTTAAAATGGACCTGACTGGCTCCTTATTCAAGTTGCATTTGCTGTAAGGTGTAATTTTGTTGGTGCTGTTTTGTTTTGTTTAGCCACCAGCTCTGTGAAGACAGTTTAACATAGAGGAAAATGTGAGAGATCTATAAGAACTATAAAAATATAGCTGTGAAAGGCAACCCTGTTGCTGTAAATAAAGATAATGAAGCTAAATTAAATAAGATGCTGCAGAAAAATGTTAACCTTGTGAGTGATTAATACAAAAAAGAATATTATCTCCAGGTATATTATATACACCTCAAGACAAAAATATCTTTATACCACTCTATGCACTCTCAGTGCTGCGGGTTATTTCTAACATGACTGCTGCACATTTGAGATAATGACCTTTTGAGACATTGGACCATTTAAGGTTACTTTGCGTTTTCATGTCTGACTCTTTCTCACAGCTCAGTGAAGGAGGCTTGAAAATCACTTTGGTTTGTTGCTATATCAAAGTGAAATAAATTTTACTGATGGATAAGTATTGTTGGTGGTAATTATTCTAGAACATATCAATTTCCTAATGTGCGTTCAAGTAGCTGTAATTCCAGCAGTGTAAAAAAGACTTAGCAGCTCATAAAGACCAAGCATAAAAACATTTACACATTTTCTGCATCACTAGCTGAATGAAAGCAAATTCTAGTGACAATGAAACACATGCAGTTTGAGCTTTTCAGCTGGCCTTTATTCAGTGGTGTTAGTAAAATATGGATTAACACATCGCATATATAAAACATTCCTTCAGCAAAGAATGTATATCACACTTAGAGCATACTGTAAATAAAATAATTAATGGAAATGTGGCCACAGTTTTAAACTGAAAATGAAAACAGCCTGTTCAGGACCGTGGGTTATACATTTATAAGTTACCATGGTGATCTAGACAGATAAAGAAAGAACCATCTTCATGACACTAAAAACTATCACTTTAAGATTAGCGTATCTCACTAACTCTTTAATCTCAGTTTATAGTACACATCTTTGAGCTATTTGGTTAGGTCTATAAAAAGAAAAAAAAAAATCATTTTGTTTAAAATGCAGTTTTTACAACTTGTTTCCAAGTTCCAGGCCACTCTCTTCTAGGTTGCCTGGGTGACGAGTCCCATCTGAGTCTTGAAACAATATGTGGGGCAGACTTTGATGTAGAGTTGCCATGAAAAGGAAAAAGCGGTTTTCTGCTATATGTGCTGCAGGCAGTGCTGAGAGTACTGTTAAAATGTCGTTGAAGCCTCTCTTCTGGACAAACTATGAGATAACACGATTTGAAAACCACCACAGCCTTTTTCAGCATTATGTTCTGTAAAAATCAAAAGGTTTTATATCACAGTATATAAGAAAACAACCAATACTAATATGGGCCTGGCTGTGATAAGTCAGTATTGCCCAGTATAATATCAGCCAGTTGTATATTTGTTGGGTTTACTATAAAGACATTATCTAATAATGGGAAATGAAACTGAGATTGATAATTGTTTTTGAAACTGATGTTTAAGTGATTTAATTTTTTTTTTAGATGATCTGACTAATTAGTCCCAAGGGAGGGGGGCTGAGCATCGCAACCAAATTTAATTAAAGGGATTAAAAAAGACATTTTAAAAAAAGTTAAGCGTATTACTGATCTAATAATTATTTTACAGCCATTTATTAGGGTGTTGTTGTTGGATTTCCTTGTTATTTGTCCTTTTAGAATATCATCCACATATATTCAGTGATAAATGAAAAGTTTGAGGAATTATATATCCCCACAAAATCCTTAGCAATTACTATAAATGTGATGTGCCTCTGTTGTATCAAAGCCTTTATGAGGGTTTAGTGTTATACCAGATCTGACATGGTTAATACAACAACAGGCAGAGAATCAGGGATTGGACTTATTATATGACATTTAATAATGTAACCAGTAAAATGTTAAAATTATCCTTAATCCCTTGTCAGCTCCCTTTTGATAGTCAAGATATGACTTGCTTTCATCGGATTTTTAAGGTTTTTATTTTATTTTATTTTACTTTTTGCTGTATAACACAACAAACTCCAGATTTTTTTTTTCTGTATAATACTCTGACACACTCCAACCCACACTTCAGCAGCCTCCTCTCTCAGTTTGTCCTGGAGGTAAAGGCACACACAAACACACACACTTAACCATATAGACACACTTATCATGACTTTCAAACTGAGGCAGTCCTGCAGGTATTCCCTGTCTGCTGATAAGGGTGAGCGGTTCTGTGCTGACCAAGCAGACCCCTGCAGGCTGCAGGCCACAGAGTGAAAATGTTTAGTCCACTGACCTCACATACATCACTGAGTGGCCAGTATCTGAGTAAGCACATGAAGGAAGGTGCTTGCATTTGTCTGAGTGTGTGAAAGTGAGTGGGTTTAGATATCTGTGCGATCACTTTCAAGGCAATCCTGAGCAGGAAATAGTGAGATTCTACTTGTGTTAGCTGGAAAGTCTGTTCTTTGTTATGTTGTTGCACTGTGATGATGGGATGCATACAATTTTATGTAATGAAATATTTTTTAAAAAGGTTTTAATGTTTTAATATAAAGTATTCATTTTACATCAAACTACTGGTCTGCTTTTTAGTCCTCATCACCACATTCCCTCATAGTTTTTATTTCAGCGAGACTGGCATAATTTGGGCACCACACATTAATACATAAATACACATATTGACATACATCCACACGCACGCACATACCTCAGTACACCTAAAACAGTGTTATTGGCAGATTTTTCATAAAAAATCAAAAGCAAATATAATTAAAAATGCAATGAAAATGGTTTCCCTTCAGTGTTAAATGGATTAATGTTATTACTGCATATGTTTAAGTTTGGACTCATTTTTAATACTTTATATTCTTCTATAATCCAACATCATATTTTATAAATCATATATTTGCAGTGACCTATGCCTTCATTAAAAAAAAAAAAAGGATATTAAAATGTGTTAATATAAAAAATTTTTTTAGCGGAATTAAAAGGCTTAACTGTTTGTGACTGTGAATATCTACAGGGAAAATTAAAAATGTAAATGAAAAATGAAGTTGAAGTGTTTCCAAAACAATTGGTCAAAAATATTACATTCGGACATTCTCATAGATGCTAATCTGAAAGTGATGATGAGGCTGCACCTGGTCAGTTTGGTTGTTTTATTACACCAGACATGGTCAGAGCTGCGATCCACTCTCCATTATCATCATCATCATCATCATCATCATCATCATCAGTGTTCCTAGATAAAGTATTAAATGAGTTATTAACACACTCCATCTTTTCTACATCACACACGTTGGCCATGGTGGTTAGCAAGAGGAAACTCATCTGTTACAATGACAAATCACTGAAGCTTGTCCACTTGCTAACAAAGTACAGACAATAACTGATGTCAGTGCAGTGAGAATAGGGCCACCAGCAGCTTGCCTCACTTGCTGGTCTCCCATCGGTTTACTGTGAAAGATCATAGCTTTATCCACTATGCATATGCACAAACCACCAGGAAAAAAGCTTGACCATGTGAGTATTGCAGACGTCTGAGTTTGCAAAGTGATATAACAGTAATACAACTGTAATGCTAGCATGATAAGTTAGCCTGATCACTAACAGCAAAAGAAATCTCTGGTGTTCTTGGTTAAAGGCATTCATTCTGTGCTTTATCAGGGGAGCCACGCCTAAAAGACGTGCACCGCACACAGCTCATGGTTCTCTGCATTTCTGTATGACAGTGACTGATACTAAATAATCCAGAGATCCAGTATTGTCTCCTGCTTCATGCTTCCATGCCAGAACACAATGTGTTAAACCAGTGTACCACACACACACACACACACACACACACACACACACACACACACACACACACACACACACACACACTACATTAACAGGAGACATACATGCCCTTAAAACAGAGAGAGCTACAGTTTCTTATTAGCAGAAATAAGCCTTTACCAACAATACCCACAAGCTCACAGTAATGTAAAGGATGGATACAAACAGGCAAGGAGCTTTATGTGTGTCTGCCTTGTTGGATAATATAACCTGTGATCACATGATAAAATTAACTCAGTCGGAGTGAGATGTATTTATACTTTCTGATGAGCAAAAATAATGCTTATTAAATGTACACAATAAATGAAAACTAAAAATTTAAAATGAAGAACTACTTCATGTAGAATAAATTTGTCACAAAGTGACTACCCAAAGGACGGAGTGAAAACTAAAAGAAGCTTGCATCATCTTCACTCACACTGCCTTATATCAGTCCATGGAAAAGTTTAAAAAGTATGACTGGAGTAAAAGTTAAGCTGGATGAGACAGAAATATGAAAATCCACTGCTGGTTTAAAATTCATTCTCGAGGTTTAAATTAATGATCAATAACTGATTTGCTTTAGGATGGAGATTTGAGTGTTTTAAACATGAAGAACTCCAAAAGGACCATGAGGCAATGTTCAGTAACTGCTGCAGTGTGACTTTACCCTGGATGTATTAGTATAGAAAATCCCCTTATTAAACAGACTTGATAGAATTTTTTTTTTTTAACCCTGACCCATTTTAAAAAGCATGATTTGGTCTGAACTTATACTAAAATGGGTGAATAACATACATCTTAAAAGGTATATCGATGCTTGCAAATGCTGCTGAACATACATCAACAAAGAAAGCTTGTGCCAGCTGTCATAGGGTTAGAGGAGTGGCACACCATGTACAAGTAGAGAGGTGAATTCAGACTGGTAATTCCTTAGTAAACACCAGAGTTTGGCTTTAGTCGACTTTGTTAGGTTGAAAGATAGATTTTCAGTTAGAGTGAAAAAGATAAAGATTTTTGCTCGCTTCTAACACTAAATAATTATCTCAGTTGAGTCAAACTTACCCCTGCAGGGGGCTGATAGTGTGTATGATCAATACCAATCACCGAGCAAATACTTGTTAGGGGGATGGAACAGCTGGCGGTCTGAACCTGAGGCAACTATACTTTTTTAATTCCAGCCACATTCAGTTCAGCTGCAGTATTCCAGTGTTATGCATTGCTCCTCAAAATTGGTGGCTCTCAAGAACTGGCGTTTTAGTGCCTCAGAGAAGGAAATACCTGCCACTGCTAGTCTTAAACTTATTTTCTTTAACCACAGATGTTATCTAAAATTTTCTCCCTCCTTTTCATTAACTTGCTCCTCTCCCCACCGCACTTCCACCCTTACCAACTTCATCTAGGCCAGTGGCTCTCAGGCTGAGTTTGTCCTTATGGATGTTGTGGAAACAGTCAAAAGGGCTTAAGTGCTGCAGGGTGCGAGCGAGCAGAAGATTGCCCCATACATCATGAACCCCATCATAGGGTTGACCCATTAAATAGGCTCTTATTAGATTTACTAGGTTGTGTATTTGCAGGGGGTATACCAGCTGTGTTTGATGCATCATTTTTATCTGCTTTTGTCTGTTGTCTGGTGGACTGTTTTCAATAGCTGGGTTAAATCTAACTTAACTCAAAACAGTGGGAGATTCTGCAACAGAACTCCTCATATTATAGTTTTTTGGGATGTCAAGCAACTTCTGGCTTTGAAAATAAACGACTGTAAAACAAAAGCTGTCAAAGGCTGATTTTTTTTTTTTTTACCTGCATGTAAAAGAGAGAAGAGATGCAACAGCTTAGAGACAGTCTGCTCTATAATTATGCTATGTGGTGATGCTGTAAGCATCAGCAACACTGCTCTACAAAGTCCCACACTGTCATTTGTGTGAGTGTCTGACAGACGCACACCACATGCTACCTGCCACCTGCAATATTGGCACCTGCAGCATGAGGTGTTTTTGTAGCCTATTATTTATGTGTATATCTGTGTGTATGTGCTTGCTTCTGTTCTTGCCATAGACTGTATATCAAAGACAGGTATTTCCTCAGCTTATGAAAGGGTAAAAAAAAGTGGAAATTAAAGTGTATATGGATCCTCCATATATATCTGTGTGTATTTGGAAGTGTGTATATATGTGTTGGTATTTAACCCTATTTATTACCCCTCAAAGCTGAAAATAATCACTAATAGTTTTGATAATCAGTTAATTTCTAAGATAAAATCTCCAAACATTGTTTTGTTTGATAGTATTTATTTGATGCCCCAAATGAGGGTTAAAATTCTCATTTTATTTTCTTATGTTCAGACCAACTTTAAATCAACTCAAAGATAACATCCCCCATGTCACACCTTCTTGCCACAGTGTTTTCCCTCTTTTTCACTTCTGCAGTTTTTTAAAACTTCCACCAAACTTGTAGCCGATTAAGCCCTCTAACTTCCAAAGGAAAAGAGTGGAAAAAGTGACATTTTCAGCTGAGTTTAAGTGGGTGGACGTGTGTGGCAGTACTTTCAACACATGTGTAATAAAAAGTAGGACTTGCGGCTGTGTGTGTCCATGTACATCTGAGCTTGAATGTGTGTAACGAAATTATAAAGCAGGAGATTGACTTCACTCCCAGAACTGCAGACCGAAGCATCATGGTAGATTGGCTACGGATCCTTGGTTCCCAGACTTGGCCCCTGTTCTCTATCCCTTTCCCTGTCTTCCCATCTCCCTCTCTGCTGTGTGGAGATGCCTGAAGAGTTTAGAGTCATCCCAAATGGAAAACAATGACAGTGGCCTCAGAGGAAAACTTAGTGCCCACACAAAATGGGAGAAATGGAGCAGCAAGTCCAGAGAGAGAGAACAAATTTTGAGTGATAAATATGCCGCGAAAGGATAGAAGAGAAGAGGATGTGTGCTCTTTAAGATGATGCAATGCAAGAAGAGCGGAGCTTTTTTCTTACAGTATGAAAGTTAGAAACCAAAAGTGGCACTAATGGTTATTTAATCTCTCAGACTACACAGTGTTTTGCATGGTCACAATTCATTTGGTTATTTATCACAAGTATACGGTTGAAATCAGAAACTATAATCTTCAGTTCTGATGACATAAATTCACATATGACCTCTCTAGTTTTATCTACTTTAAATATGTTTTTGTTCAATATTAGATTTACAAACACTACTCTTTCTCCACTCATTACTAATATTTGTGGCTGTGATGATCGAGTGTACAACTTGAGTCTCAAGTTCTGAGTCCACATGGAGCACAAGTGTCATTACAAATGCACCGGGAAAGTCATCTGGGTGCCCCTTTAGTGTGTTGTAGGTCTAATGATGTGTGCACCTTTTTTTTTTTAACATCTCTGGGGAGTGGACATCTAGGAAATTTATATTGCACAATATATCATTACCTACCCTGATTATAGTAAATGTAAAAATCTAATGTTTAGTTTGCAGCTGGATATGTGAAACATGAATTAAAGCAATAAAGCAATTAAACCTCTGTACAAAAGTATGAGTAACAAGATTAAAGTACTAATCCAGAATTAAGCCAACAGTAAATTAATCGTCATTAAAGCTGTTGCATTAGCCATACTTTAGTCTGTCACATGTGATGGCTAGCTTCCTTAGCAGTAGGGATGTTAGTCTTTGAAATGAGAGAATAAAAATTAAACACTGTCAGTGTTTTGGGAGCTATATGAAACAATTAATAAATTTATGTTTTACATGTTGCTGAAATGTGTATCACTTTGAACTGTGTATAACTTTCCAAACAGTTTGCAGACTTTGGCTAATCCTAGCAGTGCTAGCACAGTAGCCTTGGTTTGCCTTTGTAGGTTTTATATTTTATTCCCTAACATTTATGTCACGATGCAGCGTATTGTTACTCAACACTTTGGTTCCTCGGTTACATTCCAGTTTATTCTGACAAAATTGAAATATAATATTAACATTTTTACCTTTTAAAAAAACAAAATAGTGCTGTTTAGCACAGCTTTCATATGCTTACTTCCCCTTGCTAGTTTACAACTTCAATTCACAAACAAAGGAAGAAGAGAGGATACTGCAGCTGTCTGAAAGGGCTACAAGCCTGCAGTGTTCATCTTTAAACCGGGAATTTCCATTGCACATTAATACAATAAGAATAATATGTTTAACCAACTATAATTCTGTCCACAACCAGCAAAGCCAGCTAGATTTAAATGTCTAGTCAAGAACTTGCCGCTGCCCCTAGTTAGCAGTAAATTTAGACTATAGGTAAATTTAGAAAGAATTGCAACCTTTGATAATAACACACTCTAAAGCAAATACAATTTACTTGTCAACTTCAACCATCAGGTGAACTGGCTAATGCTGAGGAACTCTTCTTGTGCTAAGGTTTGACAGTGTCTCTGCTGGTTTTCACACAGAATCATATCTGCTTTTGCAGGTGCCAGCTGACAGCTTGCTTTGTGCATGCCCTTTAAGAAGTACATTGTAAAGGTTTGCTTTGCAATGATACTTACACATGTGCAGTCCTTTTTAAATGCTCAGATAATAATATTAGAAACAAAGCCTAGTCAATTCACAACTTAAACTAAAAATTATGAGTTAACAAGGGAAAATTTTGAGCTTGAGGCAATCCTACTGCAGCAACGGGATATAAGAGCAGAATAATAATAATTATAAAGATTTAGAGGCAGCAGTCTTGGTTTTGTCTTTTAGCTTTTCCATTGTTGAGTTTTTGCTCCAAACATCAAAGTCATAATTGGAGTTCAGTTATTTTTGATGACAATTAATTATTATGATCTGACAGTTTCAAGTGCTGGTCCACTGAAGTTTTTACCTCCCTCGAAACTTCACCAGACCTTCTACATCTAATTTCACCCTAATCTAAGCTCAAATGTCCTTCATATTTCTCCCAGCTCTCTGTCCATCTGTCTCTATTCTCCCTTCATCCTCTGGATCATGGGGTTGTGCAGCCTAATGGACCCTTCAAATAATTGGTGTCACTGTCTCTTGATGTAATATGAATGGATGGTATTGTGTCTGGGGGATACAAAGCACCCTGAGAGCCTGCGAAATAGAGGGAGAGAGAGGTGGGGCGGGGTGAAAAATCAAAGCACAATGCTGGGAAGCATAAGAAAGAGAATAAGAGGGTTTTCAAGACAGAGAGAGAAAAAATGGTGAGGGGGTGAAATAGTGCGAAACATGTTTTCAAGTGAGATAGTAGAGAAAATTTGAAGGAGTGAGAGAAAGATGAAGGGAATACATTTTCTTTAGTAGGCTTTAATGTGGCCTCCCAAACCACTTGAGGTTTCTGGGTCTGGTGTGTCCTGCTGTAAGAGGTTGTCGTCATAGACGTAAGCTATCCATTGCAAGGTAGTGAATACCTAAAGATGTCTGCCATGATCATTAAAGCTCATAATAAAGAGAACACTATGTCATGTTATGTTAAGACCTCTTCACATGTTGTTAAATTTTTATTGAACTGTTTATGTTTTGTTTTTTATTTAAGAAACTGTTAGTATGCTAAAACAGTTGAGAAGCTGGATTACTCAGGTAGCCAATCTGAAATCTTCTTGAGGCAAATTAGTTAAACGTTTTGTCTGTTTACATTCCAATAACAGAGATTGGCTCATTAGATATTAACTTATGTAATAGTAGGGGTGATAATATGTATATAGCATGTTTCATTATTCATAAACTTAATGTGCTTAACACAGAAAATAAAACATAAAACTGTATAGATTTTCAAGGCAAGATAAAACCTACAAAGCACACACACAATCTGATTGTTTGGAGACTGCTGCAAATAGACAATTAGAATAATCTTACCTGCTTGATATGAAAGCGTGGTCGAATTTCCAGAGTCAGTTTAATTTACAAACTTTTCATAAAATTCTTTTAAGTGATGAATAGTTTTGTTGACTTTCTTGATGTGATTATCAAAACTGGTACTTATAATAAAGACTGTAAGTTGAAAGGTATTTTTTCTGTTATTTGTAAAAAAAAAGAAAAAGGAAAAAGAATTTTGAAATAGATCTCTGTATTACCAGTTATTTTGATTTTGTTGAGGTGAGATTTAAGAAAAACAGGGAAAATGCCATTCTGTAACATTTACTAAATGTTCTGTAAAACTACAAGTTACAGATTTGAAGAGTTTGTGGGGATGGTGTCAAGTACGGAGTTCCAGACTTTCAGTGATGAATAATTACTTCCAGATCTTTGGAATTATTGGTATTTTCTGCTCTAGTTGCGGATTATTTTGAGCTGGCCTTTGAATACTTTAAATATTGCCCATTGCTTTAGATGGCAATGGGCAATATTTTGGGTCCACTGGTGTTGCCAGCAGCAACACAAGACTTTGTTCTATTTAAAGGTTACAATTGGTCAAGTGTTTTCTGACCACTAATGTACCACATATATACACCAGAATGCTCTGATAACACACAAACAAACGTTTTTTAAGTATGTGACTAGAGACTGTTGGTGTCATGCCTTATAAGTTACTTTTAATTTAAAGATCACAAATAGCTCTTTTAAACTGTATGCGACCATTTAATATTTGTACATGTATTCATCATCTCTTTCCCCTTATGTCTTTCTCCTCCTCTACCAACACTCCTCTCTCGTTTCCACCTCATCTTCTTCACCTCAAGTATCATCTTAAACATAGGCATCAGCAATAGAAATAAATAAGCATCATAAACATGCTTGTATTGTAATATATAATAATATGTATTTCTGATATTTTCATAGTTACTTATTGCAGCAGTTTGACATGTGGTCCTCCCATCTCTGGTCAGCTGAGAACGAACTGGCTAAAAACAATGACGAGTCGTTATAAGATAACGTTATGCCTCCTAAATTTTGGTTGTAGACAAAAGACCTGCAACTGACAAATAAAGGCTATCTCATCTCATCATCTCTCATCTAAATTTTGGCTCGAGTGTCCTAAAAGTCACACTTTCCTTCTGATTAACAGTCTGATAAACACGATGCTAGCTCCACTTCAAAGAAACTATGACTAATGTTGTCTAACAGCACCTAACAGTGGCTAACAGTAAAGTTCAGGATATCCTCAACAACTCACCTCAGTGTTGCTGATCAGAGAGAAGTGAGCTTCAGTGAGTCATCATCTCATACCACCGTCCTTTCATAAAGTTTACTTTAGAGTAAAGAGCATATTGACAGCTGAGGTAAACAGCAAACTGACAGCGTACACTCACTAGAGTGTAGGTGGGAGTTATTTGTTCTACAGCTGCCACCGTAACTAGAATTATAAACTTGAGTAGGAAGGGCTAAGAAAGCAGAATTCAGCTGACTGTAATCTACTGACATGTAGCAATTTTACACACTGTACCTTTGATGTAAAAAAATAAATAAATAAAGATGCAGGTTTTGAAATAAAATCCACATACACTAACAGTGCAGGGCAGCACAGATATAATTTATTTATTTGTGACTTGATATGCTTTCCTTTTGCTATGTTGAAAATATTTCTTCCTTCTCAACAAAGAATTGCCAGATCACAATTGATTTTAAAGAATCAGACTCATACCAAATGACTTATTTTTCACAGTGATTATTTTATCCATCTTTATATGATTTTTTCATATAAACTGACTCATCCTAAGCTTATTAAGATTAAAAGATTCTTCATTTATTATGACATTATTGGTCATTTTAAAATTAAAATGCACTTACAATGTTTGTTTTTGTTGTTTTCATTCTTCCTTTATCTGTTTTTTTTTCTCACCTCTTCTCCGGCTTTCATTGATTGAATAAAATAAATAAAACGAATAAAAAAGCCCTTCATATTATTACCCCATCACCTTGAGAATACTTTTACCTGCAATAAAAAAATACCCACAGCAAATCAATAGTTCCATTATGAAATGTTTATTCTAGCATGCCAGACCGTCTCCAAGGTGCCAATGAGAGAAGTTTTACTTGCACACCTTTGGGAGGAAAAAAGGGAAGAAATATAGAGGGATGGATGAAGAAATGAAGGGAACAGATCACAAGATGAGTAGAGGAGTTATGGAACTGTGGAGATAGAAAGAAATACAGAGAGAGAAATCCCTGTGGATTGGTTGCTTGTTTTTCTTCAACTTGTCTTGATCTCTTTTCTCAATATGGGCAGAAACATTCGCTGGTGTTGTTCTTGCTATAAAGTTTGTTTGCAGCTTCTAATTTTAAGGCTTCTCCACAGGTTTGAGGTGCAACTACAGGTGAAAATTTCTTCTCTATGAAAAGATTAAGTTACAGACTGTTACTGTTGCAGCATTTTCAGGAAAAACAAGTATAAAATAATGTGGTAATGATTTGTCGAGAGGAGTTAACAGCTGTCATGGAACAAAGAACTCAGTGAATGAGACAGCTGCAAAACTTGGGAAATGAACGCAGGGGAAAATCAAAAAACAAAGATCACTTTGAAGCCTCCCTGCATGATTACAGTAAATAAATAACTTTGTGCATCACAGGATTTCTGAAATGTTATGTGACATTTCTCTCATTAGGTTGGGTCAGCAGGTGATCCTAAATTGGCTCTAGTTGTGAATGTGTCTGTTTTCTGTCTGTATTAGGTGTCTGGTAGACTAGGACCTGTCCAGGGTGTACAACACCTACTGCCTTAACCCAAGTAGTTAACAAAACAGAAATGGGTGGTGTAATAAAAAAACCCAAAAAACTAATGTACTTATAAAAATAATTTATAACTGGAGAAAGTCAGCTTCATAATACTATATTAGTTTTTACAGAAGGGATTTTGGATGTCATAAATGTATTTTTTTCAATGAATTACAACGTTTTAAAAATAGAAAATACATTTTCACCATGATTTTTTCAGTAAAATTTGTATATGAATCAGATTATGAATAATACTGACAAACTGAACACTAAATGTATTAAATATGAGCTAGTTTGGATTTATTTTCCTCTTACGTGTTCTGAATGAGGGAAAACGATGGAAAATGAAATGAAATTATGAAATGAAAAATGCACTGAATCTTAAACCCTTGATTGCAAATTATTTTGATAATTGGACGTTATACTTTTTCATCAAAATAGGTGGTTAAACTTCTAAGACAGTGCAATGACTATATTTTGGGTGTGGACATCTTACCATCCACACAGTCAAGTTCAATGGATTTAAGATTATTAATAACATTTTCAATTTTTCTTTCTTCGAAATTTTAGATGATTGAAGTAATACAATAATTTTATTCATTTACACTTGTAGTAAACATTGATTTTGTCCCACATAGCTACACTACAAGTAGCCGAACTAGTCCCAATCAATAGAAAGAAAATAGAACTACTATGATATACCACAATGCTAGTTTAATTTGATGTGTTTATCTGTGTCAGGCAGTGATGAAGCCCAACAGGTCTGGACTTACATACACTCACTGGCCATTTTGTTAGTTACACCTTGGTTGTACGGTTTTGGATCTGCTTTTGCCTTCAGAACTTCCTTAATTCTTCATAACATAGATTCAACAAGCTGCTAGAAATGTTCATTGGACATTTTGGTTCATATTGACATGACAGATGCAGACTTTTCAGCTGGATATCCACAATGCAACCACATCTCAATTGTGCTCTACTTGATTAAGATCAGGTTACTGTGAAGGTCACTGGAGTCGACTGAACTCAAACCAATATGAGAAGACATGAACTTTATGATGCTTTTTGCCTGTTCATCAAGAAGCAACATCAGAAGATGGGTATATACCTACATGCCTAAATGCACTGAGTTACTTACATGTGATTGACTGATTAGAGGTTTGCTTTAATAAGGACTTAAAACAATGGGGCTGCTGTAAAGGTTATCAGCATGTAAACCTTTAGACTTAAGTGAAACGTAGTCGTCATTGTGGCACACCAGTATTACCTGCATAACAGTTGCAGGTACAGTGAAATTGTAATGTTTTTCCCCCTGTGTTTAATATATTTTGATTTGCATTATTGGTAGAATTGTAGAGTTATGAACTCTACAAAAAATACATTTTTTATTTAAGAAATTGTGTGCAGCCATGTTTGTAATCCTCTCATTCATGCCCCTGTTTCCTCAGCTGGACAAAACAAAACTACATGACCATGTAAGGCCTTTATTAATCCAATGTGACATTTTGAAAAACAGGATTTTAGTGAAAAGCTGGATTACTTTTTTATTCTTCGGCTGCCTTGTAGTCTTTCTTCCTTCGGCTGCGGCTCCTTCTTCCTTTTATTGAGAGAACCCCCCTGGACTAAACAGTGTGCATGGGGAGAGAGCATTAACATTTATATGAAAACACAAGGCCGTTGTTTGACATACGATAAATGGAGTGTTTTCCTAACTCTGCTTCAGATGGAACAATGGGGATAGAAGTCTGCAAAATACTGTCCATTGGCGCACAGTAGCCGTGCCTAACAGCTACATACATCAACACAATTGCCTTTATTAGTCTGTCTCAGAATTCATTGTTGGGTTGTTTGTATGTTTGAGTTGGCTTGAGGGGAGCTGGTGGGGAACTGATGATGTGTAGAGGACTCTTGTTGTGGGTGTGGGAATGGAGGTGGAGTGGGGATGGGTATATATCAAGCCTACTTAAGAGGCTCAAAGTCGATGGCAGCAGCAATTTCGAAGTTGCACACATGATAAATACAAAATGAGAAGAATGTGAGTGGGAGCAAACATGAAATCCCAGAGCAGGGACAGTGTAATAAATCAAATGAATAAATCCGCCAGCTGACCACTAGGGAGCACTAATAACCCAAACCCGTCATGCCCTCTGTCTCTCTTTTTTTCTGTCTCTGTTTTTTTATACGCTGACTTTTTACATTTCTGAATCTCCCCTCTCTCCCCATTCCTCCCTCTCTTTTTCTCTTCTCCCCTACAGTTTTTTTTCTTTGTCCCCTTCCACACACACACACACCCACACACACACACACACACACACACACACACACACACACACACACACACACACACACAGACAACATATACTATGCTTCGTCTTATAATGAATTAATCATAGCTAGGGCAGTTGTGTATTTGAACAATGCCAGTGTGAGAAGTTGGCTGAAGTTTTGTGTGTGCGTGTGTGCACACCAGTGGGGAAAGCATCTCACAGCAACTGAAGCAGTGATATTGAATTCCTGTATGTCTCTCTCTCTCTGTTTGTGTGTGTGTGTTACTGCAGAGTTTTATTCAGCTCCAGCTATGTGTGTATGTGTGTGTGCACACAGATAAGGTTGACCCAAAAATCCTTCAAAATAGATGGCAATAGGAGAATAAGTGGTATATTATGGCAAATTTATCACCTATTTTCATTAAAAGAAGAGTCATTTATACCTCTTCAGTGCCCTTCATATGCAAAACATGACTCATTTGTCCTTCACTATCCTGCTTTTACTTCTTGTGTCCTGATCAATTTTTTTTATTTATTTAAAACATATAAATACTGACATAAATGCACCCCCTGCCGCTGGTCTTCTAGTATACTTCTTGAGCTTTTAGTTTCTGGAGTTGCATATTTGTGCCCTTAGTTACTTACAAACTCACCAGATATACACTGATATGCCAAAACATTTTGACCATCCCTTTCTAATGTGCTATTGTTCCAGTGTATCTTGCCAACAGCTTCGACCCAATGAAACATGAACTCTACAAGACTTCTAAAAGTGCACTGTGGTATCTGGCACCAAGCCTTTAGCAGCAGAACCTTTAAGCTGTGTAAGCTGCATAGAGGATCTGCTGCAGATCAAATTTGTTCAAACACATTCCTCAACACCTTGTCAATGGTGAACTTCTGGTCCACTCCACAATCCTCTGGCTCAGCCGGTAATACTTTAATTGAATTTTCTTCATACATGACAGATTAAAAACAAACCCGACCCCCTTTTTTTGTGAAGTATTCACTCGAGTGGTTACAGGTTACGGGCAGTTGCTTTCTGCTACTACATGAAATTGCAAACAAAAGGTATACAATGCTGTATGAAAACCTGTAATTGCTTTGATTGCTAGAAAATTGCTGCAGTTTACTGTAGTTTGTATGGAAGATGCCAACTTGTCTCCAAAGACTCACAGACTACTTGATGAAGTGGTAGTGAAACTGTGAAGAATGCAATACAAACTGGAAATGGAGAGCATTTGCCTTTCAAGTTGCATCTCTTTAGCAGTAAAGCACAACTTTTACTTTGAGGTGAACTTTGTCTTCTTTTTTTATTAGCGTGAGAGGGGTTGCAGACAAGTTGGAATCTTCTATGCAATCTATAGGCCACTTTGTCAATCTACTAGCAAGCAAAGCAATCAGAGGTTTACAATGCAGCATACTCTCTGCAACCAATTTTGCCTAGCAACAGCCAGCCACATCCAACAATCTATTATCAACTGGTTGGAGAATATACATTTTCAAAAGGAACTGGAAGTTGACAAAGGCTCATGTGTCAGTTTCTGGACCTGTGTAGCTAAAACCTAAACTGAGATTTTCAGAAGTAACGATGGAGGTGAGATCGTCAGAAAATGCCCAAGTGAATAGTTAAGAACATCCATCCATCCATCCATCCATCCATAAGATCTTACACGTAAGATGTGTTTTACTATTTGATATACGAAATCGTTTTTTTTTTTTTACACAATGTAAACATTGTTTTTGAAATATAATTGAAGATAAATCTGAAAATTACTGGAACAGAGAAATCATTGTTCCTTTTTGTTTTCTGTACAAAAAATCAAAGCAAAACTGCAGTACTTTACAGAAAGCGTGATGTAGATGAATGTTTTGTACACTTATTACATGTTGCTTTTATCGCTTACTTGCCTCTTTAATGCCCTAGTCTGACCTGAGCCTCCCAACCTGAATAGTGTATCTGGCTCCTGTATCTGATCTTCTCTCCTCTCTGGGGTTTCTTTGTCAATGGCTGTTCTTTCCCGCATTTTATTGAACTAAACTCCAGGCAAGTGAGGAGGATTTCACAGATAAGCTATCTGGCCCTGGCATCACACAGAGAAACCATCAAGCCATGAAATATGTGTCTGGCTGTGAGTCAGGGTGACAGCGCTGCATGAGGAGTGGGGACTAGCGCATACACAAAAATACACACACTTCACATTAGCATATGCCCTTGCGCACATAAATACACACATTTACATACACCCTGGACACAGTGTAAAAAGATACTGCATTTTTTTGTTTTTGCACTAAATCACACAAATTTTATGCACGCAGTCATAAGATGTACAATGTTTTAAAAAATATTTTTATATCTGTCACTGACAGTTGATGTTCAAATTTTTGTTTTATTATTGGTTTATTTTAATAAAGCTTGAATAAAAAGACTTGTATCATAAAAATAAGATATTTTACGGATGTGGTAGCTGTGTAGATTGGTCCATCATCTGATTATAGATCAACATATTTTAAACATATTTTGCTGCAATATTGAGCTACAGATTCTGCAGATGGTGGATCATACTAAATAATTATTTATAATATTAGCAAAAAAATCCCATTGGAGATAAAAATATTTGTTTGTAAGTGAAATTTCTCAGCAGCTACTGGAGATGTCACCATGACAGCTGACACAGATGGCCTTGGTTCCCAGGGGATGGATCTTTATGACTTTGTTGATTCCCTTATTCCTGCTTATAAGTGTATTTTCTCATATATTTAACATCCATGTTGCCAAAAAATGATTTAGAATAAATTTCTAGCGCTATTGTTAGGCCAAAATATACTTTTGTCACATACTTTGTACCTGCAAAATTATTAATATTGCTGCCAGCCTCAGCAATCGTTCATTGCAAATTAGTAAATGTTAGTCTGCTGGTGTGACTCTTGACTAGGAGTGGGTGGCATTAAAATTTATATACTGTATTTTCTTTTCAGTGTCAATATTACATCATGCTGTTACAAAACTAAAAGTGGTACACCACTCAAAATATATAATTCTACACCATTTCACTCACTGAAATGGAGTGGCCTACATGGGGTTTAAAAGAAACATTGCTACATAATTTGGATTAATTAGCAAATGTGATTTGCTTCAGAAGTTAATGTTAGTTACACAGCCTTCACCTTTATAGACCGGCAACCCACAAGGCAGCCATGCTCAAAATCAGGTATTGCAGGTATGAGAAAGGAAACATTGTCTGCTTGAGGTCTAAGGATAACATAGTTTGTGTGTTGCCTGTGGGAGTTAACTAGGTATTGTGGAAAACAGAGTTTTGCTTTCTCATATTTTTTATGTTTATCACAGTAATGACAGCACTACAAAATCAATTTTTGTGAAAGAATGTGACAGTAACAAAATAGAGACACTCAACTCCCCTATTGACTCTTTGTCTTGTTTTCATTGTGTAGTGTAAAATGATACAGAGGAGGAAATGGAAATACCATTAATCATAATTGTGAGAGAAATGTATTTTAATGCTATTGAAAAAAAAAAAAAAAAAAAAAAAATTCAGTAGTCATTGTACGAGCACCTACTTTATTAGGTATACCTTGCTTCTGCTGGGTTGGACATAGTTTCGCCCTCACAATTCCCTTGATTCTTAATGCCATAAATTCAACAAGGTGCTGGAAACATTGCTCAGAGATATTAGCCCACGACAGTATCATACAGTTGCTGTAGATTTTTGATGCATGATGCATTCTACTGTCTATTGCAGGATGAGGTCTTGTGACTAGGGAGGCCACTGGAGGACAGTGAACTCAACATCATGTTCAAGAAACCAGTTTGAAATGAGTTAAGCTTTGTGGCATGGCACATAATCCTACTAGAAACATTCATGAGTGGATTGCTACACTGTGATCATAAAGGGGTGGGCATAGCCAGCAACAATACATAGTGCTGTGGTGTTTAAACAATGCTTTGGCATTTGGCATTAAGCACAACAAATATCCCTCATACCATTACACCATGACCAGCCTCCGTCGTTGATACAAGGTAGGATGGATCCATGCTTTCATGTTGCATATGCCAATTTCTGATCCTTCACTCTGAACGTCACAACAGAATTCTAGACTCATCAGGACAGCAAATATAATTTCTAATTATCTCATTTTGGCAAGTCCTTGTGAATTGTAGCCTCAGTTTCCTGTTCTTAGCAGATGGGAGTGGCACCTGGTGTGGTCCTCTGCTGGATCATTCTCTGTAAATGCTAGAGATGGTTGTGTGGAAAAACCCCAGTAGACCAGCAGCACAGTCCATCTGGCACCAACACCAATGTTCAAGATCACATAAACATGTTGGTGCCATAAGATTGGCCGATTAGATATTTGGATTAACCAAAATTTGAAAAGGTGTTCGTAATAACTTGGTTGGTGAGTGCATAAACAGACATTCAGTAAATTACCACCGAGTCTGAAGGATAGATATTGAATGAGAATGCCACTATACAAGGGTTTCACTTTTGGTTGTGGTAGGTTTGTATGCAACTACTGTTAACACATTAAAAATCAAGGATATTTTTCTGTTTTCAGTTACTTTTATTGTATTTCTAGGTTCTTCTCAGTAGTGCAGGCTAGACAACAAGAAAAACAATATTTGAAATGCATGTATGAATCAAAACAAAGAAGAGAGGATATAAGGCAGGATAATCAGATTTTCCACATAGACTAAATACGTAAATAGTAAAGTAGTAAAACTTACACACAAATAGGAACATACAAAAAACACTCACAAAGACACACATAGACTGCAAAGGGTGGCTTATTATCTTAATTCTTTCCTGGAATCATGTCATTTATGTGAGAGTGTTAGGCTACCAGCAGAAATCCCAAAAAGTCACTGTGCCATTTTTTGGGATTATATGTGGGATTACTTCTTGGTTGGACATCTCGTGCATTTTTCATTTTTATGAATTAAATGAATGAGACACAATCTGATTACTGTTGAGTTCTAGTGGTGCTGGTAGGCAAATCAGATCTGATTACCACTGAGTAGTGCCATGCTATCTGTTTCCAATTGAAGCTGCCAACTCCAGCTTCATGTTGAGCATCCGGACAAAAGCACTTTTTCTTGCTTTTTTCTTTTTATTCACAGATTGGGCCTTTAATGTGCTCCCTAATCTTTGTAAATAATGTGAAATGTTTGCAAAACTGAAAGAAAAAAAAAACAGTGGCAGTTTCCTTATTAACCAAACCACATTTACACAGTATTCTTCAAATAACTACTGACCTTTAAAATGCCGTAGATAATCAAATGATAATATTATATTATCATTCAAAAATCTAAAACAATACCCTTTTTCAAATGTGTCCTTAATTAAAAAACGTGTGAGAATGATTGTATGACAAAATTGGTGCAAAATTGGTGCAAATAAAATGTTTGGTGATACAAACTCTGCCAAAATCTTTTGGCAAAATATCCTCTTGCCTTGGATAATATTTTTTTGTAATCACTGGCAGAGGGATAGCATTTAAAATCTTCAATACAACTAGCGAGAATCTTTGTAATCTTAACCGAACTTCTAAACCTGGTCTAAAGTAAGAACCTGGCCAAATTATCTTAATTTTTAAAGGATTTAGTTTGAGTTTTGTGACCACACTTATTCTCTATAAGGATAGAAACAAATGATACTCTCTCTCTCTCACACTCTCTCCGTCCCTCTCTTCCCCTCAAACCATCACAAGCCCTTTTATTCACCCCCTCTGTTCTTGCCTTTGCAGGACATGTATGAAAATGTTGAAAGCAAGCCCCACCAGGCCATCAGGAATGAGAGAAAACAAATAGCATAATTCAGGAGAAAGTCCCACATCTCCAGGCTGTTGGACCTCACCAAACTTTTTTTTCTTCCTGTAATTTGGATATATTTGAAAATGCAGTCACACAGTAGTGTAGTCTGAAAAACGAAAAAGGCAGATATAGACAGAAAAAGAAGAGGTAAAAAAGACAGAAGGTATTCAGGCAAGGAGATTGAGAGAGAGAGTATGAAATATTACGGGGAAGAAGAGATGAAAAACTAAACACAGACATTGGTATGATTGAATGAGGTTGAGCTTGGCTGTTGGACCAACAGCAGTTCTATTCTCTCTCCGTCTGTAATTTATATTTTCCTTCAAGGCGCTTTATGATAAATGAAAGTATGTTGAAAAAGCGCTATTGCCTATTTTGTTCTTCTCTTTCACACTGAAGTGTTGGGCCTTATTCAGGTCAACATTTAGGAATGAAATGAAAAGATGATGCTATAGGGTTTGGTGTATACATGCACAGATGCTGTTTGTTGCCACTTAAAAGCATTTCACAAACAGAATTAATTGGCTGTTTCTCTGACACATTTGTTATTTGAGCAGTTCCTACATTAGGATGGCTTTATGTTTCTCTGTATCCACTTTCAGACCTGACAGTCCTGGGGACTCCCTGAGGGCTCCAATATGGTTCTATTCACACCCTGCAGAGATCTTTGCAGACTATCATCCACATGTTGTTGCCGCTTAGTGTCACTAGGGGGGTGGCAGTGCCACAAACAACTGTGTGTGTGTCTGTGGGTTGATGTTGCTTGTGCTACTGTCGGTCCTCACCAGCTGCAGGGAAGAGTGAAATTGTAACATACAAAGAGCTGAAATGAAACTGAGTGTCCATTTCAAGTACATTTCAGCCACTGTCTGTAGGTATTGTGCTACATTTTTCACTCTTTAATGGGGTTTTTTCAGTGCTTTACCCATTTAAGGTCATTTAAGGTAAGTTCCATTGTTGTTCCTTTCCCTGTTCCAGTCTACTTTTTTTTTTTTTTACCCAGTCAGCATTTGACCTATGTACAGCATCATCTACATCAAGCTATGTGCTACTGGGTACTGGGTGTTCTGTTCATCTGTGCTGGCAAATACCAATGCAAAGAGACACAACTGCGGAATTGTAAATAAAGATAACTACCCAGTGTAATATTCTTTGCCCAGAACACATGTGTTTTGCTGTTTTTTATGATAATAGTGGAGTTTGAAATAGGAAATACACCTGAAAGACCTTATTTTGAACTCTAAACATTCCAGGTTTTGGATATGTTCTAAAGCATAGAAACAGACCCTAACCTTAAAAAGAGTTTAGTGGCTTCTTGTAAGGATAGTGTACTGTAATCCATACCAATTCTCATGTGCTTGGCTTGTTGCCTTCTCATTCTTGCTTCATCATTTTCTCTAAACATTGCCTCACTGTGTGTGGGCCTGGATGCCCCAAGCAGCTCAGAGAACAGGCTGGCCAGGTTTTTTTTTTTTTTAAAATTTCACTTTGATGAAAGGCTTAATAAAGTTTGGACTTTACTCACCTTTGTTCTTCTTCTTCTTGTTTTTTACACTTTTTAATTTATCCTCTGTTTACACAGTGGATGTCAAAATCATTCTACAATTATAATAATCCTTTGTACACTACAAACACTTAAACTACGTACAATAATTTTGTTTATATTTTTACATGGTGATTGCTGGTGCTGCAACACATGCTTACGCCTAGAAGTAGATATATTTTATAAAACTTGTTTTAGGAAAAATATTTGCTCTTTTTGAATTTAATGGCAGCAACATGTAGGACATACTGTGTTTATCACTGCGTGTATGTGTTATACTGAGAATAAAATATAGCTCTATCATTGCTAGGGATGGGTATCGAAAACCAGTTCTTGTTAAGAACCGGTTCCCACTGTTTCAATTCCTTGGAATTGTTTGCCATTTTTGCAAACGATTCCCTTATCGATTCCAGTCGCCCCGAATGACGTCACCACGTTGCGGAACGTCATTTACCTGGCAGGAAACACGGCGCGTAAGCGGCTCAAACGCTCAAAAGTTTGGTTATACTTTACGAGAACGGATGACAACAGGGCAACTTGCAATACTTGCAAAGTAGATATTTCATTTAAGGGAGGAAACACTACGAATATGCAAAAGCATTTGCTCACAAAACACGTGATGACCTTAAATGAATGTCATGTTTTTAATTTGCTCCGGACTCGTGAATCTATACCCAGCAGCAGCGGTAACGTTTGCACGTCCTCTCCCGTTAATGCGGCAGGTAAATAACCAACTAACAGTGCATATTATGTTAGCGCGATCTGCCTTATTACAAAACCTGCCATTACTGTGCATTTAGGTGACCATGATGAGAGAGACAGAGTCTGGCTGGCTCAGATGCTGGCAGTTCTTGCTGCAGTCTACCGGTAGCGTCTCCTTTCAGGCCAGGATAGACGAATGTCACCGAGCAGTGACTAAGTTTGTGGTAAAAGGCTTGCACCCATTTGCCACAGCAGATGCCCCCGATTTTCGGTAAGTGAATGTGTTTAATTGTAGGCAGGGACATTACTGGATATTCTTGTGTAATTGCTACAGAATAATTAATGTTATACTTTGTTATTGCTACAGAAGAATATTTATTTTATTATTTTACATTTACAATTTTTTTTCCTGGGGACCCTGTGACACCCCATTGAAGAGCCGTAGGCTGTGGATCTCTTAAGATCTCACTGTTGGGTTTGTAAGGCCATGTTACTCCTAAATTTCTATCTTGTTCAAAGAGAAGATATAAAACGAAGTTCTAAGCTAATCGAACTTAGTGTTCTCCTTTTTAAAAAGACTCGATAAGAGAATCGAATCGTTAAACAGAATCGAAAATGGAATCGGACTCGTGAAAATCTTATCAATACCCATCCCTAATCCATCATTACTTCTACCAAGGAGTTTATGTTTTTGGTTGTGTGCATGTGTATGTGTCAAAACCACAGTAGTTTAAAAGGTTTTGAATGAATTTGGATAAAACCAGGTGTAGAGTGGGTTCATGTTGACAATCCATTCAAATCTGGCTTATATCCACCAAAGTCTTCAAGGGTAACATCATGATTTATTGTTCAGAAATTGACAAAAAAAGCCTCATAACCTAGAGACTATGATTCTCACAAGTGTGGTGTGCATTGACAGCATATAGGAAGATTTAAAACATCATGTCACATCTGACCTCTGATCTCTTCTTTATAACAATAGATTGATCTGAAGGTCAATGCGTTCCTATTGCTATATAGAGCTTTATAAAACAGTTTCTTTTAGATACTGCCGTTGCTTGTATTGACTTCATATAGTCAGAGAAAGATATCTGGAGATTCTAAACATCATGTTATTTTATTATGATGAATAATAAAAAAAATAACTGTACTTACAAAATAATCAAAAAATCCCAAAATATTTTTTCCACACTTTTCCCATCCATGCCGTAACTTCCACAACTTACATAGTAAGGTTTTTTGACACTAGTGAAGTGATTTATAATACTTCCTGCTATCATCTCCTGACTCCAAAAACAATTTTAAGAATCAATACCAGACTAAATGACTGACGATGGACATTTTTGTGCGTTGCAGAGGATAGGCGCGCTTGTTATTTTTCCACGTAAAGTGATGCCCCATTGGTTGTTCTCGTCCAGACCTCATCACAGGCGCTGATTTGACATTTCCTCTTAAAAGGCCACAGATAGATCATGTGTTTGAAGACTGGGTGCAGGAAGACTCTGCAATATATAAGGTAACGAACCTCGCCAGGTTGGTTTTATGTGGAAATGCTACAGTGTATTATAAGTTTTTCTGATACTGGAAGTGTTTTCATCCACAGTGGGGAAGGTATGAAAACTTATGAAGCCCACAGAGATTTCATTCAATTTACTCCATTCACTCAGCTCTAATCTTAGAGGCTGCAATTTTTTCTATAATAAGCATCTGTACTGAAAAGAAAAGAAAATCCAAACAGCGTGGCTGCACTGTTTATGATCAAAGCAAAGATTAACCACTGCAGCTTTGTTGATTTTTATACCAGTCGCCTCAAATCTTCCAGTCTGTGTCACTGGTTTTCAGATCACCCGCCATCTACAGATGCACATCTGTGAGTGAGTGTTGACCTTGGGCTCCTCTGGAGTGTGTTTGTACTTGTGGTTGAGGGTGCTTGTGTGACAGAGAGTAGAGCGATGAAGTGACGAGGGAGACAGTGTAAGAGGGCAGTGAAGAAGACAGAAACATTACCTAAAATACTGGTAATGCTTTATGGTGGCGCTTTATGTACTCATTGGTACACCAAATCCTTATCTCTCCCTTCTTTCAATTTGACCTTTCATAACAAATGTTTAAGTGCTGTGTTTAACAGCCTATTGTGCTGAAAATGGGCAGGACAAATAGGTAGCTGGAGTGAATATGGCTCTGTTGTGATTTGTCATTTTTATATTTATGTTTTGTACTCTTCGTCTTTGATTTTGTGATTTTTAATTTTTGTATTTTATTTCCTCGTCCTTTTTAATGTGGTCTCTTTTGTGTCATAGGTCATTATGTAAATGTGATGCTTGAGAAGTAATCATTATAGTTATTACATAACAAGAGTAACTGCAGCTGGAAAAGAAACAGAATATGTCCAAGATAGTATTAAAGTGCAGTCTTTACATCATTTATAAGTTGTTGTAATTTCTCGCCATCAATGTGGGCTCATCTGCCAAAAAAAGGTTGCGAGCCCCTGACGAGATTCATGCAGAAGTCTGCACAGAGGCAGACTTTGGCTTTTGGCTAACAATGATTGCCAAGAGTCCATATACACACAGTCACACAGAAAACTTGGCATCCAGCAAGGCCCTGGCACCAAGTGAGGCTTGCTGTGTGCAAGTTCATATCGACCCACCAAGCTCACCCCCCTCACTCTTGTTGTAATGTCCACATCTTCTGCTTGGGGATGCCACTATGCCACCATGTGAGAAGAAGGTATATTTTTAAAAAAACACTAAAGCTGAAAAACAAGCAAATATTATTAAAGGGACAGTAAAAGATCAGAGGAATGGAAAGTGAATGAAAAATGGCAAAAAAGGATGAAGGGAGGGAAAGTGACAGAAGACTGAAATCTGTCAGTTGGCTAGGCTTAATCGGAGGGGATTCTGAGTTCTGGCGGTGGTACATAGGATTTGGACACAGACTGTGGGTTGTCCCTGGGACCTCTCAATCTTGTTGCTGTTGACAGATTTCAACCAATCTCTCTATTTAGAATGTAAACCTACCCCAAAAATGTTAAAATTCAGATTTTTGCCTTCTGACAACACATACTTAAAATGCATGAAGGAAGTAGCTCTGTGCCTTGTATGCCGCAAGAGACCCGTGACTTAGCATTGGTATCTAAATTTGTATGGTCAAAATTCAGAGTTTTATAGCACTGTGCCAATTAAGGTTGAGCTTGTGTGGAAGTGATAACAAGATGATATAAGACAGCTTCCTTAAACTTGAGATGTGTTAATCCAAAAGATCTGCCCTGAAGCCCTCACGGGAGTCTTCTGATTGGGGGGGAAAAAAAATCTATCACAATCAATCCATCTTGTTCTTAGTGTGGTGTGGTTCATTGTTAATTTATGTCTTTTGACTAAAAACATCTTTTGTCCCCTTCTGTACATGTCACTCATTAACTATTGTTAGCGCTGACAGTATTGGCCTGCAGTATAATAGTTATTGTTGTAGGCTGATTGTAATTAGTGGCCTTTGTATGAATTCTTCAATGGCTTTCATTGATTGAATTGAATATTGAATTGAATATAGAGCGAGCTACTGTGCAAGCAGCTTTCATGGACAGTGTATGGTATGTAACCAAGTGACTGTGTTTGTTTCAAACGTATTCACGATTTTAAAGATAAAGATTAAAATTAAAGATAAAAATGAAGTAAAGATTATTGCAATGTCTCCACTTTAACACATTATAATTGACTGTTTTCAGTTCTTCTGTTGATCAGGTACAATGCTGTCCTTTATAATGGGATTATATTTTTAATTATAATTGCACATATAATATTTTATATATTCACAGTTTTTCTTTCATCTCCCCTAACAGGTGAGATGAAAATTGAATTAAATGCACACCATAATGAGATATACACACACTGGCCACTTCATTAGGCACACACTCCCAGTATCAGCCCCCCTTTTGTCTTCAATCTGTCGTGATTCTTTGTGGCACAGATTCAGCAAGGTGCTGGATGAGAGCATCACACAGTTGCTGCAGATTTATCGGCTGCGTATCCATGCTGTGAATCTTCCATCCGACCACATTCCAAAGGTGCTCTGTTGAATTGAGATCTGGTTACTGTGGAGACCAATGAGTACAGTGAAGCCATTGTTATGTTAAAGAAACCAGTTTGAGATTATTTGAGCTTTTGAGACATGGCGTGTTATCCTGCTGGAAGCAGCCATCAGAAGATGGGTACAGTGTGGTTATAAAGGGATAGACATGGTCAGCAACAATACTCAGGTAAGATTAGGAATTTAAATCATGTTCAGTAGGTAGTAGGACAGGGAAATGCTGACACTAGTGTGCAATGAAATCGAGACTGCTTCAAGTTTCGACATGTTGTACATTCAGAAATGGTTGGTTGTAATGAGTGGTTAGTTACTGTTATCTTTCTATGGCTTTATTCTACATTGGAAAATCCCAGCTCATTTGGCACTAACAACCATGCCATGAAAAGCCACTTAAATTCTGATGTAGATCTTGACCTGTCTAGATGACTAAATGCACTAAATGAGTTTCTTCCATGTGATTGGTTGACTAGACATTTATGTTAATGAGGAGTTCAACATATGTACAAATAAAGTGGCTGTGGATATAAATCCAGAGAGGAAAACAATTTAAAAAAAAAAAAAGGTCTGAATTAGTGACTGTCGGATTTGCAAGAGAAAGATTTGACATTCATAGCAAGCTGTGAGGCATATTGTTGCTACAGGCTACTAAGTGATAATACTTTATAATATGTTATGTAGTATATTATTTTAAATGTAGTTTAGAAAATACCAATCAAGGATGATACTAATACAAGTGACAGTTCAAGAGAACGCATTATGCAGTAATTGTTTTAAAAAAAATTAATGTTTACAATGTATTCATTACAGAATTATTTTTTCAAAACATTTGGCAATTCTCCATCCATCCATCCATCTTCATCCGCTTTATCCGGGGCCGGGTCGTGGGGGCAGCAGCCTAAGCAAAGAGGCCCAGACCTCCCTCTCCCCAGCCACCTCCTCCAGCTTATCCGGGGGAATACCAAGGCGTTCCCAGGCCAGCCGAGAGATTTAATCTCTCCAGCGTGTCCTGGGTCTGCCCCGGGGCCTCCTCCCGGTGGGACATGCCTGGAACACCTCACCCAGGAGGCGCCCAGGGGGCATCCTTGTCAGATGCCCGAACCACCTCAGCTTGCTCCTTTCGATGTGGAGCAGCAGCTGCTCTACTCTGAGCCCCTCCCGGATGGCCGAACTTCTCACCCTGTCTCTAAGGGAGAGGCCAGCCACCCTTCGGAGGAAGCTCATTTCGGTCACTACCCACAGCTCGTGGCCATAGGTGAGGGTAGGGACAGTAGATCGACCGGTAAATTGAGAGCTTCGCTTTTACACTCAGCTCCCTCTTCACCACGACAGACCGGTGCAGCGTCCGCATTACTGCAGCTGCAGCCCCAATCCGTCTGTCGATCTCCGGCTCCCTTCTCCCATCACTCGCGAACAAGACCCCGAGATACTTGAACTCCTCCACTTGGGGCAGGAACTCATCCCCGACCCGGAGTGGGGAATTTGGCAATTCTATAAAATGTAAATAAAATTATAATATTTTACAAATTATTCATACCCACAGTGAAAACATAAATACATTATGACAGTAAGACAAATTCTTCTTCTTCTTCTTCTTCTTTTTTTAAAGTAATACTCATTTTGAATTTGATGCAAACTTTGGTGTAGCTCTATGTTTGTATTTTGTCTGAAAGTAATTGCACAATGTGGTTAGTCTGCATTTAAAAATATTATATTGGCTCATAGTAGGTCAATAGTGCAAGTTAAAGAGTTTCAATATCTGTGAGAAAATGTAGAGTAATTAAAAATATAGTAAATAATGCTTCTTTATTGTTCCATGGTCATCCAGTGTGACTGAGATACAGAAAGTTGCTAGAGGTAAATAACAGAATAAAGTATCAACTCTACACAACCTCTGAGTAAACGGTGTGTTCTTTTCATTTTATGCTTTATGACAGTAAAAAGTTGACACATTTCCTTTTCAGTAGGAACACAGCATTATTATTATATTTATAATATATTATATTATTATTATGCAATTTGGTAAACATACCATAAAATCTCCGGTTGTAAAGGTTATGCACACATTGACAGGGTTACATCAGTCTGTCTATGATTGTGTCTTACAATATTTACGACTTCATTTCTGACAAGCGGTGAATTGTTTTTCCCCGTCGCCTTTGCCTTTTGATAAACAAATTGCTTTCACCATGTTTTTGCAGCATTTCCTTGTCTTGAAAATCCTGTGAGCAGCAGCAGGAATTGGTGTGACACACTCAGGACATACATCACTCAGTCAAACCGTTAAATGCCCGAAGAAGCCAACGGAGGAGGAAAATTGGATAGCAACTGAACTGCATTCATCATTCATCCCCTAGACAACGCAAATGACACCTGTATTTAGTCTTTGTTGTGAAAGGAGGGGGAAATTTTAAAAAAAGAAAAAGAAAATGATTGAATAAAATAAAAATGCTAAAAATGTTTTTGAAATTGATTCAAATTTAATGTTGCTCACTGGAGACGTAATCTCAAAGGATGAGATTATTAATGAATTTCAAAACCTGATTTGTGTTCTTCCTCTGTGCGGTAGAGCTTCAATTTTGTAAAAGAAAATATTAAAAACACATAACTGATGTCGACAGAATGTTACAAGAAGAGTGCGAAACACTGGCCCTGTCCCAACTCTTTTGGGATGTGTTGATCAAAACAAGCTAGTCTTTTCTTAAAACAATATATTTTCTCAATTTAAACATTTCATGTGTTTTCTAAGTTCTATTCTAAGTATGTTTTTATAACATTTTCAAATCATTGCATTCAAATTTTACACAGTATCCAAGCTTTTGGGATTAGGAGTTTAAGGTGCCTATAACTGTTGTGCATCGTCAGTTCTTTTGCACCAAAATTTCACCCTAGCCTTATCTTTTCAGATATGTGTAACTTAGAGCCATATAAGTTGTCACTGGTGCCTTCACTCTTCTGTACATGGTTCTTATTGCTGCTGGGCTTCCCTAGTATGACAATGTGAGAACAGAGGGGTGTCAGGACAGAACAAAACCATACCATATACATGTATATAGATTTAGTTGCTTCTGTAAAAGGATTCAGAGCAGTCCTTTGTGCATCTCAAAGCTGTGTTTAAATCAGTTTCAATCAAGCCAAGAAGATTTATCAGTTTTTATTCTATTCAATTCAATTCAATTCAATTCAATTCAGTGTTATTTATACAGCGCCAAATCACAACAGCAGTCTCCTCAAGGAGCTTTATATCGTTAGGTAGACCCTACAATAATACATACAGAGCCCAACAATCATATGACCCCCTTGAGCAAGCACTTTGGCAACAGTGGGAAGGAAAAACTCCCTTTTAATGGAAACAAACCAGCAGAACCAGGCTCAGGGAGGGGCGGCCATCTGCTGTAACTGGTTGGGGAGAGAGAAGGAAGACAGGATAAAAGACATGCTGTGGAAGAGAGCCAGAGATTAATAACAAGTATGATTCAATGCAGAGAGGTTTATTAACACACAGTTAGTGAGAAAGGAGTCCCCCAGCAGCCTACACCTATTGTAGCATAACTAAGGGAGGATTCAGGGTCCCCTGATCCAGCCCTAATTATATGTTTTAACAAAAAAGAAACTTTAAGCCTAATCTTAAAATAGAGATAGTGTCTGTCTCCCAAATCCAAACTGGAAGCTGGTTCCATAGAAGAGGGACCTGAAAACTGAAGGCTCTGACTCCGAATCTACTTTTAAATCCTCTTGGAACAACAAGTAGGCCTGCAGTGGGAGAGTGACGTGCTATAATGGGGTGATATGGTACTACAAGATCATTAAGATAAGATGGGGCTGGATTATTGAAGACCTTGTATGTGAGGAGCAGGATTTTGAATTCAGTTCTGGATTTAACAAAGAGCATGGCAGTGTTCTAATACCCACTATATAAAGGTATAAGATATAAACATTTTATCAACATAACATAAAATGTCAGTGATGAATAAATTTACTGGGCTAATAGGGATCAGTGATGATCAGTGGTGCAGCTAATTTCTTGAATATTTATGTGATGAATTCATATATTTTGCAAGCTAACAGTTTCCTCGTCTTAAATCGTGTGTTTTTGTCTGATCAGAGGTCTACAATTTAGCGACATTTAGCACAGTTATTCCAATAAAAAGCAAAAGCAATTATCAATTTTCTTCCGTGTCATTTTTCAAAACTAACGTAAATGGAGCTAGAGAAAGAGAAAACAGTTTACATATTAAAAATGGTGATGAAGGAAGTGTGAATATATGCAGAAAAGTAAGAGAATATGTTGTCATTCTTCACACAAATAACTAACAAAGGTAACACATTTAACGTATTTCAGCGTTGAATAAAATCATTATTTACCTTCTAAATGTCATTTAAAGAACTTGTGTGTAAAGAACTTTGTTTGAAGCAGCTTTTAGAGACTTTTTGTGTCATTTTCATGTAAATTTAAATAAAAAATCAATAGAACATTTTTTTCTCCTTTGGTTGTGACTCTTTTGTACTACACAGCACACATTGCTGTGTAGTACTCTTTTGAGTATGAGCTAGTGTCTGTGGATCAAGTAGCCACTAGTTGTTTTTTGACACCTTTGTAAAATAATAATATTAAATTCTGAGATTATTCATGTTTCCTGTGTACATGCAATGCAGTAGCTGCATGCGTGCTTGAGCATTTTGAAGCCTCTCCCATGTATCTAGTTGTGTGTGCACACGTGTGTGTGAGGCAGTGTATAATTTGTGAGTAAGGAGTGTCTGTAAGAAAGAACATGCTGCTGTGTTCACTCATTCACTCGCCACTGTTGATGAGTTATTGACTGCTTTATTCAAACGGAGCATAAGCTGACACATCCTCTCCCTGGAAACTATCCAGAGAGATCATAAGCTGTTGTAATTACATGGCAGGCTGGACAACATGGATTATCTTTGTTCAAATTCAATTACAGAGGTCAAATCTAAAGAAAAGGTGCATCGAGCACGACCAACACTCTTTTGTAGTCTACTCAGTACGTTTCGATCTGAGCATTCTTGCTATACTGAGGTACTCTTTTGACTGCCTGTCTTCACATCAGTGAGCCAATAAAACCAAATTTCGTTTTCTTTTTCCACTTACAAGGTGCTAATATTTTCTCTGTCTAGGCCCATAGTGCGGCGGCCTGGTAAGGTTTATGAAGGAGGACTGTGGTCAAATTTGCAAGAACCAAAAATAAGGCTCAATATTTATGGCACAGTTGTGCTCAAGGTAGAGAGAGTTCATTAAAAGCTAGAGAGTAGGAGAGTAAATTTTAAGTAGTCAGTAAACAGATTTTTAGAAATAGACCTGAGGCTTTTAAAAACAAAAAAACTTAATGCTATGGCTAGCGTGGTACATGCTTACAATAACAATCAATGTTAGCATTTTGTCATGTTGCCAGCATGTTATCAGCTAATGTTTACTATGTTGTTAGCAAACTGTGGGGTGGAACACACGGCCACACGTATTGGCCAGCTAAAGCCAGATTCTAAGCGCTAATTGAGACTTTGTACCACAGAACAAGTCATGTTATTTGTTAGATATAGGATTAAAAAGACTACAGAAATTGCAAATCACACGAAAAGAGACAGCTTAATAACTCAACGTAGTGGCGGTGAAGTCTAGCAAACTGATGGGCTCCAGCAGCCTCTTTCAATCAAAACAACCATTGCCACTACAGTATCCAGGTGGCGAAGTTTTAAAAAAATGCTAAAATTGGTCTGACAGCCTCCAGTGCCACAGAGAGGAGCTGCACTTCCATGTTGTCTTCGTCTTTCAGCTCTGGAAGTTGCCCTCCACATTTTTCATGGTAAACAAATAATGTTAACTTTTGTCACCTTCTTACTTTACCATGTTACTAGGTTACTTTAAGGCTATCCATATTCCATATTCTCAATAAGTCTTACTCAAACCACAAATGCTGACCTGATGGTTGTGCACAAAAAGCTGAAATCATAAACGGATAAGCTTGATCCTCTCTGATCCATCCATTCATTTACTTCTCCAATTCAGGGGGAATATATCCTGTTCTAGCTGTCAAAGGGTGAAAAGCAGAGCTGGGACTGTAAGCTTGCCATTATGTTTATTTATTTATTTATCCATCAAGTGTTGCTACATTTAATTCTGAAACAAGGAAGCGGACTGACTGACTTTGCTGTTTGCAGACATTGTTAAATTGATCAACTAACTTTGGGTGAGGACAGTTCAAACACATGATTTAACTCCTCCAATTCCTTTACTGGAACTCTGACTGAGGAGGTTAAAGTGCTGTCACATTTAAGGCTTAGTACTGCTCACTGTCAGTGTTATTTCTTGACATTGTCACTACAATGTTCTTTGGCTCTAGTGACACATCTAATCTGTCTTCAACGTAGCACTTGCAACCCCAACCCAGGACTCTCAGTTACCTATTTATCTTGTCAGCACACATTCTTCTTCTAACATTAACCACCCTGGTAAGCAGCTCTGTCCTTCCCCAGCCAACTGCATCATTTTCTTGAGGTGGGCATTGTCCTCTCACTCTTGCTCGCTGTCATTCAGTCCTTTTCCAGCTGCTTTTCAACACAAAGGTTCTTGTGCTTTTATAGAAGGGTAATGACAAAACAATGTTGGGGATTGTTAGATTGCTGAATGAAAGCTTGTGTGGGGAAATTGCAGCAAACAAAAACAGACTTTACAATAGAAGCAAATTATCATAAAAAAGAAAAAAAGGATGTACTGTATAACACACCAGTTAAATGGATAGTAAATAATGACATTGTGCAAATAAACATACTCTGATTGAGGTATAATCAGCCAAGCGCTAGCACGGAATTAGGTGTTCATGTCATTGCTTGTACATGACACCTGTCCAGTCTGTCCTGTCAGAGTCCTCTAAATGAATCATGACAACATTTAATGAAGTCATTTCAGGCAGATATGATATGCTGTCCATCAACTAATGCAAACGTCCTGTTAATAATAAACTTGAATACGGAATTTGACATCCAATTTCATGGAAAATGGAAACAATATGTGGCTATACCCGTGAATGGTTAGCTTTTAAAGAACAGGTTTATATGTTAACATGCAATTTCCACTTTAGCATTAGAACATTAGTTTAATGAATTAACATCAGCTGACACTGACAGCTAACATATGCCAGACAAATCTAATTCTTGTGTCTTTTCCAATTTAGTTCTGTCACTGGTGCACAAATGGTGTATTACATGCATATCTTGGGAAGAATGCAGTTTTATCCCATGTCTGTGACCTCCTGTTGTCAACAACATTTTGAGAATACCATTTATTACATTCACCAAGGATGTTATGATTTGGTAGAGTGTGTGCATGTGTGTCATAGTTCTTTCTGTAAACACGACAGTTCAAAAAGTTTCGAATTAATTCTGATGAAATTAGAAGGTCAGTAGATTTATATTGAAGTTATAATAAGGCTATATAAAGCTATTTAAAATGTCTTGTTTTACTGCTGTTGTTTGTATTGACAACATATAGTTACAGTAAATAGGGAATGATATATGGGGATTGTAAATACATTATTGTATTATGGCTTTGTTAGGTACATTACAGTAACAGGTTATAACCTTTTAAATACATAAAAATGTGAATACATGTACAATATGTGAACATAAGTAATTCACTGAAAACTTTTTTCCACTTTATTTATGACGTTTATACGTTAAAAATATTAAAAGTAATTGTACTACTGTATGTTAAAATGGGTTTTAACAGGGCAAATAACAAAAACCTGCATGTTGCAATTGTTTTTACTGAACTAGCTTCTTAAAGTATGCTTCAAAGTAAAAAAAAAAATAGAACATCCAGTACTGCACCCTGAGATGAATCTGTCTTGGGGGTTTGCGCTCTCAGAGTGTTTCTCGTTACCTATTTTACCTTTTGCCTTTTGCCAAATGCAATCTACAATAAAACCTAAATATAAACATACCGCATATGTTCCTCGGTTTTGCAGAAGGTGAGAACACGATAAGCAACACAGCAGAATGGTTTGTAGGGAAGAAATGGCTTCCTAGTTGGCAGATAAAGCCCATGTAAGTCATATCTACTTACTGTAACATAGCACCCAGCTTTGCATTTAACACTAGACTGCAGTTGATACAGCAATTAGCATTTGTGATGTGTTATATCTATTTATGCCGTACATATGTGTTGAGTTTTGGAGTTTCACTAAATTAAATAAACAGTCTGTCATCTTGGTGATACACATTCTTTAGAACCCACCATGTAAATGTCACACCTTTGGTTGCAAACAGCTAAAAATGTATTGTAATTAGTGTGCTCAGCTGCTGAAAATATGCTCTTAAAACTTCACAGAACACTTTAGCCAGCACTGAAAGTCAAACTTTCACTTTCTTTTTCTTGCTGACATGCTAAAACACTCGCTGGGTGTAATTGCAGCAGGGTTCACTTTGAAGATTACACCTGCTTATGCTGAGATGTCAGAGCTGAAACATGTGGATGTGATGATCCTGACAGGGAGACGCGTCACAGCTTTTCTTGGCTGCTACGCAGTCATCATCCAACTAGTCAAATTCTGCTGCGGAGATGGAACAAGACTTTTCTTTTTGGCAGCTCTGAGTGCTTTTGTTGGAGAGTGTCTGACAAATCCAGGGGTACTTAAGTACCACTTTATCCTCACTTTTTAGACATGGTTGTTTCAGCTGCTATGGTGAGTTCCTGTCTAGAGACAACATCATCATCAATTATCAACATCCTCCCACTTAACACTTTGAGAACTCATGAGACGATTAAAAGAAGTGCAAGGAGATCTCAGGGTGTTTGATGCTTTCTTTTCTCATTTCACTGTTGAGGGAGTCAAATTTAATATGAAATTTACCATATTTATCTGAGCATCTTGGTGTGGAGTCTGCATAAAAAGTGGATTGTTTAGGAATATTGTAGAAAGATATATTAATATTTTGCAACTTAACCAGATAAATAATTACAGCTCATTTCATAGATTTTTATTAGACTAATATTTCTGACAATTATGTAAGATTTCAAATAAATTTTCTTTCATGTCCTTTTCTGGCAAAACTAACACGACTCCATTTCTTGTGGATGCAGAAAGCATGAGCAAGTCAAGAGTTTCAATTTTTGTCAGACCTTCTGAGCTTACCTGCATCACTGTGCAAATCTTTGGGGATATCTAAGTGCTATACCTCAGTGTGCCCCAAATGCATTTTTTTCCCATAAAATCCATTAGAGGACACAAATCTTCCCTGCCTCAGTCTTCTCTGCTGTCCTCTTGGTAGTTGTTCCTTGTTTCTCTGTCAGACCAGTGAGAGCAGATCTGAAAATATGTCCTGCTATTTCAGGTACATTGAGACATAAACTCCTGTATTTATGTTCGATTAGTTGCGATATAGAAGTTATAATTTATGTTTGCTTTCTGCACGATATCCTTCTATAAGTCTTTTTATTTCTTCTCTGTCTGCTGATGCTTTCCTTATATGTGCTTCCAGTCTGTTTTTATCTCAGTCTGCATCACCACTTTGGTCCCTTCATCACCCTCTAACACTTCCACCCAGTCCATTAAAGTGACCCGAGTGTCATCACAGTAGTCTAATGAAGAAAGAATGATGTGCTACGGGCCAGATTCTTTATATAACAATGCGTGAATATGTCCATATTAAGCATTTGTTAATTTTCTTAAGCAACCTATATACACCTTTTTTGAAACAACACATACTGTGGGAGTATGAAAAATCTGTCTTAAGAAGACAAGGCCATATTACTTAACTAAATTTACATAATTAAGTTAAATGTGATAAAAGTTCCAACCTAACCCTGACAAAATCATTTTGTGTCGGTTGGCGGTGGCTGGCGTTTCCATAACTTTGGGTGGATGACAGAGGTCAGAAGCCTCGGTTTGCTTCTTTCTCTGGTCACTAGCCAGCTTCACAGCAGACAACTCGTAGCCAGAGATGGCTTGTATGGGGACTCTGTAATGACCTGCTTATCCTCACCAGGTAGGCTGGAGAGACACACGGCTACAGCACTCTCTCTTCCCGGCCACGGCTAGGGCCACATTGTGGCCTCAATGTAAACAAGATGTGCCTTTTCCCAAATCAGAGGACTGCATACCATCATCTAATAGGTTGTCCATGTCCTGAGACAGGTGAGCTTGCTACGCTGTAAGCAAGATGATCACATTAAGGTTCTTTATATCACTACAGCACACAAGACTAATGTGGTACATTGATGTATTTACTATACAATGATGTCAATCAAATGAGGATGTAAAAAATATTCTATCTCATCATCACCAGCGCTGGGATCGTTACTCAAATAGCATTACACATTATTTGCTACTTTTCTTAAAAGTAATGCAGTTACTTAATTACTTTATGGAGAAAATAATTTGTTACACCACGTGTTACATTAGTGTCTTGTTACTCCATAAATTAACCGGAAATGCACATAATTACAATATAAACCTGTAAGTCTAAAGTCCCACACACCACCACAAATCTATATTTTAATGAGGACACACATACAATCTTATTTTTAGGATTTACATTTGAACAAAGCTGACAACACAAGGCAGAATTGAAAACCAGCCCAAAGAGACTTTACAGCAATCACCACAGTGATTCTAGTGTAGAAACATGAATAGGTAGAAACAGAGGCTGTAGGCCTGACTGCTCCTCACTGGATTTGTTTCCTGTTGAAGATAAGACTCAGGGATCTGGCCGCTGGGCTGGGGTGGGCTTCCACTCAGCTTTATCATCACTCTGGGTTCATGTTTGTGTTGTATGCAGAGATTCTTTCTATTTGCCCAGTGTGCAGCTAACTGCAGCGCCTTTGTAACGCAGGTAGCAACACAATTGTAATTGTGAAGCAATTACTGAATGCATTACGTTACTGCTGAAAATTTAATGTGATTACATAAATGCTTTACTTTGTATGTTGTATGTTTTACCTAACACTGTCCATCACTGACTCCCATTGTACAGCCAAATGTTACTAATCGAAGTGTGGACTTCGAGGTTCATTTTTAACTCATGATTCTCGGTTAGAAGTACATTCAGTAATTTGTGAAGAATTTACCGGACACTTCCATAACAAAGTGCCTCATTTTCCAAGGCTCAAGAATAATTAGACAAGTGACTGACAAGCAGTGTCATTTACATGAGAGGGCTGTTCCCTCATCATTGCATGACAGATTAAGCAGATAAAAAGTCTCGAGTTGATTTGAAGTGTTGAATTTGCATTTGGTAGCTGTTCACTTGAACTTTTAATATGAGGTCCGAAGTGCTATCGATGCAGGCGGAGAACGCCATCATAGGCTGAAAAACCAAAATATCAGCAAGACAGTAAAAACTATGGCACTGGCCAAATCAACAATCTGAAAAATTCTTAAAAAGATGGAACAGCAACACCAAAAGGCATTTTTTCATGAACACTGAGATTAAAAAATGTTGCAAGTTTGGATGTCAAACTGGCAGTGCAGAATGTTTAGTTTTACATAAGCTGCCAAATGAGTAAAGCCAATAGAGCTTTTCCCACTTCACTGCAAATACAATTTGCCGCAACCAAATGTGGCCACTTCACCACCCACAAATATTCACTGCATCAACAAGCTATCAGGACCACGTACTTCACGGGGCATTTGTTTTCCAACAGACTTCTCCAAAATGTTTTAAGAAGTAGGCTGCATTAAATACTTGGTCTCAGAAAGCATCTGACGTGTGACTTATAATTCTAGCAATCAGCTTTGACATATGTATCTTTATTCATGTAGTATAATTTGCCTAAACTGTATCATCTCTTGCCATTAGTTGAAGGGCACGTTTGTGCATATACACACACGAATTTATATTGACAAACAGGTCTATGTTTTCATAGTCTGTCCCCTTCTATTTTCTGTTATACACATCCCACAAGGCAAAGGCAGGGGTACAGCTGGGAGAATGCCATGCTGTCAGCACATCAATGAAAACATTACTTTCATTAGGCCCCATTATATCACCACAGACATCCTTGTTAAAATGTCATTTGCTAATTTCTTTCAGTGCTCATTTCCACCCTGCTGTCCCAGCTGGATTAACATATTATTTATTAGGATATGAAAGAAAACAAGCTCAAAGTCGATTAGCTAAAGTAAACAAGGACATAGAATGAAAAATATGGGAGGTGCACTTTCTTCATACCTCTCTTATCCGCAGGATAAGGGTGGAGGAGATCATAAAATGCAATTACCTTTGGGGTGCATTCATCGGAAGGATCACTGTGGTACTCACATTACTTTAATATGATACAAGCTTTCTATCATTAATTGCCAAAAAGCAATCAGAAAATTGACTGATGCGATAAAGGTGATTTTTTTTTTTTTTTTTTCTTTTAGTGCAGACCATTTATATGTACCAGATTTATTTGGTTTCTATATCACATTAACAAGTAGTTGAGTTCATAAAAATATCTGGCATTTTGCTTGGGTGACAAAAGTTGAATTATGCACGGGTATGTTTGGTACGTGGGCTGCACGCTGATAAACATGTCAGTAGGTGGTCTGCACATGTATGCTCTTAAAATAGCTCATAGAACAGACAGAGAAAATGTCAGTGATTTGAAGTTCACGCACTTGCTTGCAGCTGCGTGACTGAGCTCAGATGTTTTAATGTTCAGAGTGACAATATATCATGCAGATGCCTAGCAGGTACATCATTTACCATGTTATCATTTTATAGTGCTAACATTGATGAATAACCAATACAAAGCACAGATGACAGGTTTTCAGGTATTGGATCATAATCAAACTTTGTCTGAGGACTGAATGCCAGGTACTGATTTAGAAAATGCCTAGAAAACAAACAGCAACCAATTCACTAATTCTGAAAGAGTTTTTGATTAAAACAGCATTGCCATGGTGGGAAAATCAAACTATCACCAAAAAGGCCGAAACATCTGGCATTTTGTGTCTTCTCAATGATAATCAAAGTCAGCTTTGATTTCTGACTAAAAATGAAATAAAAATAAATGTAGTAAATGTAACTCGTAAAAGAGATTAAAGAAGGATTTAGCACTCACTCACTTTTGGAGTACTTACAATCAACAGTTCGTATTGCAGTTGGTTGCTTTGATTCTAAAGAAGCATTACAGAGGATTGTAAAGCTTTTCTGCTTTCAAACACTGCTTTCTAAAACCTGTGAAGTCCAGAATAGACTGACAAATAATGTAACTTTGAATTATTTTAAAACTATAGTGGACTAATTTTTTTTTCCTATTTTGGGTTTTAGGATGCTTTATGTGGGTCTACTGGTTTTTCAAGCATCTCTGTGTGTATGTATTAAACCCAATGTGTCTGCTCCTTCCCGCCTACGAACCTCACAGTAGACTGCTGTGTATAAAGGCACTCTCTTTCTGGATGGCTGCCTACTGAAGTGGGATAAACCAGAAGCCTCAGTAGTTCCAAATCGGTTTGGGCCAGTGCCACTGCAAAGCACATTTCTGTGTCTGCAGGATGCCGTTTGCAGAGCATTGTTACTGCTATTTTTGAGTTTTGCCTTAAACTGCAAGATACACACAGACTGTTTTACATCATCTGCAGAAAAACTTGGAAATATATTTTTCTCAGGAAGAGTAAAATCAAAGACACTGCAGTTGAAATGCATAAAGTGGATAGATTTGCCTTGGTAAGACATTATAAACACGTAATGCGTACACAGAGTTTCTCCTTTACAACTCGATTCACTTACAGTTTAAGATATGATCATAATAATTTTTAAAATACCCTGTTTAAAATTTTATTTCCATTTTTCATTTTAAAATATGCAACAGTAATAGCAAAATGCATTAAAAATATTTGTAGCCTAAAGATGCAAATAGAAAAAAACACATAAACTTGGTGTTTAGCTTGAACTTACTTAATAAAATCAGGATTATCACTGACTGTGAATCTCTCCACTGTTTACTGTCATAAACTGGCATAAGAACAGTTAGAAGTGGAGTTGCACACGAGAGATTTACAAAAATAAAATGGAATTTAGTGAAACTGAACTAAACTAACTAGATTAAGTATGAAGGTCAACAATATTTGCAATGCAAGCGGATGATCGATGTGTGTCATATGCTCTGTGTGGCCATTGAAGGTGCAAACACAAAGGAAGGTTAATGCCAGGTGGATGGAAGAGAGAGAATCACAGAGCCAGAGTGCTGCACTAGCTGACAACCCTCTCATGTCAGGCAGTGTCCCTCTAACATAGGGCTGGATTGCCTCCAAGACTGTTGGAGGGGCATCACAATTGAGCAGTGAGACAAAGTGTAGTGACATTTCGCTGAGCTTAAAAAGCCACTGAGGTACTGCTACTGTGAAAATGATAATAACTCCTGCTCTGAAACAGTGGACACAGTTTGTCTGCATGTATGTGTGTGTGTGTGTGCAATCTTTTCAATGCATAACAATATAACAGTTTATCCAGACTGACCTGATGTTTGTTCTGCAATAGTGCACTGTTACCCTTACATGACACGGAACAAAAATTCCCGAAAAGGAAAACATTAGACACAGGGATGACGTAGAGTCTGCAACATATTTTACCATACTACACCAAATCTATGTCTGTTTGTCTGTAAACTTCTTCCACATGATCAGGAGCTTAGCACCAAAACTTGCCACACATATTAGACTCCTGAAGGTTCTTATCTACATCACATACTATGGTTTCAATATGTTGCATAGCAGCCACTCGCCAAAGGACTAAAATGATCTACCTGTAGTGTTTATACAGCTATAACCTTATAAACGTGTCTCTCTTTTTTTATTTTAATCTAATTTATAACCTAATTCACTAATTTACAGTAGGTTCACTTTTTCCTGTGGTATGATATCATGGTAAATTATACTGCACACCTAATGTGCATTTATATTATGTTTTTAGAGTATATTCTCTGGGATTATTTAACACTGCCTGGTTTGCAGCTGAAATGGCTGAAATTGTATATTATTTATATACAATTGTAATTCTAAAGTATTTTGTTCATGTCTAATAGTTTGATTTTAATGTTCTGACTGTATTTCCAACGAATACAGAGTTTATTTATTATAGTCTATGGTCTGAGCTGTTTTTTTTTTTTTAAATGTTTTTATTTAATATTCCATTGTATTTAGTTTTTGCATCATGGGCCCATACAGTGTAGCAGAAAATCTGACCAAGCATGACCATGACCCTAAAATCACATCTTCCTTTAACTTCTTTTATTTTATGCTATGTGGGAGCATTTGGTCCTTTTTAGTTATGTTGTGGTGACCTGTGTGCTTCAGCACTGTGACCCAGACAGTTATGCCAGCAGGAGCATAAACTCCTGATAAATACACCAAAGCTGGACAGGTCAAGGGTAGTTGCCAGAAATTTTGGATGACCTTTTGCTGAGGCTGAGAATTTGGGATAGGAGTAGCACAGCAACAAGACAACTAATAAAAACGGCGCTTGGAATATCTCCACATGGGGCAAAGGGGTTTAGGAAGATGATTTAGGGCATCGGCACATTAGGCATGGTTTGATACCATATGTGTGGAGAAATAATTACCTTGCAGTGCACAGGCAAAATTACCATCACGTTTATGAAATGTCTGCACTGGCCAATTTAGTTGGCCTTTGTGAACCATCTGTATGTTACCTTTCTAACTTCTAAACATATTCTACCTGTAATCTGAATACTGCCATGCCCCCATTTCTCCATAAAAGCAAACAATTTTAGCTTAAGGTGAAGTGGGAAAAGCAGAAATTTATTAGAACACATTAGTTTCTGAGCTGTGCCTGAATGTAGTAATGGAGCTTCTTAATAAAGATTCCCTTGAGTTACTCACCGTTGCCTAAGTTAATGTCGAAACTTTTTTTTAAGTTAATATGAAAAAATCCACCACTCTACGTTTATAATCTGCCAGTTAAACAGATATGAATATTTACAGGTTGTAGGATGCTATATTGAGTGCTAATATCTATGGATTACTTAGCAATGACTCACATGTGGAAAGTATAAATGGGCACAAGAGCCTCGCATACACTAAAAGAGACACTAAAATTTAATTATATCCCTTAGATATTTTTAAACAAGGGACATACTGGAAAATACTTATGAAAATGCTATAAGGGATAATGGATGCAATTTAGTTGGCAATTGTTGTAAATTGCTCTTGACAGCATCATTAGGTATATGCCTCAAAAGTAAACAGTGTTTTCATCCTATCTCCATATCTGCTCTAAGTACAGAAATATGCAGTTTAATCATCTGTGCCTTTGTGAAACACCATCAGGAGGGTGGCTTTGACAAACACCCCTGCTGCCTCTACTGCTAAAAGGCAAAGCCAAACGTGCTGCTTTCTTGTGATTTAACAGTTATTACTTACCCATGCCTCTGAAGACAAGCTAAAAGATAAACATAACACGCCGTTCTGCTGGTCCACAAAAACTCTTGTTATCATGTAGGGAAGAGGGATTGCAGTCTCAGTGGTCGCACAGGTTCATTGGTGCAAATTTGATTCTTATTCCCTTCACTCAGCTCGAGAGCGCAGCGTGAGAAGGTCGTCTCTTTCCCGCCTGCTGCTGCTGCTGAATGATTTCTAGTTGAACTGTAGTGTTGCGTGTCTTCACATGGAGACTATGCAATGGCACAAGGCAACATATCAATTACCCCCACCCAACTTGGGAGTATCACACACATGAGATCAGAGTTAGAAAGGCGACAGAAGAGGTGTCCAACTGAGGCAGAAAGAAAAAGAAAAATGGACCACAATTCCTGAGAATAAAGTGATCTTCACCTTATTCACTTTAAAGTTCAGTTGAAATGATGTCTTTATAGGAGATCAGTATCCCATTTCTAATAATTTGTTTATTTATATATATATTTTATTTATATATTGAAAATTTTGCCATGACAGTAAATAGACAGTGTCCATAGGATGCTAGCACCTCGGTTATTCACTACATCAGTGAGAAGGAGACTGATGAGATTAAACCCCTTTGTTCTAGTACAAGGTATCAGTCACACAGCGTATAGGACAAAAACCAGGAAAAATGAGTGGTTTGTAAGTCAATGCACCAAACTGGTCTGGAACCAGTTCCAAGTAATTGAGGGAACCAACTGGTCGCCCAGAAGCTGAATGTGCAGCACCCTCCACTTCTGAGCTACTGCTTTCCATCGCAAGCTTCATAAAGATTAGTAAATAATTGCACATAATTGCATGTAATGCACAAACACAAATAGAGGAACTGGAGTTACTGGACATAAATAGAACTTTTATTAACCAGGGTATAAAGTGCTTCACACAAAGAAAATTTTAAAATATTATTAATCGAAAGAACTAATTACACATTCAAAAACAGCACTCTGAGAGCGCAACTCCCTGTTAAGGACAAGAGCTACTCCAGATGTTGACGTTTTATGCTGATGTCAGTATCGTTAATATGGAAATCTAGTGAAGTATATTCATCTCTTTGTGTAATTGAGAAGTCATATACTGTTGTATTTAAAGAGCTCAAATAAAGAAAGTGCTTATGTCTCATAATGACTGATTTATTGCTTTAAAGTTTAGAGTTTAAAGTTTAAGTTTGAATTTAAAGTTTAAAGTTTGCTGTGTGATTTTTGCACAATTTATGGTGTCATTGTGATGTCTCAGGGCACTGTACAGAAAAAGCTGTCTTCTTAATTTGATATATTACTCCATATGATTTCTTGAAATTTTTTTTAAAGGTCATCTTTGACCTTGAGACTTAGACAACCTATGAACACATCAGGTTTTACAGATTTTCACAAATTAAATCGGCCAGAGCTATTATTGGTATCTACCATCACACAAAAATTGAAAATGATATCTTGAAAACTGTGGATGCTAGTCTGCTAACAAACAGATAAATGAACAGACAACAAATACAGATATTGGCATTCTGATTTCAATGGGAAGATTTAGGAGATCTTGGAATAACCAGCAGAGGCATATATATAAATAAACAACTATTTACTTAAGAGCGGACAATGTGTTCACATGTGTGTTTTCAGTGTCAAGCTAGCACTCCAGAAGAGGAGGCCTGAAGTTAGTGAAGTTTTTTTTAAGTGGCAGGTAATTTCATATTCAAACTTTCTATCAGATTAACAAACATTAACAAACAAGAGCCAACTTCACTCAAAGAACGATGTAGTAAGGCAGAACAGGAGAGGAAGAAGAGAGATTTTATTTAAAGGTAAGGACAGCTGAGTCACACTTGATAAACTGCAAATGTAATGTCATCGTTTTAATCACATATTGGATCTAAATATGATGTGTTCTAAAATATTACGTATTTTCATTTTTTGAGACATCCTGCTAACCAAACTGAGTATACTAGCTTTATGTTATTCAAATTTTGCATAACAATTCTGGTTAGTTTTGTGCAGGATAAACAGGTTAGCTTGCATTAGAGCAGTTTGTGCGACTGGTGCACTGAGCTGTGGTGCTCAGGCTCAGATTTAGGTTTACATTAAGTGTAGCAGAGAAGTTGCATTTAAGATGCTGCTACTTAGATTCATTCACTTCCAAGTTTAAACTAACTGTATACAGTCTAGTCTAAAGACAGTGTACTGTCAGTGTAGAGGATGGAAATCAGCCATGATAGCTGTGAAACATCTGCTGACATCTTGTTGTTTTCAGTTGTATAAATCCACAGATAGCAGCAGGTCAGCTGATCACAGCCTGTGGACTAAGAAGCACCTCACAGATCTTAGTGTTCCCCTCTTGCTTTAACTCCTGACTGTTCTCATTTCATGGTTCGGGTGTGTTATATATTGTATTCTCATGTATTCGGATATTATTTTAGTATTACATTAGTACTAGGTTCAATTACCTAGAACTGTCCTTCAAGGAGCTACTGTATACTTTCTTGCTTTGAGCACATTTCAGGGCTCCTACTTCTTCACTTTTACTTCAGTAAAGTACTGAAGAAACTTCTTTACTCGAGTATTTTTTTAACACAGATATCTTTACTTGTACTTAAGCAAAGAAAATCTGTACTTTTGCTGATATTTACATATACAAGCCTAATAAACTAAACACACAAAGCACTAAGAACAATAGCTGGATTATTTTACATGATAAAGGCATCCAGAATTTAAATGTCATACCCATTGCTATCTGGTTACAGGGCTAAAACTTGACACTTCTTATTCTTTGTTGTTGTCAGTGTTATGAAGTGATTTTATTCCTTTCCGATGAATAATTTAGGTTCTTGCACATAAGTTGCTGAGCATACCTTCTGACACTCTCTTCATTATAACCAACAACAAAATGAGCCCTAACACCTGTCATTATTACTTACGCCTCTGCTGCAATGATAGTAATTTGCTTCACTTCACTTTAGCCACTAACAGAAACTGCAAAAAAAAATGTAGACGTGTGACATTTACATTTATAGCTGTTACTTTTTTTTTTACTTTCAACTCTAATGGCTGATACAAACCTGAAATAATATACATGGATTTCTTTTATCTGCTGCGTAAGCACCAAAACATGTGACGAAAGTATCATGTGGTGTCTCTCATTAGTGATCTGGCCACATGTTGCATCAGCAGCCCACAGAAACTCACTGCACTGTACTGATCTGAAGTTATTTTTTCAGCTACAATAAAATATTTATTCAGCACAGAATCAAGGAGGAGTGTGAATTCGAACTCCAGCTGCTGCCTTGACTGTAGGTAAAATCTGTCCTTCTCAGCTCTGGTCACAATTTGCTAGCCGCAAACAAAAAAACACCTTTGTCGTGTAAGATAGGTAATTTAATGTTATTGACTGCAGTTGAGTGGATTTCAAAAGCTGTCAGGGAACACTTGATCTCATGTATTTCTTTGATCAGACATTCCCTGATCTGCATAAAAAAGTGCCAATTCTTAGATTTTCAGTGTGGAAGTTATTGGTTGGCATTTAGCACTTGCTTTGGACCGTCTTCAGCAGAACAACAGTGCCTGTTGTTTGTTCAAACAGTTAATGTTTGCAGTTGTCTGACAAGTGAGCTGTTTCGTCTGTGGAGATAATGACTGTCCTCCCTTGTAAAAAGAGTTCTCGCTCTCTGTTGCTTGCTCAAACAATGAATTATATTTACTTCCTGAACCAAAACATGACCTGCGGTGACATTCTTTTACTGCTTGCATTTTTTAAATGAAAGTATAACATAAATAGACAAGAGGGACAGAGGCTCTGTTTACTTGCAGTCAGAGGTGGTAGGTGACACCAGTGAAGTACAATGAAGTACTCTGTACTTATTTATAACAACCTTTTTACTGCTAGTATCCAAGAGCACATTTCAAGGACTGTCAAAACCATGAGAAAGTTGAAGGAATAAAGTGAATAAAAAAAGTCATGTTTTGGTATGTTACACAGAGACAGTCGTGAAAAAGAAAGTTTTCGCAGGACTTGGAGCTTGTAGAACTGCCTATGGCAGCAATAACTTGAAGTAATCATTTTCAATATGACTTTATCAGTCTTTCATATTGTTTTGGAGGAATTTCGGCACACTCTTCTTTATAACATTTCTTCAGTTTATTGAGGTTTGAGGGCATTCATTTGTGTATAACTCTCTTAATGTGTTACCACAGCATTTCATTTGGGTTGAGTTCTGGGCTTTGACTGGCCCATTGCATTAGCCTTTTCAACCATTCTGTTGTAAATTTGCTGCCATGCTTGGGATAACTGTCCTATTGCATGACTCAGCTGTTGGACAGATGGCCTTGCATTTTCTTCTAGTGTACTTTGGTACACAGAGGAGTTCCTGGTTGTCTCAGTGACTACAAGGTAAATGGCCTGTATTTGTATAGCGCTTTTCTAGTCCTTAAGGACCCCAAAGCGCTTTACACATCCAGTCATCCAACCATTCACACACACATCCACACACTGGTGATGGCAAGCTACATTGTAGCCACAGCCACCCTGGGGCGCACTGACAGAGGCGAGGCTGCCGGACACTGGTGCCACCGGGCCCTCTGATGCCACCAGTAGGCAACGGGGGTGAAGTGTCTAGGTTCCCATGTTCACCACGTTGCTTGATGCTTGTATCAGGTGTTTGTGCTGATATGCTGTGTAAGTTTTTGCCAGCTTTGATGTTGTGCGCTATGGTTAAACATCTCCACTTTGTCCTTGTCTGTCCAAAGGATATTGGTTTTCTTCTTGTTTGTTTAGGTGCAGCTTTGCAAACCTAAGCTGTGCGGACATGTTTGGAAACGTTGTGAAAAGGCTTTTTCTTTCAGTGTCTAAAGTGGTTAACGCTCCAGCAACAGTTGTGGTATAAAGAAGAACTTTATTATGTAACCACAGGTCAGAATCTATGTTGTGCTAACCGAGGCTGTTGGCCAGAATTCTGTTGACTTAACTCAAAATTTTTCTTAGCTTCCATGCGGTAGAGTCTGAGACGTAGCTTTAAAAATTAATCTGAGCAGCATCTGATTTTGGTCAGAATTTGCTAGAACATCCATTCTTAGAAGCATTGTGGCATTGTGTTAATGCACACCTGGAAGCTCCAGATGTGCTAATTGCCAAAACATCTGCTTTTATAGACAAGGTGTCAGTCCCCTGAATTCAAACATTAGATATTTGATCCAGCCACAAACATATACATTACTTTGTTTTCTGAAGAGGAAAAGTGCAATCAAAACTGTATTTTTTTTGTTTCCACTATCCCATCCCTCCACTGGAGTTTTGAGATTGCCCCAAAGCCTTTTATTCCCTTACTGTGCCCTGGTACCATATCATACGCCTAAAAAAAGATGATTCATTAATACTTTATAGGCCCTTTGGAGAATGTTATGTTCAAACTTTCTCAAACTCAAAAAAGTTTTATTTGACAGTTAAATTACACTGTTTGGGAAAATGTTGCCCACGTTGTTGCAGGTGTTTATGAGAGAGCATCCTTCAATTTCATCATGTTTTCCTATGGTTAACGATTCATTCACCTCACAGGCGAGTCTCTGCTTAAACTGGGTTTATGATCTCTTATAGATCTCTTATAGATCTTTTATAGATTATGTTCAGTGTGGGAATAACAACCAAGATGAAGAATCAAGTACTTCTAGTATGAGCTGCAACAATTAGCTGATTGCACAATGAACCAGTTAAGATCTAATCAAGCAAACATTTAGCTTGTTACTGTATTAAGACAATATGAGCCTAACTATGTTTATTATTATACTTTTTTTTTTAAATTAATTCAGTTTTATCCATAAATATTTACTTTATTTATTTATTTGCTCAAAATTTTTTGCCTTTTCTGAAAAGCTTCAATGGTAATAGACATGCTGGAAAATATATTACTCTTACTTCCTGAACTTGCACTGTCATTTGTGGAAAATACATGTGAAACTGCTGATTTCTTCTTGGTATGACTGGGAGGGGCTGTGGCTCAGGAGGTAGAGTGGATTGGGAAGGTTCATGGTTCAATCCCTGGCTCTCCTAGTCTGTATGCTAAAGTATTCTTAGGCAAGACACTGATCCCTAAGTTGCCTCTGATGCCCCTCAGATGTGTGTGTAAATATTTGGCATAAGATACTTAGGTACCGTATTTTTCAGAATATAAGGCGCACTTAAAATCCTTTAATTTTCTCTAAAAATCAACAGCGCGCCTCATAATCTGGTGCGCCTTATGTATTAATTCTGGTTGTGCTTACTGACCTCGAACCGATTTTATGTGGGACATGGCGCCAAAAATCTGTCAAAATGTTCTAGTAAAACTTAGGTAAGCTACGAAGCCGCTTGATGGATTGTCGGAGCATTACGGCTACCGTAGTCAGGAGCCTCGCGGAGTAAAGTTGATTGCTTTAAAAATAATTGCTCTACATTGTGATTGTCTATTACTTTATCAAGGCTAAATCTGTTTTGGGTTTGTGGTACCCTAGTTAAGGATGATGCTGTGAGTTTGTCACGTTAGCTTAAATAAACCTCAGACTGTGGACTCTCTCGAAAGCTGCAATAATCACTAGATCTATTTATTCAAATTACACTTGTTGTTTGAGGAAGACAGAACTTTCATTGGCATCTTGTTGTATGGACCAAGTGGAGGAAGAGATGATGAGTACTGGATTCTTGTGGAGCATGGGGGCAGGATCATGGAGACATTACTGACAAACTTCACTGCATGTAAAATGAACATGAGTTGCATTACTATGTAATTAAAAATCTGATTGTTCTAACTCACATCTACCACATTCCACCATTCACTGGCAGACAAATATGTCTGATCCCATGCAGTGGGGTGATATTTGAGTGATATTTGACCCAGGCCTGTTTTCCTGTGGGATTGCTGTGGGGCGTTTGCAATCTTGTTAGTGTGAATGATATTCATCCAGATGAGTCTGCTGAGGCAATTTAAGCTTTGCTGGCCCTCACGAGCTCATGAAGGCACATTGACGATTATGACTTTGCCACATAGGAAGAGACATGTGGGGCCAGGTTTCACAATGAACTCACCCGAAACTCTGGCTGATTGGGACCCACACCCAGTTTCACACCTTGGCTCAGGCGATTAGAGGATCATCAGGGGGTCCTTTTGTCCCTCTGTGGGGGGTCACTCCCACTAGGTTTATATCTGGGACTCTCCACCATTTGACCTTAGAACTGAAGAAGCTTCTCGGATGAGAGGTGAAACGTCTTCAAGTAACTTAAAGAAGTCCAGACGCTTTTCTTTGCAAGCTCCTTTGACTTTGTTTGCAAATATTAACTATATACTTAAACTGTTTCCATGTCAAGCCCCGGTTAATCCTGAGGAGGCATGCACAGTTTAAATGCTGATTTTAGTTTAGCCTTGTGCATGGCACATAAACAGGAGTAAAATGATTTTATTACTTTTTTCCCAAGGCTCATGTGAAACAGTGTAACACTGTAACAGATGTAGACTTTGTGATGTGATCAGGATCTTTCCCATACTCTAGCAAGATGGACAGTTTCCCAGACTATTTCAGTCATCTTTTCCCTATTCCTTAGGGTGATTAGAAAGACTCTCAGGCAATGTTTATATTGCAAAAATCCCAAATGTCTGAAATATGAGCCCAGTTAATTTATATCAAATTAACCATATTCATTCAACTAGATTTTTATCATACATTGTTTCATTGTTTCAGTATACATGTAGGTGTCGTAGTCCCTCAGTTGTCCTTGGCTGTCAGCTCCAGGTTTTGTTTTTCTTTCTTTCTTTCTTTCTTTCTTTCTGTCTTTCTCCGTTCTTGTCTCTCTGTACTCGTTTGTTTGTGTCTGTGTTTGAGGGCGGGACTCTTCACCGAATCCCGCCTCAGGCCGAACACACCTGTGCTTTCTGATGACCTTGCCAAGAAGTCACTACTTAAGGTATTGGCTGAGGATCAGTCTTCGTTGAGCTACTCAGTTAGTTAAAACCCCGGCTCCTGCTTCTTTGTGTGTTTTTTCTCTGCTTCTGCATCTATGGATTTTTACCGTCTGTTTCCTGAGCACAGAATCCTGGATTCCATGGATCGCATGTGTAGATTTCCTTCCTCCCTGGAGCACAATTTCCCTTGTTACCTTGTGATTGTTGTATATATGTATTACTTTACTGTATAATACTTGCTGTGAACTCTGATCTCTTGAGTCCTGTGCATGTGACAGTGGGGGCATATCTCCAGGGTTTGTTTGCTGCCAGAAAGTTTTGAACATAGTCAAGACAAAGATAAATCCTAGGCTGTGACCAGACACATCTTGACTGATGTACTTAAGGTCTTTAGATATTTAGGGACTTGCAACGTCATACATACATACATCATACACCATACACTCAGGAACCTTTGGTTGATCAGGCCTTGACTTGTTCACCAACAGCTTTGGCACATGGACCATTTATCCTGATCTAAAGCCATCTAGAGATCCTTTGTCCTTTTGTGCCTGCATGGTGGACTTGAATGCTTTCTTTTTTGCAGTCCCTGTCATGTCGAGTACCATCAAGATGTTCCACACTGAAACCTCTGTACCCAAATATTTGTGAACTTACAGCATGCCTTCCAATCTCTCCTCTTACAGAACTCCACTGCATGTTTTTAAAATGTTTTCTTTCATTCGCCTCCTCTATGTGGTCCTCCCAGAGAGGACCATCAGCTCTAAGATGAGGACCTGCTTGGAGAAGACTGATGTAAGCACCACATCTGGACTCAAAGAAGTTTCCATTACATGCCAATGTTTTGGGAACTTGAACTGACCTGCAAATCCCAGTAGGGCTGCTTTATGTCTGCTCTTGGAAAAATTTTCATAGCTGTTGTCATCTCCTAACAGTTCATCCAGCACCACCACAAGGTCAAATTTTAAATTTGATCCTAAAATTGGGATAATGGTTGGGTTTAGTTATACAAGACAGATTAAGTTATGGTACCACAACTTACTTGAACTGAGTTTTAGGTTACTGCCAGAGGTAATGGTAGGTATATGTCAAATCTGTTATATTATTGACACACCAGAGTGGCAAGTTTTGTGTGTAGTGCAGTGAAAAAGCATGACCCCTTTCAGAGTTTTTTTTTTATTTATTTATTTATTTTTTAGCATATTTGTCACACGTTATGTTTCAGATCACCAAACAAATTTTAATGTTAGAAAAAGTTAACCAGAGTAAAAAAGTTTCAGAAACCTTTGTCTCATTAGTCCACATAATATTTTCCCTCAAGTCTTCATCAAGATGTTTTTTGGCAAATGGAAGATGAGTCTTTGTGTTCTTTTGCAGTGTTTTTTGCCTTGTAACTCTTCCACTGAATGCCATTTTTGCTCAGTCTCTCTCCAATTGTTGAACCATGAACACTGACCTTAACCAAGACAAGCGAGGCCTGCAGTTCTTTAGATGTTGTTCTGGTTTCTTTTGTGACCTCCTGGATGAGTGGTTGATGCAATTTTGGTAGGCTGGCTCCTGGGAGCGTTCCTCACTGCTCTAGGTTTTCTCAATTTGTGGAAATTGGCTCTAACTGTGAGTTGTTTGCATCCCGAAGCCTTAGAAATTGCTTTTTTTTTTAACCCTTTCCAGAGTAATGTCAATGACTTTGTTTTTCATGTTTTTCTTTAGACTGTAGCCCGTTTCATTGCTTTTTGACATCTTTTTACCCTCCTTCACTTTTTCAGACAGGCTCTGCTGAAGTGATTTCTTGATTTAACAGGTCTGTCAGTAATCAGACCTGGGTGTGGCTGGTAAAATTGAACTCAGCCTTCCAAAAATTTGGTTAATCCCACTTAGTTTGTGATTAGGGGGAATGACTTTTTTACATAGGGCCAAGTAAGTTTGGATACCTTTTTCGCATATTAGATGGAACCATCATGTGAAAACTGCATTTTTTATTTACTTGGGTTGTCATTGTCTAATATTAAAAATTTGTTTGATTTGAAACATTTAAGTGCAAAAAATGTGCAAAATATGCAGTGCACATCTATGACGCCAGTTAATTTTTCTTATAAACTCAATCCTGCTTAAAAACAGATTATTTTAAGTAGAAGTATTTGTAACTTCTATAATTTTCACTTAGTTTATTTGAATTGCCTCAAAAAGCATTTAGGACAGACTGAGATATCTTTCCTCAGTGAGACTGTATCTCTTACCACCAACGGAGGTGGCTTGACCAGAACCTAACCAGATGTTGAAAGGTGTAAAATGCATCCATCTTTCCAAAACGTTTTTAGAACCTTTACTCAACCTAAAGAGCAACCCACAATTTTTCCTCTGTCAGTCATCCAGCTCACTGAACAGATTTTTCCATTTGATCAAATATAGATCAATCCACACTGAAGTGTCATTCCAATTTACACACAGTTTACTTTTTTGCTCCAGTCTGCTATGTCATCTTTTCAGTCTTCTGCTTATTTAACAAATTTTATCATGACGTTGTGCATTTAATAATAGTGTATGTATTGACTCAACTGAGCTCCAAGTGTCCCTCTGGGCCTTGAAATTCATTGTAAACGTGTAAGCTCTGTCAGTCTATTTTCTTTGTTGTTAATACCGCTGTAAACATAGGTCCATGTGATGAGGCATCTGAAATGATACAGAACAAGCATTGAAACCTGCTATAGAGCAAAAGGTCTTGACGTTTCAATGTACCTAAACCAATTTATACTTTTAACTTTTAATTTACTGGATAATGAAGTAGTGGCTTTTTGTTTGTATAACTGTTATTCCTGTAACAAAATTGATTAGCACTGTAACCTACTCTCCTGGTTTCTTTTCTTTCTTTTTTTTGCACACGTCAGATTCAGATCCAGGTGCATTAACCTCAACCTCTGGACTGCAGGAGGGTCATTTGTTTTGATATTTTTTTGATGTTTTGATACTCATGTCTTTTGCAAACAGATTGTAATCAGCTTGGAAGACAACAGAGACACACGTATGTTTGTCCAAAGACAAAGTCTTATCTGGACTTTTTTCAGATACAAGTCACTTGAAATGGCAACTGTAAGTTTATTGTTGCTGTTTCAGTGAAATCAAAAGCAGCTACTAATTAGATTTGTGTAGTCTTACACTTTTGCTGATATTTAAATGCAGCCAAAGTATTTTTAAAAATGCATTTTAGAAATCAGACAATATTGGAATCAGATTATAAATATCAAGAAAATTCCCTCATATCCTCATTATTTGCAGATGTGCTTGCGAGCTATAATCCTCTTGTGGTCTTAGTCGGATAAACGATGGTGTCTTCCTTTCTTTTCTGATTCATAGGAAATTGAAGCAGGTGTGAACAGGATGGTAATTGTCTGTGTGATCAGATTCACTTAACTCACTGTTGTTTGGCTCCAGGAAGTCTTTTATTCTGTCTTTCCCCCCTTTCTGTCACTCTTGACACTGATGAAAAGCATATTGACAACGTCTCTCTGTAAAACCGTGTAGCAAGTAATGGCCATAGATTGTTGGAGCGGGTTGAGCACAGAAAGACAATAGATTTCATGATCTTATGCAAGAGTGAAGGCCAGCTCGATGCCACCTCATCAACAGGCAGAGCCATAAAAAGGCTGTGAAATGGGCAGGGACGGGGTGAATGTCACAGGCAGTGCTAAAGTCTGTCTAACCTTGTTAGCTACAAAGTTTTCAAGGTAGACAGATAAACAATAGGTGTGTGTTTTGGTGGTCTTATTTGAAGACTGAATAACATGGCGTTTACCCATGAACCTGTACTGTACGTAAGATTATAACACTACCTATGACCAGCTTTGAGATGATCAAAGGCCTCAATGATTATAACATTTGAAGTTCAACACATTGGACATGAAAACAAGGAAGAACAAGTGCATTGTTCATACTGTTCAGATTTGTTATCTCACTGTGTATTGTTTTGAGTGCATGAACACTTATATCATTAGCACTGCTAATGTGATACCTGCAAAATCCACAGATTACAATGGATTCACTGTCTTGTTTATGTTCAACCAGCTAACTAGAACCATAATATACGTGACTGAATCAGCTGATTTGGATGTGTGAATTGGCATGAATATTTCCGTGACTACTACCAGCCTCAGCACGTGTTAAGCAGCACACTTAAAATCTTCAGCAATCATGGAAACAGAAGGTCAAAAAGAAAGAAAAAAGGGGATCTTTAACTTATGTCTCATAGTTCATGCAACCACTGCCGCCTTACACAGACTTTAAAGTGAAAACACTCAGCGATCACATTTGTTAAGCAATATGAAGTGACCACTGTTGAATGAGATGACAGCAATGTACTGAGCCTACTAGCAGCTGCTGGCAATGTGTGATTACAAATAATCTGATTTGATAACCATCGAATGACCAGAAAACACCCAAAATGGGTATCAAATGGGATTTCAGAATGCTTGAGTCTATTTGCAATGTAATTCATTTTTTATACTTGGCACTTGGACAGAATAATATAGAATATAGTTCTAATTACTAGCAAATTTGTGGCCATGTTCACATGCAAACCAGGTTAGATAAAGCACTATAAATGATCAAATTAGTGCAATAGACAAATTAATTAGCTAGCTTATCCCAGTTTCTAACAGTAATGAAGTGAAAACACACTTGAATGATTTTTACAATATATTTATTTCGATTTTTTTCTTACAAAACAATTCCCTCATAAACCAGAACACACAAAATGCATAAAGAAAACTGTACAGTCAGTTTTGTCATGTCTGAACGTGTTCTAAACATGAACAATGATATCTACAACAGTGGTTCCTATCAATGTCTATCACACCAAGCGGTTCAGCTCTTCAGGCCCCTTACTTTAGGGTTAAAGGAGAGGTACAGAAATAGTCATGTGACACTGAAGGTAGATCCAAACAAACAACATAAGTGAGCCAGTTATGTAGTTATATCAGCAAGCGCAGGTGCAGTCTCTTTGTTCTTGCTCTCCTTGACTCTAGTAGCAATGTTTTACTGCTCAATCGACCTTAAGAGAAAAGCTGAAAGACGTGACAATGAGAAGACATAAAAGTGACTTTTATACAAGCAACTGTGAACTGTATGTGACTGTGAGAGATCACCAAGAGGTCCGTGATCATACTGGAGGCCTATTTTCATTACATGCATGTGTTAAGAGTTGTCAAATACTGTTTATTACTTGATTAGAGCCATTGGGAAGTGACTTTGGATGGGATAGTGACTTTAGGAAGCATCAGAGCCAGATTTATTCTTTTTTTTGAGACAGAAAACTGGATTAAAAATTTAAGAAATTTCCATTATAAGCATGATAGCATAAATGTATGTCGGATATATATTTATATATATATACGTATATTTTTCTCTCCTCAGTGCAACAGTGGTCTAGGAAACATCATTGAATCTTTGCCTTCAGAAAGTTAATTCAGTCATACTTTCATGCCGGAACGGTTTTCATGGCAGATTAGCAGCAAATACCGAAGTCACAAACAAGAAGGACGAATCTGCTTCGCTCCTGTGTTCTACCCTACACATTGCATCGCATTGGGGACTGGAGTAACAGGCACAACTACGTATTAGGAAAAATGATTATTATTTCATTTAGGTTGCAGATACACCACGAGACTCCATTTGGATTTACAGTAGTTTTTTCACACTCAAGCTGGTCTTTGACATCTTGGTAAATGATGTTTAATTATGTCTTTAATATTCACGGTCTGCCATTAAAAGGTCAGGAACTGTTGGATCTCAAAGGCTGTGAGCATTTGTGCTGTGATGACAACATGTACAAGATATAAATTCACAAAAAAATTAACAAAAATATTCCTCTTGCCATGTGATTAAGCATTGATCCTACTGTTTTGTAAATTACTGTTTTTTTTTGTTTTTTTTTTTAAACGTGATTTCAATTACCAGCAAAGAATAATGCTTTTACCTACACAAATGTAAAATCTACGCTGTCACAAAGATCTTCAGAACACAGCTTCAAGTCCTGATTTTGTATTAGCAGCGTCTGAATTAATCAGATGTTAAGAACAGCATACTGTGAGAGAAATGCAGAGTGAATTAATTGAATAGTTGCCAAAAAAGGTCTCTAAAAAAAGAAGAGGGTCATGTTAAACACCTGTTTAATATGTGAGACAAGCAGGCCAACTGTGTGAGAACGTTACAATTTCAGGTGTTTTTATAACTGATTATAAAAACTGGCACAAAGACCCTGAGGCAGCTGTTGACGTGAGACAAAACTGAACTTGTACCACTTGAAACTCACTGTATGAAAATATGCCTGAAATGTAATAGAACTGCTTGTCATGGTGACTCGATGAATGAACAACTGTTTCGCACCAAGCTCATGTTTGATACTTATTTTAGTTACATTCAGTATCAAATGTAGAAGCATTGTGCGACTAGGTCAAATAAATGATTTTGATTTTTTTCTTCTGTGGCAAATCAGACTGTCCTTACATAATTGGCAGATCTGAAAAACTTTTGATTTAATTCTTTTTTTTAAACTTTATGTTCTGTATATTCCACATAACATCACATAAGTGCTTTTCCTAAAGTAGCTTACTAAAAGTCTCACAAAGACAAAAAGGCAAAAAAAAAAAAAGTAATTACCCCCAAACTGTAGCCAATTTTCATCTACTATGTAAAAGCCATCAAAAGTGCTGTCCAAGCTCTGCATTCATACATAGACTGGCACTAATATGAAAAGCCAGGAATGATAAGAGACTTTATGGTTCCAGTAATTTTTGATGACATTATTACATCTGCAGAGAAGCCGCAGCGCTATATTGCTGCTAATGGATCATCATTATGATGATTAGTGCAAGTGGAAAATGTAGTTACACAGAAGATGATGCAGTTCAACCACAGATAGGAAATATCTGCTATTTTGACAGATGGAGATTTGCTGGTGTTTATTCACTTGCTGCTCTCAGACAGACACTCTAGCCTTTTTAGTTCAAAAGTAGGAATACAGTGTTTAAGTAATAAACACACTTAGTACTTTTTGCAATTTGACAATTAATATTCCTGAAAAAAAAAGAAAACTGTTTAATACAGTACATATTGCTGTCAAAATGTATCCCTACTTTTGAAACAGGTTGCAAGACTTTGAAATATAGAATATATTTTTGTGTACATGCGTGACTTCTTTCCAGAAAGTTTTTTCTCTCACTAATTACCAAGTGAGAAGTGTCTAGTCTACCTGACTTGTTTGATCTTGATGCACGGCTCTCTTAGGAGATCTACAAATGCTCACAGCCTGTCAGATAGCAGCACTGATGCTACTTTGGCTTGGCCTCAGCATATGGGTCAGTGTAAACTGGAGTCATTACCCTGAGGGAATCTGCTAAGTGGTATAAGTGGCATTTTCAGGCTTCACAGCTCAGAGCTGTACTGCAGGTTCAGAATAAATGTGAAACAGCAGGGGACAGATTATAACATTGCAAGAGACCAAAAGATCTACTTTTCATTTCAGGTTAGGCTTCCACTGCAACCGAAACATCCATTGTCGACGGCTAACGGACCAATTGAGCTCTTTGGACAGACAATGTAAATAAGGGTATTACACGTGTATAAAGCCAACCTCTGCCAGCATTAGGAGAATGAAAGCTTTCAGAGGGAGAATACAGTACAATACCATGACAAAGGCGAGTAAACAGATGGTGGTGGTAGCTTTTAAAAGGACTCAGGACACGCACTCAGGACACTAAAGGCAGACGGGACAGACAGTTTGTGGTGATTATATACGGCACTGGTGAAAACGACAAACATTGTTGAGATAAACAAAAACTGGAAAGCTTTTTAGTCTAAAAAAAGTGAGCATTGTGCATAGTTCATAGTTTGTTATAACCCCTCTTCAGGTATCTATTTGCTGTGATAACATGGAAGGAAGTGCAATAATGTACAATTCTGTATAGTTAAGTGCACATAGATCACTGTTGCACTGAACGGCATTGACACTTTCTCCCAATATAAATATCACAACAGATTTTCGGAATATTTTCTCAATTACTCTATTTTTACGTGTACTTTTGTTACAACAAACCCAGGCAGGTTTCTCTCTTGCTCAGTCCCAGGGTTGAGTCCACAACTTATGTTCACATAAATCTTAATAATAGGTAATTTGGCCTGATCTTTCCATTTTTCCCCTAATTCTAAATCTTGTTCACTTTTGTTTTTCCTTGTCACTCATACCTCTCCAACCCAGACAATTGTGTTGCCTCTCTTGATGTCTGACACCTCGCAGTGCGGCGTTCTCTGTTTGCCATTAAGAACAAAGAGGGACTCGGCTGATGGTGTCACCAGATATTGTCCAAACAACCCACTGGAGACAACCACTCTGTTAGGGCCTCCCCAGGGCCAGGCTTGGGGGGCCAGGGGCTGCTTGAGGCTCCGGAGAACCTCGGTGTGGCCTGAGGACAGATCGGCAAAGAGCAGGTCCGTTCCTGAGCCCGAGGTGGCAACGGCCACATGCTGGTTGGACTCCGTGAAAGAAGGTTGAAAAACAAGATCAGAGACTGCCACAGGCTCGTCTATTTCCTGGTTCAGACTCAGCTCCCCTTGGAATGACACTGTCTGTACTATCAGCTTTGAGCTCTGTGGGTCAGGTGTCACAATGTAGCGCCCGTCTGGTGACACAAAAGCCTGGCCTGTGACATTGAGGTTTGGCCCAATCACGGTGTCTGTCACACTGTCGATCAGGAGCTGCTGTGGGGCGAGAAGGCTCTTGGTCTGGCACTGGATGAAGTAGAAGCCACTCAGGTGTGTGTAGGCCATGCTCACTGGGATGCAGCTGTAGTTCTTTAGGCTGATGGTCTTGACACGGTGAAGGGTCTCCAGATCAATCTTGTGAACCGCGGGCTCATTTTTGAGAAAGACAAAGGCAAACCTAAATTGGCAAAGTTCACAGAAGAGGTTAATAGCCTTTCTAGACTTTTTGTGCAGTGATTAATACACATCGAGGTTCTCATTATAATTCTCATTTGCTCTTTTCTCCTTTGCTTTAGTGGGACAGCTACGATGAGCGAGAGCAATAAGGTCACCTGTTTTAAGGTGAAAGGCTGCTAAATGGGTACGGATTTACCTCACGTGAGTGATGATGAGGTTAGTTGGAGGAATGAAGAAGTCGTTCACCCTCTGAAAAGTTGTACGTATGGCATGATGTACTTCACCCACACTGGCTTGAGGAATAACCTGTAGACAGTTCCAGAAAAATGTAAAATGAATATTTACTATTTAACACCAATGCAAATACATTATTTTAGTGGTTTAAACCCTTGAATGTTTTCAGTGTAATCCTTCAAAAGCCGAACTTCACACGGTCTTCAATCGGAATTTTCCTAATTAAGGACTATTTGACATTTTTTTTAAATTTTATTCACTCATTGATATTAAACATTTCTAAGATTTTGGAAATATACACTATGCACCTTTTAGCTATACAATTCACAGTTTAAAACAACACTTGCTAGAAAACTGTTTTCCATGTAACCACACAAATCTAATTAGAGTTTAGAATGGTGTGTTACATTTCACTGTCTTTGCTGCTGCTGTTGAGCATACAATGGGAAATTGGTTGGGTTGTAATTTCAGAGCAATATCCACATGGATTCCAGAAGCCATGGTTTCCCAAAAGAGCACTGCACTATAACAAGATATGCCTCACTACACGTAATGGGAATTATGTAGGCTGACATGATCTTAAACCAGATTATTGTAACCAAGAGAAACAACATTCTAACGAGTTGTTTAGGATTCCGATATGTGATTATTGTACCATAACAACTGTTAAAGTAGCCGTATACTTGCTTCACACCTATTCTTGCTAATCTTCTCTGGCAATAAAATTCAGAAACCACTTTAAAATCCTGTTATTAACATATAAAGCTCAGCATGGACAGGTCCCTGCTTACATAGCAGAGCATCTTAGTCCTTATCACTGCAGCCAGCTTCTCCGACCCTCTAACGAGGGTCTCCTCACTGTAGCACACTCTAATTTTAAAACCAAAGGTAATCATCACAATCACAGTCTTCCTCAGCCTATCAGGTTAGCTCAGTCTCTGATTTGTTTTGCACGACTGTTGAAATCACATTGTATAAGTTAGCTTTCCCTTAACCGTTTCCCCTTTATTTTGGGCCATAGTGGGCAACGATTTGTATGTATGGAAGTGTGCACCTTAGAATGAATGTCTGACTGTAGGGTTGTATGTATGTTTCTGGTTACGTGTCCGTATGTCTGAACACAGATGCTTACTTTAGTTTGCAGCTTTTAGCCAAACTGTGAAGCTTTGTCAGAATGCACTGCTTCTATCTTCTGTAAGAGAAATTACTGTAAGGCTCATATGTCAGGTCTTAAGAATCAGAGCTTGTTCGGGTGACAGCCTCATATATTGTGAAACAGATAAACATCTACATTATAAGACTTGAGCTGGTGAAGCACGGCCCTATCTCAGTTCTCCGTAAAGCATCTTGATTAGTGATGGTTGTCTAAGAAGCACACACCACAATAAAAGCCCCATCTCTCATGTCATACAGCTGACACTGAATCAGCATGCTTCTAAGGTGCTCGGAGAGCGCCTCCACTTTTGATACAGTCCTGATAAACCACCTTATCCAGGAGACATGCTTCATCATGTATACTGCCATGATCAGGTCAAATCTGCTTGTTTTCCTTCTCAGTTTGCAAACTCCTCTTTAGACACCTAGGAAAATGTTGCTGGAGAGCATACAGAATATTTTTTTAAACTAGAAAGAGCTAAGTGTTAAATCGAAATGTTTACGCCTTCAACTCCGAAGCTAAACCTCTACCTGATGCCCGGTGGGGGGGGGAAGACTGCATTTCTTCGTCAGAGCTATAAAATCTAAGGAAATAAAAATAGCAGTTTAAGTTTCTTTTGCTACACTACAGAAATACCCCTCAGAAGTGCTCTCTTTTCCCCCACTCTGCTGAATATCTCATCCATTTTTAACAAAACAGATCAGCTTGTTTCTCACTGCTTGCGAGACATGAAACAAGTCCTCATTAACAAAAAGTCATTACAACAGTTGCAGAATACAATGATGGGAGTTAATGAGGTTCAGTGTACTATTACTCATGTATTATTAGGCAACTCTGGTGGTCTGTGGGCTGCAGGTGTTTGCAACTTAATGCCAGTGGCTTTCCTTTTGTTATTCTTCATCCCTCGATTTCATATTCATGTACTCAAGACCAAGACTAAGGCCCAGTTGAGTTTTTCTCAGCCACTGCCTTGCTGGCTTATCTGACACCTAAGGGGGATTTTTGTTCTAACCAAGTAGCTTCTGAATCTCCACAACATTCACTCTGCAGATGCCCTGTGTAGTTTTTTTTTTCTTTTTCATTCTTTATCCAGCTACGTGATGTCTAAATTAGATGGCATTCTTCAAATACTCCATTATTTTTCCGCTAATTAAATAAATTTTATGAGGCATTTTAATATTACCCCATGCAAATGCATTCATTGTGCTTTGCTAATACACTCTTTTAGAGTTACTAGTTGCTCCAGGAGAGCAATAAAGCACACCCCGGGTCCAATGAAACTAAGAAGATCATGATTAATGCTTCATGCAAGAACAGCTAAAGTTAATGATTTGCATTTTTTAACTCTGTGTTTTGTATCATACATTTGTAAGACACAAACAATTGTTTATGTCAACTTCCTTTAATATGAAACAGTTGCTTGAGATTCTCTTACAAACATGATACAAATTTAGCTAAAATGAGCATTGAGAAAATTAAAAAACATATACATTTTAATAAAAGAACCATCAAATTAAAGAGCAAAATATGTTTAGACTTGCCTTCCAGAAAGATATGTCAGAATGTTCTGAACTGATGCCCCTATGGGCGCGACAGTAATGAATCACTGCTGCAATAATTAAAATCCTCTTTTATTACTTTAATTGACAGTACCTCTAAAGAGATGACAGGAAGCAAGTATGGAGAGGGCAAAGAAGCTCAAGCCTCCAGTCAGACTCAAAATAGCTTCATTATGGTTAGTGGCAAGGGTGGCGGATCTATTTCAGAGGTAGTGGGTGTATGTAAAGTTTTGGGGAAAGTCATGGTCTGGGTCGACAGCAACCTATATGTGAGAGACCTTAAAATAGCAGCTTGGTTAAGGTTGGAAAATTAAAAACAACATGTTTAATGGAGTGACGAATCAAGCTTCTTCATCTGGCAATCCAATGGATGAGTCTGGCAATTGCCAGGAGAACTGACTGCATTGTGCAAAGTGTAAAGTTTGGTGGACGGGGGATTAAAATACCTTTTATTAAGAGCATAAAAAAACTCATTTGATTTGGCCAGCCCAGGCTAAAAAGTTGCTATTTTGCTGTGTGTACAGAGGTGAAAACACAAACAAAAAGCAACAAAACCAAAAATAACAAAACAAAATCTATTTGTGCTTTAAATATCTTCTTAGCACATTAACACAGAATGAACTGACAGTCTTGAAGGCTATGACTGTCTATGCCCGGCAGAGATTCCTCCATTTGTCTTCCCTAATGAATTGACAATCACGTTCTCTTCAGTGCTTCTGCAGAATTACTGAGCCATCCTAAAACTTGGCTTCTTAAAAATGCCGCACACACTGAGATGAATGCACACCTGCGTGCAGCCGCACATCTCGAGTGCTCAAATTAACATGCACGAGCAGAGACACGCACTCACACACATGTATGATCTGCCGAAGCGAAGCGGAGCCTCTGGTAGCGACAGGCTGCTGCTGAACAGGTCAATTACATTCAGTCCAAATGATAATGACATTATCAGACCATTTATTTGTGGTGTGATCCATGTGGCCTCCAATCCATTATGCAGTTTGTCTGCAATTGCATTTTTTTGATTGATTCCTACCCTGTTCACTAATTATTCATTACTTCTGAACCATGGCAGGAAGAGGGGGAAATGAACAAAATGAAAAATAACAAAAATGCATTTTCTGCACAGCTGTTATGCAAAGCTGCTCTTTGTATTTGTTTCAAAATTAAAATAGGGAGAACCATGTTTTCTTCTGTGATGAAAAACATTGTTTGATAGAATTTTCTGCTGTTTTTAAGATTACAACTCTGATAGAAGTTCAAAACCACTCGAGCATAATCGCCGTGAGTGCTCCCCTTAAAACGGAATAACTACACAGAAACACATCTCCAGCTTATGCACCTACACTCTGTGAAGAAGTGCAAGCCTGAAGAAATTGGAAATCTATGCACACATATGGAGTCTGGCCATGTAGATTATAAATCAGTGGAAAACTGTTAAAACCCACGTACAGGCAGTTATCCTTTTCACTACTTTTTGATGCCAAAGCATAGTGGCACCTTGTGATCCGAAAGAATCTAACATTAAAACTAAAAATAATGATGTAAAATGGACCCATTACAGTATCCTGGAGAAGTGTTATTCATAGAACCATTTCACAAAAAAATTGAGAGCTTAAGAAATAACTGGAGTAGGGAAAAAAAATCTATACTGAAAATAAGTGAAACACACGTAAATTTGACTGTATCATTATTGCACAGTCCTTATAAACGTCTCCAAATCATAAAGACAGAAAACGGGGCCGCACTTAATTACAATGCGGTCCCTTCACCCAAAGAGACAAAGCAGAACAATAAACATGTTATTGTCATTTACAGAGATTACAGTGCGATCCCTTGGTAGCTTTACTCATGACACCATCTTCCACCGATGCACATGCAAAACAGGCAGACCTAAAAATACCAGCCCTTTAAAAACAGCATCATCCTCCATCGGTGCCGGTTCTGGTCTCTTCCCTCTTCCCTCCACCTTCTCGACCCTCTCTGCATCTTCCTCCCTATTCCCTTGTCACAACCCATCCCCTGAGGTGGATTAAATACAACCACACCTGTGATCATTTCTCAAATGTGAAGCCTCCAGCACCAGCAGCCCAAAGGGACGCTCGGCACAAGCCGACAACACCACAGCTGTGAATTGCTGTTTTGCTGGCTTGGTAAATGCTCTAAAACATACATAGATTAGTTTTTGTCACACAAATACTTATCACATAAACAAAGGACGCTGGCACACAAGTGTGCTCAATTAGTTATAAGCCAGGTTTTTCCTCGCTTGGTAAACTTTTTACAGCTAACGCAGATTATACTCTCCCAGGGAACGAATCAAGAGTTGAGAAATACACACCACCAAAAAGCAAGTGTAGACGGATGATAAAAAGCAGGTCTGTTTTGTAATTTTATAGCTGCTCTAAGCTTTGTTTTATGTTTGATGATTACAGTTCACTGATTAACAAGCGAGCCTGCGACACCGATGAGCTCCCTGTTCCTTATTAAAGAAAGATATCCAAAATAATAGCCTGTCTTTTTTTGCAGACAGGAGACAAAACAAAGCACAAAATGCTTAAGTGTCCCTTTAATAGTTAATATCCAGTTCCCTCTCATTCCCAGAGCTGTAATTTAAGTTGAACCATTTAGCTTGTCTATCAAAAGTAACTGCTGCAAAGTACTTCACACTTACCTGAAGTGTTGGGTGGGTTTTGTCCATGTCCCCCCAGGTTAGGACCCACACCTGGTCATGTGATTTGTCATAAAGCATCTTTACTGGAAAAGGGTCTGTTGCAACAGCCTGCAGGACATAAAGAGAGTGTGGGAGAAAGAAATAATTGTGGGAAATTAGTCCTCTTTACTGGAAAGGAGAATAGCTCATGGTGGTAGAAAATGCAGAAGGGGCAAAACAAATATAACAAAAAAAACCTATTAATTATCAGATTAAAGACAATTTAGAGAACATCCTGATCCTTTCATTTCATTCCCAGCAAATGTTTTACAAGGCAGTCTCTGTGATAAAAGGTATCCTGCGCACTTTTTTGATCGCTGTTTTCACAACCAAATGTTTTATCATATTATGGATGTAATGTGTTTCAAATGGCTTTACAATGTTTCACTGAGATTATAATAATAGAGTGCTGTTCCAGCAAAAAGGGGTGTAGATAGTAGACATACTAAGATGGCAAACACAGATGTGAACAAAGCAGGATTTAAAAAACCCTTAAAAATTGGCTTTGCAAATATACTAAAAAGAAGAAAAACTTGTTTAACACTTAAATCCTGCTAACTGCCAAATCTTTAAGAAGCTTTTAGCAACATGCTAAACGTTTTGCTTGAATACAATGGAGATAAAACAGGTCAGATTTTTTTAGAAGCAGTATAATCTGATCAAAACTAACTGAATCCACGTAACAGCTATACAGTACACATGATGCGTGGATTTGTGACAGAGCAGTATACTTGCTGACCAGAAAATCCACTCTGTAACACAGAGTCAACAGAAAACTCTTATCACATCAGGCCACTGACGGAGTGCAAAGGAGATAGGATATACAGATGTAAACAAAACCTGTATAATGTCACTGCTGAAGAGATTTTAGTTAAGGTATCTGACACACATCAGGTGACGAAAGCAGAAAGGGGAAGCAGTAAAGGAAGAATTGAAACGAGAGAGAAGGGAGAGGATGGGAATATACTAAACCTCAGATCTGTTGCAATGTCAACAATGAGGAGTAACACAATCCATTACCCTGCTTCTGGCTGGGTGGACAGGGAGCTGCTGACACCCTCACCAGTGGAGCGAGACCACAAGCTTTTTGTTCAGTAATGGGAGGTCCAGCCCTCTGTTCTGCACTGGTCAGCCAAGTGTCAACTCAGCATGTGCCTATGTATAGTATGAGCAGATGTATGCGTGTGTTGGTTTCTACATAATAGAAGCAGAGGTAAAGATGGGGTAAGGCCTAAATGCAGCAACCTGGAAGGCAGTCATTTAAAAGCCCAACATACTTAAGTGTTATTTAACGGTGGTCTTAAGGTCTGACTTACAACTTACAACAAGATATATATAAAAAAAACTTCTTTGTTTATGAAGTGATCACACTATTTTCTTAAGGATAAAGAATTTGGGGTATGCTTGTTTTGACTTAAAGAAAAGGGATTGATTTTGAGAGCTGTTTCTTTTCAGGGTGCCAAAACCATCCAACGCTGCTGTGCTCTGATTCCAACGAAAGATAAGTCGAAAAGGTTACGATGATAAATCTCAGATATACATTTAAGCGTCCTATTTTTTTTTCTTAGCATTTTGGTTTTTATTTTAACATTCTTTTTCTCAATCAAAATGGGATTTTGATGTTTGATTTTTTAGGTGTTTTGAACTTTACTCCACAGCAAATGAAATATCAATAATACATGCTGATTTTGTAATTTGTCTGTGGTTTGGTCTGCCCCAATTTTGGTTAAGAGAACTTTGGTCTAAAGAAATAAAAAAACAAATAAATAAATAGATGATTAGATTCACATAACAAGTAGATATATCATAGGACCAACAAACACAGTAAGTATTTGTTTCAGGCAAGCACACTAAATATTATTATTCAAAATGTGTGTGGCAGTGGTTAAATTCCATGAATCACAAATGTGACTTTGAAAAATCAATTTAAAAAAAAAAATCAGGCATATTGTTCAATAGTTTTTTGAATATACAGAATATATGTATATGTGTCCAATTTTTGACCTATTAGTAGAGTTGCATGGTTAGAGATGTGGACATGAAGTTTGGTAAAAAGAACAGCTGTGGGACTGCAATCTGAACTGATTCCAAAACACTTCATAGGGCTGCTTTCAGTGACTCCACTGGCAGATGACAAAAGAAAAAGATATAGTAAAGGTTGACACATTTTACAGTTTTTCTGCATGTCTTTCCAAGAAAACCCCAAACACAGTGATAACAATCTAAGCTGGCTAGATGTCAAAGAACTGTAGCAGCAAAAAACTTGAAACAAAGTAAATTTATAATTCTAGATAGAATCTGTGCTGTAGATGATCTCCTGTAGGTCACTTGACAGCATCCATCACTAAAACAGAAGTACAAAAGCACATGGATGCCATAGAGGACCACTTCTATCATTCAGGAAACTAGAATATCGTTCAGCTCCTTGAGCAAAGATGTTCGGTCGGGTTTAGAAAAATGAAAATTCATAACAAAATCTTAAACGACAACTCTGTGCAACTGATTTACTGCAGCCTCAAAATGAATTTAAACTTACTATTTAAGTGACTACACAGAGGTTTTTGCCATCTGGCGTTCTTTTTAATTAGCTGATGTGCTGTTTGTCTTTGGACCCAATGGGAGGCTTAGCTGGCACAGGTCTGACACATCATAGTCAAGGTTAGATCCCTTTGTTGGGAAAGATAACAAATGTGCCATTTTCTTGCTTGGAACAGCATGAAAACCACGCTAGCCTCTGTTGTTGTAGCTTCTCCACATGTTTACAACCTTCATCCTGGTGTCTTTAGGGAATTTTTGGATGGGAGGGTTCAGAAACATATGAAGGCTTTCTAAAAAGTGCACAACTTTTCACTATAATAAGCAAATGATAAAGCACCCAAGAATAAAATCAGCAGTCTGGGCATTTCCTTTATTTCTGCTTTGAAATATTTTTATTTTTCTTTTTTTTCCTGTGGATGGTAATGCTCTGAGGCTATACCATTGAAAACTTCAGACAGATATCATCTTTAAAAAAAAAGCAAGACCCATAGTTGATTGAAATTTCACTGTGATTCCCATTAAAGTTTCTTTAAAGGTTACCACATTTGAAGGATCTAGTGGATCTCCACTGACTCAGAAGTGAAGCTGTTGAAAAGGTTTATCATTTCATGGGGTAATAATTGAAATTTAGGTATCAAGCAAAGACTTTTTTGTTAAAAAAAATATTTTAAATGCCTGTAAGCAGGCACATTGTAATGCACCCAAATGTCTTTGTGCAACATTTCAGGTAATTTGTGCTGAATGTTTTCCTTTTGACGCATTAAGAGTATGACCACAGCATATCACCCAGTCTGTGCTGATGGAGATTCTTTTATAAGGTACTGCTTCTACTCCATGGTGCAAATCACAAATGTGCACCTTGAAGTGGTCGCAAGAGCATGTCTAAAGACCTTATAGACAGGACATGACATGTTTCACCACAGCATGCTGTGATGAATCTGGCAAGCTGAAATGAGGAGGCAAGCAGCCGACAGCGTGCACAAAAGGAAATATTGAGGGGAAAAGAGTAGTGTGCGTTTATGTGTGTGTGAAGTCCCTGAACTAACAACGCCAGTCTGTGTTTGCACGGGGACTTTTAAAGGAAAGCATACACGTTTGTGTTAATGATCTGGTCTCTTATTTTAGTTAGGCTGTGTGTGTGTGTGTGTGTAAACACACAATCCTGAATTAGAAAAATTACTGCTGCAGCATTTACATGGCCTTCCTGAATTGTGTGCAAAACCTTTTGATAACACCTAATATTTAGAACACCTCTATTGTTTCTTACCTATAAGCTTTATAAATACCATTTAAATACCATGCCATTTAGACATATACATACCATCTCATGTAAATCTTGAGGAGACTCAGATGGATGTTGTAAAATCATTGGCAGCGGTTACTTGCTATCAAAGAAAACAGGTCATATTATCACCCCATTTCATACAGTTATTCTTCCACTGAGAGCATGTTTATACTTCAGATATTTATTTTCTTCACTCCTTCTTTTAGATAAAGTCCTTTCCAATCTTTTGCCTACAGCTCAGCTGTCTGACTGTCGGCTGCAGACAATATAAACAGATCCTAGAGACAGGTTTGAGGATTTTGTTGCAGAGCACAGAAGACTTCCTTCACTTATGCTTTTTGGGATGTTTCTGAAAGGAGAGACATTGTTAGGACACCTTTCTAAGATTAGAATGAATCGATCATTCTAAATTTCCTATTTGATTAACACACACACATCTCTCTCTCTCTCTCTCTCTCTCTCTCTCTCTCTCTCTCTCTCTCTCTCTATATATATATATATATATATATATATATATATATATATATATATATATGTATATATATGTATATATATATATATATATATGACTGGATGTGTAAAGCGCTTTGGGGTCCTTAGGGACTAATAAAGCGCTATATAAATACAGGCCATTTACCATATATATATATGTGTATATATATATATATATATATATATATATATAGATATATCGTTCATCCGTTTCCCTCTGCCTGTGCTTTGCAGCCTGCCACCATCTCCCCTGTCTTAAAAGAAATGACAAATGTGTCTTGTGACAAAGGATGTCTTGAGATAACAAAGCAAAAAGAAAAAAAGAAAAGGAGGATGCATTAACCTCCTGCACCCAGAGACCAAAGAGGATCTTCAAGAAAGAGAGGGGGAGTGGAAGAGGCAGGGTATTGGGAGCAAAGGACAGAAAAGCAGTTTTACAGTACTGGATGAAGTTAAAAAAAAAAAAAAAGACAAGGAAAGCAGGCAGCTGATCACAGCTTCAAGAACCGCTTACTGTAGATGTGTGTCAGAATGCTCAAAACGGTAATATGATTTTATATTTGATCTGGTTTAAAATAACATCTTAATATGAAATAAAAACATATCCAGACTCAATCAAGTGACTACTGAGAACAGATAAGACAGATAACAGTTTTGGATCTTTGGTTCCCTCATTTTCTTATCCCAGACTTTAGTTCATTTCCCTTTCTTCTTTCACCTATTTCCTCTCATCCTGCACCTCAGTATAAATGATGCTGATCCTGGGAAGGACCCCTGAGGGATTTAATCTCTAAACAGCCGTTACAGGCAAGATAAATGGTAAGGCAGCTAGCACCCACCTGGGCACCATATTGTTCCTTGAAGTGCATTTGATTTATTTTACCTTGCATGTAGCTTCTTACATTGGTTGCAGTTCAGTAGTGTGTCAAGTCTGAACTCGGTTTGTCTCACAGTTTGATGTTTGACATATAGTGTAACTCTGCTTGAATGTATCCCCGCTAATTTTAAAGGTGTTAATTTTTTACTAATTTTTCCTTGAAATATAGTATACTTCAAGACAGGCAGACAAAAGGTTTTGACACATTTTTAACAAGTGAATGTCAACTGTGTTGACTGAATAAATGCCCATCACATTATGATTTGCCAGCTCTATATGTACAGTAAGTAGTTAATCCACGATAACTGTTACTGATGACTTGTGTGTAAATACTTGTACAGTGGTCCCACGTTTATCACGGGAGTTACGATCCAAAAATAACCCGCGATAGGTGAAATCCGTGAAGTACGCAACTTTATTTTTTACAATTATCATAGATGTTTTAAGGCTGTAAAACCCCCCAATACAAACTTTATGCACTTTTCTCAGACAGGCATGAACATTTTCACACTTTTCTCTCTTTTTTAAACACTCTCAAAGTTCAAATCTTCGTAGAAAAATTTGACAAGCTGAACGCATTCTGTACTGTACAGGAGACACGGCACAAGATTGACTGACAATGGTCTACAGCCACGCAGAACACAATGTAAAAAAAACCCAAACAAAACCAAACAAAAAAAAACCAAACAAAAAAAACCAAGGAAAATTGCACCAAAAAAATCTGCGAAACAGCGAGGCCACAAAAGGTGAACTGCGTTATAGCGAGGGACCGCTGTACATTATTTGCCGAGGTGGAGTGAAATTGTGAAAAGCTTGACAATATCTAGAGAGTCTGGACAGTTGGTTGGATGCTGCATTAAAGGTACTTTTACTTCTTTCTACACCAGGCTTCTGACTTCTTTACAGAAACATCTTCCATACAACATATGGGTGAGCACTGCACTATGCTAGCGACCAGGGCAATCATAAAAATACAGATATTTGTCTGCTGACGGGAGGTTGCCAGGGAATCTGCTAATGTGACTGAGTCCTAAAGTACGTTAGAGGATTAGGGCCACTGGAAAAAAAAAACCAATTCTGACTTTAATCTCAGAATTCTGAGAAAAAAGTCAGAATTCTGACTTTTTTCTCAGAATTCTGACTTTAATCTCAGAATTCTGACTTTTTTTTCAGAATTCTGACTTTAAAGTCAGAATTCTTTCCTTTTTTTTTTTTCCAGTGGCCCTAATCCTCTTCCGTACTAAAGATCTATGGAGAAGAAAATAAAAGTGACATGTTGTTGTATAGCAGTGAGGTTAGACCTTCTCATGTAGGACTCTGTATTAAAGGAAAAAAATATTAGACTTACATTTTGTTTTAATTCAATTTAAATAGTACATAACAGTTTTTGGTGATTTTAATGATCGGATCAGTTATGCTGAGCTAACTAAGGGGATTGGACTGTAATCAAACATACCAGAGCCCAGGCTTAAAGAAACTATGCAGGCCTTATTTTCCTTACATTACCAAGCTTACATCAGCACTAGTATCTGTAGCAGTTAGCAGCATGGAGCAAATTAAAATGACCCTTTAGCATGTTGGATATTTGTCTTTGGTGTGTTGTGACAGGCCTGTCTTATAACCTGCTCCACCCACCTGCACCACCTTCTGTGCTTGAATATCGACCACCAGCACTCGGCTCTGGAGGGGCTGGGTCACATAGATGTACTTATCTCTGATGTTGACTGCTGAGGACCACACACAGTGTTGAGGTGACACCCCCTCACCTTTAGGGCACATCTCCTCCTGGGAAGAGCCAACAGAGGAGAGGAGGAGAGGAGGAGAAGAGCAAGAGAGGAGGGAAAAGGTTGGGAGGATTTACTGGTGTGTTTAAGATCAGCACTGTGATGCTTTTTATTGTACTATTCATCCATGGTTACCGCTAGGTTAAAAAAAAAAAACTTTCTTTTTTCCCTTTAATGTCACCATGTCCCTTTTATGAAATAATAGAAAATGGTTAAAAAAGAATCTAATTTTCAGAAGCCAAACCTTCTGAAATACAGCTGACAATTCTAAATGAAAACAGTCCAAAAACATAAGAAAGATCTGAAAATCTACACCTATAAGGAGCTGGCAACTGCATTTTTTTGCTTTTATTTACTCTGACAACTGACAAGTAAGTCTTGACTATACCAATAACAACAATATTATTTAAATTAAAAAATACAAAACACATTATGTAGCATATTAAGGTGCATATCTTTACTACTGCTTGCTTTATTTCAGTTATACTTTTAATGATTGTCTAAATGGCATCTGTAATAACTATTAGTCATTCTGGATGTTTCTCTTAGAAAACTAGTGTTTGCATCCTTAACATTTAGAGGGAAGACTTTGCAGTAATTTCACTCAAATATCGACTGACTCAACATATGTCCCCTGCAGGCCCTGTAGTCCACCGTCTTTGCTGACGAGACAACTATGCACACACTCCCTCACTTACACTATACTGATGTAATCATTAATGCACACACAGAGGTTGTGTTCCCAGAGTTGCCACCTCCTCTCCACCTCACCAAAGTGGAGAAACTGCTGTTTATAGCAGGAACTGGCTAACACATGGCCTATTGAGTTTGTATTGATCTCTAATACAATTACAGGCTACTGTAAAACCCAAATCCCTCAAAAGAACAAGAACTTCTACCATCTAAAGCGCCCTGCTCGAGGAAAAGGATGTTCTCTAGTGGATTAAAAACCCCAGGTATATAGTCTATATGCTCTGTAGTTGTGAGCTGTTGACTAATGGACATGAGTAATCCTATTACGTTTAGTCAGTTGAGGAGTCATCCAATGACATCAGAGAGGGAGGAGGAGGAAGGATGGCCTCGATCTAGGTGGCAATTTCATACTGGACTGAAATGAAGAACTATAGAATGGACTTAAAAAAATGGAATAAATTAATTAAATAATTACAATATATCTTAAACTTAAACTTACTTTTTATGATTTGGCTTGACTATATACTTACTGACATAGTTCACTAAAAGATGAGCATCTATATTAAACAGCATGGAAAGCTAAATGGCATTTTGAATTTAGAATCGATGATTAGTGTTAATCCACTGCTTGTCATTTTAAATTATACAATTCAAGGTTTTATCCAAGAGATTTCTGGTGAGCTGTTTGGGAATAGGATGTAGACTGGCTGGCCACTTTGTTAGTTACACTTGTTCAACTGCTCAATAATACAAATACTGAATCAGCCAATCACATGACAGTAAGTCAGTGCAGGTAGGTATGTAGTTATTGCCAAGATGACATGCTGAAGTTTAAACTGAGCATTAGAATGGGAATGAAATAGGATTTAACAGACTCTGAATGTGACATGATTGCTTGTGCCAGACAAGCAGGAGGATACTAGGGCTGGGTATCGTCACTGATTTCTAGAATCGAATCGATTCGGGGAAATTTTGCCTCAGACAGTCATAAATATTGTAATTCTGATCACTTATCAGTACATATCCATATTTTTATATCTATAAAAACAAAGCTGACACTTGTGAGACTTCATCAGAGGTGTACGCATCACAGCAGATGTCTTTGTGTCAAAGTAACAGAGAATAAAACACAGAAAAACATGAAGGAGATTTTCCTGGCCTGGCTTTTTAAAGCAGATAACTGCCTTAAAAATATTCTGCAGTAGAACAAAAACGAAAGAAAACCATTAATCAACATCTGAACATCACCTGTTTTATTAAAGACACAGCTAAGCATTTTGCAATTTTGTGTAATTTTAAAAAGTAAAAAAACCAAAACAAAAAAAAACAGTGGCCGACAGCGCTGTACACAACGGTAGACTGGTGCGTAATAATAAGCAAGTGAATAATGCAGAAAACAGAGATTTTTAGATGGGAAACTATTCCTGAGAGAGAGAGACAGAGAGCTCTGCAGGAAGTGTGATTTTATTGTGGAATAAAACAGCAAAAGTAAGACGGAATTCATGACGATGCTTATGTGAAGTGAAATGTGAAGCATAGTTTGGATCTTCTTTTGCTGCTGGTTCAGTCAATATTGTTTGGAGAGAGATAAAACCTGCAGCTTCAGAATCCAGCGCAAAAAAAAAGACACAAACACAGTTGTTGAAATTTTGGGAGGTTTAACCTGAGATTCTGGCATTTCGGGCAAAATACATTTATATTTAAAAATTGATTCAGGATTTTAATGAATCAATATCACATTATCCAAGCGATAAATCGATAATCAAAACCCACCCCTAGAGGATACATCTGCAGCAACTACACAATGCTGTTGCGTAAGTAAATAAGTAAATGCTTATTAGCTACATGTAAATCCAACACATTTTTAGAAAAATATAATATTAAATATCTTATTGAAGTATCACACATGAAAGTCTGTAATAAAAAAAAAAGCAAGGCTGTTAATCCAAACCTAACCCTGTCCTGAGTTTCTAGTGGAATGCTATCGAGTACAGATGGGTTACTAAGACCTGCATACTAGCCTTTAAGCTAACAAATCCACAGAATTAATGTTCTTTCTCACCAAATTTGTCTACTATAAATCTCACCAAAGGGTTAGACATGTGGAGAAGGCGGGACCCTTTTACAGTGTGTGGGGTCCTCTCTCTTCAGTGGTCAAGTAAAAAAAAAAAAAAATCACTGCTGCATGATGTTTTTATTTTGACAGCAGTTACAGAGATGTTTAGTTTGTTTGTTCTGTTTGATGTTTTTTCTGGTTTCAGAACAATGAAAGGGTGTCCTGATTTACTCCCTATACTCAAAGATCTTGAAGTTAAAGGACGAAACGCCTGAGATTTTAAAAGATAATTACATGTTTCCCTTATATAAACACCTGGTACCTCATAGTCATTCTTTGTATTATGGTGTAAGAAACTAATACCTTTTTACTGACTGCGAGATACTTTTATGTTCTACCATGGCATGATGAATGCATGCCACACCTACTATAAAAAAGTGATGGGGAATACACTGAGTGGCATTCTTCTACCTTACACGTAATTTGATTTTAAAACACATCTGCTCAGCAGTGACAAACACCACCATCCTGAAATCTATTTAGTAAAATATAGAGGAAGCCTGAAACTCACCTATAGGTCACTCATTAGCTAATGGGCACTTTTTGTGTATTTTCTTCTTATTTAATTTATTCCATTATTAAATTCACATGCACTTACATAGGTAGCGACAATCCTCTCTGTCCGCTTCAAATGTCTCCGTATTTCACATTCACTGGGCTGAAGAAGAGTGATGCCCTCATCAGAAAACACGTAGAACATGTTTCCCACACTTAGCCCTAAAAGTCAAAACAAGCGGACAGGAAAACATATTGTCAAAATACTTTTTTTTTTTTTTTTATAAAAAAAGGGAAGAAATACAAATTAAAAAAATCCAGCTCCCATCTTTTCTGTCATTTGTGATTGGCATTTAAATTTTCCTGCCAGAGGAGACACAGCAAGACGCCAGTTAGCATGTTAGCATGGATGGGAAGTATGTGACTGCCAGCTGTTTGACAGCGCTTATAAAGGATCCTGTCAGCAACTTGTTCACAGTCTAATACAGCAAGAGACATAAATTAAAAACACAATTTTTCACATGTATTCTGCTAAGTCTAAACAGCAGCTAAAAACATAGCACGGACTCAGCAATCCTATGTTCCCTAACCCTAACAAATTATTACTCCTTCACATATCATTATTCACACATATATACAGTGCTTAACAAATTTATTAGACCACCTGATAAATTAGGAGAAATTAATCAAGCATAAAGAAATCACTAAAATATTAAAGTCGTATCTTAATCAAAAAATAATAATGTGCTTTACTATTCTGTCTGCTTTTTGTAAAAACAGCAATTATGAAAAATTATAGAGCCCCAAAATAATTATAGTTTAGTAATAAATCTGTCAATTTTATCACTTTTTTAACCATTACATAAACTTAAAGATAAAGAAAGAAACTGTGGCATTTCAGTGGGTGGTGGTCTAATAAATGTGTTAAACACATTGCATTCATATATAAATGCAAGCTGTATGCAAAGACAAAAACTAGTGGTTGATATTGATTTGTAAGACTATTAGGATATTGCTTTTTGCACGAAAGTGCTGTGAGGTATCAGATCATTTGTATTGCCAAGCAATTTAAAAAATGAAACATAAACATGCAATGAGTCATTAAAGCGGAAAAAAAATATCTGCTCACTTACAACCCCCACTGTTAACAAGATACAAATACTTCAGTTCAAGAGCTTACACTGTATTCTAAACCACTCTGACTCTTTTAGTCCTGTGGTGAACATACTTTGTAGCAATGTATACAAAAAAATCCCAGATTTGATTCGTATTCTATTCTAAACCACAGTAAGTTTTTCAATGCGCTGCTACTAGAATGCACGTACTTGTGGTAATGCTGATGTGGTAATAATATTTATTCCATAAATACAGGATGGATTTATATACTGCTGAAAATCACAAGGCTGTTTTTCTGGTCTGTGGTATTATTTGTAAAATACATAAAATCCCTGCTTCTGTGCAAATGTTCCCCTTAGGTGTCCTGAAAAAAAATGTTAGAAAGCACACTAAGAAAAGGATGAAACACTTTGAGCATGCAAGGGAGGAAAACTTAAAGAAAAGTTTTGCTGGAAACAAAACAACTCTGAATCTACTGGACAGGAGGGCAAACATCTTGGTAAGTCATAGCTAGCCAGCTGCAGGCCCTGCAGAGCTACAAACATGCACATCACATTTTCCTATTCACAAGAATGCAAAAGTGTTTTGAGAAGTGTTATGTATTACCTTCTTCTCTCCACAGAATGTTTGCAACTGCACAATCAGCCATTGAGCAAAAGGAAATGGAGAAAAAAAGGAGAAAAAAATATTATTCCAACCCAGCAAAATGCCTTCAGAAACAGGAGATAAGTTCTGTCATGCCATGTCGATCCAAAATACTATGTTTGACAGATACAAAATGCTCCTCACTACTGTTGACAGGTCATGCTTCCTCTTAGATCAAGACATAACTCTTGTCTTCAGAGAAGACGTGGCATCAATTATTCTGTTTAATTTTCTCTGACCCAGGAGCTCTTTTTAGGTATTGCTAACATGTCAAATGATGCAACATAATGAAAGACTAAAATTTTACAGAGAGCTAAAGTATTTAATTTGATAGGTTAAACCTGCTTAAAACTGAGATTACTCCATAAAAAAATGTAGTACCTCATAAAACCTGCTTTTCCCTTTATTGAAACATTTTAGATGACCCCAAAGAGATTTTAGGCAAAGAAATATGATCATCTTGCATATTTATGCATGAAATTGTCATAAATAACAAGAAAATGCACAGATTTCTGTCAAAGGACTTATGATATTGTCAGTCTCTCAAGACCCATTCAAAGCCATAAAACCCCCACTGAGTTCATATTACAAAGAGCTAATTTTGGACAAGTTAATTGTCCTAGATAAAGTATATTTGGACCCTAAACAGTTAATCTGCTGCCTTTCATTTGTCACTGACCTCACTATTTCCCTTGACAGTACCAACTGAAATGTTTAAATTGATTTAAACTCAATTTTATGGACTAACAAAAAGGTCAGTCTTAAGTGTTTCAGAAGTGTTCACAGAGATAAATGATCTTGCCTAAGGGATGGCAGTCTCAGAAGCACTTCATGTTGCAGCTCTGCTGTAAAGGCAAGATTGATAGATACCAGTCTGAGTGAAACACCTGACATTCCTTAAGTGCCCTGGTCAAAACTCAAAGACACCATAAGATATTTGAGGGAAGACCTAAAGATGGCAGTTCACAGACACCACCCATCTAACTTGACAGAGATTGAGAGGTTGTGATAAGAAAGGAAGGACTAAGCCAACTGCAAACGTCCATAGACTTAGCCAAGAAGGCACAAAGCTGTAACGGCTACTGAAGCAGCCTCCCACAACTCTTATATTTAAGAGTCTGAACTAAATTCTACTTTATTCTGTAGAATTTAGTTTTTAATTTTTAATACATTTGCAAAATGTTCTCAGTTTGTCATGATGGTATTTCAAGTACAGATTAATAGGAGAAAACAGCAATTTTGTTTATTAGGAACAAAAATAAAACTCTTTAAAGTGCTTGAAAAGCAAAAGTGGTCTGAAAATCTCACAGTGACTGCTTTGCTGTGTGTGTTCACAGAGGGGGATCTCTTAACTGCAGACATGATTATTTTGCTAATACTTCTGGTATATTGTTCCTGTTCCCGGATAGGCTGACTGAACTATTCCCCACGAGCAGCTCTTTACTTCAGTGAATCAACCTCAGGAAAACACATTACAGACAGACACAAACCTACATGCTACTGTATTCTTCTGGCGTGGAGTTTTTGATGTCTCCCATAAAATCTGTTGTTTCCTACTATAAAAAAAGAATGGGGTCAAATAGGAGATTATTGTCCCTGACATTCATCTTTTATCCGTGCCACCCTGTCTCAGCAAACATCGTTGGCGATGTTTTCACAGTGTCTAGTCATTGCTGAAAAATAGTTTCAAAATAAAGGTTTGCAAAAATGTTACCACAACGTCAGTTTGAGTTATGTCTTCAATTTTAAGCTTAGACATTGTTGTTAGCTTTTTGAGTTAGAGAAGGTTTGTGTTTACTTATTATTTTCTACCTTCTTATCTTTTTTATTGATTAGAATAAAATGAGAAAACAAAATCACTTGATATGAACAGTCAGAAGAGAAGAAACATCTCACCTCGAGTATGACTCAAAACCACAGCCTTTTGAGTTTCATTCGTCTAGTTACCCCACTGAGGTAATCAACTTCTTGTTAAAAAAAATAAGAGCATTCATAAGTCTATGATACTGAAATCATGGGCAGGGAAGGGATAATTGTAAGGATATGATATGATATGTCACTGACTAATTACATATGGTTTGCAGTAATCTAGTCTTTACTGTACTTCTCACTTTAATGATGCTCTGATGCAACCTCTTCTCTATGTGGAAACAAAGTCAACACCCGTTTGTCTACGATTCAGTTTTTACCAGGGAGGTGATGTTGGGGTTTCAGCCATGTTTGCTTTGGTGTGGATACGACAGAGCTATATAGTGTTGTGGTTTGATCTTAAAACTACTGTAAAAGAAATGTGGCTTTAAAGTGCAGCTGCTGAAATGCTGCTTCACTGTTGGTCTAATATGAATATGGTGATTCCTTCTTTATTTTTCTACCATCTGAAGGCATAGGGAATTGGCTTACTGTCAGCTGACATAAAGCAGTTTTGGTGCTTATTAGGTTCACCACTTACTGCATTAAAAATTTAGGAGATGCATGGAGCATTTGCTGACGCTTGTCTGCACAGGACAAATTTGAGCAAGCTTATTTTTTTTAAATAATAGAGCTGTCCACATGTTGGTAAATGACTGTAATTTGTTTGTGCTATGTATTTATTACATGTCTGAATTTTATTTCATTATACATGATGATCTGACAATCGTTTATTGTGGATGATGTTAGTCTTGTTCTAGCCTAGTCTGTATAAATAGGTATCGCTGTGCTAACTTCGCTTAGATTTCTCAACGATTAGTAAGTGCACCATCAAAAAAAAAAAACCAAAACTGTTCAAAATTAGCATTTTGCTCTCGTCAAAATCAAGCTCCTGCCTTTCATTTCTATTGAACATTCAAAGAGGCAGCAGTATAGACAGTGCATCCAGGTGAAGGCAGGCTTGTAACTGTAAGCGCGATCAAAACGCTTTGTGAGCACAAAGACAATAAGAGTTCTTATCACACCACCTGTCCAAGGCTTAAACAAGTAGAAAAGTTTAAAATCAAAATATACTTGGCTGCTGGCTTAAACAGCAGAGTCCTTTTCTTTTACAGTAACCTTGCAGGTAGTGGAGCCACATGAGCAGCAGTGGGAGGCGAACAGGCAAATTGACCAGTGTTGTTTCTGATCTCAGTGTCATCAGTACCTCAGTTCACCCTTCACAATACTTTCATGTCGGGAGTGATTTTTTCCAAAATATTATTTTCTAAGCTTTTCTTTTAGAGTAACTCTTATCAATTCAAATATTGACTTCTTACATAAATAGTGAACTGTGACTCTGTAGGACTTACGAGTCTTCTTAGCCGAATCTTCAACAAACAGAGACGAGATGTCCTCATCCACTCCCACTTCATTCTTGGCAATGCACGTGTAAGCTCCTGTGTCCTCGTAGCGGACGCTGCCAATAAAGAGTTCACTACCGTTCGCTAAAGAGGAGAGGAAACAAAATCAAACAGGTATACACATTACTGATGCAAAGCTACTATACACTACAACCATATTCAGAGTGTTTATTTTTTTAAAACAAACTTTTAAATTTATTCAACAAATTCGACATCTCCACTGTGTTAAAATTCTGTGGTCGAATCATGAATATATGTGTGGTCGTGCATCTAACAGAAGCACAATGAACCAAATACAATAATAATGCAAGTAATGTGTCATCAAAGGTGCAGGGGAAAAGAGACTAAAGACACCTGGGAGCTATAAAAAAAAAAACCCCACAGAGTTTGATCAATATTCTTGTGTCCACAGGCATTTTTTATCTCAATGAAACCAGAGACATTGTAGCTACATTGTAGCAGCATGTACAACTTGGTCAGACTCTCTTCTGGTCCATATCTGGTCGCTGTGGTTGATGAATACATTTAATAGTATTCATTCAAAATAATATAAATGTATTATCCCACTATCCAAAGATTTATACAACAGGTGTGCTAAATTAACAGTACTGGTTAGGGCAGGCCGATATGACCAAAAATATTTATCACGATATACATTTGGAAATTTGCGATGACGATATAACTGACGATATAATTGACACTAGACAAAATACTTTACAACTCCAAAACTTTATTAGTGCAAAAAACAAACAAACATCAATGTATTTTACTTAACCAAGCAGCTGTTTTTTATGTGCATTAAAGTTATATAAAAATTTAACAGTGCAAATGCAAATTCCTTGCTGACAGTTTAACCAAAAGGCATTTTCAGTGGAAACTGGCCGACATATCCTCAGCATAACCATGTTTAATATCCACAAAACTTAAAAAGAGGTTATACACACACAATACAGTAATATTATGTTGAAGCACAGTACATATCACTCCGCGAGGCTCCTGCCTACGATAGCCGTAATGCTCCGACAATCCATCAAAGCGCTGCGGGTTCGTAGCTTAGCAAAGTCGTACTAAAACATTTGACAGATTTTCGAGCGTCGTGTACCACATAAAATAGTTTCGAGGTCAGTAAACACAACCAGAATTCATACATAAGGCACACGGGATTATAATCTGTTGATTTTCAGAAAAATCAAAGGATTGATTTTAAGTGTGGCAAATTTTCAAAAAAACACGGTAATAACGACGGCTTGCTGGCATGCTCTACCAAAAATAGTGCTTTGTTGTGTATCTGAGGGATGAAAGCCAAACCAGTTCCACACCACTGAAGTTGCAGCTTTTTTACAAACCAGTTCTGGTTCATCCGTTTCATTCAACGATCTGCTTTCGCTCTTCTCATTCTCCGTCGCCGCCATGCTTTTTACGCCATGTGCGTATGAAAACAAAGGCACTGCGCATGCGGGTTTTACCCATATTCTATCGCAATATTTCATTTTCTAATCGTTGCCCAACATTATACCGGTATTACCGTGAACGGTATGATATGGCCCAGCCCTAGTACTAGTAACAACCAAAAAATTTTTTTTTACATTTCTGTAGTGGTAAATTAACCAGTATGCACTATATTTTATATTGCTAATATATAATTATTGTTAAATTTTCAAATTTATTGTTTAAAAAAAGTTTTAAAAAAGTAAAGCACATTGCTATTTATTTTAATTAAGATACCTAATTATGTATTTGCTATAATAGTTTTACTGGTTGTATGCTGCTGCACATACATGAGTTACAGTTTTTTCCCGTACATATGTGCAGCACAACACTGTTGCTCTCAAGTTTCAGAATCATATTCTGAATCGATAGCGACAGGTGATGCTGGTGACGTTTAGAGACAAAAGTCAACATCAGAGGTGAGCTCTCTGATGTTTGCTGCGGCATGCTGTAGCTTTGTGATCTAGAGCTGCACTCTGATCCTTCCTGTAGTACTTCATTGATCACACGAGGGGAATTTGTCACAGTGGAGCTCTTACAATCCAGGATGTATAAAAACATTAAAGCAAGCTTTCATTTTCACCCCTTTCTATACATCACCTGACATAACATTTAGATAACATCAAACATAGGTACCATCCTTTTCCCTCACATATACAGGATATCATGAGTTCCACCTGCTAAAACTTAAAGCATTTTTAATGGAGGTCTTTCTATAGAATCCATAAACAGCAATGCCACACACAGCTTGTTAAAAAAAAAGAGAAAAAAAACAACAACTGTTCTTCATCTTAACCTTCTAATTCATGGCCAGTGGGTTAGGAAAAAAAACAACACAGACATTGATGCAAAGCTTTTCACATTAGTGAAATGTCTTTTGGATTCTGATAATAATTCTCTTTTATCGGAGGAAATGCGTGCAATGCTTTGAAGTGAGAGTGCCTTAAAGCACTTCTAACGTCTCATGGAATGAGACAGCACTTTAATTACTTCTAATTCATACTGATGTTCTGATCAATTCTTATTAAAAACCACTGAATCAAGCACTTAAATGAGTGTTTATATCCTCTGCATGTTTGCAGCGCCTGTGATGATGTGACTGGTTTTGTCTTAAGCTGAAGCGATCTCATTTTCTTAAACGGCTCCCCGCAGGATTACTGCATAGGTGAACAGGACATGTCACCTGATTCAGCAGCTCCTGTTAGCTTTATTGGGCTTTAAAGCACCTTTTAACTCACTGTTGTATTACATTTTTGCACACCACAAGTGAACTGCTCGACCTCAAGTAAGAAAGAGTAAATTAAAAAAGGTTACATGACACGGGAGAGACTGCACAGACAGACAGACACACACACACACAGTGATAGTAATTCATCAGTGGTCTCACTTAATGTGTTATCGGCTTCCATCGTGATGCTCTGTAGCCTTATAATTGCTGCTAAACAATTCAGATATATTTTTCAATTCAGTGACCACAAATGCAGCTTAAGTTAATAAACCTTGACCAACAAGGTAGGTGGTACAGAAATATACCCCCCCCCCCTCCAACACACACACACACACTCCAAAAAAAGAGAAAAAACAATCCACTGATTCTTCTGGGTCAGATGAATTATCTGTAATTCCCTGCGTTTCCTGTTTGATAATAAACTAAATGACAGAAAATATGAGGCAGTGTTCTAACAGTGTTTTCAGCACTGCAGTACTTCCTTTACAGTTCAACTGTGGCTCGCAATCAATACTTCTTACTATCAGCTGTCAGTGCCTTGTTCAAATTTTACAGAAATCTATGAAAAAAATGAGGATAGGGGCAAGACTTTATATTATCTTTATTAAACTCCCATCAATACAAGTGCGTTGTGGAAATAAAATGGTGAATTACTCTTCCTGTGCTTTGATCACTTCCTCCCCAACCACGGCCAGATTAAAAAAAAAAGGAACTCTGCGCTACATAATTTGCTTTTCCATGCTATTCTTTTCACTTACCTAGATGTTGTTTATTGAATCAGTACAAATGATCACTTTAAATAGGGCTGCTGCCCCTTTCTGCTGCCCATATTAGTTGGTAAATCTGAAACAGCAGCTACTGCAGTGTTTATACGGTGGTGAACCTTGCAGAACCTCCTTGTTTGAGTGTCTAAGGGTTGATAACAGGCTATTACCATAGGTAATGACCCACACACAGCCAATAAACTTTCCTTTAATGAGAACTAGGCCGTAAAAAGGGAAGTTGTGCTTCCTCTCTCTGATATTGAGAGTGTATCATAAAACAAAAAAGCCTTCTTGCCCAAATAAGTTGTTGCCGTCTTCTGTCACACAGTGTATTTCTTTTTATCTTCAATCTCCCATCTCATTCACCATCTAATAATAAGTATGTTTACATTGTCAGAGGAGCAAAAGGATGTAGTGAAAGAGGGCAGCTGAATTTCTTTTCAATCATGGTTTCATCACAGTGGTACAGAATGCAAATAAACTGAAAGTATATGAGAAATTATTACTGTGGACAAGTGGAACCACTGGCTTTTCAATAAAAAAAAGTTGCTTAAATAAAATAGCAGCTTGAGTTTCAAGATTTGTTTTCATTAGTCTTATACATTGTGGTGGTTTATAAAGATTTATGCTTTTTCCATTGTACACTGTTGTTGCTGCATATTGTGCACTTGGAAGAAATCACTTTACCACCGAGCTGTGACACACAGAGTCCGCTAAAGCAAAAAATATGCTGATAGCAAAACACTGCAAAACTCACCTATGAGAGAGAGCTGTTTGGAGGATCTGGGCTGCAGATCCATGCCATTCTTCAGCCAAAGGAGTTTGGGATTTGGGATGCCGTCGGCATGGCAGTGGAGGCTGGCAGATACGCCGGGCTCCTGAGCCTGTGTCTCTGGATAGACCAGGATCACTGGAGGGACTGGACGCATATACACAAAACCAAAAATACAAATGGAAATAGTAAAGCGGCAAGTGAAAACATAATTACACACTGTTTCATTGGTAGACCGTAACTCCTGGGGGAATATAACACAAACACCCACACGCACAGTGGGCAGAGAGGAATTTGTCTCACCACAGCATGGAATATATTCACAAATAACAAGAATCCAAGAGCTCTGGGGCTGCTTTATTACAGCTTGAGTCCTGCAAGAAATAGATGTCGGACGTATGTGTCACTTACCACCTCCTTTGGAGAAAGAGCCGTAAATAGATGTGGAGAAATTGAGGAGGAAAAATGAAATATGAAGTAACAGTTTACATGAACAGGTAAGATGCTGTTTTCGGATTATTGTGCTTTGCACATTTTGCACCGTGGGCCAGCTGTCAAATTCTGACAGAACCTTCCTCCAGGAGCTTACTCACCTCTCCCATTCAGCTTTCCTCATTTTTTAAATGTTACCCCTCGTAGCTCTTTTTCTCTCCTGTTCCTGTGTTTAAAGTGCTGTGCAAAAGTCTTGAGCCACCCTTTGGTTCTTTTCATTTTCAAAGAGCCAGACGTTCTTGTAATCTTTTAAAAAAGGCAAGTAACTCGAGGGATGAATCAGTGTTGTGTCTACGCATCCAGAAAATGTAGCCAAGAACCAGTTTTAAATGATATCTTTAGGCACTCTTGTTATTTTGCAGCCTGTTGTAAAAGAACATAATTTCTTTTGTTGAATCTATGAAAAATGACAAAGCAGTCTGACAGGAAAAAAAATAGTGTTTTTGGCCAATAAGGTCATTCAAATATCTAAATATTTGGCATATTTTGGCATGGCGCGTAGTGTGTCCTCACAACGCATTGAAGAATCATCTTCAGTAGATGATCAGTATCTGAAAGTCATGTTCTTAAGAAACATGAAAAAATTTCAGCAAAGACCTCACAAAGGACCCGACAGATGCATCTGGCCCTTCACTTGATCTCTTTACTGGTCGCCCGTGCCTCCAGAACCTAGAAATGGTCTCAATGCTGTGTTTCAGGCAATGGTGTTGGTGACCTTGTCAAGGTTAATGGAGTTATGAATATAGAAAATCTGCATCAGATTTTGATCCACCATACAATGGCATCTGGAAAGCATCTGATTAGCAATAGCTTCTGTTTTTAAGCATGACAGCGATTCCAAACACACTGGCAATGCAGTAAAAGCATACCTGGATAGGGAAACACACAGTGGAACAATACAAGTCATAGATTGACACAAAAGAACCAATTTCCAAACAGGAGCTTTGAATGTCTTTTAAGAAGCCTGGAGAACAATTCCTAAAGACCTCCAAGTTTTGGTATTGACTTCCACGCTCTTTACAATTGTCCAAACTCTGTTTTTTTGCCTTATATACTGTGTTTCCATGTATGTTTGCAGACGTTTGAATAAATCACCGAATCTCTGTGTTGTTTTCCTCACAAAGTATAAAGGTTAAAAAGAGTTTCTTGGCACTTTTGCACAGTATTGTTTGTCTACCTCAAATCCAACATTGTAATGACCTGCCTTATCATCCTACAAAACACACATATGATGAACTCCTTCTTGCCAAAAGTATCTATAATATAGTCTGTATGTGTCACATCTGTCTGTGACGTTAACTGTTCTGTTTCATTACCAAAACAGTACTTAACTAAACCAACCCTTTCTCTTCTTTCAACATTACTAATGTTTTTAACTTTTTGACATTATTAATGTCAAAGATTTCATATATACTTCTCTCATACTGTCATACTACAGGGTACGGCCATGGCTACTTCACCAATACTATAGCTGCAATATCATCATTCCTCTCACCAAAGAAAAGAAAGCACAACAGGATACAAACCGCCCACTTAGTATAATGTGGCACTTGGCTCATTTCCATTGCACCTTATCTCACCTTGTCATATCTTATTTGAAATACCTTGAATCCCTAACACAAACATTTGGTAATTGCTCTTTCCTGATCACTCGCCCTTCAGTCCCCCTGTCTGTCTCCATGACTCCCTTCACATCACTCCCCCTCCCTCCTTTTTTCCGACGATTCCACAAAAAAATACCAAAACAAAAACAAGACAAAAAAAGGACCCATTGTGATCCCTCGATCGGAAGAGGCTTAGTTTAATCATTTGTATTCCGCGTTTGAGGCTGAATACATTCAGATTCAAAAACAAAAGCACAGTTTAAGGGGGTCACCTTTGTTGTGCTACAGGTGTGGAGCTTTAAACTTTCTCGCAGGTTTTTCTTTCGAGAGATGTTGAGTAAAGTATAACAGTAGCAGAGACGAATACTCTAATTTTGGTAATTATTATGAGTGAGGCAGTGCTTTGATAACTTCGCTGGTGTTCTGTGTTTCTGCTGGTTTCTAAATGAATACCAACGTAAGTAGCTTTTATCCACTGCACAGAATCAGCTGAATAGGCTGCATGCACTCACATTTCATTTGCAGCCTAATATGAAATTATGTTTTGCTCTTTGGCAAGAGTTACTTTGATGCAATGCTCCGTGTGCCCTTGTCTCCCGAAGCTCTTGTATGAACCATGCTGCTTAAAAGATACTTCATCTTTGAGTTTTGCCTTTTTTTGTCATATATGAAATTAAATTTGATATCTTTTGCGTTTTCTTCTTCTTCAGGCAAACACTTTTATTTGTCTGACGTTTGCTAGACAAACACTGGAATAGATAAATCTTCATTAAATAGCTTCCTGAACAGAATGATTAGTTATTGGGAACATTATTCGATGGTGAGCCCTAGCTCCAGATAAACAGACTAACAAGACAGACAAAAAAATGATGCAACAAACAAAGTTTTTTCAGTTCATTACGACCTTTGCTGTACTTTTGGAATCATTGTTATGCTACTAAATTGATGTGAGACCAGCAAGACAATTTCCTGATGATATCCAAACACCAAATGCCATCAATTTTTTTTCCAGAATTTTGTCCACATCACCACTGTAAGTAAGAAATGAGCTACTACTGACCATTCACCTGGAGCACATGTGTCTGATAGAGGTCTTCATAGCCGTAGGCATGGCAACTGTAGTTTCCCATGTGGATGGTTGTCACCTTAGTGATGTACAGGGAGCCATCGTCCCCAAAGTCCTGAGATAGAGGGAAGAGATGGATGAGTAAAATTAAGTGAGAAAAGAGGCAAAAAGGCAAATGCAGTGAGAGGGCGTGAAAAGTAAGGAAGAAGCGGGAGGAAAATTAAAGATGGAAAAAGAAGAGTGGGAGGTGTTGGAGAGGGAATACCGGTGAAGAATGGGGTGCAGAAAACATCCACGGGGAGTGAGGTGGAAAAATGAAGGTATCTTGATAGAATAAATAGGGATGCTTGAAAGGAACAGAGAAAGCAGGCACACAACAGCAGGGAGTGATGGGAAAAGACAGCAGAGAAAAAGAGTGATGCGAAAAGGACGAGAGACCATGAATCAACGGTTTCCCTGTTGAGCTGAAGCAGGCAACAGGGAATTTGATCCTCCTCTCTCCCTCATCACACTGCCTCAGCCTGATAAATGGCAAGGGTTAAAAATATAAAGCCCATTAGGTTGATGAATGGGGCGGGTTGTTGTTGGTGCAGCATGCGACAGTCACCGGGGGGTTTCCAGCCACAGCTTAGGGTGGATTAAGGCATTAAATAGTTTGCTGTCCCACCAAGTGGCAGAGCAGATGTCCTGATGCAGCTCTGTCATGACATGGAAACCACAAATGGCAGCTCTTCCTTTTCTCTTTTCCTTTTTTGAGGGCTCTAGAAATTAATGTGACCTGACAAGGGGGCGGCGTTGTGACAGGAAAAATGTGAAATGATTTTCCCGTAAGATAGATGGAGGAGCTTAGGCAGCCTTTCAAGTTCAGGATTTACAATTAAGGGAAGAGACAGCGCTACACTGGCAAGGACAATTAAAACTGAATGGGCCATTCGGACTGCAAAGTAGGACTGTAGTACAGTATATAAAAAACAAGGGACTGAGGATGGCGGTCTCCTAAAACTGACTCAGTTGAGGTACCTTGGATTTTATCTTCAGTTTGTCAGCTGAAATTATGTTTTGGTTGGCTGTAAACTTCAAAGTAAGTCACATTTATCTGTGATACGGGTCATATCACAGATGAGTGATCTTAGGCACTAAAATGTAAACCATAAGGCTTAACATGTGTTGATGCAATGCTCTGCAGGTCCACTTGACTGTAGTGCTACTGGGCAGACATCGTAATGGTTAAATATAAGATTTTCTTTTAGAGGAAACAATTCAAGTCCAAGGTAAAATAAATTAAAACCCCGTTTTTCATCTTTGACTAATACATTTACATGGTGATGACCAAGCCTGCATTGTCTCTGGGTAGCTGGTGCTATTGCTGCCTAAGAATAAATGGGAGAGACCTGGCCTGCAAACCTCATCATAACGTAATTGTATTAGCCGTTAATCTTTGAGTTTGTGAAATGTGCTGATGACACATGGACACAGAATTAAAAAAAACGGTATTGGAGAAAAATTACAGGGTTTTATTACTACTCAAGGAAAATTACATTATTCAAGGAAAATTATACACTTGAATAATAAGAGCAGTCCCAGAGTTACACAGAAAGATGGTCAGTGGCCACATTGAAATTAATAGATCTTAAATCACTCGCGGAAATTATTCCTTTCACATGCAAAACTAAATCAGAGTCTCCTTTGGTTTGTTCTCTAATGATAATCATCATTAATTTGCCTTGATATACAGAATAGAGCCGAGTAGTACTATAGTAGTAGTAGAAGTAAGTATCTGCTTCTATATGTGTTTAATACATGTTAGCAATGCATATGCATATGGAAGCTCTCTATTAACTTTTTTTTTGATGAAATATAGCTAATTTCATTTCCCAATAATCAGTTTCCTATCGCAGCACTTCATATGAACTGAAAACTGAATCCACCCATATACACAGTGCGTTACTTTTTGGGGGCACAAAATGTGAAATGCCTTTTTTGTGATCGCTGGTGAAAGCACCGAGAAAGAAGCTCAACGGAAAGAGAAAAATATGGGCAAAGCTAAAAAAAAGAAGAAGAAGAATAGACTGACTGTGATAGAGGCTCAGCTTTCTGGTTTCAATGAGGTTATATGCCAGAGAGCAGGACTACTTCAAAAACTATCAAATAAAACTTCTGAAAACAATCCTGTTTCCATTCTGCACAGCTCAACAGGAGAGAAAGGTGTGCTGAAAGGACTTCGACAGGAGAGTAATGTCCCGTCCCTCCTGTCGCTGGTCACCTCACAGAACCACTGTGGTCCAAATCAACTTGTACAAAATGCTACACAATAAAAATAAAAAGTCTCAAAAAGACAATGGATCTGTGTAACATCCTGCCCTTTATTGATGCAATTTAACTGTTCTTACATATGAGGTTTAGAGGGAAGTTTGCCTTGGAAAATCTATTCAAAGCTGCCCTGCATATGGATATTAAATGCATAGATTTCTATTATAGTCCTGTATAAATTGCAAGAACATGTGCACATGTTGAGATGAAATATACCCTGCATCAATGAGATATAAAATCCTAGGATAAACTTGAACATTTACCTTTAGCCCTTTATGAACTAATTTATTTGGATGTCTACATTTTCATTACTTAATGGCTTCTTTATCTTTCGTTTAGCCAGGAAGTCACTTAATCTCCAGAGATGGCTGTCCAAACTAGCTTAATTGACCAGTTGGCCACAAAAACTTGGCATGTTGCATTAAGTATGCAATTTCTCTTGTTCTTTCTGGCACCGACATCCAGTGTGTGCAGAATAACACAAAATATTAAGAAGCTCCACACGCAGAGGTTATCCCTTTCATTAATTCTGGGATTTTGTTTTTAAGCTTCAAGTTTGATTTGAGTGACTAAAACGGAAGCCAAACAAACTCAAGCTTCCTCTCCCTCCATTTAGATCACTGTGCTCTGTGAAAATTCATTATGCCCGGTCAAAAACCCCAAGGGACCTCTGTTGCCATCACCTCTCCTCCAGTCTCCACCTCAACACTTGACATTGTTTATCCGCTCATCATCACAGCGGACCAACAAGGCTGCTCATTAACATGCAATTAGTGAATTGTGATCCGGTTGTGGATAAAGCAAGGCCGGCACTGCGCTGTCACCTGTGCAGATGTGTCTAAACAGGAGCACGGCGACATAGTTCATTAAGCACTGAGCGAGGTATAATTGCACCATTTCATGGAGGGTGCGAGGGAATCGCTGTTTTCTTTATTTAATTCCTCTCCTTGATTTTTGTCCCCGTCCTGCCCTGTTTTGGTTTCTCAGATGCTGGTGGATTATTAGGTGGGGTCGCGTGATAAGAGGTTCCGTTAAATGAAGAGCACGGGATTCTCTGCACACCTTCCAACATTTCAGATCCCCGATGAGCATTTTATAAGTATCACAAGCAGTGTGTGAATACAAAAAGAAAACAATATGCTAGTGATTAGAGACTAACTGAAAAACTCCCAGAACTCTTAACGCTTTTACAGCAGCGATGTGACTTTCTAATTTTAAAAAGTGTTAATAGACTTTCTGGTTTCAATCCATGTGAAGAGCCCCCCGACTGTGCCCCCATGCTGCTGAAGTTTACCAAATATTAATTAGGCGGTCCACTCAGAAGAACCTTTGGCAGACAAACACGCTCACATGCTTTAAGGTTGTGCGTGTGCATTCTATTTAAGTCGATGTCAAGACTAATATGTTTTATAAAGTAACTACAGGACTTATGTAATTGTAGAGAGTTTCTCATGAGTGCCTGGGAATTTTAACCAGCACAGTTTTACTAATATGTTTTTATATTTAGACAGATCGCTCACAGAACTCTCAACCTCATTTTCAACAGTAGATACACAGCAAACAGAAAGTTGGCAACTATAGATGGTAAAGACATTTCATTAACTGGCAGCTGAAGAATCAAATATTTGTATCTATGGTCAGAAGAAACAAAGCAGATGAAAAGTAGGTGGTAAATTTTTGCTTGCTTCTACTACAACAGCTTATAATTATGGAAGGCCGTTTCCACCACTAAAAAAAGAAACAAAAAAAGTATCCATAACTCAAAAATTCAAGTTATTTTCTCAAAATTTTGAGTTAGCTCTGCCAATCAGTAATCTACGTGAATAACGTCATTTTCTTGTTACCCGGAAGGATATGGCACAGAGGAATGCGCACTCAAAACCAGATTGCAACAAATTGGCACTTTTGAGAGTACGTGTGCTGATAGCAACTCCATGTGATTCAGCTAATAACACAAGGATTTCATCATTTGTGAAGCCACGCTGAAAATACTCAGCAATCTGTGCATTCATGATTGGCTGTAATACTGGTAGCTTAGCTGTAGCATTTGTAGCTGAGGGCTTCAGCTTCTGGGTAACAAGGAAATGACGTCATTCACATAGATTACTGATTGCCAGCGCTAACTCGAAATTTCGAGTTAATAAATCAAAATTTCAAGAAAACAGCTCAAAATTTTGACTTATGGATTCTTTTTTTTTTAGTGGTGGAAACGGCTTCCATATATAATACCTGACTTACACAAGCAGTTTATGTACAAAACCTTATCCGCCAATAAAAATCAAACAACCTCAGTTTTTAACTGGTTATAGCCATAAAGAACCAGCAACTCGACTTTGTAGTTGTGTAGTTTGCAGTTGCGCACCAACAACCACAAATAATTACATCAACCAAGGAAAAAGACATGAACTCACATTGATGTCCTCCAGGTCCAAGAAGTTTAAGATGATGCCATTCCTCTTCCAGATGACTGGTGGGCGCAGCGTCCCCTGGATGGCGCAGGTGAGGACTGCACTTAGGCCCACTGTTACTGTGGAGACGCTGATTTGCTGGTCCTCGGCCAGGCTCAGCTGGACAACCTCTGTTCAAATGAGAGCATGAAGGAAAATAATTTGCGGTTGGCAGAGAAAGAGACAACAGTAAGAAGAAAGGATTGAGAAAAAGGGGAAGATGGAGAAATAACGAGAAAAATCACAAATCTGAATGAGTGCTGATGAATTGGAACTATAGCCAAGCTGAACACATTTCTAAGCATTCATCTCATTACAAGTGGACCGAGGAGGATAAACAGCTGTCCGGCTGTGAAGGATATGCAGTATGAAGAAAGACCACATATCAGAGGACACGCAGCCAGCCAAATATCATTCTTCTCATTAAGGGAAATTTATGTTCATTGAAATGGCCGTCCAATTCAATTCACCTTTACGGCAAATTAAGAATTATTCTTCTCTGTTCCCGCTGGCGCTATAAATAGTATCTGTCGCCAAGATGTGTGGCCAGGCACCAAATCTACATGGTCCCAGTAAGACTTTGAATCCAAAAGCTTCATCATATACTTTGTACTGTCTTAAATGTAGTCTGGGTCATGGGATATATTATAACATGAAACATGTATTTTAAACTATTAAATATATTGTGTGGCCTGTATTGCACCACACCACCTCATCATTTGCTTTCCAGTTTTTGTATCGGTTTAAAGTTGATGCATGTATGCCTGCTGCCAAAAGATATTATGTGTATCTGCAATTCATTTGAGTCACAACTGACATGATACGTGATCCTACGTCAATACTGGCTCAGGAAACAATTCAATAAATGTAAGTAACACAGATACCTGACAAAAATCTCAGTGGAGCCAACTGAGAGCAACAATCAGCTAATCACCTCATGTGTAACACACACACACACACACACACACACACACACACACACACACACACACGATTTTATCAACTGATCCTGTTATATGACCTTGCAGCACTGAAATAGTTATAGAAAGGGTATCACACTGAGGATACACTGATGCTAAAACACACAAAAAATACTATTACTGGAATCCCTGATGATGCTAAAGACCAAATGCAATCACATAATATTACAGACTAATTAGCATATTTTAATTGTTAAACATTGCTAAATATAAGGTAGTTAATATAGTTAAATATAAGGAATAATTTGAGTCCATTAGACTTCCTGACCTATGTAAAAGCAACATTTATTTAGACACCATTGCAATTCATTTACTTTTTCTACCAATATTAACGAACAATAGATTTATGGATATTCTCTTTCATGTTCTGTGGCATCTAACAGTGGTTTCTAGTGTAATTGTTATTCAGCGCGTTACTGCCCGACTTTGACAGTAGTGTCATTTATTTATTGCAGCTGCTAAAATTAGTGAAGCATTACAAACTTGAAAGTATCTGCCTGCCATGGAGCTTCTTTTAGATCCAAAAAAATGTTGAGGAACTGATTAAGAATAAACTAAACTTAGTGTGATGACATATTTTTACAAACCTGACATTTTGCTATCACAGCTATCCGAATGCTTGTAGAGAAAAAAAATGATTAAAGTTTCCTAACTTCAGCTTCCTCTCCATGTATTTAATCTATCATAACATGCAGCATCATAACACATAGACCTACATGAAGAAAAAGACTAGAACACTCCTAAATTCCTGACTGAATAACAGTGGTGAGGCCAGCATCACAACAAATCTCCATTTTGACATCCACCAGGAACAATATTTCATTGTCCAAACAGACTTCAACGAGATGGCTAAGAGACTTTGAAATGTTTGTTGGGGAACTTGCTGTCTGGAATCCGACTCTGACAAACCCTGTTGTAAAAGACCCCGGGATATTAGCTGTCTGTTTCACATAGCTCTCCAGATGATAGATATATCCATGCTGACAGCTCGGTCTGTCAGTGATATTTCAGAATGCCTTGGGTACAGTACACTGCCAGGTCCAACAAAGTTATAATTCAGCAGATCAGTAATTTGGGTGGCAGAACAGGCTTTGAGTGCCATGTGGACAGATGAGGGATGAAATGCATTGATCTGACATGGCTTGGAGGGGTGATTTCAGGTGGTACAGTGAATTTCAAGTAGACCACTGCTCACACTGAATTTAATACAGTGCAGTGGAAGCAAGACCTGTGTAGCTTGCTGTGTGTTTATGCAATGAATGCTCACTCTTAAAACAGACGCAACCATCAATACATTATTTAAGGGTCGAGTTGAAAAGTCACCATGTTCATTTATGAAATGTAATTAATATGAATTATGTGCAGAACAGCTACAGTTTATACAAGCAATACACTGTAGTCTGTAGTAACTGACTTAACACACACTCGTAGATTTCATTATCAAGATATAATATCAAAAATCTGGTCCTCAAACACAGCAGCAAATCTAAAATAGAGCAGCTAAAAACGAAAAATAATCAAGGTGATGCAAGTGCCGAGTCAAAGTCCAAACCTTAACCTGGCTGATGTCCTGTAGCCTTAAGAGAGCTGTGCACAACAAAAGTGTGCAAATTTTCCTCCAAATCAATGCGAGGTACTGATTTGTCACGAGTTGTTGTCCACTAGAGTTTGGTTTTAAATAATTTGAAATTTAGTAAAGACCAGATGACGTGATATGTCCTAATAGATAAAACCATAAAATGGATTAGGATGTTCTTTCTTTTCAGTATAACTGCATATTGAGGCTGTTAACTCCAAGTTTGTAATCAGTTTAATTCCACAGGCAAATTCTTGCTATAAGAACTAACTGCGTCCTGAGGAAAAGGGGAAAATAAGAAAACTGGTTGCACTAGTATGCTGTGTTTGTGTACTTAAATCTCTGTTTGAGGACTACATCAGGTATAAGTTGGTGAATTTTAGATAGCACTGTTTTTATCTCGTTTTGGAATGAATACCTTCACTCCATCCTGTCAGAAAGCAATATGGCAGCGGTGAAAAGATAACCTTCAAAGCCCTAAAGCAAGGCAGTTACCTTGCTGTTTGCAAACCAAATCAAATAGAAAATGCACCGTCAATCCATCGGCGGCTGTGTTTAGATGTTTCTGTCAAAACATCATCATATGAGGTCAATCTAAACTTTTAACATTGCGGCTGATATATTAGTCATCACTTTTAATGTCTGTCAGAAACACCATGGTAAAAAAAGACCTATGAAAGACGGACTAGTTGTGAAATTAATCGTGACACCGTGAAATTAATTCTGAGCCCATCCTTACTCAACCTGCTGAGATTACAGTCAAGAGACCAAGAAGAGACAGAAAAACCTCTGCCTTTGTGTTCAAGGGGAGAAATTGGTGTATAATAATAATTACAAATCATAATGATTGCTTTAATGTCATTTTCCAATGGAAATGAGTCTAAGTGAGTCATTAATGAATATTTTTTTTTAATGTTTTAAGCTGTAATTAAAGTCTTTAGATACTTGAAAGTTGGTTTCTGAAGAATTAAGGGAAATAGACACCTTTAATGAGCTTTAGATGACAGTCACACATTGCAACTTTGGTTTTATGTTCACAGGCAGACCGCACTTTTCAGCACTCTTGCTTTGAAAAGCAATGCTGTTCCTCACCTTCAGCAACTTGTGAAGCTGCTTGATCAGACAGGTCCCCCCTGTGTTGACAGACCATTTGGCATGAGGTGTTACTATGGTCACTTTTGCACATCGACTAACAGGGACTTGTTAAAAGGCAGAGCTGAATTAATTTATCAGATCAGGATCAGGACCACGGTTTCACATTATAAGACCCTAGAATTACTTTTGTTTTTTAATTTGACTGCAATTTAACCAGATAAAAACCCACACAGCACTCTAGAGACTTTAAATCTCTTTTGCCCAAGATCGCTCAGTACAAACGATACATACAGTGATGCAAACAAAATAAGTCTATACATTGTTCCATTGTTTATTGCGGTAGTTACGTTCTAAAAATAAGTAGCCAGCTTTATTTTTTACAATTATTATAGATGCTTTAAGGCTGTAAAACCCCTCGCTATACATTTCATACACTTTTCTCAGACAGGCATGAACATTTTCACACTGTTCTCTTCTTTAAACACTCTCAAAGTTCAAACCTTTGTAGAAAAATAAGTCCAGTATTATAGAATGAAACCAAAGGCACCCACAGTTGCTTTTGACGGTGCAAAATGTTTCGTCGACATTGTTGTGTTTGTTGGGTAGAAAACTTACAAACATACCGTACAGCACTTCAGAGTCACACTGCTAGCGATCGAAGATTTATGTAAATTTGACAAGCTGAATGCATTCTGTACTGTGCAGGAGACACGGCACGAGATTGATTGACAGTGGTCTACAGCCAATCAGGACGCACAACACAATGCGCTGTAAGAGGGAAAAAAGCATGCAAAATTGCACCAAAATAGATCTGCGAAACAGCGAGGCCGAGAGAACCACGTTATAGCGATGGACCACTGTACATAAAAAAAGGTAATGAAGTACCAAAACATAATAATAATAATAATAATAATAATAATAATAATAATAATAATAATAAAATACTAGATGCACCTATGGTATCAATTTCAAAACCCTACGTCACCTTGTTCTTGATTTATTGCATTCACAAGATTTTTAGAAAACCTGACCTCTGACCTTGACCTTGAGGTCATTAACACTGGAACTTGCCCCCATGATATCAGTTTGAAAATCCTAGGGTGCTTCTTTCTCAAGTTATGGCCTGAACAAACTTGGGTGTCTATGCCAAGCCTGCATGCTGGGGTGACGACAATATGCCATCAACCTTTTCTTCCTGAGAGGTAAAAACTAAAGCAACATTAGAACTGAAATGTGATACTCAGGCACAACATCTGCTGGAAAATCTGATTAAACTGGACCCAAATTCATGTATCAAGGCCCCCAAACTCCCTAAGACTGAGCAGGTAATGATACGGATAAAGCAGTATATTTAAACATCATTTTCTCCAATACAACATATGGTTAAAATGAAGTGAAGTGAAGTGAAGACAATACCCTTAGTGAGCCTTCTTAAATTTGTGGACTAGTCTACAGGAGGACAACGCACTACATTCAACACAGGCATCCAATGTGCACGTGTGAGTAAGGCAAATGGAGTTTGTGTTGAGTTTCCGTGACAAAATTCATAATTTAGGATGGATAGGTACTGCAAACATGCATGCATATAAATTAAAAAAAAGAAAACATTTTTTCTTTCACCAGTTGCTAAATTAAGAAAGGATTAAGAAAGATAAATCTGAATATCAGAGTCACTAAGTTCTGATAGCTGAAAGGGTCAGTGTTTTACATTTTGTGTTTTATGATTTCTGTTTTCTTTTTTGACCTGCATGTAGAATACATCTTAGATCATATTAGGTGAGCTGTATTGTTCCAAGACCTAAGCCTGTTTATGGAGTTGAATCAGACCATGGACCTATTACAGAAAACACTCTGAACAAACTCGGAGCCTAGCTATAAACAGAAAGACTCAACAGAGTTGGTTCAATCAATTCTAAGTATGTTGACCCTGACTTAAACTCATCCGTGAGTAGAGAAAGAAAGCCATTATTAATGGGGCTCCGATAACACGACTCACCATGACAACAAAAGAGAGAAAAGCCTCCATTTTAATACAGTTGACTAATGAACATGAATGTGTATCAATAGAAACCAAAGAGAAATATCGATCGAACAGAAAAGATGTGTTTTCTGTTGGCCCTGTCATATTACTTAAACCCAGCAAGACTCATTTCGGGGATTTTCAGTGGAAAATATGCTGAGGTTTTCACTTTGAATTTCCAGATATCGGACCTTTTAAAATGTTGCTTGATTTAATAAGTGTATTACAACATGCCAGCATATTTCAACATGAAATCCAGTCAGAATACATTCAAACTGTCTGCAGCCTGCTTTTAAAAATCACTTTAAACTACATTTAGTCCAGTTTTAGTCATTTCAGACAAATATTCCCTCAAATGCCCCATGACAGCTGGGATAGGCTCCAGCGCCCCCCGCGACCCTGAAAAGGATAAGCGGAAGCGAATGGATGGATGGATGGATGGATGGATTCCCTCAAATGTTCACATAATCTCCAATCGCCAACTGTGACAGACATTTTTCCATCAGTGTCAATCATTCCAACATGACGAGTGGTTGGTAGTTGATTAGTATGTTATGTGTCTAAAGCTTCATATATATAAGCTTTATTTAAACAGTGATTGACACTACATGTTTCAGTGCTAGGGAATTGGCTTACAACTTAGCTGCTCTGTCCACAGAGTTACAGAATTAGAAAGATGCAGCCTATTGATTTCATTCTGAGCTGATAATAAATCTGTGATGTAATCACAGTCTCTGTTCTTACACTGGCGACTGATTAATACAGAAACCCAGAGGTTCCCTAATTTCAAGGTTAACAAACTCAGAGTTTACATTACACCTGCTTTGTGAAATATGGCCCAGTACATCTCTGTATTATCATCAGTATACATGTATAAAACTAATAGTTTTACTCCAGCGCAGATATCTGGGACATGCCCTTATTCTGGGTAAGGTAGCCAGAAGTGAATCCTTTTGCTTGCATGCACTGAGATTGTAAATAGTTTTTAAACTTTTCCAACAAAAATACAGAAACAATATGGGCTGTGCCTTAGAAAAAATACATATTAGCACAGTTTGCTGTTGGTTGGTTACTGTTGCTTAATGCAACATCTCAATTTAGTTTAAAAACCTAAACTATGTCATCACACATGCTATAAATGTTCATCTTTACCTGCATAAAACTCAAACAGGCAATCAATCCCTGAATTTAATGGAAAAATGTGGAACAAAGCGAGAAAACTTTGTGTTTCTACTATTTTTATGGTTTAAATTTTGGTGAGTTTGATAATGTATAAGCTTTTTTTTCTTTGTTTTTTCATTTGCTTTTGTAATTTCAGAACAATGTCAATTTTGACCTTGGGGACGAAAATATATAACTATTTATTTGTGCTTGAAGAAAGTAAAAAGAGCTAAAAATCTAGCCAACGATTAAGCCTCAGTTGCCACTTCAAAGTGCACTTTAAAAAAATCCAGTCCCAGGATAATGAATTACATCCATGTTTATTTTAACTATGAACATTATTTCTGCCTTTTGTGGGACCCTATAAAAATCGGTTTTAAAAAACTCCTCCCATGCTCTGTCCTGTTCTCAAATGACCCAGACAAATTGCATATCCACAGGCAGTGCCCGCTCTGCCCCGGCTGACTGGGAAAGGTTGTCATGACATTAGCTAGTTAATGATTCGTACACTCCCTTCCTTTTTACCAAAATAGCTCCTAACGTATATGTAAGTTAGTAATTGACACTCTGGGGAATTCAGGAGCTCCTCTGATCGATCATCCCTGCTAACCGAGCTATGGATCAGCTGATAGGGAAGTTTCCTGTATCAAGCTCAGGAGGGATATACATGAATAAAAAATAAATAAAAGGAGTGAGAGAACAGAGAAGGGGTGAGGCCAAATACTGCAAGAAACAAATACAGAAACAAGGGTTTAAACCAGAAAATAAAACAAATGTGAAAAGAAACAAGGGAACTTGAGATGAAATGCCAATAGAAAACCAAGTAAAAAAAAAATCTGATGAAAGAAGGCAATGAAATTAAAGATGTAAAACGGTAAATTGTGTGTGTGTGTGAGAGAACAATTTGATGCTGAGCATGTAGAAGAGCTCCTAGGGCAAGCTCAACAATGCAACTATGAGAGTTGTCCCTTCCTACTTCTATGAGACCACTAAGACATCAGACCACAAAGCAGAGAAGTCGAATGTCTTTCTTAGAGGATAAGTCCGAAGATGGAACAATGGAGGTGGTGAGGTGCACAGCAAGAAGACAGACAAAGACATATCGAATCAGGGTTATAGGGGAAGGAGCGGGACGTGAGAAGCCATGCGAGTAGGCCTAGGAAGCACAAAGTAAGCTGACAGACACACATTATGCAAAGTTTTGTTTAGATTACTTTAATTTGTGTGTCAAAAAATGTCTACGGGTTTGATTTTTTTCCACCACCCGTCTGTACCAAACCACTGCTTGAACAGCCTCAAAATTTCAGTGTCCCACAAACTGTAATCATGTTATGACGCATTCTAGTTTGAAATGACTTGCTAACAAGATAGCCCACCAAACACCAGAAAGTCCTTTTACATTTCAGTTTTATTTCCTCATTGTTTTGACCTAGACACCATTCACACAAGTAAAAGGGAGCACTATTAAAATTAGAGTAGAATCAAATGATGAAACGTTTTGAATTATTGTGACATGAAATTCTCAACAGTGTTTTATTAGAAAACAGAATATTCTGTAATGCGATTATCTTAACTGAATCTCCTTAATTTGATGCACCATTCTAAAATTTAGTCTCTTCACTGACTGAAAAAGAGTGCACCCAGTTTTAGACTTTGCCCAAAGCACAATCCGAGTGAAATTTTAATACAGACTTCAACAATACCTCATCAAATGGCAGAAGACAAAAAAGTCAGTATTTCACAAGCTTGAGAACGATGATATCTACAGAAGTGGGAGGTAGAAATTATTGTGGGCTGGTGATCGAAAGGCTACTGCTGAAAAGAAGTGCACAGAGCGGCTCACTGGAGGAAAACAGAAAACAGAAATTGGATGGATGGATAGACGGATGGATGGATGGATGGATGGGAAGGAAGGCAAACAGTTTCATAAAAAATCTCTATGAAATTAACTTTATAATCTTTGTGGTTACGTCATCTTCCAACTCTGATCCGGACACTGGATCCAATTCCACAACTAGCTCAACTCCGTGTATACCAGATGCACCACAGTGCTTTTCTGAAACATTGCATTGCTTAAAATAGCATTTGATATTTTTATGGAAGCCATGTTAAGTTGCACGGAACATGTAAAGAGGGTACGAAGTCAGAAACCAGAGCAGCAGTGAGTATCCAGTATGTGAGCTTTTGAAATAAAAGAGTCCATATATAATACACTATGCTGTGCAAAAGACATCACAGGAGTGACCTGATCGATTTGCACCAGGTGTATTCCTCGAGTAAGCGTTCATGTCTGTCCATTTATTTATTTATCTATGTGCACTGGTAGCATCTATTTTCTAAACAAATCCCTTGAAAATCAGCAGAACTGTTGGTACATAAATGGCCACAGCACACTGCTGCACCAAAAGAGCTTGGAATTAAAAATAGCTCAACATCTAAAAGACTGCACCAAAAGAAGAGGAGAGGAATTTACAATATCAGTCCACAAAGGAAGCAGTTCAAACTGACATAACGACCAAAGGCCATATAAAGTCCATTACATCTGGCAACTACAACGGCCATAAGAACAGCTGATGACACTAAGCACAAGGGTCCCATAAGTTCAATATTAAGAGAAAAAAAGCTATCCAAATCTAATTCAGCCAGACTGGAGGGTTTTAGGGCTTAAGCGGCCTGTTTAAGCTCATGTTAAAGTATTTCAGCTGGATTCAAGTCTGGACTTTGACTAGGAAACTCCATAGCCTTTGTTGTTTTATTTAATTATTCTTGTTTTCAGCCGTTCAAAGGTGGACTTGCTGGTGTTGGTGGTGTTTTGGATCACCGTCCTGCAGTGTAAGTGTGCTTGACTTTCATTGCATGAACTGATGACCGGACATTCTCATTCATTATTTTGTGGTACAGAGAAGAACTGATGGTTCCAAGAATTACAGCAAGTTCCCTAGATCCTGAAGCAGTAAAGCAGTCCCAGACCATCATACTACCACAACCAACTTAGCAACAAATGTGACGATATATGTTTTTTACACTCACTTTATTTTAAGAATGTGTGTTAATCAAACAGTTTTGCATTGTTCACATCGTAGAAACATAAATGTATTTATTTTCACCCACAGAGCCTCTTCATACCTTAAAAAACAAAGTGCTCTCTCTCTCTCTCAGTGTTAGTCATTGTTTACTTGCCTTGGCGCAGGGTAACGTGTCACTCATGACAACTATATCGTCCTCTTGTCGTGAGTTATATATGCAAATACATGCACGACACACTTGATTATTCATATTTGACCCTCTTGAAAAAAAATATCCTCATTCGAACTCATTTGGTAAATTAAGATTCAGGCATTAATCATTAGGCTCATCGCTTAGTGAAAAGCAGCTGCTACAGTAAGTGGGCTTGATTTGCCAGCCTTCACACTTCCTACATGTTCTTGCAAAGCTGCCAAACTAGGCACAGAAACTTGAAGGATTCAAAGCAACTAAGCACTAAGGTTATTTTTTTTTTCTTTCTTTCTTTCTTTTTTTTTTAGAGACAACAACATGGATTTTCTTAGTGATTGTTGCCATGCAACAATCATAAATCATGACAACAGGCAATCTTAGACCATCGGGCAAGAAAGCACAATCGTTTTTTTGTGTGTCAAACTGTTTATAAACACAGGTTTCCTCCCGCAAAGTGCACTTCCAATCAGAGTGACACATGCCACCTGTTATCTTCTGCAGCATGATTGAGAAAAAGGCCTGGACGCCTTTAGCAATAAATAAGTTCATACTTTTTGCAATAACTCTGTAATACAATATCAGTCTAGCAGAAAATGATCAACTTAAATTCTATTTTGCTTAGTTGACTCTGAAATAATATTTATTGTTAGTAGTGCTAGTAGTATCATATACCACTATAACAAAATAATTTCCCAAATATGGGAAAAAAGTATTTATCTATTTTAAATGTAAGCATTAAAAATACACTGTATAATTAAACTACACAAACTAAGACAAATACAGGTAAGTAGAGCTGTTAAGTAAATCTTTATAACAATGAAAACTTTTAAGCTCCACTTATAAAACACAGGTAGGCAATAAGGTTCAGTGACAAGAATAGCAGTTAAATGTGCATTATTGTAAATTAAAATCACATTCGCGCCCATTAAAACACACAGTATACAGATAAAAATAAATATGAGCAATACAGGCAATACAAGTAGTGATTTAAAGAGCATAGCGTTTTAAATACACACACACACACACACACACACACAAAATTTATATATATATATAAATATAAAATTACAATTAATCAGTCCTCACTCATTTGCAACATTCCCCACACAATACACCACAAATAATAAGGGGAGCTACCTCAATATCAACTGTAATAATGTCTTCCAAACATAATGACACCAGTGGGTTTATACAGTGCAAGTAGGGAGCCAGATCTCCCACTGGGAGCCCACGGTGCGTACAAATGATCTTGGTGCTTTACTGTGCATTCAATATGAGGGCTGCTCTCTGCAGGTGGGCTGCAGCTATTAGTAAATACATCATATAAAGCACAATGACACACTGAGTTATGTTGTGTATATATAGACATAACTATGCACGCTCAGTTAATTCTGTGTATATCACATCTCTTCCACATATTGTACATGCATACTGCTCATTTAATGTCTCTCATATATGCATACTCTTGATGTGCTGCATATCTAATGTACACACAAGCACTTTGTCTTCCTCTCTCTCATATACACATGCAGAAATTCATGCTTTCTCTTTGGGAGTGCTGGCGTGGTGATTATTCATGGGAGGGAGACTGGGGATGAGCAATCAGTGGCCAGCTCATTAATCACGCTGGATGTAGACCCTTAATCTCCTCCACAGGTATAGAGGAATCCTCCGCAGCCACTCCTCATTGCTTCTCTAAATTCTCCCATCTCTCTCGCTCTCTCTCTTCCACCCACCGCCTCATTTTCTCTGTGATGCTGTCTTTGCATCTTTGGCTATTTCTATCCGTCTTTGTCTTTTTCAGAGCGCCTCACCTACCTGATGTCTTTGTGACTCCACGGCTGCCTGTCATTCTTCCCTTCCATATCACTTCTTCCTCTTCTCAGAGGTTTTAATTTGTCTTTTTGTCGTCCCTGTCTTTCCAGTTAAAGTGCTTCCTTGTCTCTCAACTTACTAGCAAAGCGACAGTAGTGCTTCTTTTCCAACAGGACCCATTAACTATGCAAAAAACTAGCCTTGTTAGGATCAAAGAAAGAAAGAAAAAAACAGAACAAAAAAAGCATAGTAGAAATCTAAGTTGGAATTAGCATTTAAAAACAATATGTTTAGAGCTAGTTGGGTAGGAGATCTGGCTGTGCCAATTTTCCTTCTGCATCTGCATAACCATTTAAAAAATAGAGCTGAGGATACTTCACAGCAGCAGGACTCTTAGTAATGGGAGGTATGTGCTGCTTGGAAGCTGTGCTGTTTGTCAAAATTACTACCTCTAGGTTTATTGAAGAAAAAAAAAACTCTGAGGTTTCAAGAACAGAAACGGGTCAGTCAAATCTCTTTAAAAATAAATACAAAGGAACGGTGGGTTGAACAAAAATCAAATCAAATCAAATCACTTTTATTGTCACATCACATGTGCAGGTACACTAGTACAGTACATGCGAGTGAAATTCTTGTGTGTGAGCTTCACAAGCAACAGAGGTGTGCAAAAATACAATAACATAAAACAAGCAAAATATAAGAATGGCTAAATATGAGAGTAATAAATATATGTACAATATAAGAGTGTATGCATTACTGGATGTGTATACTAAATATGTTTTTCTACGTGTGTGTGTGTGTGTGTGTGTGTGTGTGTGTGTGTGTGTGTGTGTGTGTGTGTGTGTGTGTGTGTATATACATATTTTACAAATTAAATAGAGTAAACAATAAAATAAAATATATAAAATGCACAGAGGTTGGTAGTTGGACATGTGCAAAACAAGTGGCATTTATGCATAATGAAATTAGATGAAAACACTAGGAATACGAGCATAATGAAATACTTTTAGAATATAGAAATGTGTCTGCATACTTATATCAACAAAAAAGTCAAATTTTTTAGTGTTATATAAGAGAAATTCCAAAATCCTTCTGGAACAGCATGTTTCCAAGACCATTTAAAGGGAAACCATTGTCTCCCCCACATTCTTTAATGGACAGCTTTGCAGGAACAGGCTGCTAACTACAGAGTCCATACATAAGGTGAGCATAGCTACAGAGGACCTGTGTGCATTGCAAGGTGGTGGTGATATTCAAAGGACAAAACTCAATAATGAACTGCCATCAGTTTGCTAATGAAGGACAGAACTCTCCTTACTGTGTTGTTCAACCCCTAAGGACAGGAGTAACCTGTCAGGAATATAAACAGATTAATTGCCTGTCTGGAGGCTTCATGGACATTTTTTTTTACTAAGGCTTGGCCTGCCCACACCATAAATCCCTATTTTTTTAATATATACTGTACATTTTGTTGCTTGTGGGGGGATTCTTCATTCGGGATGCTAAGGTTACACCAGTGAGGTAATGTAAGTGCTTATGACCTGCCATGACGTAGCAGCTTTTAACCCAAGAGAGATTCTGTGAAACACTTTGCATTTTCACACTGGCACACCATGCAACGTGCTCGCCTGCCAGTGAAAGAAACTTAGGTTTCAGTGTCTGGTTTGTGGGCACTTGAGCTCATGGACGGGCTGGGATTTAAATAACCAATCACGTAATATCTGGAAAGCTCATTCCGCTACCAGAACCACATCCACACAAGATTGTCCTTGTTAGGGCAGGTAAAGGTTGTCTCCACAGTGAATCAGATATTTTCTATGATATCACCCCTGAAGGTCGAGGATATCATCACTTTTTGACATCACTAAATTGTGTTGAAAAACATTTGCATAATAAAATTTAACAAAACTGAGGACATTGCTCTCCAGTTCTAAACAGAGAGAAAAAAGTTCATATTTCAAAAATACTGTATGTTATGTTGTAATTGAATTTCAACTATAACTATGAGCTTGAGGAGTCAAAGCTTTCTATAAGCCAAACTAATACTAATACAACTGTTGTATGTGCAGGTTTTATTTATCCATCACATTTTTATTACATATTTACATCTGTTATTTTTGCTTTTAGGCAAACAGCATGAAGTGGCTTGCATAACTTCAAGAAGAAAATGTACGAAGAATTAAAAGTCTTAAGACACAACTCAGAAAGAAATTTTACGTTCGTTTAATAAAACTGAGGGCATTTTAACTTTCAAAGTCCAAAAAAATCCATCCTGCTCGGAAAGGCTTAATGGAAACAAGCTGACAGACTTGAGCTAATCTCCCATACTTCATTTGGTCGAATGAGACCCCATTCATTAAAGCTATACCCTCATCTGATAGTGGCATACAATCTCTGACAATCTGGATAATCTTTCATCTTTATGGTAGAAGGCAAGTCCTCTCAACCCACTCTCTCTCCCCTCCCCAGCTATGCCTCTTACTGTAAACCACTGGCAGTTTTCTGACAGAGCTGGCTAAGTGGTCTTTCTCGTTTTAAAGCCTTTTCAGCCTTGTGAAGGAGGAGGGTGAGCGAGATTAGTGGCCTGCAGCAGAACTCTGCACTGCAGGAGCCACAGCTTGACCTGACCTGGAGGTCCACCTCAACAGTTACAGAATGCAGAATGAGATACACTGTGTGAATCTGGGTGTACACAAGAACACTGAAAAGTATGTTTTTAAATGTGCATGCACGGAATTACAGAGTCTATGCATTTTATACAAGTGCAAACATTAACCAGTTTTATTTGTGATTAGAGCTGCAGGCTGGAGGAAAGAAAGCCCAATCATCAGTTTTCATAAAGCTCCCATGAAGGCATCTTTTCATACAAACCACTCCACATAGGTCAATGGACTCTTTGATTAAGACTGAAGTAAAGAGAGCATACTGAACACTATATTTAAATTTTTTTTTTTACATTCTAAAAAAAAGATGCATTTTTTCCTTATATGTAGTTTTTTTGTTCTTTTAAAAAGGGTGAAACAAAAAAACGGAATTTGCATCTAACAAGACGAAGAAAATAATCGGGAAAAAACACTGTATCTCTTTTATTTGTCAAATGAAGAGGTAGAGCTCATTTATATTCTCCTCATTGTTCATTTTAAATTAATGGTGTTTTGCAGTGTGACAAATTGGAAACACTTATCTGGCATTATGCTGCTGCACTTACTACATTTTTTAATATAAATCACTGAGCATATCAAATACAGAAAGTCGGCTATGTACATGAAGTCTATAGGCATTTCTGTGAATTCCAGTAATTCTATTTTTACTTGGAAATATTCAAATAGTATTATAGTATTGGAATTATTCATATAGTTGAATGCATTTTAAAAACCGATACGGTATAATGATTTTAAATGGCGTTTTAATTGTAGCTGAATTGCTTAACTGACACCCCTGAGGTTACCAATTAGTCTAAAATATGGGTGCATCCTGCATCATGGTAAAATATCCACTTTAGGACATCAACCAACCTTTGTATCATTTCTCACGTCACAAAAAAGCATAATTGCTTCCACAAATTTACTTAGAATTGCAGCAACACTCACTTCACATACAAAATCCATACTTTATATTACTTCATCACATATTCTAGTCACATAGTGGTCTTTGTGATTAATGGTAACACTTCGTGAGTAAAACTATCACAAGAATGATTGGTGTAAGTTAGGTGTTCTCAAAAACAACATCCACAATTTGACTCAGGTTGCAGTCAGAACTCAGTACTTTGTGACACTTTGATTCGTTTCTTTTTCAGCCATTCTGTTGTAGATTTGCTGCTGTGCTTGGAATCATCCTGTTGAATGACCCAATTTAGGCCAGGCTTTAGCTGTTGGACAGATTACCTTACACATGTCTCTACAAACCTTTGGTTCACAGAGAAATGCTTTACAGCTGGTATGAGGTGTTTGTGCTGATATGCTGTGTTTGGTTTTCACCCACTGGTACTGTGCTTTATGGCCAGACATGTCCACTTTGGTTTTATCTGTCCTAAGGACTTGTTCCAGAGATTTTGTGGTTCGTAAGTTTGCAAACTGAAAGTGTGCTGCCCATGTTCTTTTAAGAAAGGAAAGGCTTTCTCCTGGCAACCCTTCCAAACAAGCCATACTTGTCCAGTCTTTTTCTAATTGCACTGTCATCAACTTTAACATTTTACATGCAAACTGAGGCCTGAAGAGTCTGAGATATCACTCCCATACTGCATACTGTAATTTGGCTATATGTGGCATTTAAGGGTAATACACCAGTATTGAATTTCCCAATACAATCTCATTTGCATCTTCAGTAAAACATCCATCCATCCATCCATCCATGCATCCTCTTCCAAATATCCATATCGGGGTCATGAAAGGGCGGGAGCCTATCCCATTCCTTCCATAGAGGCAGGGTACAAGTCTTGTCACTTTAAATATTTTGTCATAGTTCTCCTCCAATTTAGCAACTCCATACACAGAATCAAGAGCCTCTGAAGAATAAAACTACACATTAGCAATAGCCTTCAGAGTTGCCTCTGTTATGAATACTAATGGCAACAGTTTTGGCTTTGGTTTAAGGTTTCTTTATTATCTACAGACAAGAGCATGACTTTTCAGAATTATGACTCCATATTTGTAGATTAATGTAGCTCAGCATTGGCTTAAGTATCACATTTACCGTCAGGACACTCCTTTCACATTTCTTCCAGTTCCAGGAAACCACGCTCATTTTATTTTATGGTAGTAACATAACACGATTAGATTTGTTTGGGCTAAATGATTACAGCCTATGCTAAAGACTGTATATACATATATCAGTACATTTATTATAAGTCTCTGAACTAGTGTTGATGATTCAATAAAAATAATGCTCTCATTACATAAACATTCATTAAAACTAAATGGTCCCTTGTCTTTGCAACCTGGGGACCACTCAACAGACCAGCTGATTGTAAAAAAAAGAAAAAAGAAAAAGGGATTCACTAGAATTTAATGCATTTTTGCAAATTAACCACACACACACACACACACACACACACACACACACACACACACACACACACACACACACACACACACACTCTTTATGGAAATGTCTTCATTCATGTGCTGATCCTTTGATATATGAACCAAGAAGGAGATTACAGGTGGTTTGTACCTGACTATATTTCCCTCCTTTATACCTTAGTAATATAGGCTGATTAATTAGCAGAAAATTGAACTAAATAGGTAGTGCAACATGGCTCCATTATAACCACTAACGGTGTTTTTAAAAAGCTGCTGATGAGCTGATGAAGTTGATTAATTGCTCCATATTTTCCCCTGGAGAACTCCCCCTCCGTCTTTCTCTCTCCTTCTACCGTGTAATGAATTATGGGCGAATAAATTTTGTCTACAGCATGCGTATGCTGAACTTCAAAATTATTATGGATCCTCCAAGCATGACAGGAGCTTTGGAAATAACTACGAAAGTTTCAGGCTAAATTTTTGCATCTTTAATGGTTAGATTGTATGTGGGCAGCACAAAGGCTGGGGGTTGGAATTGCCTGATTAAAGTGACATGGGTACCATTTCCAACCATCTCCTGTAGAAATTTGATATCAGCTGACCTTTCTGCTTCAAGAGATAGTATATTAATGTTTCCACTGCTTGTCACATTAAGAATACAGGTAACCAAATGCACATCATACAGAATGGGTGTCAGCACAAAGGCTTTGCCAGCAGACTCAGATCTTTGTCACAATGGCAATTTTGCATTTGCAGTCCATTATGAGTTGCAGACAATGAGGCAAATCTGTCCCAGACCTTCATCTGGCAATAAACAATGCAGTCAGCATATTTTTTTTAAAAGGTTCCGATGCAGGGTACAAAAATGAGCCACAAAAGGTGTCAAACCTCAAAAAGCTCTCATGTAAAAGAGATAAACAATTGAGATCATTATCTCAGGCAGTCCACTATCATTAGATAACTTTCTCCTACATACCCGTCTTAAGATAAAAGCTTTCGACTGGAGAGAATTCGTGTAAACAAACAATTATGTCATGGCTGAAGTGGGGTCTAATTTGCCCAATGTTTTGTGAATTATAGATTACATTCTGATCTCTTTATGTTTCTATCTCCCAGCTGGCGTGGGCCTTCCAAATCCTCAGATACTTTTCTGCAGCCTCCTGCAATCCTGAATGTCACGGCTCTGTTCCATGACATCAAGGCATCAAACTCAAAAGCTTCAGAATTTCTTTCTGGATGCCTGATGTGTAGTTTATCTACACTTCAAGGTGTTCCATCTGCGTGTTGCTTGTAACTTGGATTAAGCCTGGCACACCAAAAAAAAGAGAAAAAAAAAAACACTGCATCATCTCGGTATGAAAAAGCCTCCGAGCTTTAACCCTCAAGGTAGCTCAGCGCATGTTGTTTTAGAAGACTGGGTTGAACAGGAGCTTGTTGCCACAGGAGATACTGTGTACTAACACTCAGCTGGGAGTGTGCAGCATTGAACTAAACCAGAGAATCAGACCGCACTCTTGAGAATAAAGACTCTGGAGATTTGGGAATACCTGCTCCCCTATTATCAACCTCGCTCTTGCACTTTAAAAAGTTTGACTATATAAGCTTTCTGAAGCTGTCAAAGCTGCTCTTTCAAGCCGTACTGAATGAAAACTCTGGCTTTAGAAATACTTTGAAGGCTACTAAATGATATTGGCTGCTGGCTTGAGTGCCATGCAGGAGAACTGTAATTCTTTTTAACGGCTCAGGAAACCTCAGTGTGGCTTTATGAAAACTGCAAGAAAACTAATCGAAACTTCTCTGTAAAACAAGAAACTGATCTGTCAGGTTTAGTTGGTGTTTCTATCAAATCGCCTTCTACACAAGCACAGAATTGTACACACAGCACTTTGCAACTCATTTGTCTTGATAAGAAAGATGATGTGTATAACGGAAGTTTTTAAAACATGTTTGACGGTTGTTGTCCCTGTAAGTGTATTTACTGTACTTGTGTGCTTGTCATAGTTCAGCTTCCAGCACTGAGAAGCATCTGTCCTCTCTGGCGGGTGTCTCTCAAATGTCAGTGATATAGTAGGAATGTGTATAAAGAGCACATGGTCTCAAAAGTTAACATAGATTTACACCCAGCTAGTCCGTTGTGCTTCTGCTTAACCTTTAACTTCTGCTGCTCTTTTACTTTATATTTCAATCTCAAAACTCTTACACCCTCCTAATCTTTCCTCCAGTCTGGCCCAAACTCTTATAAACACAAAATTATGTATTACCTACTTGTTTTGTCTGCACCCCCATTCAACTCCCTGATTGCTCCTCACGATGCACCTCTCTCAGCCCACCTCTGTGCTCCTCTAAGCCTTGATAAACATGTGCAAACATGCAATTATACATCACCTGCTCTTCTAAATCCTCCCAATCTTAGCTGTCCTTCTCTTTTCTTGACACTCCTGGCCTCTTCCCAAATCCTATTTTCTCCTTCCTCTCAGGTAAACACATGTAGGCAGGCAGAATCACCAGGTTAACATTTGCATCTTGTTTTTGTAACTTATCTAAAGCTGTAGTCCTTAGGTTGATCCAAACACAATTTCATCCTTCTGAATATGGGGGTACTATAACCAATAACCCCTTGGGTGTTTGTTTGGGCTTCGGATGTGTGTGTGAATGTGATTCAGTTGTTTGGAAATAAGCTTTCAGCTTGAGGCAACCACATCTAGTCACTTGTACTTTAATTCTTTTCCCACTTTACTCCGTTCCACTTTCTTTCATCCCCTTATAAGATCAGAGTGTTTGTTGTCTTGTTTGTTGTGTTCAGCTTAGTGACGTCACTCAGCGCTGGCCTGTGTTCATCCCCATCATATACATAAAGAGGAGAAAACTCTTTTATCAAAACATAACCTTATCACTATGACCACACCATCTGGACCAACTTGCTGATGATTTACACGGAGCAGATGTTAACCCAAAGAGAAGAATGCTCCCTCTACGGGAAATATTCCTTGCTTTCTTACACAGAAGCAGTGTAGCCATAAGCTAAAGTTATCCAACCACGACGGATTATATGGTCCTATTCTTACCTTGTTGGGTTGTCTTGTTTTCTGCTACCATATTCTTTTTTTATGCAAAAAAAAAAGAAATTCCCCCTAGTTTTTGCCCTTTTCTGCCGTGTTTACCTCTTTTGTTCTGAGAGAACATTTTCAAAGCTGATGAAGGTGGATGCTTGAGGGGATATTGTTGAAGAGATGAGAGGAGAAAAAACAGAAAAATCATCACTTCCATGCAGACCCACACTTACAGAGAGTTAAACAAACACTGGTGAAGATGCACACTTGTTTGAAATTGAAGAAGGGTGTTAAAATAAGAAAAAAAGAAGAGGAAGAAAAGGGGGATTGTTCCACTAAAGAAGCTAGAGAAATACCAAATCAATGGAGGCATGATAATGAATTATTTCCTCGCCAGAGTGGGAGTTAGAGGAGAGAGATAAAAGCAGACCACATGCTGTGCCACTAACAGCCTAGGGGGCTGCTGCCTGTGAATTACGGTGCGCTGAAACACACTTGCTGCCCTCGGGACCCATTGGTTGCAAAAAGAAAGAGAAAGGAAAAAAAAAAAATAGGAATAAGAAATGGGGATGGGAGGGGGCAGAAAAGAAATGTCGGGAAGGGTAATAGGTCAAACCGAAACCCCTCAAGGCCCTGCGAAGCGTGGATTTACATCTCTATGGCTAATTAGAGTCATAACGATGAAATTAAAGTGGTGGAAATGAAAGAAGGATAGACGGATGAGGGAAATTGAGAAGCAGGGACATAGGCAGTGTCGGATGGGATTATTCAGCATGTGTAATTATAAGAGATATTAGATGTCTGGTAGAACAGCGAGTGTGTCACCAATAAGAAGTCACATCTTAATAATTCTTATATGATGTTCTACATGTACTGTGGGATTTTTGCTTGCAAATTTAGCCTTGAGTAAAAACATTAGCTACACTTAGAAGACCCAGTCAAAGAAACAAGCGATTGACAAGTAGACGTGCAATTTGTTCTTCACCGTGACAACTGCAGCATGTTTAACAGACTCAAAGCAAACATTTGGTTTCACTCTCTCATCAAAGACATCGTGTTTAGTAAGTTTAGTAGCTTGGATTAAAATTGACATGTACAATTAGTAAAAAAAACATATACCTGAACTATACAGTTATAGCATATAATAGTTCATATGAAGATTAAAATTCAGCTGCTTGTGGATGAATTTTTGTGTCGTCTTAATGAGTAGACGAGGCACTAACCTCAGCTTTTGATTTTCGGTTAGTGTTTTTAAAATGGGAAAACGTATCTGCTAATATTACAAATGTATACATCATCCATGTGTCATGGCAACTTACTTTTTACTGCAATCACTGTTGGGCACACTGACTTTCTTTCAACTTGCTTCATCTTTTTAAGTTATTAATTCGCTACATATCTGTAAATGTCAATATCGCTCAGAGAACATCCAGTTTTTATAATCTATGTGGAAAGACAAATGCAATGTGGATGTAAGAGCGCTACTGCAGGTTATTCCAGTTTAGCAACTATTAAGCTATAAACACTTCTTATATTCACTTTTAATTGGCTGAAACCAACTAATTAAATTTGGTTGGAGATGCTGCCACATCTCGATTTATAAGATTCTGGAATCTGGTCAATAAGAAAGAAAATAATTATAATAATAACAGCTGTTATAAAACCACACCTTATTTAAATGTATCTGTTCTGCCCTTTCAGGATCATCTCTCCATGCACAACAGGTTTTATATAGAATGTTATATCTCATTCTGTTTCCTTGCAGTTCTGTGATGTGTGCTGGATCTCCAGTGCACCACAAAGATGATCCTTCAACATGGATTTTGTTTTGTGAAAATGGATGAAGCAAATCTGGTGAATGGAGCAAACAGCGAGTAAATGTTGTTTTGGTACATATGTCAAGAATGATGACAAATACTATCAGTTTCTTTCAGCAGAACTCTACCCCACACTTTAGGGGACAAAGCTTTGGTGTACAACCTCATGAATCTAGAAAGAATTGACAAGTGTAATCCTGGTGCCACTCCTGACCTGACATGTTTCTTTTTGCTTGTAAGTGATGGACTCTGCAGTCTTCGGCTATACACCAGTAATTTTCAGATGAACTCTACCAGATTAACCACAATAACAGCAGCAATATTATGTCACACTAAAGTTTGCTTAATCTGAAATAGGGATGGGTACCGGTATCCGGTGCCATGATGGCACCGGTTCTGACATAAACGGTAGTAACCAGACCGAAAAGCAGCGCTCATTTCGGTGCTTTATTTCGGTGCTTTTTTTCCCTGAGCTGTGATACACTTTAGATTCTAGCAAATCATTTTACGTTTCCGAGGATAGTAGGTGGGCCCAGGTACGTACGTTCTTTTAGAGCAGAGCTACAGATTAATAATGCCCAAGGCGAAGCGGTCAAAGTCTGGCTGTACTTCACAGCAAAATATGCAAACTCAGCAGCCTGCAACAAGTGCTTTAAGCTGATACTGTGATACTGTCAAAGGAGGTAACCCTCAAATCCGATGAAACACCTGGCGACGCATAGCGTTTTTTTTAAAAGCCGAGAAATGCGCCGTATTTGATAGCTTGCTGCGAGACCTCACTCCGTGCACGTCGGGTGGGTTGCCAGTTATCGGACCCGGAGCAACATCCCCCAAAAACCCGAAGAATAGAGTCCTGGCCCCTAGCCCTGCCAGTGTAGCAGAAATGATGACGGATGATGATGGCAGCAGCAGCCGTTCTTCTCTGCGTGAGTAGCTTCATGTTGTTCATGTGTAATTTACATTGAGTAGGCTAACCACGTTATTACATTAATGCATGTAAGGTGAACTAGCAAACATCATCATAGCTACATGCGGCTGTCTTCTTGTTTGATGGCAGATACTCCCTTCACCCTGGCCAAAAAGGCTAAAATGACCAAAGAAAAAGTGGGAAACAGTTAAACAGAGGTTTTTGGACAAAGTTTGTGTTTTTTCCATTGTTTAAGCACTGCTTCCAGCCAAGAGTGATACCATATATGCCCCATAGCTGCAGAAAAGGCTAACATTGTTATCTTTTTACAAAAAAAACAGTTAAACATGAGAGGTTTTTGGACAAAGTTTGTGTTTTTTCCATTGTTTAAGCCCTGCTTCCAGCCAAGAGTGATACCATATATGCCCCATAGCTGCAGAAAAGGCTAACATTGTTATCTTTTTACAAAAAAAAAAAAACAGCTGAACATGAGAGGTTTTTGGACAAAGCTGGTGTTCTCCATTCTTTAAGCATCGGTTTGAGCACCGTTTAAGCACCGGCACCGTTTCAAAAGTACCGGTTTGGCACCGGTACCGGATAAAACCTAAACGATACCCATCCCTAATCTGAAATGACTGTTTGCTGCTTATAAGTCTGACTGCGTTGACCTTACAGACTGCAAGTACAAATAATTATGACCACATGCACAAGATTATGACCTTAAACATGTAACTAATGTAATATATATGTATATAGACTTCTGCATCATCAATGTGATGAAAAACCAAAATAAATGGCACAATACATTTAATAAATTGCTACATATTTGCTACAACAGTAGCAAATATGATCCAAATTGAAACTCATATATGCAAATATTCATTCTTGTTTTATACATTCATCTATATAATAAAGACTTCACATATCCACTTTCAAAAAAATTAATTTCATGGTTTAGGCTTTAAAGTGACTTAATATGGATTTTTGATTTTGGGGGGGATGGGGCTAAAGGTCAGCAGCCTTTGATCACAGCTCCCATTTGCTGATCAAGATTTAAAAATCAACCTACAAAATAACCAAGCATATTAAAATAAGATCAGCCAAATTGTACAAATGTAAATATCAGTGTATGAAACATTTCCATTCCAAGCCCCTGCAGAGTACTGGATTTCCTTCATTCTTGTTATTCAACTCAAACCTAATCATTCCAGTCATCTAGGTAGTAGTGCAGCAATAAAAGTTAATTTAAAAAGTGTGAGTGCTGTGAAGTTTTATTTACTTATTTTTTCAGTATTCCCGTTGCTTTATGTACATGTTTTATATAATTCCTACATAGCTTTTCTATATATTTTGTAAACTAAAATGATCCAGATAATCCATTTTAGTGCTGCTATTCCTTATGGTAAACTCGTGGCTCCAACTCCATATTGAACACTGTGACACAACAATAGTATTGACCTTCTCCAATAAAGCTGTATTTAAAGAGTAGAGAGATGATGGCAAATAACAGATCCTACCTGGATCATGTGTAATATACCGCTTGCTTGCTCATTTATTTAATTATTTGGCGATTGGGATAGGAAAACAAGAGAACGTGAATATCACAAGGAGTAAAAGACAAGTCCATCACACTTCATCAACTGCAGGTAAACAACCCTCCAGTAACTCTAAAACCACTCCATCAAAGTCAAAGTTACATTTTACTTACAGGTACAATAATCAGTGTTTCTATCAAAGCACTGCACAGACAGTATTTATGTCAAGTCTGGCAGATGTTTACAAAGCATGAATGTCTCAGTTGAGAATTTCACTGAAGAGTGCTTCACAGTGCCTCAGATGCTGTGCACATTAAGTGTATTTATAATACCATAAAATAAACTGATGGCCCACTGCCTCTAGTTATCCATGGGGGACATCACTCACGTATTATTATTTTTGTGTTTAGATGCACACAGTGTGCTGTTTTTGTATAAAGGAGCCTCAACAGACTCCATCAGAATATTCTTTTATGTTTCACTGTTGCCTTTTCCTCGGCTCATCTATTCGTCTCTGGTATGTGCTTAAGATGTCCACCTGTGTGCAGCGTTTGCACCTGGGGATAATGCAGTCCTGTATCTCACACCGCACACGTTTAATCCTTAATTGTTGATCGTGCGCAGGGTTCAAATTGCTTACTTTACTCTACCTTCCTCTGGCTTTATGTTTCTCTCTGCTTGTTTCCTCTTTGACTTTATGTTTCCCCTCCTCTCTCCTCCTCTCCTCCTGGGAATTAGCTGCAGTGGGTAAGTGTTGCACTAAATAAATGACTTGGAGATTAAACAGACAACCACAGTTGCCATGGCAACTAACTGGGCATCTCTCGCTATTGTATTCGGAACACTGCTGGATGACCACTGGCTGCAAAGACTGTGGGTCTCTCGGTGTATATGAAATGCATATTTACATGTGGTTATGTGAATGCCTATGGTTATGGGTTAGCAGTATTAAATATAGTGTTATTATAGTGATATAGTTTTATATAAATATACTATTAAATATAACTGGGATAAATGTATTTTAACATGTGCAGCAACAGTGATTTGAAAGATCCAAGTAACGTGCTACAACTAAGGCCCACAAGATGCTATCCCCCACAAACACCCACTCAGCCAGCCACCCACACCCAAACACATGCACACACCTCCACCCCGTCTAGTCATACTTTGTGTGTCTTTTAGCATTTCACTTTTGGACTATCTTGGATCTAATTAAGATGCAAGCTGCTACTGATGCAAAGTTAAGCCACAGCAATCTTCAAAATAGATCTCTCTCAGTGCAACACATAAAAAGTAGAACCAAGATCTCAACTGTCTCTTACCTGTTACTGCAGCTACCTGACACTGGGTAATTACCCAGAAATAGAAACGGCACTTGGAAGTCACCAAAAAGGCCCTTATACACACTGGCAATTAGCTTTAAAGGTTCACTGAGCAGTAACGAGGTATCAGACACTGGCCAGGAGAAATGAAAGGAAATGAAAGGAAAGGAAATAACAAAAGTGTAGGTATCCTTTAAGACCCCTCTGAGAGAATGTGTAACCCAGGCAAGTAAAAAAGTAAAACGTAACATTGCATTTGAACCTTGATCTTTCACTAAGCCTAACTGCACACGTCTGTTGCCAAAATCTATCCAAAAAATAAGTGAACAGAAAATGGGGATGGAAAATGCAGTTAAAGTGTAAATGCACCAAAAGAAAGTGTAAAAAAAAAAAAAATCCTGTGTGGGATTTGATCTGCAGTCTCTTGTGCAAGTGGTGACTGACTTACGCCTCCACCGGGCCCCTAAAGTCCTAATGTGAATGATTTTGCTCTTTAAAATTGAAAACACTTAACCTTGTGTCCATGGGCACGAATCGAACTTCCCTCAGACTCCATGACAGGTGTTGTGCACAAAAAAAGGGGAAAATCATGTCCAGGAACACGAATCAATAGATTACATTTCACGATTATTTCACCAACTGCTACAAGGCTGCAATGTGAACTAGGTAAGAGGAATTTGTAAGTAGAACTGAAGTGGAGAAGGACATGGTGCAAACAAAATGGCCAAAAACACAATAAAAAGCAGAGGAAAGACTGATGTAATTTTGAGTGTGTGGGTGCTGAAGACTATTCCAAGACCTTCACTTCAAAGTCACTTTGCTGTTGACAGCTTAGCTGGAGGTCGCTCACTCACACGGCTGTCAGAGAACAACAGGCTCACCATGTAAAACTGACATCCGATCTCAGCAAGATCATTTGTGCAGATTAAGAGCAAACTCGAGTAGCACAAAAGATCAAACCTTGACAGGAGCTACATAAAGATTTTATCTTGCAACACGGACATCCCTTAAAGCTTTTTTGTCCATGTAATCTGTAAGCGTGATAGCATGGAACCCAAGCTCAGCAGGAAACATTTGAAAGCATCTACCCAGAGGCGTGGATAATACACATGATATAGAAACAAACTCCCTACTCAGGGATGATGAAATGCAAATTATAGTCTATGTTAATTTTGGTCTTTGAATACCTACATATGTGTGAATGAAAATCATGTGTTTACAGTCTGGTTTTCCTTGGTGCTTTGGCCACTGTCTCGATGACCACCTTTGCTCCTTGATAATCATCATATGTCATTATTATAACATTTTACTGACTGCAAAATGTATTGATTCAGCTGAAAATGAACAGATTAAATAAAGAATCTGGTAACCTTGAGATACATGAAACTCTGTTCTTATTCAGCCGCGTTGAGATGTGTTAGGTTTAATTAAACTCTTGGGGTTAACCTCCCTTTCACATTTGCTGCGCTAACATTAAATCATTTTTTTTTCGTTATCTATCCATCTAATGCAAGCTTCACACAAAGTGGGATACAAACACAATTCCATGGGTCATTTTTCAGGGCTTTGCCATTTTATAAATGAATACAGATAAATTCATACATCACCCTTTATGGGGGTCACACATATTTCACATGTGCAATTCACCAAAATACACCTGCTAAGGTTGTACAAAGTTCCTTCTTCAACCTATTAACCTGCATTTATTTAGCAAGGCTGTTCTAAGTCTCTTACATATTCAATTGCAACCAAATCATTTTCTTACCTCTGTTTTCACTTTCTGTTATTTGTCCCAGCGGCGACAAAGAGGAGCTTTCTCCCCCTTTGTCTCTCTTTTTTCACCAGTACCACTTTCCACTATCGTTCTTCCACTAGCCTTCTCAGAATAGCCAATTCCCCATATGATGCTCTCTCCCCTCCCTTCTTTTTTATGCCATCCTCCTCTTTCTCACTCTCTTTTTACCTCTCTGTCTCAACTTCTCTCCTTTGATTAATTAGTCAGAGCCGCTGAGTGGCCCTGCCAGTGCAGCCCAGCATCACAGCATAATTCCACTCTTAGTTGGCGTCACGGAAAACAAATACTCACAGTTGAGTAAATGCTTAGAGGGAAAGAACTGCATGTGGGAGAAACATGGAGAAGCAATATGAACCACAGAAAACCAACCTGGACCTAATTAGAAGCTTTCCAGCTGTGTACTTTTGCAAATAAAATAAAAAAAAAATATGGAACCAGTGGTTCGTTGCACTGTCCCTCAATGACTAATGGCTCTGTAAACATGACCTTCAGCTTCGGCAACCTTGGCATGCACTACATACCAACATGCCTCCAGCATTTTCTATTGTAAAGAAAACCAAAAAAAACCAAACAAACAGAAAAAGCAAGATGAAGTTTAGGCTACTCCTCTGATCAGGTACAATATAGTCACAAACCTCTGAGATATCAGTGTCAGAACTTCTCATCTTTTCTTTTAAAACATCTTGCTGTCTTTCTGCTGCTGCATTGCTGTTTCCTTCACACATTGCATCACTTTCCTATCAGTCCTCTGGTCCACTCCTGTTGTTTTCTTGATGATTGAGAGTCAGTCATGAAGACTTAAAATAAACAAACAGCTGAAAAAGGAGCAGAGGCATGTTCCTGTCCATTACTGTTTATCTTTCTCTGCTGTTTGAATGCTCTTCTGTGCACAGACTGAAGGACCTCCAAAATTCCTGCTTTTTAAGTTTTCATCTATTAACGCAAATTCAAATCGGAGGATTGTCATGATATTCTGAGAGTTTCAGCTTTAAATAACACAGCCTTTGATGAAAAAATACTAGATATATTTATTATTAATAATTATTATTACACAATTCACAAAGGTTGCACTATATTGTAAATTTCTAAAATGAATAGGAACGTAGAGAATCCACACGTTATCATATCACACTAGTGTGTTCTACCTTTCAGTTAAAAAGCATGCAGTTTACTGACTCCATGTACGACATAACCTATACTGAAAACCACAATAGCTTGAAATGGCACAATTAAAATTGCAGCATAGATATCCCAGTCTCCACATTTGCAAAAGGTTACTCGCCATAATGCGCATGCAGTCCACGTATCACCCCAGGGCAGCTCTATATACTACACATGTATCCTCACAGGAGCTCTGACCTTGTGCGTCCACATATATTACATCTGCAGGCTACAGATATCTCTCAATAAGCCTGCTCACTTAGCAGTTTCAATTCTAATGCACTGTGTTGTCTTTTACCGAACATTTAGGTAATGTGAATCACCTTGGCACGCGCATCACTGACACAGTCCACGAGGCACGTTCCTGCACATTTATTATTGTGTAATTACAGTGGTTTTAATTTGGACACAAAGGTCACGTGTACAAGCAACCGACTCCTACAGAATGTTGACACTGTAATAAATGTTGGGAAACAGAACCCTGTTGAAACCCTAAACCATTAGGAGGCTACAGAGCTAATTTAAAGCCATTATGCTGTTATCTCTGTCCCGCAATATGCTCTATGGGAAAGAGAATGTTGATTATTCAGTAAAGCAGAACAAGAGGTCATTCTTTTTCTGGCTCTTCTGAGCAAAACCTCTGAATTAATGGTGTGAACTGCAAAATAAGCAATAAAAGAGAAAAAACAACAACAACTTTGCACTGAAATACCAACTTGAGTAGCTTTTTACCATAAAATGGCAAAAATATCAATCTTATATTTTTTAAAGCATTTCTTTTTATTAAACACATTAGATGTTCCTTCTATAATGATATACCTCTATTTGGTTTCTTAACTTTTTTTTTGGTACCTTCAAACACATTTTGAAGGTACCATGAGTAATAACATGCAAATTGTAAGTGATTTCAGAGAAAAGCAATGGGTATCTTGACCAGCGCTGGTCATTGTTCTGTCAAATGTCCATGCACAGGCAACTGAAATTAACGGGACATGGACACAATAATCAAGAAGACAAAAACTGCAGATTCTAGTGACACAGAGTAAAGCTAGCTTCCACACAATGCAGTAAATTACAGGATAGATTCAAAGATGAAGTGCTTATGAGACAGACCACTTTCACTTCGGTATGTCTTAATTTATATCTAGTTTTGGATTTCACTGCTTGCTCTTAAAATTTCACAACTTGCAGATACAAAAAACATTTTTCATTTATCTATCTTTGTTAACTTTACGAATCAAACTGAGTTATTGTGGTTCAGCATTAATGTAAAATTAATAAATAGTCAACTGTAGTATGTTCGTGAACGATTAAACACCTGGTTTACAAGAAACTGCTGATCAGTCGCAGTGTCTATCTCAACAGACTAAAGACCAAAAATTCACAAATGTTGCAGGCTGACTGCTTATTTGGGGCAAAATATAAGCTATTCATCATTTTTGTATTCAAAACTGTTAAATGACCTATGTTAAATCTGTGCAGGTGACAACCACTGGAAATACTGGAGATACTGGAAATACTGGAAAGTTCGGTTGTCCCTAATTGCGTTTTCTGCCTACCTGAGTTCTCGGTTTGTATCTTTTGCTGCCTTTTCACATGATGCACCTCAGTAGGTTTTGCCCCATGTTCGTGCTGTTTGGATAAGAGCACTATCTATGATACAAATATAGATGTGATTGCTGCTTCTCATTTCTGACAAAGCATCAGTAAATCTAATCAGTGTTATTCTTTGATTTTAATTCTAAATCTATGCCCTTGGAGACAAAAATAGGTGTTTAAGTGGGATCCACTTAACACAGGACACAATGACAGTTAAGAAAAGTAAAAAATAGGTTAAAAAGAACCCTGCTGGGATTGTAAAAAGGTAGAGTACAAGGGTAAAATCAATAAGAATGTAATCATCTAAGGAGTATTAGCAAAGCACATATTGCCCTCTATTCAATTTGTGGTGAAAAAAAAAATATTTATCTGACAGCAGGACAGAGCTTTGAATGGTGGTTTACTTGCTTGGTTTATACATTAAATAAGGCAAAGGCAACATGGAGGGGCAAAATAATAAAAATAATAGAAAAACACACTGTGTTTCATAACAGAACAAGTTCAGAGACTGTGGGAATAACAGTGAAGCTCGAGTTGGCTTCTTGGAAAATGGCCAAAGGGTTGTGATTTTTACATCAAAGCTACAGAATAGAAGAAAAGTACCAACAGAGAGAACCATGAAAACCAAAGAAAGACTCCTGAATATGCCTTCTAACCTAGTGCTTTGAGGTATATGATCCCCAAAACATGACTAAGGCTTGTATTTAAAATGTTCGCCCTGAGATCAAGCATTTGGCTGCATGGAAGAAAATCAATGCGGGGAAAAAAATCCTTCTCACATCATTTAGGTTAATTTTTCATTTTTCCAAACTTGCGTCCATATTGTAAATGCCCACCCTGTTAAACACACCTGTGATTCCTGGCTTTTTGGTTTCCCACACTACCCTCCAATGAGACCTCGGACTGCATCGCAGAAACACACACATACACAAACATGCAAACACACACAATTTAACACCATCAACATTATCCAGAACACCAGATGTGCCACTCAAATATAATTGCTCCCCCTCGGTGTTGCCTTTCTGCAGCCCAACACTTAACCTTGAGTGTCATCTGATCAATAGCTTGTGTTATTGGTCCCTGCCCACTTCTTCAGCCGCTTGTCAAACATAAAATGCATTGACTAACCTGGCCTAAAATGCTGCAGGCAAACCTGTAGGTAGATAAATACCATGCAATGGCTTTTCGCTGCCCATCTGGAAGGTGAAAGGACTGTAACCAAATAATAGCAGGATGGCTTCCACTTAAACCAGTCATTAAGGGGCTAAATTAATGGTAGAGCTTAACGGACCCGCACAAGCCAAAGGTAAAGCTTTGGAAATGGCCACCTGCCATAACTAGCTGCTGGATTCATCAACTTTATTACCATTTTGCAGCATAGTTCAATACAGTTTGAACTTACACGCAAGATAATGATCAAATTAGATAGCGAGTTTGAGAACAAGATTTGCAGCAGGTTGCCTCTGTGTCTAGCAATTTTCATGCTGGTGCTATAGCAACATTAGTGACGGAGTTGTGATTTTTGGTCCTAATAAAGTGGAACCTGCATGCTCTCAGCTGCCACTCAGCCTAAACCCCAAAGGCTATTATAGCTCTTCCAGATGATTCCAGATGCAATTATCAATTTATCTGTTCCAGGAAATCTTTTATCCTCAGAACTGCTGTGGAGAGGCTGATTGAATTGTGATGTTGTGAAATTCTAAAATGTACCAACAGTAAGTACGTCACCCGTGCCTTACACATATTTTTTGTGCCATCTTTTTTAACAAATAAATGCCTTATGTGGCTCGTTTTATGTATGCATCTACTGGAAAAGTGCACATTTCTATACTTTCAACTGTTTAGATTACAAAATGCTATATGTTAGTATTATATGTACATATTTTAACAGATTAACTGTGCATTTTTTGTAAGGGGAAAAAAAAGGATAGAAAAATATTTACGGAAAGCTGTGTAGAACTCGTGGAGGCTGAGATGGCCATCGTTGTTGTAGTCGTCATAGCGTAGCAGGTCTTGCATGGTGCACTCCAGCAGGCTGTCCTCCAGGTGCTCTTTCATGGAGATCTAACACATATACACACACACAACACAGAATACATCCATTCAGTCATCAAAAGGAAACATCTAGAGGAATATGAGGAAAAATACACAGGTGCCATAGTCCTACATCTTATTATAGGCTTTATTTATTGTTTCTCTCTTGCCTCCATCTTTTTATGATCCTAAGCTATGTGTAGTAAGAAAGAACCACATTATTCATACTCAGAAGGAAAGATACTGTACAAATTGAACTTTTCTGTATCACTTTAGTAGCCTAGTTTCAAATACTGAAGGGGAAAATCACAGAATCCTCTATTTAATTAAAACAATACTTTTTACATTCACTGGTTATTACTTTTATAAAAGTGATATATTAGTGATTAAACCTCTAATAGAGCCTTTTTTATATGAAGATTTTATTTTGACTTTGCTGTGCTATGAGGAGAGAAATTGCCACTTTTTCCGTATTTAAAAAAAAACAAACAGCACTGTTCAGCTGTCTCTCATCATAATTAAATACCAAATGTACTATATACAAGAGAATCAGACTCACAACTCCTGAGTGTACTTCCATTCTCATTAAAGGTAGTGGATTAAATATGTAATCCGTCATGTTAGTGCTATACTGATTGCCTTTCCTTTTTAAGAGTATCTGGTCCTGCTACTCTTGCATACTGCACCTGAGTTAATTCAAAGATGTTCCCCTGGGAAGACTCACCACTCTCACATCCATTCGCTGTCATTTATGAGTCCTCTTTTGCAGTAGTAGCAGTACTTCACTCTCAGGGGAACCATCTTTGAGTGGGTGATGTTTAGCAGTTTTTAGGAAGTTAAACAAAAAACTCAGCCTTGCTTATTCTGTTAAAGTTGTTTCTTCTCTAGAAATAAGAGAATAAAAATGCTTCTCAGTGTAACTCTATATTTATCAAATGCTGGCCCATGCTAGAAAGCTAGACTGCTTATGTAGCATTTATGGAGGACACCTCACCTAATCTTTTTAGTTAGTGCCAATATTTATGTGCTTAGAATTTATTATAACAGCAACAACAAAAACGGTTGCACAATAAATTCTGGAGATTGAATCCTTATGTGGTTATTCTATTTATTTATTTAGTTATTTTGGCTTTATTTTCAAGGTTCAAGGTTCAAGGTTCTTTATTTGTCACATGCATAGTTATACAAGTATAACACACAGTGAAATGTAGGCTGACACGCTCCTCGACATGTGCAAAAATTTGGGGGGGGGGGTGTAGAGGAAGAACATTATATATATATATATATATATATATATATATATATATATATATATATATATATATATATATATATATATATACACAGACATATAGTATATACACTGGGTGAATGTGCAGTAGTAGCAGCAAGCGGGTGAATTCTGTATATTAATATGAATAGACATCTGACTATTTTACAGGAGACAATATAAACATATTTAAAATTAAAGGAATTTGAAATGTACATTGTGCCTTGGTTTAGTGTCTGGAAGAGTCCTGTCTCAGTCAATTATAGATGATGTGAGAGGGCGGGTGTGTGTGTTTAGGGCACGGATGGCTTGGGGATAGAAGCTCCTCTTGAGTCTCTCTGTCCTTGCCCGGAAGATGCGGAACCTTCTACCAGATTGCAGAAGTTGGAACAGTTTGTTGCCAGGATGGGACGGGTCCTTCAGTATCTGCGCTGCTCTAGTCCGGCATCTCCTGGTGTAGGTGTCCTGAAGCGGGGGGAGAGCAATCCTGCAGCAGCGTTCTGCTGTACGGATCACTCTCTGGAGAGCTTTTTGGTCCTTCACACAGCTGTTCCCAGACCACGATGTCATGTTCTGTGTGAGGATGCTCTCCACAGCGCCTGTATAGAAAATCCTGAGGATCTTTGGAGAGACCCTGAACTTCCTCAGTTGTCGTAGGTGATACAGGCGCTGCCTAGCCTTTTTGGTCTGGACCTGAATGTGGGCAGACCATGTCAGGTCTGAGGAGATGTGGACACCAAGATACTTGAAGGACTGCACCCTCTCCACTGGAGCTCCATTGATGATGATGGGCTTGTAGTCTCTGTGCTGACCCCTTCTGAAGTCCACCACCAGCTCCTTGGTCTTGCTGACGTTCAGCTGGAGGTGGTTGTCCTGGCACCACGATGCCAGATTCTTCACTTCATCCATGTAGGCCGCCTCATCGTTGTTGGAGATGGCACCCAACACCACTGTGTCGTCAGCAAACTTCACAATGGTGTTGGAGCCATGGGTGGCCACACAGTCTGAAGTGTAGAGGGGGTAGAGCAGTGGCGAGAGGACACATCCCTGAGGTGCTCCTGTGTTGATGGTGATGCTGTTGGAGAAGCACCTGCCCACCCTCACCACCTGAGTTCTGCCAGTGAGGAAGTCCAACACCCATGCACACAGACGGCTGTTAAGTCCCAGATCCCTCAGCTTTGTGAACAGTCTGCAGGGCACTATTGTGTTAAACGCTGAACTGTAATCAACAAACAGCATTCGCACATAGTTACCCTGTTTCTTGTCCACGTGGCTGAGAGTGGTGTGTAGGACGTGGGCGATGGCATCCTCTGTGGATCTGTTGGATCTGTAGGCGAACTGCAGCGGATTTTTCTAAAATTTTCTAAAATTTTTTCTAAAATTTTTCACAGATTTTTCTAAAATCTGTGAGCTGAGACCCTTGTAAAAGAAGAGCCAGTCAATATTTGATTTAATATATCAAGGTACAGTTTGATACAATAATAATAATAATAATAATAATAATAATAATAATACATTTCCTGTAAAATATGTTTTTAGGTCAAAAAACTGCTATGCTAAGCTTATTCCAGCTTAGCATTTATCTCCAGCTGATTTTATATGGTCTTGGACATGTCACATGGCATAATAATGGATATACCAAACTTTTTTTTTTTCATGAGCCAGCCTGCAGCTGACTGCAGCCATGTTTTTCCTGTCACAGATAACTCTGTCCTTAGGCATTTGAATTAAATATTTCAAACCTAAGGACAGGATTTTACCCTCCAAGACCATCTGTGACAATAGACAGATCCAAAACTGGAGACAGTCTGGAGGGATGACTGGGATTCATCTTTGATTCTTAAAAGCATTATCTCTGCGAAACTGAATTTATGAATTCCTCAGGACGTGAGTGTCCAATCTAAAGATTTCATGTGGACATATATCAGCATTAATTATTCCCTCAATACAGATCTGTCACAAAAGGCAGAAGTCACTGAAATTCTAAACTTGGACAACACTCTGGTTGCAATATAAAGCCACAGTGAGATAACATGAGAATAATTACTGAAGTCTAAAGAGCTTGGAAAGAGCTGAAGCACTTTTGAGAATTCATTTCAACCCGTACTGAGTTTATATTCCTTTGGCATCATGCAACCTTTGTCTTTGGATGCCCACATAATAATAAAGAGCAACAGCAAATTTAAAATGCACATATAAACATCTGTTCCTGCTCCATGTCTGATGTCAACTATGGCTAACATGGTTTACTGCATATTGGCACAATGGCAGTCACTGATATCATAGAACTGGCTAGGTGGAGTCTAATTAACACGCATCTCTGATGCCCAATTCAAGATGCCAGATGACACTCACTGTGATTTAATTGAGTCAAATATCAATGCCAAATTTTTCCCATCAGCCCTGGGTAGGAAGACAGCTTTTCTTATTGTTAAGCAAGATGACTAAATGTTCCAGCCACTCTCACTTGTAACTTGATCACACTGTCTTGATCATTGGTGTAGATAAAGATAAAAATGTGGTTGACTAATTCCCCACTGTAAGCAATACAGGCTTCTATTTAAAGGATCACATTATATATAATTTAATAGAATTTAAAAAAAAAAAACCCCGTTATTTTAAAAAAGTCTTTTTTTTAAAAGAAAAATCTGCCAGCATTTTCTTTTTGTAAATTTGCACAGTGATACATTTAAACTGGAAACACTTGTTGGAGACAAGTCCACAAACAAAAACTGTTACAAACACTTATGGGAAACAAAACACTCCCAGCCATTTATCTCTTCTTTCACACAGCTGTGTTGATTCATTTGACACTCACCTTTTCCAGTTCATCACTGATCAGTCGGCCATCCTGGTTCGCATCCAGGTATTTAAACATGGTGTCCACCAGCGCTCTCTTCTCCTCCATGTCTCTCTGCTGATTTTGCTCCCCAGCCTTAAGCGCTTTCGGTTGCATATCCAGCAGCATGCTCTTCAGCTTGTTGTACTCTGACATGGTGCATGCATTGCCTAGAAGAACGAACACAAACATGGGGGAGAAAAAAAAAGACATTTGATTAACCTCAATTGCACAAGCCGAAGCCTTTGGATTGTAGCTTCAAATTGGATTTAATGTGTTTGCGTGTTTCCGAGTGGGAGGAGAGGAAAGGAAGGCAAATGGGACAGATAATGTGTCTGTTCGTACATCCGTACATGTGTCCTTGAGTGTTCACTCATTTAAAAAAATATTCGTTTTTTGTTTGCATAATTTGTCTGACAGCTTTTCTGTGCAGGAGTCCAACTAATTACAAGTAATCCTTGAATCCAAGTGAAAACAATAGGTACACATTCCCATTTAGACCCTCTCAAGCTTCTTGTACTGCTTTTCTAAGGGATTAAAGCTCATGCTTTAAACCAGGCCTTTTTTAATTCTCAGCAAGGTTCTGTTTAATGATGATGTGCAACAAAAACTTAGAAACCACAAAGAAATCATGCAACCTGTGTTTATTCGTCTGTTGTGAGAAACGTTTGGAGTAAAGAACAGACAAAAAATAAGATCATGTTGTTATTTTGCTATTTTTGTGACCCTCCTTTGGTTGTTTATCACGTGACTTCGTCTGTTGGCAGTATGCTATGAGAAGGTAAGGTCAAGTAAGGGCTACTTGCAAGTCAGAAGCACAGTAAAAAAAGTTTTAAAATTTTTATATAACTAAATCTGAATATGACATCCATCCCCAGTTATTGCAGAGCAGGAGATCCCCCTCTGAGAGTATATAGAGATGGATCTCACTGCCTAATGTCCTCCGACAACTCAACAGCCACGAATGCTAACAAATGCAAAATTAAGGGACATGATGGGCTTAATAGACTCAGAAGTTTATTCCCAGCGTCTCCTTTTGATGTCAAACCCACAGCAGGGCATAGCACTGCCAAAGCATGTCTACATTTGTTAGCCCAGCTGTCACTGCAGCAAAGTTAACACAGGTTCGACTGGGCTGCAGGAAAAGCACAGTGTTCTGCAGTGTTAAGGTGCATATTAAAGAAGAGCATATTTCTATTTGTATGAATACAAAATGAAGGTTTCTGTTGTCAATGAAGTCTCTTCTGCAAGAGAAAGAGAAAGGCTTTCTTTTTTGTTTAGTGAAGAAAAACAGAAAAAAGCTTAACATAACATAATATAATACCTGAACCTGAAAACTGATTAAGGATGAATGACCGCAACACATGATTAAACATGGTAGTAAATAAACCTCAGTCAAGCTTAAGTATACATTTGGGAATGTTTGCTCTTGTGGCTCTTGATGTCCAGTGCATCATAAAAAAAAATTTAAAAGATAATTTGGAGCTTGTTGGAACAACAGTTTGGGGGTCATTCCTGCTTTGATGAATTGCGTACCGGAGCTAGTGATAACATATGAAGTTATGAAACTGGAACTTGAGGTTACTGTGGCCTCTAATTTGTAGTACTCAATTCTGTTAATCAAGCACATCTATCAAGCAGTCACGCTTGGTGGCAGAGGTCAGTTTGAAAAAACAGTAAGTTATAGAAAATAATCAAACCAATAAATCTCAGTTATCTCCTGTTTATTTCTGGAAGGACCGCGTCATGCGTCGCACATAAAGCTGGCAAAGATGAAGCCAGAGAAACACACGCACACCCTTAAGGCTGGTGACCCTCCTACTTATTACAAACCAAAGACTCGCACAGCTGTACAAAAAAAGAAAGACAATGCACACTCTTCTCTGCATGCAGGCAGTCAAGTCAAGGTCTTGGGTAAATCCCTGTTCAATGTTATTCCTTCAAGGGGAATGAGGCGTGAGATGGCTCAGACATGAGGGATCATCACCTAACTGTCATTCTTATCCCTGTGCTGGAAGGACAGAAATAAATTAACACACACATCCCCCACCAAGCTGATTTACATCTTGTCATATACAGTAAGAACAATCCTATCTTTGCTCAGACTTACTGTGGTCCCCTAAGTACATATACAGGGAGAAACAAAAGTATTAAACAATATTATTTCTGCTGCTGCACATGTTAAAAAGATTGAGTGTTATGTTAGATTTTGTGCCAGTGCTTCTTAACTGAAAGATGATAATTAAATTCTGATTATTTTAAAGAACTAATGAGCTCTTTCCCACTATAAATACACCTTTGATACATGGAGAGAAAATGAATGTTACACCTGAAGTAAACTTGAATGCTGGAGTGAATCGTGCTCCCTTTCTTTGGTGTAGTGAGCGTCCTTTGATTCAGCCTTTCCCCTTCTGCTGAGCACAGCAGCTGCAGCTGTGGCAGAGAAATATCTGTCTGTATTACAGTGCATCCACCCCTGACTCTAACACTGTTTTATTGTTCTAGAGGGACCAGGACTCTCTTTATTGCCCATTTGAAATGTTAGCTGCTTAAGTGAGTGATCCGAAGCTGCTCGCACCATGGACGCTCAATGTCCCGGAGACGGAGCTACTCTCCACTGTTCACAGCATCCTCCAAGCGCTTACTTTATAAATGTCAAGCAGGGGAAAACAAACAGAGAGACAAAGAGCCAAGGAAGAAATTCTCTTTCAAAAGGGAATTTGAAAGCGCTGCATTAGAGGACAAAATGTCATGGATATTTAAAGATGTGATAACTCTAAAAGGCACAAAAAAACAGATTATTCATAAGATGCGATAATGGGGGGCAGCAAGAGAGTGTAACAAAATACAGTATTGTTAAAAGAAATCTTGAGTCACCACTCATTTCCTTTTGTAAGGAAAATTGGAAATAGGTGCAATGATTTACTGAAATATGGAAACATGGAAATACAGTAAGAAGAAACTGGAACGTCAATATGACCACAGCCATCATCACCTTTATTCTTTAACACAGCCTAAATTCTCATAGGCAAGCTGTCCTTCAGTTTCATTAAATAGTCTTCAGGAATAGTTCTTCAGACTTCATGAAGGACATTCAGAGCTCCTTGTTGGATGTTAGCTGCCTTTAGTTCTGCTCTCTTAAGATGATTCGTAAGATGAACGTTCAGGTCTGGGCTCTGGGGAGGCCAATCCATGAATGACAGTGTCCCACAGTGTCTCTTTCTATCCAAGCACGCTATTACTGCTCTGGCAGTGTGTTTGAAATCCTCGACATAGTGAAATATGAAGCTGTTCCCAATCATATATTTTCCAGTGTTGTAGATGGATCAAAATCTGAATAGTTTTCAGGATTTATATTTCCATTAGTTTTGACAAGATCCCAACGCCAAAGGCTGAAATTCAGCACCAATCCATGACATAGCCTCCACTGCGTTTTACAGTAGATACTGATATGATGATACTGTAGATACTGTTGTACCTCTCTTCTGACCTCCGCTTTACATATTGAATATTTGAACCAAAAAAACTCAAATTTGGATTAATCCCTCCATAAAACTTGTCACTGATTTCCGGTCCAGTTGTTTTATTGTTGTTTTCCTTTCTTAAAAATGGCTTGGTGGCAGTCGCGCTTCAACTTAGACCATTTCTGATGAGGTTTCACCAGACAGACCAAGTCATATGGCCAGCTGCATCTCTTCCTGTTTCGTCGCCCACTTCCAGCTTCCTCATTTTTTAAATGACACTCTATACACCTTGTGGACAGTGGTGGAAAAATGTGTTTTTCAACTATTTTATCCCTGTCAAACGTTGGCATTTTTCATCGATTCAATTAAAGAAATTAGGATAAAAATGTTGGGTTTTTTTTGTTCAGTTTTTTAAGAGAAGCTGCTAGTAACAAAGTGACTAAAGATACAGTTTAAAACTGGTCCTTTGCTAAGAACAAGGAAACTAAAATAAACTAAACATTGTTCTGAAAATGATCATGTACAAGGACTGGACTGAAAATTTGTGAAAAGGCAGCCAGAGTCCAAAGAAAAACTTGAGAGAGCCTGGAGAATTATTGCTCAAAAGCACTTAAAACAAACAAACAAAACCCAATCTGGCACCTTAAAGGCAAAATATAAAGAAATAAGGTGTGGCTCATTTCAAGACTTTTGTACAGTACTGCATTTCAGTACAACGTTTCAGTACAATGCTTTTCATTGTATAGGTTTCCTAAGGAAACTTAATGACTTTCTCAGAAAAGTCACTATATATTTTGTGACTGCATTTGTTGGTCTTCTGCATTTTTCTCTTAATTTTCAATTACTTAAGTATTTCAAAAGCTTTGTAGAAGCACTTTGCTTGTAATTACACAAACACAATACAACAGTATATCACGTTTGAAGGAATTACAATTAGAAGAATCAAGCTTTCTTGCCGTCTTCATTTCGCTTTATAAAAAGAAGAAAACTCTTGAAATACAAATTGAGCCCATAAATGCCATGAAAGCTTATACAATTCTTAAGTGCTGAGCATCTCAGGCATCAGAACTGAGTCATTGCTGGTCTGCTGTCAAGAGTTGCTTGACAAAACATTTTGTGTAGAATTCCAGTTGAGAAATTAAAATGGTCCAAAGCAGTCCTAAAACTGAGTGCAATTCAGATGTACATTAATCAAAGAAACCAAAAAATTACTCCTGTACTCATTGGATGAGTTCTTGGCTTTGGCTGAAAGGCAGCGGGAGGGAGGGAGGGGAAATCCAAGACATCAATCCTTCTGATGATGAAACCTCCCTACAATGCCCTCCAGGATGTAAAACTGCTCTGTGTTAAATTTATGTCTGCCTGACCTCCTCTGGGTGAAATGATGGGATTATTTACTGCCATGCCGTCTGTGTGCTGCTAATATGCAATAGTGATGGACCTCCCTTCCAGATAATTACGGGTATGATGGACACTCTTTGCTCCTGAGGGCAGAAAGGTCTACAAGAGCAGAGCCAATCTCAGAGGGGGTGACACAAGTCATAGGAGAGTCTCATATTGCATAATCGCTGTTGGCAGCTGTTTAAATCGGCTTAGTGTGAGCTCCGTAGTCTGTCTAGAATTTCTTCTGTGGCAGTTCTACACTTAAATTCTTAAACCTTTAACATTCTCCATTTTAATGAGCACCAAACAGTATTTTTAATATTTTTATATTTTTATATAAAAATATATTTATTTATATATATATTTTTTAAATTTAAATGTACTCTATTTTTTTTCCTCTTTTTTATGACCAACGCTGTGGTCACCAATACTGTGAAAAAATATTTTCTTCCTTCTTGCTTTCTTAGTTTTTTTTTCTCATATCTATCATACTTAGATGCTTCAGATCAGTGGTCCCCAACCTGCAGACTGTTTTATGTCTGACAACATTTTCATGGACTGGACTTTACGGTGTCGTGGATAAATACATCAAAATAAAACCAGTACCGGTGCCAAAAAAGAAGATTTATTCATAACACATGGAAAAAGACCCAGTAAAACCAGAGTTAACGCTAAAAACGATTTAAAAAAATAACGCTAAAAACCCTGAAAACCATAAATGTCACCCGAGCCTCAACTCTTGCAGCCTGGTACCAAACAGCTCAAGGACCGGTATCAGTCCATGACCCAGGGGTTGGGGACCGCTGCTTCAGATCATTAAAACAAACTCAATATTAGATGAAGATAACTTGTGTAAATACAAAACCTACTTGGCCATATTCAAAAAAGTACTCCAAAACCTAATAACTTGTTGTGACACTCTTGGCAGCAAGAATTTCAATCAGGCATTTGTGAAAACTGGCTTTCACATCACTGTGGAGGAATTTTGGCCCAGTCTTTTTTTGCAGAACTGTTTTAATTAAGCCAAATTGGAGGGTTTTCGAGAACGAACAGCCTATTTAAGGTCATGTCAAAGCATCTAATTTCGATTTATGTCTGGATTATTTATTCATATGTGTATTTTTTGACACATTCAGAGGTGGACTTGCTGGTCTGGTTCCAATCATTGCCCTGCTTGAGCTTCAGGATATGAACTGATGGCGGACACAGGCCATCACTACCAACACCATATTTAACTTGTATGATGCTCTTTTTATGAAATGCTTTGTTAGTGTCATCCAAGATGCAATGGGACTCAAACGTTCTAAAAAGGTTTATCTCTTCAGTCCACAAATTATTTTCCCAAAAGTTTGGGAATCATCAAGATGTTTTTTTGGCAAATCTGAGACAAGCCTTTGTGTTCTTTTTGGTCACCTTGAAACCCTCCCATGGATCCCATTTTAAAATAAAACTCCTTCAGTATGAAATCATGGCACAACACCAGTAATTATTCGGCAGCAGCTCCCTCTGCATCTATCTAGACACAGCAGCAGGAGGAGTTACAGGAGGTGCAGGGAATTTGCAGCAACCTGGGTCAATAGCAACACAGCAGCATGAATGATCAGCAGAGTAAGAGTGTGAGCTGTCAAGTTATGAAGACCTCACTGTCTGTTTGAATACGATTAGGGACTGGAGGAGTGAGCTGATAGCATCAGCTGTAGGCTGTCACAGCTCACCATGAATCACATACCACGGATCTTGTTGATTTGAAAATTAATAACCCATATGGGACTGTTCTTGAGAAGTTATTGACAGCGTGAGCAATAATCCAGTATCAAATCAGTAAAAAGCGATGATTTAACATTTAAAGTCCTTCCTACATTTCTTAGCTAATACATAACTTGCAGTGATTTAAAATGATGCCTCTAGATTTCCTGAGTACGGGGAAGCTGTCAGTTTGCCTCACCATACATTTAGCAGAGTGGATCAGTGTGTGCTCAGGAAGTCTTATCAGAGCCTGTGCAGCTTGGCACCTACTAAATGAGAAACCCATTGCAACACCAAAGTTATTGGCGAAGCGGTAAAGGAGAAATAGTACAGTAGCATTCAGTCCCTGCCTGCCTGTCTGTCTGCAAGCCTGTCATCAGGAACTGGCTTCTCAAACTGCACATCAGCATTATGCACACCAGCTCTATATCACTTACCAAACACCACCCAGCCCCCTCCACCACGGTATGACTAACAGGCACATGCAAAGTTCAGTATACGGGTCCAACAACCGTCTCCCCGTTGGTTTTGTTTTTGTTGCGAAACACGTAAAAGCGTAGGAAAGTAATTGTTCTCATTATTGCTTTTCTTGCTGCTTTTATTTTAATAATTAGTGTTTAGAAAAAGCCCGCTGAGTCCCCGTCAAAGTGCAGCAGCAGGTACGGCTTTATTGTTATTTTCTTTCTGAAATCAAGGTTGTGAGACAATTCTTGATCTGTACTAATTAGTCAATTAACAAAGTGAAGTGCATAGAGGTGCTTTTTTTATTCAGATATGCAGGTTGTTTGTTTTGATGATTTTTCAGTTATTGTGTCGATGGAAATATTAATGTGGATACACAAATTCTTTACTAATGACTCTGGTTGTTTTGTTAGATAGCGTGGAATTCATAAGGCTTCATATCGAATGCTGCATATTGTTCACAATGGCAGCAGCTGCTGGGAGAGTTCGTTTTAAAGCAGCAGAGAGCTAACAGCTGAATCATCATGAGTGAAATAATAGAACAACTCTTATTATGATAACTCTGACTCTTCTTTCATGACTTTCATCCATTCTGTGCCTTGGGTAAGACTGGAAACTCAGAGATCATTTAGTGTCTTCATAGTCTACAAGTGGTAGGATTTCATTTTCTTTTAAATGAGTCACTCCTTGCAGAAAGTTGCTTGACATGGATGCATTTGAATAAGCAACAACGTTAGTGATGATTTTCTATCCCAAGCAGACTCAGTTAACAGTTTTCCTTTTATTATTTGTGTGTGTGTGTGTGTGTGTGTGTGTGTGTGTGTGTGTGTGTGTGTGTGTGTGTGTGTGTGTGTGTGTGTGTGTGTGTGTGTGAGTGATAATGTCGCTGTAACGATATGTGTTTTGTTTTTTAGGGGCCACCTGAGCAAATGGTTGGATAAACACCAAAACTGTCATCACAGTTTCCACTGTGATTTCCTGATCAACTTAGACCCAATTTGGGGTCAGATTTACTAAGCAGGGACAATGTTGAAAATGCAAATGCCTCTTTTGCAAAAAGGCAGCAAAGTGAGTGGGAGATTTATTTTGGCACTCTACTAACAATATACAGTAACTACAGGTGAAGCCAGTCAATAATGATGACCACAATTTATCAAGAGCAGTGTTAATTATCTGATCACAAGTAAAGAGATTTAATGAGCGAGTCTGTAATCTACTAATAAAAACAAGTCATTATAGTCACAGGTTTCTCTACAGAAACACTCAGATAGGTGTGAGGCAGCTGAATACCTTTGGATTTGCAAAATTGCATTTGTAATGGTAACTTTTCAGAATTAATAACAGGTAACAATTAGACATGTTGGAGTGCTCAATAAGTACTTTACTGTATGTTTTCCTGCTTTGGAGATTGGCTAGAAGCTGCCTATAACTTATCTGACAAGAATATTTCTATACATAATTATCATGTAACACATAGAGAACAGCAACAGCACAAAGAATATTCACATCCTCAATGGCACAAAGAGACTATAAATACAGTTGCACTTACACCCTCAGTCCTAGCGGGGCGGATTTAGTCCACGAAAATAATTACTAAGCCCTTGCTCATGCTAATAGACTGCGACTAGGAACAAGCTTAGGCGTTGATTACATTTTTACCATCCATCCTCCTCTATCACCCACACCTGCAGTGTAAGTTACAGTAATCTCAAGCCCTTTCATAGCCCTTGCTGAGGCCTGCAAGCTGCTGCCTGATGATCCCATGAGTATACAGATTTTAAATTGCCTGAATGAGGGGGGGACCGGAGGAAATGGCTGCCTGTGGGTATATGTGGCCGAAGTGAACCCCACTGACAACAGACAACCCTGAACTAACATTACCCTCCCCAAATACCGCAGTGACCTTGAGGCGAGAGTTTTTACGAGACTGAATGAAAGAAAAAGTGGGAGGTAGAAAGTTGAAAGCTGCTAAGTCAGGGGTGCCCAATCCCAGTCCTCGAGAGCTACCGTCTTGCAGCTTTTAGACGCATCCTTCTTCTGACACACCTGAATCAACTGAATGCCTTGTTATCAGGCCTTTGCCAAACTTGATGGCATGCTGAAGAGGTAATCACACCATTTGATTCAGCTGTGTTGGAGTAGGGATGCATCTAAAAGCTGCAGGATAGTAGATCTCGAGGACTGGGATTGGGCACCCCTGCGCTAAGTAAACAAACTCTTGGTTCTCAAGATCTCCATTACTGTTTTATGACTACATTTAAGTTGTAGAGAAGAAAGTGAAAGTAGTTCCTGTGTGTGTGTCCTCTATACATGCTAATGATTAGAATCTTGATTTTTAATCTTAAGGCTCTCTAAGGCTACGTCCACACAAATTTGAAAACTGCGTTTTCGTCTGAAAACGCTCCACATCCACACTATCGCTTTTAGTCGTTTTCACAGAGTTGTGCGTCCACATTGAAACGGCCGAAAACGCTTACAATCCAGTACTGTGCATGCGTGAAAGTCAAGACGATTTGACCTGCCTCATTTCTGTCAGCCGTTTATTTACTTTCCGGCTCGTTGAAACGTCGCGGCAAAAGAACTTGAAGAAAAGATATCTGGAGCATGTACAGATTGATATTAATCTTTAATAGGGCTGTCAAAATTGAGAGCAAACAAAACAACTGCTGTTTAATGCCCTATCTTGGTTTAATTGGTCACATTACTGCATCACATGACTAAAATGTGTCATTGTTTTCAAAAAGTCTGCGGGTTCGCAGTCCACACTGCGAAAAATGTATCAGTTTTCAAGAGCGTTTTCAAAACGCTGCGTTTTTCTTGTCCGAAAACGCCGTCTCAGTGTGAACAGAAGGACACTGGGCCGTCTCTTTTGATCTTTACAGACAAAGCAAGCAGGTCTGATTTTATTAATGCTACCAAGCAGTGGGAACGAACCATAACATCACTGGATGTCTTTACCAAGTCATTAAAATTAAAGATTGCAAAGCATTTCTTGCACAGTTAAGAATACTTAGTTAGCAGGTAAGAAAGAAATGCACTACATAAAGCAAAGTGAGTGGTGCATGCAGATAAAACTATAGGAAACTTACAACTTTCAAGGCCAACTCAACACTCAGAAGTAGCACTGAGTATGAAGAAAGACTTCAAATGTCTAATGGCAATGAGGATGTATCGTGCCTTCTAAGTTTCATCAACTATGTAGTTGGCAGGTGTGAGTAATTTTCCACATGCATGTGTAGATCAATGCCGGATTATACTGACATTTAAAAAACAACAGGAAAGAACAAGAGCGAGACACGGATGTACAGTGAGAACACTTCTTTTATTCTTTTGCTTCAGTGAACGAGAAAAAAGGTTCATCCCTTTTATCTAAGTTTTCCTTTCATCTAATTTCTGTCTGTGCATGTATATGCCTTGAGAAGACTTCATCTTTCGTTCTTCTTTTTTTCCTCTTTAGGTCATAACTTTCCTGCAGTGGTAAAGGCTGAAGTATTTCGTGTGGGAGTCTCTTGACAGGAGATTCTGTCTTTTCTTTTTCTGTGTAAACGTAGCAGCTTCAGCGCTAGACATCAACTGCTGCTAAAAGTGCAATCATGACAACGAACTATAAAATAGTGTATAGTTGTACTTTATCAGACTTTTTCTTTTTAAACCTAGCTCTTTGTTTAAAATACGGACTATTTAAGGTTATTATTTTGAATTAATTGCTTTAGACATTTCGAACAAAAAAAGGAAATATGTGCCTTTAATTTTAATAGAAAGTCATTGTATAAGCATTGTTTTCCCAAGAGGCTAGATGAATTGGTTAGCAATATTTGAGCCTCTACAGTCATGCAATAGCTATAGCATTTTCATTACCATCAAATGAAGCAAACATGGAGAGCTCATTTCAACTTTTATGACAGCCCTCAATTATAATGAGTATGTTTTCCCCTGAGCTAATGAGAGACAGTGCAATCAGTTCATAACATGGGCATTTATTTTCCTCTCAATAATTACTATACAGTAATTTGGTACATAAAGATATTTTGTCCCCTCTTTTCAGTCTTTAAGTTCGTTGCTGGGTCATTGGGCACAGCTGATTGCATACTCCACTGAAAAACAAATGCTGTAGGTTAGACATTGTTCAGCATTTCAGTGACTGGCTTCCACAATAAAAGTCACAGGAAAAAAAAGGCTGTAGCCACTTTTTTTTAAACTTCAGAAGACTTTTGTTTTTTTGGCTAATCCCAGCAAATATACCTTTACCTTGCCATAGTACTAATAAGTACTATAATAAAACAGTTCGGTGTGATTTTTGCCCTGAATCCAATCCTGACTCCAATCCTGTCCAATCATTTAATAAAATCATGATTTATAGTTTATACCAACAAAATGTTCATCATTTCACATTTCATCTTTCTCCCTAAAATATCCACTTTTGGAAATTAATGTTTGATGATGTTTTAAGAACTCAAAATAAATGGCAACAATTAAGAACTGGCAACAACCTTCCTGTCTTGTCGGGTCAAATCTGACTGATTCAGAACTTAAAATACTCATAAATATTGTGTTTTACATCTGATTGCATCAAGGCCTTATGACATCCTTCACACTATGCACTTGAACATATAAAAGTGATGATCATGGGACAAAAGGCTGCAAGTTGCCCAGCCATGCTGCACTTCACAGATATGCTATTTGGAGGTGTTACTATACACAGTCGAGAGTTTGGCACCTTCAGTTCTCTCAGCTCACTGTGGGACAGTCCTTGCATGTCATATTTAATCAAAAATTCCCAAATCCTGTTTAATTGATTTGTTTTATTGAAAAACAGAATCGCTAACAAAGACGTGAGTAGTGTATTGGATTACCTACAAGTCCGTTACAATAGAGGAACTTGTAGGTATATTTAAGTTTTTAATCTGAAGCACCAAGAGTAGAAATGGTTTGGATTGTACATTTGTACAAAAACAGTACAAAGAGCTGAACACTAGGAAATGTTTAGCAACAGAGCATACTGCCTATCATTTGGGTAAGGTTTTGCTTGTTAAGATGCCTTGTATTTATGAATTTAGTAACCATGCCTACTGGAACATTAGGAAATTGAGTTTCTTCAAATCATTTTAATCATATTCTGGGAAATTTCTGGGTAATGACATATTGTTTTGACTGTAATATTCTATGTTTTAGAAGGCGATGAAATACATCAAACAGAACAAGAGGTCGATGCATTTGACAAAGCTGTTTGCCCCAAGGTACACTGGCAGTGGAAGTGGACCGATACGGACTCATTAGAGGTTTACAACTGGTGTTCTCTTCTCTGCTAGCAGGTTGAAATAGTGGCACAGTAGGCCATTAAGCACAAAACAGAACTAATGAAGGAGGAAATTAACAAAACACAAACAAATAACACATGTACTGTATTTCCAAATTCCCTCCATGGGTCTGTTGATATGGGTTTCCCGTTTGCACACTGCCTCCTTGGTTCATTATGTAAGGATATCTGGGTCACACTCATCTGCTACCATTGGGGAGAAGCTTTCAAAACCAAACAGGGGAAAAAAGAAACTTGTTTTATGTAGTTAACCAATAACAATGAGGTGACCTGGATGGACTGAGAGTTATTCAGACCTTTTGGACACTAAACTATTTATGGAAATGACCAAAGAGTAAATTTATTACTGGACAGGGCAGAAACATGTAGCCTGTTTCAACTCTGTCTCCTTAGAGAATAGCAGCTAAAATGGTGACTTTTAGTTTTCTTAAATTTCTTAACTGTGCTCCTCGTGGATCCATGGAGTATAAAAGACTATCAGAGATGAACGGCTTTGTGACATGACATGAAAACGGTGGGCAGCTGGTCTTTCAGTCGGCAGATTGTCAGCTGGAATGACATGTTTCAAAGCCTGTGATCCACAGCTATTTAAATACCCATTGGCTTTTTGGCCCTCTGGATGCTGGGCCAAGGCGCCATATCCTTCCCCTCATGCCCAAGATTGTCACTAACCACAGGCAAACAGAATGAGCTGCCTCTGAGCTCCCATGTGTTGATTTATTTTATGTCACGTCTTGCAGCTCTCAAATACATTTCTGCTCTACTCAAGTCATGTGATTTTTTTTTTCCTCCCCTTCACAGAATACATTATAATATATTTAAGGAGTGAATGAGAGGCAAAGAGCTACGTGGTTAAGATCTGTTTACGAAATTGGCCTTTGTAGGCAGTCATACTGGAAGTTATTAGTCATATCCCACTGCGTAAAGTCAGGTTGGGTCATAGTTGGACGTCCAAATTGTGGACCTACTTTGTCCATTGGCCATGGACCGACAGACCCAATATATACATGACCTTTGTGTCTATTCGATATTCAATGTTTAGTGGGATAAGACTGACTATTTAAATAAAGTAACCATAAAAACTCAATAGTTTGCTTTCACACTATATATACAATATAAAAAAGGCAAATGGGTTTGAGGAAGACAAGTAAGTAAGTAAACCAGCAAGTGAAAGTTAGAAAAGAGCTCCAAACAGTATAAGAGCCACCTAAACTTTCAGTGTGGGAGTGACTGATTTAATAAATGTATATGTGAAGGAATTATGTTAAGAATGTGTTTCTTGTATAAAAGAGACTTGAGTCATGTTGAGCTACTGACAAGAAACACACAAAAAAGCATGGGAGTATTAACTGGGAGAACCTATTCATATATGAATATGAAGCACATTTAGGCCAGTTGGTCACATGTACAGTACTGCATAGTACAGTACTCTGTGTCTCAGTGTACCCTGGAGTACTCCCACGTGTAGCAATGACGAATTTGAGAGCATAAGAGAAACACAGTTCATCACTGTGCTTTCTTTAATTACCAAAGCCCCAGTGCACAATGATTTATGGTGGTTAAGCTCAGTCTCTTTAAAAAACACCAGCAAAAAGAAAGTAATTAAATTCAGCCATATCAAGACTGCTGCGATTTAAAAGGTGTAAATAATTTTTATATTCTGACATTAGATGAGTACATGTTCCAAATGTTCAAATTTTCTTGATTTGTTAAGCTATGTCTTAAGTACATAAATATTTACATTGTCTGGCCATCAACGGATGAGAAAACTGATAATAAAATAATAAATAGATAATATCTGTATACAGGATGTGTAGCTTCTAGCAGCAACTGACTAACTAGACTTTACACAGAGACCTGAAAAATAAGGAATCAGCTTGTGTCTCAACTAGAGATGGCACGATACCACTTTTTTATGTCCGATACCGATATCATAAATTTGGATATCTGCCGATACCGATATGAATCCGATATAGTGTTTTTTAATCAACAAAACTGTTTTTTAAAAATATCTTGCTGCATTTTGTATAAGTTCATACTCAAGTTTAAAACAACAACTACACTAAAGATATTCTGTTATACCTGTATGCAAAAAAAAAAAAATTTCATAGTTCAGCAATACTGATCAATCTAATAAACTTAAACCTACACCATCCTCCCTATTCTGGTATTTTAAAGAGCACTTAGCGTAAATATTAAGCAACCTAACTAATAGGGTTCCAACTCCCAGCAACAACAAAAATAAATAAATAAAAAATGGGGAACCACCCCTCATGCTCCACCTCATGATGCTTAATCGACGTAATCAACCTTAATTTGATGCAGTGTGGAAAAAAAATGCACAGAAATCAATTATTTTTCAAGAAATATTAAGTAGATTCAACATCTTTCTTCAAAAAAATTGCAGACTGCACAGATGGTACCTTCCCAAAGGAAAAAGTACTATAGCTTACTAGGGTATATATATTAGACTTAATAGTCACTATATACAGTAATTGACTTCTATTCATTTTACATCAAATTAAAACTTTGGGTGTCAGATAATTATTTATTAAAAGCTAGACATTTTAAATGAGAATAAGAAAGAAAAGTATGTCTTTGTGCCCCCTTTTCCCTGTTCATGCCCTATCGGCCCCCCTGGCTAAACTTTGCTAGATGCGCCCCTGCACAGTTACCAGCCGTCAGCTACGTAGAAAAAGATCCTGGTGTAGAAAGTAATATTAAATAAATTCTAACAACAGCTTATTAAGCTTAAACGTGCTGCTGTTGTTCAGCCGCTGGTTTCCTCTTTCTGGTGCAAAGTGGGCCAAAAACAAACAACAGAGACGGACTCGCCACAGAAAAGCCGATCAGCTGATCATTAAGCAGTTTCATGATTGAAGTAGCAGCAAGAAGAGGCAGTCGCTTGTTAAGCTTAACGCAGGAATGCTTTACAAACATTCAGAGATGGACTTACACACTTGCTTTACTTCTCTCGGGGATAACTTTGTCGGAGATGAAATGCCGGGTTGCTAGCGAAGCTCCAAATGCTATCCAGACGACCGACAGGTCCCGCATGCCACAGCCGCTCTATCACGTGCTAACATTCTGAGGTGAGTTACGGCGCGTTGCAAGTTTTGTGAGGTGCTTTCGTGATATTTAATGGATCGGATTACATTTTTTATTTTTCTCCGATATCCGATCCAGTAATTTAGGTCAGTATCGGACCGATACCGATACGTAATATCGGATCGGTCCATCTCTAGTCTCAACATTTGTTTGCCAGTGCCACTAAAACTTACCAATTCCCTTGTTACAACTTGTTTGTTTAATCCATACACAAAATTCAATGCAAAATGTCAAAAATGAATTTTATTGAGATTCATGTACCGTGATACTTAAGTAATAAATAACTCACATAATTAATTAGAATATGAGTATGAGTTTTAAGATAATATAGCCCTGTGTCAGACTGGCGACCTGTCCAGGGTGCACCCTGCCTCTCACTTGGTGGTAGCTGGGATAGGCTCCAGTCCCCCCATGACCCTGATAAGGATAGGCGGAAGAGAAAGGATAGGTGGATGGTATGTTACTAAAGCAGAATTAACCAAGGATGTATCCTTGAACTCAGGTTCACAGTTTTTTTAAAACGTGTAATGCTGATGAAGCAATTAATCCACGGAGATTCAATTAATTTAGATTGCTAGTTTAACTGAAAACGATTATAAAAATAATCATTGCACATTAATCAGCTACATTGATTTAATACTATAACTAAATTTGTTATAATTTAATTACAAATAATAAGTGCACAGTGTGATTTATTTCTGATTTATTAATGTGATATACATTAGTTGCCTTAAGTTCATGTTAATTTCAGGTATATTGTACTTTAAATGTGTGAGCAAAGAATTTTACTTGAAAGCTTGTAAAAAATCACCTTGCCTTTGTTTTCTTAGAAGAGATAATGATATAATCGTTAGTTTTAAAGTGTTGTAAAAGTCACAGTTATGTGGTGTCTCTTTAAGACAACCTAAGTTAATGTATGTGCCACTGTTCTCTGAGTGTGAGAGAAACGTGCTTGCACATGGACAGATGGACTGCGATGGACCTCATATCTTTACCTCCCTAACTCAAAGTAATGTTACAGGTTGTATGAACACTGCTCGCTTCATGTATGATAAGACAGCAGCCGTTCAATCGAGCCTTGTAAGGTTGGTGAAGAGCGTGTTTATTAAAGGACAAGCACTGTGGAATTCCCAGTACAAGTGTGGTCGTGAGTTTTTGACTGTACTGTGTTTCTGCCGCCTCCTCTCAACCACTGAATGCAACCCAGGTTACAGTGTTATGGTGGATATTTTGTTGACTCCATTTACATATAGGGGATTTTCACATACTGAAGAGTTATGTTTCACCCAGCCTAGACTTCGTCCCCCTCCTTTGCCCCCTCATGTAGGGCTGTGCGATATGAACAAAATCTCATATCCCGATATAAGAATTCTATCATCCCGATAACGATATACTGTAAATCACAAAAATGTCACATTTTCTGGAAATTATGTGAATCTCGGGCAGCTCTTTTTTTTTACTTCTCATCCATAAATAACCTGCTCTTTCACGTGATTACGTTTATTTTGAAAAGTCTCAACAGGATCTTGAGCTTTATTGTGAAAGGTTTATGTGGAACATAAACAAGCGGACACGCGATGGTGTTACCGTCGTTGTTGCTAACAACAAAGCATAAAACAGGGGTAGTGTGGTTATATAAAATATAAGAGAAAGAGAGAAAGAAGAAATTAATATAGTGACCATCAAAAGAATGAAAAAAAATATTGCTGTCAACAGTTTATTTTGCGACACCACGAAACAAACAATAGCATAAAATGAAACGATAGACATTTTTATATCGTCATCCGATATATATCGTTATATATCGAACAGCCCTACCCTCATGTAAAAATTTTCTAGATCTGCCATTGCATTGCTCTAAGGCAGGGCTGCCCAATCCCAGTCCTCGAGAGCTACTATCCTGCAGCTTTTAGATGCATCCCTACTCCAACACAGCTGAATCAAATGGTTTGATTACCTCTTCAGCATGCCATCATGTTTGGCAAAGGCCTGATAACAAGCCATTAATTTGATTCGGGTGTGTGGGAACAAGGATGCATCTAAAAGCTGCAGGACGGTAGCTCTCGAGGACCGGGATTGGGCACCCCTGCTCTAAGGAGTTGCTTTGGTGTCAGTGTACCAAGGCATGATGGGCAGCTACGGCAAACTCTTTGGTATCTGGAGCTTTCTCATCACGTAGAATAATCAACTGACAGGGAACAATTAAAGAATAATGAAGCAAGAAAATCCAAGCAATTACAAGACCAAACAATGGATTAACTGCCATTGTCTTTAGGGGTGGGAGACAGAAGTGCATATCAATAATTATCTAACCAAAAGCTTTAACGAGACACACATTAGCTGCATTTTAAGGCATGAAACGCTTTGTGCCTTATTTGTATTTGTTTTTTGACTAATATATTATATCTGTGTAGGATGTATACTTGGATCTTTTGCGCACAACTCTTACATAAAGGCATTTTTCTCACATTTTATCATGTGAATACACTTCTACCTCTCATGCCATTGTTATCTGAAGTTATTAGAAAGAAAAATGTCGGTGCATTTTGTTTCCCTTATAATTAATCAACAGCTATCTTGATACACTTTAATTAGATACCTAAAATTGCATTAAAATAATGCTGCCAATTTGATCTAATTTCATATCCTGCACAGACAGACATTTATAGATTATCTTACACTCACTACTCACAGTGTTCTCTGCAGCTCTAATCAAATTATCTTGGCATTTGCTCAAAAATAAATGTTCATTCCTTCACTTAATTAGGTTGAACCAAATGGCACGATAACACAGGATATTTTTTTCTGCTGTGTATCTAATCTTTGGTTAATGATATTAATGTTGTGTCAGATTTAGGAAATTATTCCTGCCTCCTCAAACAGATTTAAGGTGCTTTAGAAAGAGGAAAGATATTTTAGTATGCTAGATAAATCAAAGCAGTGGAGTTCACAGTTGGAAGGACTTAATACTTAAAGAAATAAGAGTACGAACTTGTAATATGTGGCAATGAAAGTGGAAAAAAAAGTTTCTGAGTTCAACAAAGTAAGAAAATCTTATTGCCCAAGATCACTGGAAATCTTGCTGACACCACTTAAAACTTAATTGGCAGTACTCTGCCTTGTGAACCACGTTTCACTGGAGATGGGAAGTCAGATGTGTAATTTTGTTGCATATCAATTTTGGTTCCTGCTGAGAAGCCTCTCTGATAAGTGCACGTGTTAACAGTTGTACATAAAGGAAAGCACTGTAAAAACACCCACTATCACAAACTTATTAGAGTCTGCGCTGCTTCAGTTAAGTCGTGTAGCATGTAGAACAATCAGGGTTAGCACTATCTTATAATAGGTTTACTGATGCATAAATACACGGGACTTGTGTAAAAACAAGGCCTTACTCTTTAACATTTTCAGATCAATAAATGGCATTTTCTCTGTGATTCAGGTGACAATCTCCCATTTCTGAATACTTGCATGAGAACTACCACAAGTGGCTTATTAGACTACATTTTATTTGGAATGAATCCATGATAGACTGGTGGACAGTACAAGTAGAGACAGCTATCATTGCTAAAAAGATTATGATTAAGAGGGACAAGCTTTATGAACAGAAGAAAGAAAAAAACAAAACATTGTTGAAACATAGCATGTCCAGAATTTTAAGCAATATTCTGCCAGTTCAGGGTTAAATAGTGCTGTATCCTCCACACCAACATTCAATAAATATGAACAAAAGTGAACACGGTGGAACATGTAAAGCTGAGAGAGCTGGAAACAGGACTGAGGAAACTGTGCTGACTGATGTACAAACTCCTCTTAGAAGACTGGTGGATTCTTATTAGCCTATACTAGGGTACGGTCTTTATCTCATCTTAGCTGCGGACACCATGAGGAATGGAGAATTTTATAGCCCTTTTCGACTAGTGTCTACTTGGGTCGACTTGGCATGGCTCGACTAGATTTTTAGCAGTCGAGCAGTGCTGTAGGTGGTAGCAGCTGGTACCAGGTACTTTTTTAGTGCCTACTTGGCCAGAGTTCCAAGCAATCTGAGGTATCGAAAATGCAACAACAGACTGAATGCCAGCCATTGGCTAGTCTGTGACAACACTTAATGAGTTTCCAGACCAAGGACCAAGGCAACAATCTGAAACAGCCTAAATGACTCTGATGTGTGATACAATGTGGCCTTATGAAAACATCTGTAAAAACACAACAGGCTACAATTCATGTGTTTTTTATGTAGCTCCCATCAAAAATCTTAGTTTCAATAAAGTTTTTAGTGCCTTATCTTCCACACAAGCACTCCATTTTAGTTCATTGCAGTGCAGACTGGTGTAAACAGCACATTCATACAGACAACTCTAATAACAGCATATTGCCTTTATTCTTTTTTTCAGCTTCATCTTTTTGAAATCACTGTTGAAACGTTCAAGGACACTTGACAAACTAAAAGCTGAAGAATCAAATACAATGACAAACTGCAACACAGTTTGCTGTTCTGCAGCAGAAATACAACTCTCTGATTCTATAGTGTCCTTGAAGGCATCAACAAGGACAGTTTGCTTTTAGGGGGATCAAGCACTGAACCTATAAGCACCTGCTGTAATTTTTTAGCTCCAAACAAAAGTTACAAAGGGAGGATAAACTTGTTTGGTTCATGTGTGTTACGCGTAAGATACAGAGAGTAGAAGAGAGTACAAGATTGTCACAAGAATGTTTTTCAGTTTAAATTCCCTGGGCAGAGCAGGAAACATTGTCCAGAAGCAGGACATAAAGTGTAATAGTCACACTATCTTTAACCAATGCTTTCAAGGCGTCCTTGAGTAAGGCATTTATCCATCCACCTGTTCCACTGGAGCTATTTAGTGGATTCAACTGAGATTGCACCAAACAGTTCCCAAGGGAGAGTGTAATGCTAAATAAAGGTTAAAAAGAAAAATTGACCATGTCCAGAGGTGCGAGGCATTACACATGCAGACATACAGACATTACATTAACTGTGCATTCACCCCTTTTCAGCATCATCTTCTGCTATACCAGTTTGCTTGATAAACATTATTTTGGATGTCTCCCAATAATAAAATAGATACACAATCTTTTTTTCCCCACTTCACCACAGTTTAATTATCACAAGAAAAAGTAAAGATCGCCTCCAATGACTTCAGTGCAAGACAATAAAAACCAGAATAAATTGACTTTTAATAAATGTGTAGTCAAAATGCAAATGTACGACAGTGTTTACAGTTTTTGGGATGTGTGCGAGACGAGAGAAAATAAATTAGCTTTTGTTTGTTTGCTTTTGATAGAGTGGCACTTTACTAGATGAGAGACTGTTGGAAATCAGACCAATAAAAACACACACATTCCTTTCACAGCATCTTTCTATTTATCTGTCTCCCACCCACTTGTAATTTCCCCTGCTAAAGCGTGTGTGATTTCTTTCTCCTTCGAGTGCTGCAGTGCTTGTCCGTGATTGGGCATTTGCCTGCAACTGCTGAGCTGCCACTTCATGATTTAATCAGGAGGAGAGACACTCTGAATATGTCTTTTTTCTGTTCAGTCCTCACTTACTTCCTGCATCTCAAACAACACCTCCCTGCCTCCAGCCCTATTTCTTCATCCTGTTGCTCTTTGTCGACATTCCACGTGTGCTTTAGTGCTGGGAGGCTGATGACAGAACCGTTCTCTGCGGCTCCTTGTAAATAATGCAAGTTACTCACTCACACACAAATCACTCTACACAGAGTCACACATTCAAATTTATATGTGTGTTCAGCTTGCATGCAAATAAACCAACACACAAATGGAGTCTCATGCACACTAACTCTAACCCTTAAGGGAATCTCACAGATGTCTGGGCACCTGGTGATCCATTCTAAATGCTTCAAGTTTGCATGCACAAGATTTAATTTGCAGCCCAGGTAAACAGTTTCAATGCCACTTTGTTAGGGAAACTGACATCAATCTTGGGTTAATTGTTTGCTCTTTCCTCAAGAAGTCCAGCTACATGTTTAGAGGCTTATTGTGTCTTGAGCTTAAGAACCATAGTTGAAGTACAAACCACTAAAATACAATACTCAGACTTCATTAATAAAAAACAAACAAACAAAAAACTCTAGAGAGACATCTGCAAAGTGTTTGTTGAGCTTAGCTTAGCTAATTTAGCTAATAAAAGCCCACTACGAAAAATAAAACTTTGTGGTATTAACAAATTTATTTGCGGTATCATTATAGTAATGTTGTGTATTCACTGCCAATATCCACATATAAATTCATATATATAAAAAAAGTGATCCAATTATTCTTTTAGCTTAGCACAGCCTGCTAATTTCTCATATATCCTAATCTGAAAATGTCTGAGGGAAGCTGCACTTATTGAACTTGCCTGGTTTTTCAAAGCTGTCTTTCAAAGTCTTTGTCATGTTATTAAACAACAGAGTGGTGTTCTGAAAGTGATTTCACTTTGTTTCTTTCTGAATGATTGATGACTCTATTCAGGCATTGCTTGTACTTCTGGTTCTGAGAACATATCTATACCTAATTAAATACCCAAATATTTTAAAGTAAATTATGCTGAGTGATAAAAAGGTCAACCAACACAACTTCAAAAATCAAGTCAACTTCAGGAAAAACTGGCACGTGCCCTCATCCTAAGAAAAAATATCTTCCTTGAACCTCCATTGACCACTGTTTCTATTTCTTCAGTTAATGTTTCTTTATTTAAGAACCCTTTCCCCTCACCTAGCCAATGAAAGGAGTTAAGAAAATAATGAGAAGGAAAGTCACTCACAGGAAATTAATAAATGTGTGTTTGTGTGTTTATGTGCAGATGCTTCTTCTGAAATAGAATTTGCAAAAGTTTTTTTGCTTATATTGGAGGATGGAGTGTGACTCTGCAGTTTTGCCTGAGTTTCAAGTTCATTTCACAACTGGGGACTGGGTGGTGTGACAGCAGGCCTTTGTACTGATGCTAGCATTGCCAGAACTAAAATTAGATGGTGCCAACACAACAACCATAAATCATTAACAACTAAAATAAAATGATTTGCTTTTCAGATTGACCTAAAGAGCACACTTTCTTGGACAATTCAAATTTCATTCATTTTGGTAACTTTAAGGAAAGTAAAAGCATGCCATTTGAAGTTGGTGACACCAAATGACTGTAGCGATTGTATCAGTCTAAACAAAGTACAGGGAAATAGCTTTTTTCTTGGGTCAGTCTTTGGACTGAAAATTGGATGTGTCAGATAAAACAATCTAGACTAGTAAATATGTTTTTTCAACAAAAGTCTCTATAGCCTACTGCTTGTGACTTCTCAGTTTAATCCATGCATGTGTAGAGAGAAATGCACTTTATAACTAAGCCGCATGTTCTTCAACAGTGCTAGTATCTAAAATTTAAATGTCCCTGTATGATTGATGAGCGGTATTTATGAATGCAAGGCTTCCCTCTGAAATTACCATATAATTGCAATGAATATATGCAGATTGATCTGTCTAGGAATCACAGATCTAAGATGGTGCTTTCAAGCTTATTTTCCTTTCACATTTCAAATTCAAGACTGTCAGCTATTAAAGAAAAAAAAATGGGAACCTGTTAGCCAAGGAAAAACTTTCAGGTAGCAATAATTCTACGAATAAAGGAGACAGACACCTTTTTGACAGTTAACACTATTGTGCAATTGGCATCTGCAGAACACAGTAACTGTCTGTTCATAAGTGATTCTGGAAAAGTAACCTCTATTAAACCAATAGACTATGAACCATATTGAGTGAAAGATTAAAAAGTACCACTTTACATATTATATTATTACAGTTTTGTTTTACACAAATTCCCTGTGTCAGGAAGGACATTGAGCATAAAACTCTGATAAATCAAACATGCAACCCCACCCGCAGTGGTGACCCCTTGTGACAAAGAAGCAGCTGAAAGTAGGTTTTTCATTTCATTATTTTCGTTTAATTACACATTACTTTGTGAGTTCTGTGTCAGTCTTCTTTTAGATTGGAGTTTGCTATGTCTCTCTGCTATTCGCATTTATCTACAGACTTTATACCGAGTAAAGCATTCAGTACAAAAAGCTTTTTATTTAGTTCACTGAAAGTGCAGACAACCTTTAACTGAAAAACTTAACCTGACTTAATTTATCTGACCACATAATGATCAACTAATAAAAGAGAAAAAAAAATGGTAATGTAAAAGAATGACTCGAGTTCAAAGGGACCAAAAGATACAATGTAGCTCAAGGATGTGATTGAGAGGTGAGCTGCTTTTTGAGTGTGCAGTGGAGAAGGTGAATATGAGTCTACACTTTTAATGGAGTTTAACCCTTTAAGACCTACCATAGAACCAAGTCCGCCAGAGCTTATATTATATTTTTACATGCTGTGGAGCCATTTTTGGGAGCATTTCAAGTTGCTATACATCAATACAACCATTATAGCCCAGATTTTAATAATATGTATTCATTAAGTGCATAGTAATTACATAAATTGCAAAAAAGTGCAATAAACTACAAAAAAATTGAAAATCGCTTTTGCTTTTTTAACATATATTTCTACTTGGAGAAATTTAAGAGGCTTATCCCTCAAAACTGTAAATACAAAAAAGTTGCACAAAATAGTTTCCCACCACAGGAAATTTATTTTGAGTGTCTTCATAGTTTTATTTTTGAAATACACCAATTTCTATACACTGCAGGAAAAACGAAAATAAATATTATACTGCAAATTTGCAAAAAAGCAGCATATGCATCAAAATAAACTATTTCCAGCAGTGCAATATGAGTCCTAAGCATCCCAGAAACGACACAGAAAGTCATAAAGTCAAAGATAACTTTTAAATAGACCAGTATAGGCCCTGAGACCCTGATGGTAAAAAAGACTACATTTCCGCGAAAATGATGTCACTTCCGGTTTCGGGCAGGTAATGGCGGAAATGCAAAAGTTCGCGCTGACGTCTATTCCAACGTAGGAAGTGTTATGAACAGCTGATCGGATCGGCAAAGCGTGTTTCTGGAATATTATGTTTTTGTTGCTGCAAGTGCTTTTTATGCAGTTTTTGCAAAGCTTTATGTGGAAGGAAACCGTGACCTAGGACAAGCTGATGGCATAAGATGTAAGTACAACTCCTCCGGTTTCATATGCAAAAAAAAATTTTGCGCTAGCTTATGTGGTTGCAGTGCTACCGGGATTTAAAAATAGTTACGCAAAACAGAGCATGTCCGCTCCGATCGGCTCTAAAGGGTTAAAGATCTTTTCAGACGTGAGTGATGTGACAGCCAGGACTTTTTGGTTTTGAGGTTTTGCGTTCAGGACTTTCTACTTTTGAATTTCAGATAAACTTTGGATTCAGTTTCTGGTTAATTCTTCAACAAGTTCTAACAAGTCTTGTTTATTCTTTGATGCTTTGAAAAGGTTCTTTAAGTTAATTTATTATCCTTGTTATTTATGCCTTCAATTCTCAGCTTTAGTTAATGATGACTTTTGCTTCCTTCTTCTGTGTCATCTCTGCCTGTCTTTTTAGTATTTCCTCATTTTTGTCTCCACATCTCTCATCTTCGTCTACCTTCTTCTCTGTCCACTTTCTTTCTTTTAATAGGTTTAGATTCCTTTTATATCATGGTGCAGCTTTTCTTCCTGCCCTTGCTCTCACTAATTTCCCGATTGTCTTTAGCTGTATTTTGGTTCTCATCTGTTTCCTTTTCCTCTTTATTTTGCATGTCAGGTTTACATAGCTGTGTGTTCCCTAGCTCTGGCTTCCCTGTACTTTCTGAATTACATGTTTCCAAGTTCTTTGTAAGTGTTTCCTAGATTGTTTCATTCCCTGGCTTTGTTCTCTGTTTATTCCTGGATCTTGGAACATTGTTTTCTTTGAACTTATCACTAAAAAAATGCTTGTCTTTTGTTCAACTTTTTTCTCCCGAGTCCTGGAATTGGTTCAACACAATAACCATAACCATCAACAAGCAGCATTATTTGCTTTTCAGACTGACTTAAGAGCATATTTAATTGGGTGATTTTCTTTATTTTGGTAAGTTTAGAGAGGTAAAGTCATTGCCATTTGAAATTGGGTTGACACCCAATGATAGTAGTGAATCACTGTGAGCTGCAGGCTTTTTTCTTGTTTCAATCTAAACCAAATACAGGCAATAAATCTCGAGCACAACTAGCTGACAAGGCTTGCAAAACACCAAAAACTGAGGACAATATTAACATGTAGAGAATTCTAGAGTTTAACCATTACAGCAGAAACATTTTTGCTTATGACTAACTTCTTACAGTCAGGACAAATACATGTAGTTTAAGGAGGACAACTGGATTATTCAGAGCTGACATTCCTTAAAATTATTATTTGATGTATAAAAGTATGTTATCTTTCAAAACATCACTCACGAGAAGAAATATGACTCTAAAAGCAAACTTATTACTGTACCCTGTAACTACATAATGAGTTTTCCTCAGGCACTAATTATAAGTCTTTTAAATATCACATTGGCTATAATGTGGAAATCAAAACTGCAGAAAGTGAGACTGGAAGGAAGAGACATGTCTCTCATACAAAAGAAAGTCATTTGCATTAATAAGAAATAATATGATTCAATCCCAGACATAACAATACCAACAAAATGGGGCACTGGGATTTCAGTATCTAGTGAACACACAAACACACACCAACTCACGACCCACCTGAAACACAAAGAAACAGAGGTTTAGCACATCAAAGCCATGTCTCAGTGTTTTCATCATGTGGAGAGCCAGCTGCTATCCTATAACACAACCACTGTTGTGCTGTTCATTGAAAGCACAGACTTTAGATAGGGGAATAATGGGGGGAATATTAAGATACAGCAACCTTCAAAAAGTATCCACCTGAACAAGGTGTTTTTGATGCAATGTCCAGAGAGAATTGAGAGGTTGAGCGCCCTCCTCTGAAGAAAAAAAAAAAGAGGAAAAAACCCTCTAACATCTTTGTTTCAATGGTCTCAGTGTCTGAATAAGAATACCCTTAAAATTCAAATAATAATAGGCCTTAAAAACTGTGAAAAAAATTAACATGTTTGGCAGATTTTCAGCATTAATTTATAAGAAACTAAATAATTTAGTTGTCCTGAATGTCAGAACTATGACCTGAAGAAATAACATTATGTGGAGAATTGGTTATTCTGTGAGCCCCAGTTTCAAATATTTAAAATTCAAATTGTGAATGTGGAGAATTAGCATGAAAAACAGGATAGCCAACTGGGTGTTTGTTTCTAAAGCCTAAGATTAAAATAAAAAATGTTGAGATTTTTATTATACCTCATTATGTCTTTGTTACAATTTATTAATTAAGCTGCATTCTTATTCCATAATGACTTCGCTATATAAACCTTCGTTATTACTTGCAGGATCCACATTGCGATTTGTAATTTAATGTCACTCATGTTTACCTGACAGCTTACTGTTTGGTTTCTTGTCATAAATATAGAGGAAGGAAACTTTTATAATTTAAATTACAACGATTGCATTGGTGCTAATCAACATACTAAAATAATTGAATTCAGTTTTACCTATAAAGCACAAAATTACACCGACAGTTGCTTCAAGGTACTTTGTTACACTGTAAGTATGAGTTTATATATGATGCATCTTGAGGGTAAGTATTGGCTAAACAACACAGCAATGCAACCAATACAGCAGCCCTCTAGGACACACACACGCACACACACACACACACACACGCACCCACACACACACACACTTCTCACACACTTATACAAAGCAAAGACTGTCCAGAATACCTCTTTCCAAATATTACCCCAGTGCTCTATCAGCTTGCCAGCAGGCATATCATGATGAACAGTGTTTGCATAGTCAGAGACCATCACCAGATACCTTAGGAAGTATCTGGAGCTCTGAGAGACTGTGTCTAAAATCCTCAGGCGGGAACCTCCACAGCCTCCTCCTCCGACCAAGCGGAAATCTATTCATCAACTGCTATAATGAGGCTGTACATGTAAATTGTTGCATGCACACATACATGCATGCACATGCACACACACACACACACACACACACACAACACATGGGTGTAGGTAGTTAAGGGTACAATTTCATGCAGGACATGGCTAGAGCCACAAACATGGTGTGTTCACGTGGTGACGGTGTAGCAGAGCTGGTTTCTCCCAATGCCTGAATGAAACTAGCTGAAATAAAATGCCACCTGATTGGTTGGTAGAGCTGTCATTAAAACAGAGGCCTGGGTTAAAGGTTAACTTAGGTTAAGATATTAAAACATATATCCAAGAAGATAAGAGACACCCAGAGACTACACATTATTTGGTCTCAACATTATTGTAAGACTACCTCTGTGGTGAGCTTACTATTCTCTCACAGGTTTTGTGTGACAAGAAGCATTTCATTGGTGGCCCTGAGAGTATTTATGAAGTGGGCCATTGCTATGTGGGTTCACAGTGCCCTTTCCGGAGTGAAGAACAGACAGATACAGTAGTAAAGAATGGCTGATGCGTGGTTATTCATGAGCGTTTGAACTTAATTTTAAAAAAATGTACCAAACATTTTAAAGTGATCCAAAGACACTGCATGACAAAGACTTGCAAATGGTTACCTTTTTTTCTTTTCTATATTTAACACTCACTGATCACTCACAAATCCTCCAAAGCAGTTTTTAATGACAGGCTACAAAGTGGCTGACTGACAGATAAAACTCAAATCAATGGACTCCTGGAGAGATAGGAATGCTGATTCCACATACGAAAAAGTGTTGCCCTAATTTGAGAACCACAAAGTCGTGGGAAAACAGAGCGCTGCAAAGTGCACCGTTGTCGACGTAATGTGACCCATTCTTGATTTTTCTTTCACCCATCACCCATTTTTTCTTTTCCATTTTGTATTTGGCGTACCAAAAAATTCTTTATGTTCCAGAGTCTAAATACAGTCTATTTGATCTATACTGCAGAAATGGGGTAGATTTCTCTGACATGTCATAAATGCTCTGCACAGTTACTCTCTTGCTATGTTATCTTTCTTTCCCTTCCTCTTGTGACCTTAGTAAACTGGTATTTTAAAGACGTTATTTCATACAATAATTTGCCATTTCAGAGGGGAAATTAACATTCTTTACATAATGACAAGTTTGACCTTTTGCGGTAATTGAGGCTTTGGGGAGGGTAATGGAGTAAAGAAATGCGAGGAAGTCCCCATTGACATAAGAGCATTTGTGCTTGTTTTTTTTTATGAATTGTAAAAAATATATATATATTGTCATTACAACTTGTTTGTTGTTGTTTTGTGACCATATTTTTGTAAGGTTATTAACTTCACATAAAATGATATTAACATATCTGAGAATTGCAGGATTTCATTTATGCATAGCTCCCTTAAGGCCCTACCACAGCATTTCAATCAGGTAGAGGTCTGGGCTATGACTGGGCCATTTCAACACCTGATTCTTTTCTTTTTCAGCTGAATGCAATAAGGTGGACGTCCACTCCTGGGACGATTTTGGCACTGAATGCTCCAGACTAGCAAATGGGCAAAACTTCTGCTCCTGCTGACGATCATTTAATCAAGTGCATTTGTTTAGCTGTGACAGTGACATAACAGAATGATAATTCTGTTGAAGCAGTAAGAATGTATGTACTGCTTTTTACACGACTGAATACAAATATGTTAAAACTTTTTCACATGACTACAAAATAAGTGTAGTGCCTGCTAGGATTCTGTTATCTACTAGGGGTGGGGGAAAAAATCGATACTGTGTAGTATCGTGATATTTTGTTTGCTAATAATGTATCGATACAGGGACAGCAGAAATCGATATTTTGTTACAAACAATTTTTTCTCTAATTTAATTTAAGACATGTTTAATTTTAATTAAGTTTAAAACTTTTTTATTTAATGTAAAATTATATATTTTTTTAAATTTACTTTCAAATTCTTCAGTTGCTGAATGGGCTGCATAGTTTTCACAAATTGCATAGTTCAGAATAGCTATAATTGTACCAGATGGTTGCATTCAGTTAAGTTGGACTAGACTGTAATACAAACCGTTCAGTTTGTCAACAATAAAACTGACTGAAATGAGAGAAAGACTGAGTGTGAGACTTTGATATTAGATAAAATGAATATTGATAAAGTTTACCTTTATGTGCAGAATTTAAATATCGCAAAATATTTTAAAAAATCGCAATAATATTGTATTGTGCGTTAAGTATTGTGATAATGTCGTATCGCGAGTTGTATGGTGATTCCCACCTCTGTTATCTACTGGCTAGTGTGACTTTAAGCACACATGAATGGACAATAATGTATTCTTTTAGATTAATAACATAAATACAACTTCAGGCAGATGGTTTCGTTTCAAAAGTAAAAGCCAGAATACAATAATTCAGCAACATTTGGCCTATCTTGAACATTATTTCATATTTCACATTCCTGTCAGAGATTATTTATAATTGTATTGATCTACATGGAAGAAACATAGCACTGCACCAGCAAAGGCCGTGAAATTTTCTCTGTTGAAGGGATTAAATTCTCATGTCGATCTTTCCGTACTTCAAGACTCAGACACCCAATACCAGTCTTGTAGCCTGAAGGTGGAAAAGGACAAAACCTTTATTCTTCATGTAGTTTTTGTTTATCTGTTTGTTTCTTTTGTTGTTGTTTTTAAATGGATAGAGTCATGGAAGAGTCATTGCCCCTCATACTGTAAGCAACCATGTAAACACAAAGGTTTTTTGTGACTGCAGTGCACCAGTCTCTGAACATAGCAATGACTCCATTAGAAAAGACAAATAAATATATCTCACAACACAGATATAGGAATACATATTTGTATGTGTTTATAGGATAAATGGGGTTTGCTGTCATTCTTTCAACTCTACACCAGATAGTTTTTTCTCTTATGCACTCCAGAAAGTGTTTCTTTCTTCTCATTTACAGCTGTTCCCAGAGCAAAAAAAAAAAAAAAAAAAACCCATAGTAAAAAAAGAGCATTACCACTTTGTTATATATTCACAAGGAGAGGTCAATTTTATTGCTTCTATTAAAATGTATCTACAAAACCAGATGTAGTAATTACAGAGAGTTATTATTTTGACTCAGCTAGGATATGAGCTTGATAGAGTCTGTGTTTATTTGAAGGATCTATTGTTATAAATTTGTCAGACACTGTGAGCGAGCTTACTCTCTGGCACACATTTCTGTTAAACTGCACTTCGCTTAAAGGTTAAATACAGCATTTTTTTTTTCAAAAAGGCCACATACATTTTGCAATAGTCCTTTCCTTAACACAAAATATTAGAACACTGAAAAACATAAAAACCCACATGTGAGGACTTGTGTCCACATTAATATCCGCCTTTATCCCTTGAGGTGAAAGCCCTGGATCTACCATCCAGCAGATCTATGGTTCACACCAGCAGGGGAGCTGCACCATGAGGTTAGGCTTCTCCAGAAGGAGTCCAATGGCAGGGAAAGGCACTGCTTCAGGAGGCTCTTGGCTTTGTAGATCAAAGGATTGTAGCTAAAGGGGCTCTGCGGGTCCTCTCCAGGGGTGGTGATAGGTTAGGAGTTAGGATTTTGAAGGCGTGTCTTAATCACTTAAAAAAAAAATCAGCGTCTTGAAATCTGAAAAAAGCCATATCCTTTCCCCAAATAAATTGGTTAATAAAACTGTAAAGACCCCAAAATACTGAATTGTGTACAAACAGTATCTTCAGTGAATTCATTGAAATTTCTTGATAGATAACAAGTCTTGATAACAAATGTGAGTTGATCCAGCGCTCCGGTACAATCAGCATATGAGGTAAAATTGTTTTCATGTGATACTGCCAGGTTTTAGAATGACATTAAAAGTCATTTATGCTACAATATTTTCTCATGTTAGCCATGTTTCAGAGTGGTTGTGTGTAGAGGATTAAACATTGTTGACTGAAGTGACTGCAGAACTAAATCTTAACACTGAATGCATTCCAAAAGTAAAGCAAAGTGAGAATCTTATATACAAAACCATCTTTATATTAAAGCTTTTGTCAGTATTTTAAGTTGATTATATGACAAAATAGTGAAAAATCTATGTAAACTAAAAGAAATATTTAAATTTAAATGCAGTAAAGTGCAAAAGTCTTGAGTCACCTCTGTACGATTTCTGAAGGTATTTCAAAGTTTTTTCTTTGGCCATTGGCTACTTTTCCACTAATTTCCAATTCAGTCCTTGTATTTTTTTAAGAGAAATTTTGTTTAGCTTGTTAATCCACTTGTCACTGAATCTACAGTATGAATTCATCCTGACACAAGACCTGAGAGATGTATCTGACGCTTCAATGGATCCATCTACTGTTCGCTGAAATCTCATCAGAAATCTTCTTAGTGGAAGCGTGGTGTCGAGAAGCCATTCTTAAGGAAAGGAAAGGGGGATACAGGCTGAGGTACAGTATGCCAAAAATACATTAAAACTGGTCTGCAAATCAGTGGCAACTTGTCTCATGAGTGACGAATCCAAATTTGATTTTTTTAATTCAAATTGTCACCTATACTGTATGTAGGGGAGAGGTCATGGGACGGATGCAAGATTGTCTGTCTGCAGCCATCTATGAAACACAAAGAGGGCTCGGTCGTGGGCCGGGGCTGTATTTTAGTCAGTGATGTTGGGGATCTTGTCCAATCTGATGGAATTATGAACTCGGAAAAGTAGCACGAGATACTGACCCATAAAGCGTTACCATCTGGAAAGTGTCCGAATGGCATGTTTCAGTATTACAATACTGACAACAAACACACTCCCATTGCAGTAAAAGCACACCTGGATAGAAAAACTGCAAGAACGCGTGTCTAAGAAAGTCCAGTCTGTGATGCAGACAGATGCAGATGGACATATGGAATATTCACTTTGTAAAAGCTCAGTTTCCTGTCATGTTCGGGTCAAATATGACCAATTTACAAATTAAAACACTCATAAATATTGTGTTTTACATCTGATTGCCTCAAGGCCTTATGACATCCTTCACACTATGCTGTATTTCCATGTATGTTTGCACTTTCCAATAAAATGCTGCACCTATTTCCCCATTTTACAAGCAAAATAGAAAGAAATGAGGGCTGACTCAAGACTTTTTCACACAACTGTACACACTATGTCTAGAAGCAGTCTTGTGTAGATTTCACCAGATTCAAACTGGAGGAACCCAACAGAACCTGTTAGAACAGCTGCAAAGGCTCTCCTGCAACGTCTGTATCTACTAAGCCATATTGAATAGTTACTGATATGGGGCCCGGAGGGCATTTCGTTTTACCTCTGTTATCTGTTTAGCCTAAGAAAGACTGACTTGCAGGCTGTCAGGCAGAGCTGCACCTCCTACACATATAAATCTGACAACTGTCAGCAGTAGTTTATTGCAGACATGTTACCAGGAGGTTTGGTTTACCAGGAGATTTTTATATCTGGGTTTTATTTTTGTTAAAGAATTTCTCGGTGAAAATGTCCAAAGGTTGCGTATGTATTTTATCTGCTTCCAGAGTAATTGGTTTAGAAAATTAGTTTGTCCACAGCCCAGGTTTAATTGGAATTAAACACAAATATATGGAAAGGTGAACCGCTCCTGCTGTTAGATTAACTGAGTCTATAAACGTCTGCCGAGGTAATCGCATTAGAAAAATGTGTGTAGTTGTGTGTTTTTGTGCAAATTTGTGAATGCAAATACAAGGCTGTCTATGCTGGCTCCAAGTTCCTGTGTGTGCACATCATTTTATATTAACCTATCCCACAGAAGGTCAGTGTAAACACGTAATTAGCTTCAGAACAAAGGACATTATCACCTCATTTTTTTCATACCTGCTAATATCTGCTATTGTCTGTCATGTGTATACCATCTCAAGAGAGCCGTGGAGTTTAGTACCTCTTAATATGATATGAATTGCTCATTTAAGCTTCAACCAGGGACAAGGAAAAGTGCACCGAGTCGTTGTTTTGAGAATATGTGATAAATTAATCACACCAGATGCTCACATTTATTTCTGATGTCCCTACTTTCCTGTAAATCTCTAATTAACACTGTTGATCCCAGTGTGTTGCAAAAATTAAATCAGAAGATCTAAGGGATGATTCACAACCTGTTATTGATAATGGGCTTCAATTAATTGAGTGCTCCTGAAGCATCAATCCTGCCTGAGTAGCAAGCACCTGTTTGAGTAATTAAGCACCTTGTGCATTCAGTCAGGGGCACATCTTCCCTGCTGACTGCTTCAAAGAACTACTGTGGGGCGTGCAGGCCGGATTATTGCCTTAAAAGATCATACTGAGAGTATGAAGCCCCAGCGCTGTCAAAGAAACTTTAAAAAAACAAACAAAAACACATTATGCTACTTGGGGTGTAATAATTACTGAACTTATTTAGGGGTATTAACCCTTTAAAGCCGGTCAGAGCCGGCATGCTCTGTTTTGCATAACTATTTTTAAATCCCGGTAGCACTGCAACCACATAAGCTAGTGCAATAATTTTTTTTGCATATGAAACCGGAGGAGTTGTACTTACATCTTATGCCATCAGCTTGCCCTAGGTCACGGTTTCCTTCCACATATAGCTTTGCAAAAATTGCATAAAAAGCGCTTGCAGCAACAAAAACATAATATTCCAGAAACATGCTTTGCCGATCCGATCAGTTGTTCGTAACACTTCCTATACTGGAAAAGATCATCAGCGCAAACTATCGCACATCCACCATTGCCTGCCCGAAACCGGAAGTGACATCATATTCGCTGAAATGTAGTTTTTTTTTTTTACCACCAGGGCTTTGTAAGCCTATACTAATGTTTTTAAAAGTTATGTTTGACTTTATGACTTTCTGTGTTGTTTCTGGGGTGCTTAGAAGTCAAATTGCACTGCTGGAAATAGTTTATTTTGATGCGCATGCTGTTTATTTGCAAATTTGCACTATAATATTTATTTTTGTTTTTCCTGCAGTATATAAAAATTGATGTATTTCAAAAATAAAACTATGAAGACATTCAAAATAAATTTCCTGTGGTGGGAAACTATTTTGTGCAACTTTTTTGTATTTACAGTTTTGAGGGATAAGCCTCTTAAATTTCTCTGACAAGAAATATATGTTAAAAAAACAAAAACGATTTTAAATTTTCTTGTAGTTTATTGCACTCTTTTTGCAATTAATGTAATTACTATGCACTTAATGCATACATATTATTAAAATTTGGGCTATAATGGTTGTATTGATGTATAGCAAGTTGAAATGCTCCCAAAAATGGCACTACAGCATGTAAAAATATAAGCTCTGGCGGACTTGGTTCTATGGTAGGTCTTAAAGGTTTAATTACTACACCTTAAAATAAGTCCAGTAAGATTAAAAAAGTAGTGTGTACGCAAAAAAGAAAGAGGAAAAAAGAAACCACGCTGGGTAAAAACAGCTAATTAACGATATAGCTATCTTATTTAGGTCATCTTGCACCCATTTGGCATTGTTGACATTGGCAGGTTCAAATGTGTGACACTGAATCCATAACTAGGGCTAATGATACCCTATCCACTATCTGGCAGCAGCTCAGTAAAATTATACTTCTTGAGGAGTGGCTGAAATGTTATCTACTGCATCACAGCATATGTTCACTTCTGCAGATGTGGTGGTTTATGTACTTTTTAAAACCTAGTGCACTTTAATCCATATAAAAAATGATTCCGTTTAAACCCATAAAAATGGTTTTGTAACGTATATTATTATCCATGCATTATGTAGTCTCTTGAGGCCCTGCAGCAAATGCTTAGTTCTAGTCAGTGCGCGCTAGTCCAAATCTGCTCATGTTCAATAAGACATCTTAGCCGTACTCATTCACAGTATATTAACTCAATTCACTACTCAAACAATGATATTTCAGGTTAATGTCAATACTATACTTCTCTGCAGCTGTGACTATTTGGAGAAGCAGCGCAGTGGCCTGAAACACTACCCCAAAGGATGGAGAGTCTCTTTGTGTTAGACAGATTATTGCAGGCTGGTTGGAGGACGGATTGGGATTTAAAAGAGGACAGCCATTAAGCTGAATTGGAAAATAGGTGAAAGAGTCTACAGTGGGCTTCCCTTCAAGGTGTCAGTAACAAAAAATAAATACATAAGTAAATGCAAGTTGAGGTTAGTGCTGGGTAGTAAATCAGCCTTTTTTAAAAGCTGAATTGAATAGTTTCCTGTTTATATCAATATATTTTGATGTGTCAATATAAAATGGTTAAATTGGTTTACATTTACAGCATATATTTACAGTATATTGACTTTATTTTTATTTTGGTGCATGTTTGATGCTCTCCGTCCTTTTAATTGCCCCCTTGGGGATAAATAATGTGTTTTTTTATTTGAATGTTGAATTAAATATACACTATTTTCTTCCAGAAAGCTGCCATATCTACCCTAATAGAACTCCATCAAAGCCTGCAAACCAGCCCCCCCCCGCCACACACACACACACACACACACACACACACACACACACACACACACACACACACACAGGTTCTTGTGAAAGCAGTGATAGAAAGAGCGATATTTTAGGGATGGATTTGTGAAAAACACTGAGAAAGTACAATACTAGATTTTGCTCTCATTCTGCTCACTTTAAGTCACAAATAAAAGATGTCCAATGTAACATGTAACTTATATCATAGAACACATTATGTATCACTGTTTAGCTTAAAAATACCAAACAGGATGTTTAAGAATTTAAGGTTTAAGAGGTTTAAGAATACAAAATGAAAAAAGGAAATAGGAAGGATGAGGAAAGGAGAAGGACTGTGCATGAAAGTACAGAGCAGAAATCATATAAAAAGTATAAAAGAATATCATCAGTAGAGACCTACACAAGAGGAAAAGTCAGAGGAATAGACATCGCTTGAGGCGGAATTAAATTTTAGTAATACAAACATTTCTTGAAGGAAAAGCTCAGAATCAGTAATGTTAGATCAAGGCCTGATTAAAAAGGCACAGGTTGAAGACAGGCTGAACATGTGATTCAGAACACTATCCACTGAGGTTTGGTCTATTAAAATAAAACCAAAAGCACAGAGAGAAAACAGGGAGATTGGATGGATGGGTATAAAAGAGAGAAGAAGAGTTGAGCAAATTTATAGAAAAGCAAAGAGAAGGACATGGATGAGCAGAATGGAGCCTTGGGGATGGAGAGTGAAGTGGATGAGCGAATAACTGGTGAGGACAGAAGGAGGAAAGAGTGGAAAGAGAGGAGTATAAAGGAGAAGAGCAGGGGGAAAAGAAGAGGAATGAGTGGAGGGCTTGGAGAGCTAGGTTGCAGCTCTGGGGACACGTGAATGAAGAAGCTGAGAGAGACACGGGTGTAGCTGCAGGGGTGGTTGCTCCATTGCGCAGGTTGCGCTAGAAAAGAGGGCAGAGATGGAAGTCACTTTTTGAGCTCTGGGGCCCAGAATCCAGTGTGCATGTTAGTTAGGGAAGGAAGAGTGTATTTGCCCTGTCATTGAAGCTCCCAGGCCAACCACTAGTGCATTGTTCCATGGCAAATGATCCTGCAGGAAAGAGCTGCGTGTGGATTTGTTTTCTATGTGTGTTCAGTGTGTGTGTAATTTTGCAAGTTGTGAATATATATATTTTTCTCCAGCATAACACGGGAGCCACTCTTCAAAAGCAATTACTGAAGCTCAAGTATGAAGTGTTTGTTTACCATGAAAGTGACCTGCCACTCAGGATTTCAATTATCAGCCTCTCTGCCTGTGAACCTAAGCTTACACACAGAACAATAACACCCTGCGTTTTTGCACAGATAAGGTAGCAGGCGCCAGGTTCGGCCACAATCCAAATAACTACATCTAACAAGATAACAGGACCATTAAAACATCTGAAGTGTTCCCGTAGAGTCGCTGTTATCGTCTGCCAGGGGAACTGCCATCGTTGCATGAGGTAACAACAAACAATGGAAAAAATGAAACAGCATGATGGGTAACAAAATATGGCATAAGGGGAAGCACTGCAAATATTTGTAACTCATACATTCATAACTCATGAACTTAACTCTATACTATGTTCTAGTCAATACATTGCATTTCTGTTTAATCTGTAACAGGACCTCCTTGTTTTGAATTGAAATGGAACACTAGAGGTGTTCTTCATTAAAACTGAGGATCGCAACTAGCTTGCAGCACTAGAAGTAGGCCCTGTCTTCGAGGAAGGGAAATAATGCTAATTTAGCTATTAATTCCACACATACACGCACACTCTGAAGGGATAAGCAAGTGGAGGTGTGTTAAATCCTAAACAAGGGTCTGCGCAAACAAATTATTTAGCAGTGAACTATGTGGAATAGGAGTTCAGTGATTAGACAGTCATTTGTCACACTAGCGTCACGTGTGGACCACTTGAGCAGACAAATGTTTTATGAAGTGGCCTTTAGCGTGACATGGACCTTCTAATCAGGAGCTCAGACAAATGTTTAAAATGTAGAAAATGACTGCGAGTGAGCGAGCGGTGAAAGGAGGGAAACAAACAAACTGCAGAATTAGTGTCATGAGTAATAAGCAGTCCTCCTCTTCCACCCAGCTGTAAGTAATTCCATTGAAGTGCAGTGACTAATTGATATGAACTGATAGCCATCACTGAGAAGATCTCACATTACCACGCAGTACAATTGAATAATGCAACTGTTTTGCATGATAATGAATGAGGCGCTGACAATTCAATCACCCACAGACTAAATATCTAATGTCATATAAAGAATATGAAAGATCTAGATTCTTCACGGTGAATGAAGAAGCAGCAGAGTCATGTCTGAAGCAGGCCTTCTCAGCAAAAATACACGTTTTTAATCCTCCTCCCACTTTTTGTAGTAACACTATTTTATTCAAGAATGTATTCTTTCAGTTTGCATAATTGATTTGATTTGGAAGATAAATTCTCTCTATTCCCTTAGACTTTAAATGAAGTGCTGCTGTTGTTGACACTCAGCAAAATAGATAATCAACTGTGAACTGTGCTGACTTGAAATAATAAGAGAAAGCTGTGAGGAAATCTGTGGATTTGGGAGTGCATCGAGAATTTCAGGGGTTGTGTATTTTATTTATACCAGTGGAATACTCTCTATTTAAATCACAGCACAGGTTTTAGGCATGATGTGTTCCTACTAAACAAAATAGAAAACCTGAGTAGGAGATGAGGTTTGCAGTTTTTTTTCCTTCCAAATTAGGTTGCACCTGGACAACATACTGGAAACGCACAAAGACATTTGAACATAAAGGTCAGTATAATCATTAGTTCTAGGAGCTTGAATTTTATCCTTTTAGGATTTTTATGAAAGCAAAACTATGTATTTATTTATTTGTTTATGTATTTATTCGTTCCAGGTTAAGGTTTAAAAGCTTGCTAAACCAAGAAAGAAACACTGAACTTACAAATAACTACAAAATATACAGTATTTATACTCCAATTATGTATTTTTGTTCTTACATTCATTATCTGGTATATAATCTGCTGCGCATCAGGATTCAAGAGCTTGCAGCAAATAGTGGAAGCATCTTGAAGCTCATCAGAGTTTTCTTTCACTCTGCACAGACATTTTTCACAAATGCTGCATCCACAAAGCCACCAGCATTGTGGACAAGTAATATGCAACTGAAATATTCCGGCCCTCGCTGCCAGATCTGCATGTTTTGTCTTTTATCTCAATTAACACACTAAAAAAACAAACAAATTTAAAATTTTTGCAACATTCTTCATTGATAAAAGTCAGATTTATAACTTAAAGGGAAGCACAATTACCCAGTATATCTGCTGCAAGACATGCTGGGCGATTCACAAAACAAATTATATATCTAAAAGGAATTAAAGAGATGTGAAAGATGATTTAAAATGGGATGCAATCACACACCTTTGGAACTTCAGGTTGGGGGTTCGACGGCTGATCAGAGCTTCTGTATCCAGTAAGGGTCCCTAGGCTAGACCCCCCCATGCTAACCAAGCCTACATCGGATATGAATTAACAACCTCTTTATCAGCAAAAGGGCTATTCATCATCCCATCAGGTATTGACACAGCAGTGGGACTGTAACCAGATGGAGTATCACCTCAAAAGAATACTATTATTCCCTGTCAGCAGCAGTGACACCTGTAACATAGGCACTAAAACAAAAAGGTCAGCAGCATCCACCCATACTGCTCCGGTTCTCTGAGGAAATCTTGTGGGATGAGCTTGAAAACAATAACACGGACTGATAACTTTCCCGAGGCAGCTGCTGGGGTTGTTACTCCCTTTGGATCTTAGAATTAGAGCACTCTCCATAGTCAGCGACTTATGGTAGAATGGTGAGTCAATGATGCAAATAGGCCCCGTGGTACTGAGATGCTAATAATGAGCGCCAAGGGCACAGTGTCACTCAATAAATCAGGGTAACACAAGCTACTTTTGTTGATCGGATGAAATGACCATGAAAAATGTACGGGTGGGAAGCTTGCTGCTCCCAAAGGACAACGGCATGCGAGGCCACCTTGCTTTCAAAACAATATGTTTATTTATTTATTTTTATCACAAATTTGGGTGTCAGCAAAACAGAACAGATGTTTATTCAATGCAGCAAAATCCAAAAAAAGAGGCTTTTGTTAAATATAATCTCTTAGGTTGTTTCGGTGGAAGGCTTGCATGTAGATGGATCACTACAAATTAAATGCAGTTGTTTACTATTAAGCGTCACCTATATTACACATTATATTTAAATTAACAACTGACTCAATCACTGAAAATACCAGTAATATTATATATTACATGTACCAGGTTAAGTCCACTTGAAATATTTCATTTACTTTTATTTCAAACTAAATGAACAAATCAATGAAATCTTAACTATTCAAATATTTTGGGATTACATGCGTTGCAGAACTCTTTTTTTGTTTCTAAAGGAACGATTCTGAGATATAACTTCTTTTAGGGAGCACATTTTCAGTCTTTGCATTGAGAATAGTACTCAAAGGGCAAGTAGCTTGAGTGTCTTGGTAAAATAGAGGGCTGTGCAAGAAGCTGGGCAGTCATTCAGTTGATCATTCAGTCATCTCGAGAGCTGGCAAATCAGTTGGTGCAGCACACTGAGCTGCGCTAGTTGTCAATCTGAGCTCGTTCTTTGCCCTCTGGTCAAACTGTTCAACTGGCAGGGTGGAAGTATATAATCTGACAACTCGTGTTACAAGGCAGTGGAGGCACTGTTCAGTCATCTCTTTCCAGCAAGATCACTGTCCAGATGCTTAAAAATCTGTAACAGGACCTCCTGTAAAAACTCTGTTAAAAGCGAGTGTATCCTCCAAAAAAGGAAGAAATGTGCACCTGTATTCTTTTCACGAGATTTAGAAAGTAGTAAACAAAAAATAATTCATTAACACTTTTTGTGCATTTGTGTGCATCATTCAAGTAGAAAGAACTGATGTGAACTTGAGAAAACGTAACCTGTTCACGCAAAACTTATGAGTGACTGAGCATCAATTATGTGATAACCTACATCTGAGCACAGGAGCAAGTAGGAAAATGAGTCACACGCTGCACTAAAATGCTGATTGTGAGTTGTCATTATTACAGTCCAAATCAGAAAATGATTACAAAGTGCATAAAAAAAAAATTGTGAGACTGGATGAAGTTTTATCTTTGGGATTGCTTTGATTATGAAACTGCTGATCTGATTACATGATACTCTTATTATTAACATTATAAATTTTCTAGGGTCTCTTTGCCTGAAGTGGTTCTGTAAAAAAACAAAACAAAACAAAAAAAAAAACAGATTTATTATAATTATAAAAAGTGGATTTTTTTTTTTGGTTCTGTTTGGTGTACAGGTAATATTTAAAATGAAATAACACGGAAATAGTCCTGCATAGCGAGGTAAAGCTTGCAATTTTCTTGTGCACAAACGTAAGTAGTCTGGTGATAATTGGTGCACTTTTGTCTGCACCCTTATTTCCCAATGGATCACCACAGCGGATAGAGCCGCATGTTCGATTTGACACTGAATGCTCTTCCTCATGCAATCCTCACGTTTATCTGGGCTTGGGACTGGCATTCGAAGTACACTTGTGACTCTCTGCGTTTATGTTTGTGTCCTCAAGGTTTCAAATTAGAGCTCTTGTGTGTGTAAAGTGAATGTGTTAACCACCAATAATACTGAAATTTATATAAATTCATCTAACAATATATCTTAATCGAGTTAAGAACAATTATAGTTCAGTCCCCAGACAGTTATCTGAGCTAACTTGTCCACAGAGGTGATCAAATACTTTAAGTCTAATCAGATTATCCATCACGTGATAGCATCAAAGAGTCATCTCATTGCCCCCACCAGATTAATTTGATGGCACGGCGACGGCCTTGTCCTGTTGTGTGAAGCAGCTACAAATACTTCCACGTGAAGGTAAAGATCTTTGCACTCACTGCAATGGATTAGGAGTGAACCAAGCCACACATCCATTTTACACTCCTAGTTTATGTCTCTGTACGTGTTTGTGTGTGCGAGTGTTTGTGTTTGTCAAGAATGAAGAGTGTATATGATTTTTTTTTCTTCCCAGGGTCACTTTGCCTCGAGGTGATTCTTGTATTTTTATTTTTTTATTTTCCAGGCTCACACTCTACTTAAGCTCTGAACCAATTTAACACAGACCGGGAACGCAGCAAAAAGCTTGACAGAGTCACTCAAATCCCCATCTGCACTATATTGGGGGCATGACAAGAAAAAAAAACGAGGGTGAACGATAGAGAAGAGGAAAGTGGTCTATCAGGAAAGAGTGGGGAGGGCAGGCTGTTTAAGGGGGAATGAAATAGATCTGCATGGACACAGAAAGAGAGCAGCGTGTGTGTACTATGAATGGCACTATATTGCTAGGAAGAGTTATTTGAATTAAACTGATATTTAATTATCATACAGACATTAAAATGATGTCTAAACTGGAGCAAAAGATATTCATCTCACTTGTTAGTAAATGAAACGAGACTTCATCAGAAACAGATCAGACAAGTTTCAAAGTTTGGGGCTAGAAACACTGGCAGCCATATGTGTTTTCCATTTATACAGCCATTAAACTGATGAAAGGATTGCTGAATTGAAGGGGATGGGCCAAATGAATTCATTTGTCACTTTCTAATTTCTCAGTTGTTCAGAGCCATTTGCCAACAGCTCTTAAAAAGTTGTGTTAGGAACAGTAATAAAAACAGACCATGTCGATGATGAGCTCCAAAAATGATGCAGTGCCACCTGTTAATGCTACAAGATGTAGACAGAATGCCAAAATGGCTTTCCCTGAACAAAACCCACATTAGGGATTTTTTAATTACTTCAACAAGGCAAAATGAGGGAAAAGCTGTGTGCATGTGTGTGTGAGTTACACATCTATGGTGAGAAGCAGTAAAAAAGAAAAAAAAAAGAATTTCAAATTGTGATGCGCATCACAATTTGTTTACTCCCAACTCGGATTTAAATTATCAATATATCCATACTGCATGTGCCAGGCTGAGCAGCACACGTCTGCAGCTAAAGCCAGGCAAGTGATTTAAGAGGTCCATTGTGGTGCTGTGGAGTATAGCGCACCACAGAAAAGGCAAAGTGAGAGGCAATGGCAGTGTTGTGACAAGCATGTCAAAATCTCTTAGGCATGAATAAACATTCTCTTTCATAAGAGATTATTTTGCTTTTGTCATGACAGAAGCGTGTACCGTCATTTTCGTGTGTGTGTGTGTTTCAGAGAGAGAGAGAGAGTCCACGTAAAAGGATGAGTAGGCATCTACATAAGAGAGGTGAAAAATAAAGAGCCAAAACCAAAAAACAATCCACCAAGCAAACAAACAAACAAAAAAAACTGAGCATCTACTAAACATTAAAGATGAAGCTTGTAATAAAGCAAAAATAATAAAAAATCAATAATGATTAAAACTAATGAAAGAATGTTATAATGTTATAATGAACATTTAGTACTAATTTAGCTGATTTTGCCATTAAAACAAATGCAAAATTAACACAAAATACAGGAACAAAAACAAGACATATATTCATCCAAACGACTATTTAGGCAAAAATAATTTTAACTTGCAACAGAAAATTATTGGAATATCAGATAAAGAATTTTCTTTGAGTTTGTCATTATGTTTGTTAACTAATGAAACAAAACAATGATAGTTTTGGGTTTAGTTTTTAAATTGGCATATATAATATGAAAAGCCATTATTTACTACAATTATTTACTAGTACTAATACATACCTACACTACAGTATTATTTGGCGTATTGGAGCTAATAGCCATGAAATGAAAATGGTACCATTCATGTTTTTTAGTCTGTTGCTAGACATCGTGAAGACAATATAATATCCCCTATATGTAATATCACTCAAAATTACACTTTTGTGGCTATAAAGCGGATGTTGGAGCTGTGAAATGAAAAAGACAGGATGCAGGATATGATGTCACAGATGCTTAAAAGTTGCTTAACAAAAAAAAACAGGTGGTTGCTTGGCAACCTGTTGATATCCTGATATAGATAAGAACCTTCAGGTGCCTAAGATCTGTGTGCCAAATTTGGTTGCTAAACTCTTGATCATGTCACAGGTGTTGGCGGACAAAGCAACAAAAGCACAGACAGACAGAAATCTCTTGAATTACAGGAAGATACCCAATTAACCACAGCAGGTGTAGCCTGATTCACCATGAAGCTTTTATGGAATATCAGACAGCATTGGTTGAGTGTCGATGGTATTACCCCTACACCAGTACATTGGGGTAAACCAGTGGTCAAAAGACAGCTCCTTTGTTCGCAGGGGAGACTGTTGACCAACTAAATGAGGTGAATGAATGAAGCAGTGAAAGGACAAAATGACGAAAAAGTGTTTGCACAAGATGACATAAGAAAGGCTGATATAATTTGGCTGATATACATGTAAAAGCAAACCATAACTAAAATAAAGTCCTGCCAAAGCAACCCTTGCTGGTGATAGTTTGTGTTTTTGTGTATGTGAATGGATGTTTTACACATAGCCCAGACTAGCTTTTGTTATGTGACATGGACAGTTTTACATCCCTGCTGGAGCAGTTCAGTTAAAGAGTGGGGGTTTCTAAAATGTGCCCTTGTAATGTAGAATTGATCGATGTAGGTTGATAGGGTTCAGTGGAATGAATATAAAATGTAGTCAATGAACTGATTAGTTCACACCACCCAAGTAGGCCAGTCATTAATGACAGTACAAACATACTGTTGGAGGAAAAGTGGGACAGTGGTCAGTACTGTTGCCTCCCAGCACAAAGGTTCATTGCTCGAACCTGCTGGTGTTCTGCGTGGAGTGCGCTCTACCTGTGACGATAAGGAAGGCCAGCTCCACACCCACACAGGGACTGAATTGGATAAGCAGTTTAAACAAAGTGTATGGATGTACAAAGAAAAACAAACCTTGGAGAGTTAGTATCAGAATCAGCAATACATAATTTCTAGATTCCAGCCTGCTTTAGTGACATAGCAACAAATTGCTCATAAGTACATTTCATTATGGGATATTACTATACAACAATTGTTTGGCCATTTTTTAATAAACCAAATAAAATTATACTAATTTAAATCCAACAAAGAGTTTGCAGAAAGAAAGCAAGACAAAAACAAGATGTCATGAACATCCCGCAATTACACTTGGTTTTTCATCTTTAATGGCATTAAATTGTAACCCTATATAATCTTGATTAATGTATAAAACTAAAGACGCAGCCCTGGAGCTCAAGTTAAGTTGATCCTTCTTGTGAGAATGGTCAAACTACTGTGTGTTTGCGTGACTAAGTTGATAGCAGCAGTCACAGGAAGGGGTAGAGGGTTAGCAAGCAATAAGATGGACGGTGGAGGCAGGGTGCTGCCATGGGCTGCAGGGAGAGAGAGGGAGTACAAAGACAAACGGGGGAAGCTTTGATGGCTAATGCAATAACCACAGCTGCCACTGAATGAGCCAGAATGATGAAGAGTAATCAGAGTGGTTGAGGCAGCTCTAAAAGTTAGAGACACCGCAAACACGGGTAGTTGATAGATGGCTAAAAGGGAGGTTGGAGAGAGGAAAAGACAAAGCAATTCATTATATCAAGAACACTGTAGCTGTCATTTTTTTGTGAAATTTGGCAACAGCTTGTGAATTTCAAGAAGACTGATGATTGCTAAAATATCAATCAATCAGCACCCTTATGAGAATCTTTATTTAAGTGGCTAGTTAAAGCAACTGAAGAACTATTTTCAGTACTGATGTCTTCAAAAGGTGAAATGAGGATGTCTGCCTTTTTTCCCCCTCTGCTTGATAAGTGACTCAAACTAGCAGTTTATTATCACAATGGCTACAAATTAATTTTTGACCAGTCAGCCAATCAATTAATCATTGCAGCTCTGCAATCAACTTTAACCTGGCTGGTGTCCAGTCTGGAGAGGATGGGGTGGGGTGGGGTCAGGGCTCCCCACAAGGAATTTCAAGTGAGGGCTGGTAACTAATGTTATGAACCGCCTGGCTTAGTGGAAGAAAATGTAGGAGAGGTAGCTCACTAAGACCCAGGGGAGACTCAACACTAATTTCAGTCTGAAAGCTACCACATTGCTCGTCTGATCTAAGAGTCAGCGGGATCACAACTAAGAATCACCAGAATGACACTCGTCCATAATAGAGTGGTCAAACCAGGTACATTTAAGACCTCCCTGTGGAGTGGCATACACAACCCGGTGAAAACAGATGTCTCTTTGGACTGCCTTTTTTAGAAGCTTCCCACTCATCAGGAAGATGAAAGCGATGAATCAACTGTGTTAGTTCTTTTTCGGATCGTTTCAGAAGGAAAGGGCCATAATCAAAGGCAAGGTCAGAAAAGAGCCGACTCTCTGTCCAGCACTCATCACAGGAGAAGAAAGAGAAAACATGTTGTGCTTCTGGTGCCTGTTTCAGAAATTAGAAGAGGGATTTCAAAAGCTAATGAGATTTTAAAAATCTTTAAATTTAATTGAATTTATACATCATGCACTTAATAAAAGAATTAAGTGAATGCCAAGTGTAATTTTATTTTAATAATCACTTCCAGATTTCAACATTTCTGTCTCAAAGTAATCGCCTTTTTCCAAATTAGCCAAAAATAAATAAACAGATATCTAAAACACAGGGAAAACTAAGGTGATCTGTCTCTGATGCACTACTATATGTAGTTCATTCTGAAAATGAAATCAGCGAAAGGGTGGCACTGCCACTCTATTAAAAGGTGTTATAATTTTTATTAGATCAATCACTTGACAAGAGTGTAATTTATCACATGGTTATAAAAAGAAAAAGTTAAAAAAAAAAGTAAAAAAACAGATGAGAGACTCAAAACCTGTTTTATGACTTTTGGTACTTTTAGTAATTTGAATCTAAATAGGTTATTAAGTTTGAGTGCTTCAGGTACATCAATCTTTTTAATTGACAGTTTGCCCTTTCTAAAGCCATTTGGCGTCAAGCAAGTTTTGACTTTGAAGCCGATTATCTATTTGCCGTACTTGAGCAGACAAACTGACTTTCCCTTGTGTACGTTAGACATTTGTGGTTTCCATGGTAATTTTATAGTGGGGTCTTTGTGAAATGGATAGCTGAAGCGAGCTCAGACTAATCTTAGAAGTGCTGCAGTGAAAATAGAATTAAAGTTATCATAAAAAAGGTGAAAGAATGAAAATCTCTTTATAGGGTTTTGGTTTAAACATTGTTGTGTCCCTTTTACTGGTATGTAACAGTTATCAATTCACTTCAGAGTGTGGCATTTTATAATCCCATTGTTATTCTAATGTTATTATACAAATACACATTTTTTTTTAGCCAATATGTATTAAATCATCAGCTGAGAAGAAAGAAAGTGAGGAGAACAAAAAACCCCATCCAGACGTTTATTATCCTTTTTTTCTGCCCTGAAATCACCTTTGCCGTCTGTCAAAAAAGTCAAATCCTTTACCACACACTTTTGAGTATCAAGCCAGAAGCAAGCTGCAGCCTCCTTCAAGCTGCATCAAAGAGAATATCTGGGTACCCTCAGATAGCCGAGTGGTAAACTCCTTCACCTGTGCAACTCTGTTTGCCACAACAGGTATACATTAGTTTGAGCCATTAAACATTCTCCCTTGATTTTCCCCACTGCCCGAGGAAAAAATAAAATAAAAATTTAATTAAAAACATAAAAGCAAAGGAGAGTTGACCTCTCTCCTTGAAAAAAGTCAACTTTTTCTCTGAAGCTCATAGAAACTTCTGATGTTACAAGATACAATTGTGCCCCCAAACATAAAACAACAAAACTTTTTAAAGAGTACAAAGGTAAAATCTCGTTAAAGTCATAACAAATTTCAGGTAAGTGACTGAAACAGGCAACTGCAGATGAACTGGGAAACTCTAGTAAAAGTCTCATAAATAAAATGAAAAAAAAAAAATCAGTTTAATTATTTGGTTTCTTTTGTGTGTGTGTGTGTCAGTGTGTGTTTGTGTGTGTTTTTCTCCACTTTAGCTTAAAGTAACATGTGTAATTGTAGCAGCGGATGCCATTGGTTATGCATGCAGACCTATTAAAAGCTTAATGCATAAACAAAATGAGCTCTGTAAGTGGAAGGCAGTAAGGAAAGGTCAGAGTTATTTTTTCCTTTTCCAAAGTGAAGAGCTTTGGACCAGCTCTGCGGAGAAAATCACAGTCATGCAAATATGACGAGACGAAAGCTGGCATAACTACTTGCTATATTTGACACTGTGACTTTGACCCTAGCCCTGAGCTGAAAGAAATAGGCTTTCACAGCTGAGCTTTTAGGTTTATCATATTTGAAAGCAAATTCACCCCCCCACCCTATTCTGCGAAAAAAAAAAAAAAAAAAAGTCAGTGGCTTAAAACATTGCTCTGGGGTCCCCAGAGATCCATTTGTGTCTTACTCACTCTCTGAGTGGGGGGGGGGGGGGGGGGGGGCGCGTATGAGCACATTTGCAGCTTCATCTTTTTTTTTCTCTATTCATTTTTATTTGAAAGACACATATTACTATTATTGTACTTCTGTATAATATTGTTGTCTTATCCTATTGTCATTAACCGTTGAGGATTTCCTAGTTTATTTGTACTGGAGTAGTTGCCGAGTGAAATCCTGACAGAACAGGATGTGTTGCTGTTTTCAAGCGTTATTGATCAACGCCAGGGATGCTTCCTTCCAGTGCTCTGTACAAATAGTGATTATGAATAATGGCTGTAGCACACCACTGAGAGACGTGCCTTCTAATGTTTTCTTTGTATGTCATGTGCAATATTGACTTCACATGTACAGACACACACATGATTCCCATAACATCTGACCGATTTCCACAATTTTCCATCTCCTGCTGGGTTGCATTCAGACATCAAGTTTAAGCTTAATGTGCCGACTGAACACCCCTAATGTGGATTAGCTATGCATGGTAATGTCTGGAAGGAATCCTTGCTTCCCTAATGTGATATTCCTGAAAGTGCTGCCATGTTTGTGTGAGTTATTGTGCGTCTGTGTTTCTGTGCTGCGTTGACATGAAATCATGCGCTCAAAAATAACTCTAGCTTTGCTTTCTATTTTAACATTAGCGCCCCGAGGGAGTATAAAACATGCTTAATACTAGTCTGACCTGGAAAACTGGGAAAAAAGAGGCTATGCCACCAGGTTTGCAGCCCCGTTACCTTTAAATCGAAGTCATAATAAAGTGAGTGGGCTGCCTTTGGATAATAATACAGACTGTTCATGCTGAGAGTGCGATTTTGCTAATGAGAGATAGTCAAGAGTGAAGATTTAAACGATTTACAATAGGGAACCAGTGATCCCAGGTAACCTTGTGGTGATTTGTGAGTGCATGGATATGTAGTGAGGAGAAAGAAGGAACAGACTGAGTCAGTGCATGTGCACATAATGCATAAACGTCTATGGAAAAATGTTTGGATGGCCATTTTCATAATCTAATTGAATGCATATAAAATTTAGAATTATAAAAGGATTTGCTGCAAAATAAGCCTGTTAATGATATGTTTGCACTGCTCAACACTGGTTTCCTTCTGACTCAAAACTCAGTTAAAGTTCCACAATTAGATTGATCATCAAATTAGTTTTTAGTGTGCAATTATAAATGATTTAGAGGCCAGTCTTTGTGATTTTGGCCAACTGCCTAATAAGTAAGCTGACTTGTAGTGAAAGGAGCATGATTAACCAAGTCGACCAGACAGAAGAGATGAATAAGCACCTGATGAAAATGCCTATTGTCCTTGTCCCAGTGTAAGTGCATCGCTATTGTTTCCCAGAAAAACTCGACCCCGAGCCACAGCCTTCAGCGCCAAACTACAGATGATTTCGTCCTTTCATCTCAACTGAATCGGTGGCTGACAGAAACCGGCACAATTTTCACAGTGATTGATGTTTGTGACTGGAACTTGACAGCTGGCAACATGCTACAAAACAGTTGCTTTGCTTGTCAATGCAACAATTTTTGTTTAAATGTTTCAACATCAAACCAAAGTTAAAACCTAAGCGTAGCCTTCAGACTGTTCATATGTACCCCTCACGGGTATTAGAATATCATTTGAGGGCAATTTTCACTTGCAAAAGGGATCAAACATGTGCCATACACAGTGATGTAGTGAGACATCAAAGATACAGAGGCTGTGAAACAGTGTTTTTGTTGTTGTGTAAGCAGTGGAAAACAATGGAAATTACACAAAAAAGCCAGGTGAGAAGAAAAAATAATATGCCCATGTAATAATTTCACTTGATTTCACTTAATCTCAACAGACTTTAAAAGCCAACAGCAGTGGAGCTAAAAATGTGCATCATAATTGCTTGCTTCTTCCAATTTAAGTGTGAAGGGACAAGAAAGCAAAGTACGACAAATGTTCAGTTGTTGGCAGCAATAATGAACACAAGCGTCTTTAAGGGTTAATTCAGATTTTAAAGTGGGGTCGTACAAAGTACTTATTCCTTGTCGGCGTATTACCTTCAATAAATGGCAGCTGAAGTGCCGACCGTCATTTAATGAATTGCCGTGAAAGCTAAGCAATGCACTGGTGAGGATGGGGTCAGCAGGAAAATGTATTATTCATACATGTATATCTCTCTCTTTCTCTATCTATATATATCTAAAACAGAGGCTTTCAGTTTTAAATGTATATTCCAGTCCAAGTCTCTGAGTCTGTATTATTGTGAGACTTTGTTATTACACCAGATGATAACGTAGACTAAAGTTTTCACACTGGAAGTGTTGTGGCAACCAGAGACCACAGAAAGGACTTTGAGCAAAATAACCACTGAATATGGGGAAGTGGGTGTGCCTGGAGAGAGTTAAGTAAAATTAAAAAAAAAAACCCAACAACTTATATTCTCTATTCATTGCGTAAGGTGTAATATTTAATTTTGATGTTTATGGCAGCTAATGAAAATCAGAAATCTAGTATCTCTCATCATTAAGGTATTTCCTAAAATTAATCAAAAGAGGCTCTGGTCAGGTAACTTGGTAGCAGTTTCAGCACTGTGAGCAGGTCTTAGATCATCCTGGAAAAGGGAAATCTGCAGCAGATGGAAGCATGAAGTAGTCTAAAATATCCTGGTAGATTTCCGCGTTGACTTTGGACTTGATAAAACACAGCGGACCAACACTAGCTGATGACATGGCAAACCAAATCACCACAGACTGTGGGAAATTCAGCCTGGACTTTGATTCTGTGCCTCTGCTGACTCTAGGACCTAGAAAGATAGAATTTACTTTCATGCGATAAGAGGACTTTGGACCATTGATCAAAAGTTCTTTTCCTCCCTTTTCCTCCTTCTCTATGGATCAGTGTCGTAATATTAGGGACAGTTGAGGCCACTTTCCTGATGATGTTAGTGCACCTCGGTCCATTCCTTGTGAAGCGGCACAAGTTCTTAATTTGAATCTTCTTGGAAAGCCATCTCTGCTGCTTGGGCACCTTTTCCTATCACAATTTATCCTTGCTCTCAACTTTCATTTAATATGCTTCGATCCAGCGCTCTGCAAAGAGCCAGCCTTTTCAGCAGTGACCTTCTGTGGCTTGTGGAGGGTATCGTCATCTGGACCCAAATCAGTTGTCATTGCTGTTGCGTGTACTGAACAAGTCGACAATACCATGGTATTTAACCCTATAGATTACATTTAACTCATTTACTGAAACTGAAAATAAAATATTCTAATAATTTGAGATACCAGATTTTTGTTTTTGATGTGTTCTAATAATGATCTTTAAAAATAAAATAAAATAAAAAAACGACAACATATTTCACTTAATGTGCAATGAACTTGAAATAAAAAAAAGTTTTTCACAATATTTTCATATGCAATAATATATAGTAACCTGTTAATTTAAACTATTTTTTTTTCTTTTATCTATGCACTGCTAAAATCCTGACATAAGTTAAAAACAGCAGGTGGGCGTTTCGGCTATATTGACATGAGAAATGATCACTCAGTGTGAAGAGAGAGATGCCTGATCAGCTGCACTTCCTTTAACTGAGTGAGCGCAGGCTGAGAGAGTTGTGGGAAGTAGCAGCACAGCTGGATTGAAAGCTTCAGAGAGTTAACAAAGCTAAAAAACTAGCTTTGTGCTGAGGCGAGTTGGAAACAAAGATGTGCGGTTCTTTGAGCTGAAACCTGGAAGGCACAGCGCTGCGACATGGGAGGCTCATTAACTTGTTCACACATTCTATAATATGGGACTGTTAAGTTTCCAAACTCACACGCATCACACATCTTCAATTAATATGAAAACTATGAATGACTTTATATAGAAATGTTTTTGTAACTACTTAATCAAAGTGTATTTAACACAAGGTGTTACAGAGTATCACATAACATTTTAACTCATTAAACACCCACATTCATTTTTATATCAAATACACTTTTTTTGCCCTTCTTATTTGTTACTTTGTATAAGGCAAATTATTGCAAAAAACAAAGAACCCACTGTTCCAAAGGTACACACAAAACCTAATACTTTAAGACTTTTTAAGCAACAACAGATGGTGAAATATGTGAAAAAGACTGACATAAAATTGAAATATCCCTGAAAAACAAATGCATGCAGCAAGCTGTTAGTTTGTTTGTTATCAAACTTTGGGGGAAAATAATTTTGACAAACAGCTGCAGTATCACAGCATGGGCACACATATGTCCTCTATATCTTCTTCATCCTAAATGCCTTTGTAATTTATTTTGATTAATTATAATAGAATATCCAAGTTAAATAGACTTTTTTTTTTTAATAAATATAACTTCAAATATATAACTTCAGTCATTTTTTTAACAGTGTGTGGCAGCCCTCTGCAGTGTCAGTGTAGCAGTGTAGCACTAAATCTGTACCTTTAAAGAAACAGTCCTTGCTGTGTACCACGTAGATCCGTCTTCTTTCCAGGCAGGCAGTGCGGTAAACCTCACAGTGGTTCTCATAGAATCTGCCGTCTGAGCCGCACACCGGCACGAAGGAGGGCCGGCATTTTTCCTGGCAAACGCACTCTGCGCGGCCAGTTTCTGCCATTAGCACACATTGTCGACCCCGTCCACAGTAGGTCCTCCGACAGGGGTCTCCATCCGGATCAGACAGGGCTGGAAGAGCAAGAGAGAAAAGGGCTTTTATATTAAGAAAGAAAGCCAGCGTGTATGCCTTCATAAAATCGTATGAGAGGGGGAAACTTAGGCAATTTTTACTTGCATATATAAATCGGAAAGAGTTACAAGGGCAGAGATAGAGATCAGCTGAATTTACAAAAAGCAAAAATGAAATAGATTTGTCTCTCCAGCACAGACAGACAAAGACATGAGTATTGCTTTCTCATAGATTTTTGCTGCTTAAAAATAACATGGCCAAAATTCAAGGACAGTTCTCATGTAGTGTGAGATTCTGAAGAACTTAGATAATCAAATATGTTTTCAAATAAATGAATCAAAACCAAATTTAAAAAAAAATGACATTAATTCTCATTTTAAAAAAATACAATATTACATATGTGGTGCAGAATAAAACTAATCAAATATGTATTAAGGAAAACACATTTGCATGGATCATACAGTAGGCACCAAAATTAGAAAAACCGTAAACCAATGACAAACACCTCCAAACGTGATGGCAATTATCACACGGTGCTAACGAGGATAAACCTTTTTTTAAACACAGTCTAACTCTCTACAGCTCAAACTGCAGGCTGCCCTTATTAACACCTCTCAGTAATCATTTGCACATACACGAGCACATGTGCATACAAACATACCAAGGTGTGTTTGAGCATATAAGGGCACTGAAAATGTAAGTAGAGCTTCCACATTCTGCCTTAGCTATTTTGTTGCCTATTAACACAAATGCACTCACTACTCACCCTCTTCATTATAACAACTCCTTGTGTCATCTCCTGACCTACACACATATGCAGGGACAAATGCACACAGCCATCACCACTGTAACCACTCACTGCCTAGGGCACCTTGCTTCTTCTTCTTCTCACTGATTTAATCTATCTGCACTTAAAGGAAGTCAAAAAGCTGCTGATTCAGCCAGATGCTCCACCTTGGATTGATGTTTCCTGACTCTGTGAGCCTGACCTCTGGCCCATGCTCCGTGGGGTTATTACAGTGAAAACGAGATTCTCTAAAAGGTACAAGCAAGGAATTTGCTGCCTCACAACCTCATCTGGCAAATGCCAGGGGAATATATTAAACATAAAAACGCCAGATCCCTCCTAGAGTTTACATGTTTTTTCATACGGTCGTGAGAGCGCCCAATTAATTATAGGCAAACATGAAACTCTCCTACGCAAGCACCCACAGTGTTGAATTTATTGGCAGAGGCTTAACTTTAGGGTTTATCTGCAAGATGATAAAAATTCATTCTGTAGTTTTATTTGAAAATAAAAGCATTTTACAACAACAATGAGTAAAACATTTGATATAGATGAGACTTGATTTTTTGAGTAATTAAGTAAATAAGTAAAATTTATTTATAAACCACTTTTTAAAACAAGAAGCTATTAAAAAGTGCTTCACATGGGAATATAAAACAAACAAAACAACATGTTACACATGAATATTACCCAAATGCCTTTCTAAACAGATGTGTTTTAAGCCATGTTTTAAAAGAAGCCACAGAGTCGATGGTGCGTAGCGGGGGAAGTAAACTGTTCCACCATATTGGAGCTAGGGTTTGAAAAGCGTGATCCCCTTTCATTTTCAAATGGGTCCGTGGAATAGTCAGAAGACCACTATCAGTGGATCTAAGGATTCGGTTTGGAGAGTAGGGCTGAAGAAGCTCAGTGATATAGGTGGGGGCCTCTCCTCGTAAAGACATAAACGTAAAAGTGAGGATTTTAAACTGATATCTGTACCCAACCGGAAGCCACTGCAAGGATTTTAACATGGGAGCGATATGGGAGAATTTATTACTTGGACCGCTTGAAAGCAATTTAAGGAAGCCTTAGACAGACAGGAAAAGAGTGTGTTACAATAACTGGGAGGAGATGAAGGCATGGACAAGCATCTCCATTTCACCTTTGGTGACAATAGTCCTAAGTTTAGCAATATTTCTTCAATGAAAAAAGCAGGAGCGGGTCAGAGACTTGATATGAGCATCAAAAGACAGAGATTGATCAAAAATTATTCCAAGATTCTGAGCAGTAGCTTTTGTCGAGGCTGAGAAAGGACCAATTGACTAATTTGGGGCTTGATACTCTCTGGAGCAAGAATTAAACACTCAGCCTTGTCTGCGTTCAGCTGCAAAAAATTATTCAATTTCCTTAAGACAGTCCATTAGAGTGGATAATTTGTCGAATTCCCAAGGTTTAAAGGAGATGTACATCTGCATACAGATGTTAGGAAATAATTATGAAACCGCTAATGATACGGCCTAAAGGAAGCATATATAATGAAAATAACAAGGGGCTTAAAACCAATCCTTGTGGGACTCCGCATGAAATTTTTTACTACATCTGACCGGAAGTTTCCCACTGAAACTAAAAGTGTTCTATCAGCCAGAAATTAGGTGAACCACTTTAGGACAGATCCAGATATCTCTACCATATGAGTTGAGTTATTATTTTATATGGAGACCGCTTCATTCACCATTAGAACAATTTGGAAAACCACAGAGGGAAACTACATGGCAGAATTAGCCTCTAAGAACATTATAGGACTTCCAGTGTAGGTAGGAGACATTCAAGCCAAAACTTGTTCTGACAGCTAGTCAGTGCCTGTGAATGCAGATGAATCTGAAATTCTATTTTGTCTACTGGTACTAACAGATTTTGCATATCCAAAAGCACCAATCAGTTTATGGAGATCAGCATAAGATAAGAACTTCTGAACCATCCTTTTGGTTTCTGTTAAAATATAAAAATGTCAAGAAGTGGTAGGAGATTAGGAGTCCCGCAGCCATTACAGGCCTACGGCGGGTGTTTTTATCAGTTAAAACACTGTTCTAAGCTCTCACAAAAATGAAGTTTTGGCGTTAAAGCAAAGCTTTAAAAGCCTTAATTGATCCTGCTGTTTCTCCTATTAAAATTGCAAGCATTTTGTGCCTCTTGTTTACGTTTGAAGTCAACAAGCTCTCTTATTTGCCATGGAAACCAGGGCAAACAATAAACGACATGACTGTTCACTGCAACAAACTGCTTGGCATTAATAAATTCAGTGTCAAGGTAAGAAAGAAAACAACACTGGAAAGGAACGATAATTCTAGCATCTAAAAAAAAGTCTAAAAACTCTAAAGACAATGTCAGAAGGATGATTTGCTCTTAAAAGAAAATAATAGATTTAGTAGCCATTGTGTTCATGCGGTTTTGAGGTTGAGTCAGTCGGGATGCTGAGAAGGGGTCAACTTTATTATCCCTCTCTTGAATAAGGCTAAAAACCATACTGGCTTAACTTAAAAGAACCACGCTCTTATATTCAAACTGCTGAAAAGAGAAATTGAATTTGCCTCCAGTATAATCATATCTCAACTCTCAGCATATTCAATAATAGAGGTAATACGCTGTTGTCGGAGGACAAAAGTCCCTTAATTGCATTAAGGAGATTTGGGGGCCAATGCACAGAGGAACACAAGCTCACACACACACACACACAAACACACACATTAACACACCGGCACCCTCCTACTCACTTTTAGGTGTTAGTATGTAAGCAAACATACACTCTATAGTCACTGTCTAATATCCAGCTTCTGTGCTTGCAAACACTGGAACATGGTCAAATACGAACACACAGAAATGCTGCTGAAATTACTAAACCTTATGTGAACAGAAATAATGATTAACAGAACGAATAAATCACAGTAACTACTGTGATAGTAGCAGTTTAGGATTTTGAAATGTGTGACCACCTTTTTCTGTCCATTTGACATATTCTTGTCTAAACCTGGAATCAATTAATAGAAAATAACTGGTGGAGTAATCAGTAATAAGCATATTCGATATTGGCAGTTAAGCACAGCCCACAGGTAGGTGCAGCCTAACCTGACATTACTTTGACTACTTCTTTATCATAATCAAGTATTGGGAATCAAACTAAGTCGCGGCTTGGGGGCGTGCCAGGTAACTACCCCGATGGGAGCGTGAGGGGGATGGAGAGAGTGAAGACAGACTCAGTATCCAGTTTACTAATTGTTCTGCGTGTCTCGGCAAAGCATCTGTGGGAAATGCAAAATATCCCAGCTCCCCTGCGACCTTGCTGTTCATGTCAAGGTCGGGGACGATTACAAGATCGTTTGTATTCTCCAAGCATGAGAGATTAAATGCTTAGCAACAAACATCCAGTGGCTGTTATCCACTGGCGCTGGTTCTTCCTTCTTCATCTTCCCCTAGCTCTCTCCCCTTCCGTCCTCTTTCTTCTTTTCCCATTTTGTTCAGAGAACATAGTACATGAACAGCTGCCGCTCAAACAACAGAAACAATAGTGCCCAAAAGTTACATTTACAATACGCAAGCTGTCTGACATTTAGCTAATTCGTAGCACTCGCATTCATCCTCACCATAAGTTCTTTTGTCTCACTCTCTTTTGGACCACGCTGGTTGCAATTGTGGCTTGCTTAAGAGGCTAAAAATGTCATTTGATAATCCTTCCTGTTTAAGCCGCTGGCACAGTACATATAAATGGCTCTTACAAGACGAAGCTTTTTTATGGTGCCAAGACAATACCATGCTGACCATACTGCTTCAAGCCTTTCTATCCTGTCACTGCAGTTTTTTGTTGATTATTCTTCATCTTCCTTCCCCCCCCTCTCTATTTCACTGCATGTGTATGTGTCTCTGTCTTTGTTTCCTCACTTTCTCTTTGTCAATATCTTTCTAAACTGGGCCTCAGAGAAACTGAAACCAGACATTGTCCACTATAATTACAGATTTCCTGTGCATGTTTTACGAGAAGCACTGCTGATAATTACATAGGAACATAAGGGACTGGGATGCGGTGGTAAGACTATTTTGGCTTATCTCCCTGACATTTTATGATAATCCAACATAAGTTTCCTCCTTTATTCCCCTTTTATGCAAGCCTAAGTGGATGAGAGCATAACTGGAAGCACAGCATGACTGACTGCCTTTTCATTTGTCGGGAAAAGCTACAATCTTGTCAGTCTCAGCCCTTACTGAATCATTTTGAAAAAGCTATTGGTAATTTGAATCCACAGTGAGGCATATAATGTGTGTGCAGAGCGCACTAGCATAAAGAACACAGCGAGTGCGCGCGCGCGCACACACACACACACACACACACACACACACACACACACACACACACACACACACACACGTACACGTACACACAGAAAGAGAAAGTCAGAACATGTCACTTCACTCTGGAAGCAAAGTACTTATGTCTAAGCCCTCGCTCTATTTAGCGACTAAAATATGCCTCAATTTATTTATACCTGAGGCTAGACTCTCAAGCTCTTTAAATTCCTTTAACATTTAAAGGCAATCACAATAAACTTTATTTTGTATTTAATCCAGCTCCACAGAGGCTAGTTTGTTGTTTTTTGATACTTTCTCCTTGGAGAGACAGAGGGACACTGTAAGAGCTTCTTAGCAATTAGACTAGAAGAATATTTGCCCTGCTGATGTGGGACTCACTGCCTGCAGCACTACAATGTCATAAACCACCTTGATCCATGGAAATCTGCTGCAGTCACAAACCCATACAGACACAAAGAGTTTTCTCTTTTTTCCCTGCCAGCAGACAGGTTCCGTTTTGTGATCGAGCCACTAAAGTGCCGCCGTCTTTTTAATTCAAGTGTTACATGGGTGTAGCATACATGTGCATGTAAAGGGCATGTGGATGGAGCACTTGTTTATTTGAGTTGTGCCGTCCAGGAAATGTACAGTCACATCTGCTGATCCTACAGATCAATCTGTTTGCTCTGAAGCAGCTGTAGATAATTAAATATTGAGACGCGCCGTCAAACACTGTCTCCCCTGTTCTGCACAGTTGGACAAAGCTATTCTGACATGCACACCAAGCTGGAATATCAATGGACAGCAGCGGCCCTCGGTGTTAGGTGAGATACTCACAGATAAGCACAAACCTGTCAGTTTAACTTCACTGTACCAAAAATGATGTTTTCTTATTTTAGTACAGAAAGTAGAATGCAAACAAGCAGAGGGAAATTTTGTTTAGATTACATGGATATTCAAGGCGCATCTTTTGTTGCCTTCCCTCCCCATTAAGCTCTAAATTTGTCCTTTGGCCTAGCGGTAATACTACACTTGACAAGAGGACTGATTCATCCAGCTTCCACATCAGACTCCATAAAATTCTACAAGATCACAAATCTTATGGCAAAACAGAAATGAAATAAAAAAAAAATAGACTGTCAAAAGGTTAAAAACAACCTATTTTTAAGATGTGAAGTGTGTTTCCTGCGATTGGGTGTTGTCTTTACTGTCCCACCTTCAGTATTGATAATTTTAAATACCAGACACAGCACGTGAAAAACCAACCACAGACACAGACTGAGAATCTCAGCTGAAGCATCTCCCAGAACTGTGTCTGAAAAGTGTAGTTTTTGAACAGGTTCTTGTGCATTAACTGAAAATAAATTTTGCCTCCACTCTGCACAGCCACACAAGCCTGGGGTTGAGATCTGGTCGGTCAGCCAGTGAAATTTGTCCCCTCAGATATGTTGGCTACTCGTCCGTCTTTAGCCTGTGGCAGTAACACAGTGTAGATGAGGTTGATCAACAGTTTCATTTAAACCTCGTGGTGTTTTTATCAGAACAAAAACTGTTTCATATCAAAAGGAGACATCAACAAACAATGAGGTCAAGAAAAAATATATATAAATAAATACACTGAAAATCAAATAAATAAACAGAATAACAAGGACAAATGTCTAAAAAGAATAATTAATCTAAATGACCACTGTCTGCTTTAAGTAATCCATATTGTATTATTATGTCTTATTTATTTATAATAAGCATAAAGTCATCCAGGAACAAAACTGTTCATGACACCAAATGTCAGCAACAGCACTTTGATGCCTCAATATTCAGGCTGGATTTAAATATTGCCCCCAAAAATCAGCAGCAAGAGAGCATCCAAAATTAGACTAAGCCCCATTTTCCCAAACATGTTTTGAGAAAACAGCCTTTAATAGCACAGAAATTAACAGACTTGCTCTCAGGTAATGATATAACATGTTAATCATCTCGTCAGACAATCAGGACTAAATCTCGATAAAACTCTAACAAATGCTGACATTAAACAGTAACAACTATGTAAATTCAAATTATTGATGTGCCTATGTGCAGTTTCAAGACAGATTATTAACAATAATTATTGCTGTAGTTTGTAAACAATATGGCAGATATTTTTAATCTAACTGCAAATGTCTAAATCTTGAGACATATTTTTAGATATAGTTTGTTTTACTACAAGAATGACATTACATGGTTGCAACAAGCGACTGACTTCAGTATGGATTAATCTTTTGACATTTTATTTCATATTGTCTCGCTTCATATAACTAAAAGTTCAAATAACCCAGTTTCAATTCACATGCGACAAGCTAATTAAAGGATCAAGCCTTCCTGTCTAGGCTGAATATCAGCTTTTGCTTCTCTATCTTTCTCACAGAGAAGAAGAATAGACAAAGGACAAATTTGCCCTAGTGATGGGAATCGTTTAAATCTATGTTGTTATTAATGTTGTAATTCCATTTCACGTTAGGCAAACATGGATCATTTTCATGGTAATCCTTCTAATAGCTGTTGAGATAATTCAGAAAGGACCAAAGACTGACACAGACTGAAAAACCCTCATGTCTGAGACTGACAATGAAACAACTGCAGTAAAAACCTCTAATCGAAGTAACTTTAGATAATAATTACAGTTAATTTACACTCACTGTCAAAGCCATTGTTCTCTATTAAATGCTACAAATCTTCCATTACCTCCATGACCTCTTTCTAAATGGCAGGTTAGTCATTACCTTGGCGATCTCTACATTTGAAAGAGAGGTATGGCACTTGAACTTAAATGTTACACAGCAACAAAATGAGGCTTAAATGCATGTATCCACCTCCCAAACGCAAAGACAGCATCACCATATGAACACAAAGAAAACTAGAGGCTACAATTATGACTAATGTGCCAGTTAAACAATATCATGTGGTTGCTATTTAAGTGCTAAAACTATAAATCTAAATCTATGAAGCTAGAAGTGGACGTTCATTAAAAGGCTTCTTTAAAGACCGGTTCCAACAAACGTAAGCATAAAGACCTTTTCCAACAAACTTTTAAGAGGAGTTAACAACCCTCAGCATAAATCAAATCTGCTATCCATGATGCAGCGCACAGCAGCCTGCTTTAAACTGCAGTTACATAAAAGTAGAGGCTAAGAGTTATAGGCTTTTCCGTGTTCATAAACTTGTATCAGGAAACTTTGATAGCATATTTTTTTACAAGGTCATCCAAGATGTTTGTGAAGGTTCTCAGTCATCCACGTCATCGTAGTCTAAAACTCTCAAAAGACTCTCCACCTTTTGACCTTAGAACTGAAGAAGTTTCTTGGATGAGAGGTGAAACGTCTTCAAGCAACTCAAAGAAGTCCAGACGCTTTTCTTTCCAAGCTCCTTAGACAAGGTCATCCAAGATTAAAAAATGAACCCTGAATACATCTGTGGCATCCCAAAACACTAATGGAGGAGAAACTTCCCGTGATTGCTGAAGAGGCATGGCTGATGATGAAACTAAAGGACGCAGTGATTAAGGGTGCTTACTTATCACACCCTGACTCAGTGTTTCTCTTGTTCGCCCCCTATTTTTAGTTTATTTTTAGAGATTGCTGCAAGATTTAAAACTAATTACGCAAAAAGATGTTCTGGTCAATTCTCCTGAGGTCGCTTATGATATGCTGGGAGACATGTAAGTAGCTTCTTTAGTCATAGACAGTATATAAAAGATGACCATAACCGGAGGGGTGGAAAACTGAAACGAGCCTAGATATGTCTTAAACCTGTGTTTTGTTTTTTTTCCAGCAGGGGGCAGTTCCATTGACTGCAGAAAATGGGACTGACTCTCACTTAATTTAATACCTAATTAATCACTTTTCTAATTAGCCAGTTATTACAGTTAAAAAAAAATGATGGTCCTAATTAGAGTAACACTGAATAATGCATGGTATACTTTAGGACGTGGCTACCGTGTGATTGACAAGTTGCTATCTTGTGGAGAGTGTGGACATCCTCCTCTGCCGAATGACATTTCTTTTTGGAAAATTGAAATATACTACATGTATAAGGTGGCTAAGCATATAGAAGACATTTCTACAGTGACAACATAGATGAGAAACTGCTGGTGGGCTATTACTTCAGCAGTACAGGACTACATTTCTTGTATTTGAGCTTGTTTATACCACTGGGAGAAAAAAGTTATTATGTCACAATTTTGAGTTATTTTCAGCTAGTGACACAAGGATTTCATCATTTCTAAAAAAACAGCAGCTGATGCTGATGCTACCAGAAATTACATACCTTCACAGAGTTTAATGATTAGCAGTGCTAACTTTAAATTTCAAGTTATTTTCTCGAAATTTGGAGATTTTCTTCCTGTTAAAAGGGAGTTTTTCCTTCCCACTCTCTATATTATTTTAGGGTCTTTACTTTACAATAGAGAGCACTTTCAGGCAACTGTTGATATTAATTGAATTAAAAAAAACAAAAACAACAACAACATTTTTTTTCAGTGATGGAAATAAGCTCCAATAATTGTCTGTCTCTCATATTAGTAGACTACAGAGGTATGTTTCAGGGAAATAAAGCAAAGTGATATTATAATTGAGTGATATGTTTTTATGACAGACAATAACAGCACAGGGAGCAGGCTGACTTGCTCTCGACAGACAAGTATATTCAATGTGATCCTGGGAGGAAATGTCACAAGACTTGTGTGGCTAGTTCAGCTGATAGGTCTTTATTGATCTTGTAATTCCCGTGTACGTGCACCTGCTCCATTAAGGACCTCAGATCTCTTGAAAGAGAGACCTTCAAGAGCCAGGCGCCTGCTGCTGCTTGTACATGATCCTCAACATATCAGGTAGTTGAGAAATATTTTTCTTTTTTAGATATTTGTGGGTAGTTTTGGGGGGCAGGTGAAAAAATTACCCATTTGAGTGACAATTTTCTTGCATTCTTATGCAGCTGATGTTAAAACTTGATTAGCTTTTCTGCTCTTCTGTCTGAAACTTTTTTTTTTCCTTTTACTCCTGGATAATTCATGGGTTTTTTTTTTGTATTCATTGAGCCATTTTCAGCATCACAGTGGGGGCTGAAGCCACAGTTTCCACACATACTCTTAAACAAATTCATCAAACAGCGCATATATAATAAAATAGCCAGTTTTCAACTAAGGCCGGCACATGTTTTGTCTGGGAGAAATGGATAGTGACTACCCACAGTGCATGAAAATGAATGCAGAAAAATAAACACAAAGTAACTGACAAATGCGTAAGGACATAAATAGCTAGTGAGCCATGTGAGAGAATGTCTTACAGCACAGGAAAACTACTGTGAGACCAGAGTGAGCAGGAATTCACGCTAGGTAGCCGTCAATCTCATTGTCACATTCGTTATGGTATGGCAGGTATCTCTTTCCCACCCTGTGGGCTGCCTTCCCACGGGATATAAAAAACTTTTATGAGTGAGGAAAGGCTTTTTTGTGAAGGGATAAATTTCTGATGCACCGACTGGCCATCCCTTAATAATTAATTCTAAAGATATCTAGAAAATACCAATTAGAATGATTGTTTGGGATATCAATTTATTTTAATTCATATATTCAGCGTCACTACAGTTCTACATACTGGGTTATAAATGCTAATTACACTTAAAATGAGAACGACTATTTCTTTTTCCAATTCTACTGACAAATATTGCCCTGTCGTAATGAAATGCCTTAACTGAATTCAGAACCTCATTAAATTATGTGTTAGGTTGTATGTAAAAATCTGGCTTTGCATCCATATTCATATAGTTTTAAAAATTCACACAGCAGCAATCTACATTGAATACAAACTAGCCGAGTGTCACGCTTTGTTCATGAAAACAACTGACAACAACTACTACCTGCACACCATCTGTTCCAACATCCCGAGGGCTGATATAAGGATATGTGAGTGTTTTACATGTCTGCATGTGTCTGTTGTTAAAAAAAAAAAGTACACCAAAAGGTCCAAAGAGTTCTCATTGATTGATCTGAGACTCAGTGAAGCAGATTCACACAGTCTGCTATATTATTTACAGCAGCACTCCCACTGCTGCACCTACAACTACAGCAATATAGGTCTTGCGCATCAGTCCTTTTCAGCTGCCACACTTATATTTCCACATTAATGCCAACATGGCCAAGGATGAAATAAGCTCTCAAATGTAGGTTTTTTTTCTGCAGTAGGTCTGAGCAGGCATGTAAGTGTGGGGAGAATAATCTCAGTCTTCTAGTAAAAAAAAGGCAGAGTTTGTGTGCCAGCACATGTACACGTATGTGTGAAATTTGCTGTGCCCTCCATTGTATTTAAATATATTTTCCATTATTAAAAATACAGTTAGTCATAGCTGTATAGCTTTCCCATGTACACTCCATCCTTTTATCATCAGCAGCATCTTAATCCCTTTGATCCATCTTCAGCCTCATCTCACTCTCACCTCTCAGCATTTATCTCTCTATTTATACATCTCTCTACAATAAATACTGTATTTTCTGCTGACACCACACCTGCACCTCCCTCACTGCAGGGCTCCGGGAGCACAGAGACCCAGCACCCACGACGGCTTTGCTCCTATAGCCAAGATGACTAATAACCCCTGCGGGGCAAGAGGCTGCAAAGTTGAGGCACAAAGGTGCACCGTGTGTTGGGCTTTCCCTGCTTAATGCTCTTTTTATACAGTGACACTGTTGTCATTAAATCCACTGTGTTGAAGGTAGAACATTTCTGGCCAGAGCAAGATTCTTAACGAAGAACAATGAAATATCAGCGGGCTGGGCTTATAAAGAATTCATTCTTTTTATTCGGTGTTATAAAGCACTGCAGCATAGTTCAGTAGATAATTCAGTTGAGCATTAAAGATGTACTAATGAGGTTTGTAATTACCGTCTTTAAATTTGGTATTTCACCCTGGCTTTCCACAGGTAAAAAGGCATAAAAGCACATTGCAAAGAAGTAATTTATTGCAAAATTCTTTAAAGTGTAAAAGGGAAAAAAGAAGTAGGTGAGGTGGTTAGGGCATCTTACTAGGATGCCGACTTTGTTCAATCTAGTGAAGGGTTTCAGGCATGTCCTGCAGGGAGACCCCAGGGCAGCCCTAGGACACACTGGATATGGCTCAGTGTCCCTTGAAAGAGGTAGCTAGGGGGGCGTGACTGAGTCTCAGCTTGCTGCTTAGACTACTATCCCTGTGACCCAGACCTGAATAAGTGACAGAGGAAGGAAGGAAGGAAGGAAGGAAGGAAGGAAGGAAGGAAGGAAGGATGGATGGATGTTAAACATGGCTTTCGTTTAAGACCACATCAAACAAAAACTCAAATTCTAACCAACAATGTACCAACAATAATATCTGATGTTTACAGTTACATACTGTATATCTCTTTAAAGAAAGTATTTGCCAAAGCAACTTATATAGAGCGTGTAGTTTATAATACAAATCCTGTGCCCTATTGTGCATTTACAGTCTATGTGGGATGGAAGTAATATAAAAGTAATATATTTGTGTTGATTATACTGAAGAAAAGAGCCAGGGCGACAGATCTATTTTTAACAGAATATTTCTGAAAACAATTCAAAGCACAGAGGAATAAAATGAGTGACATTGTGGGTACATAGATGATGCTTGGAGATTAAAACTATTATTGTTTTAAGCATACGGGACAGAACTGTTTCACCAAAGGCTCCAGTCTGGCCCCTGGGTGGCTTTGCTTATGTTGAAATTGTAGTGAAGTCATTAATAATTATACTTTTTTAATAAAAGTCAGTGATATTCCTGCAAGCATTACTGCACAGCAGTAGAAATGTATCAGCATTCAAAAGCATTTCTAGATTTCAAGTTATTTGAGTCATAAATAAGTTAAATACTAATAATGCAAAATTTCAGTATTCTTATTAGTGGATCTATGAAGGCACAGCATGTAAAATTATTGTACCTCTGTAGATCCACTGCAGTGGATACATATTGAAACATACTGATGAAACTGCCATATTTTGTGATTGAGACATCTCATTCATTTGTAAGCATTTCAATAGCATTTCAATCACTTCAGAAGGTACTTCAAATTCTTTGAATTTGAAGTAGTACGCAGCAGCTTTACTTATGTGACCCTTAACAAGATCGAAGCATTTCAAATGCAACTCAACTGTAGAAGTGCCAACTAAAATATTTTTCACATGAACATTGGGCTGGGAAATTACGCTGTTTATTTGTGTATATATTAAAAAAAGCATCTTAAGAAATGATACAAAATATAATACGTACAAGAGAATACAAAGGATATAGATAAAACCATGTGTTGTTTATATGCGCTGGACGTGTGACATTTTTTGTCAGTTTGCTTTGCCAGCTCCTCTGCGTGACACACGGAGAAGGATTCGCTTCTCACATTTCTTTCCTTTTTCCCCAGACAAAAGCCATGTGTTTCAAACCAGGGACCTTTCACATGTGATTCAAATGCGATAACCACTACGCTACAGAAACTGTGCAATGCACAACCAGCATTTGAATAAAATTAATCTTATCAAGGGGACTTTGGCTTGGCATACAAGAAAGACTCAAAAGGGCTACACTATTATTACAAATCACCGAGCGTCCCCCAGGTAATGAAAGTCCTGCTTGACAGGAGCTTTCTCTTCACGTTATCTCAAGCTCTGCACTTAAATATGGCTACAGATGGAGTGCAGGATATACGCATGTAGAATCAGTGTAAAACATATGTGCAGGTACAGATCCAATATGTTCTCTATTGACTTTCTCAAGCCTTTTTATTTACATAAATAGAATAAAAAAATTATTTTCAGCTAACACTAGCAACTGGCTCCGGTGTTTCTTTTTCATTTATTTCCAAATGTGTTTCTCGCTCAAACGCACAAAAAAGTTTAAGTGTATATCGCTGAGGCTGGGGATACAGTTGTACTTCTGACAACAAGATTGTAATGCAATGAAGAAATTGCAGTTTACATCAAAGTTACCATAGTGCAGATGCAGCTGGAGTGCACTGACGAGTAAAGGCAACATAATAAAAATGACAAGAGGAAACTAGTGGCTGGGAAGCGTGGCAGGCTTTCCCACACATTTACAGAGGCAGCATTAATCTGATGTTAATGGTATTGGGCTGTAGTTACAATATACCTGACAGCATATGAACAAGCAGGGCTTGCTTGTTTGCAGTTACCTTGCAAGTGTAATTCGTTGAAAATATGTTTACTGAATTGACACAATGAACATTCAATTACCTGCAGCTTTACACTCTTAAACACTCTCCAAGAATGTGTTGTGATTGCATTGTGTATACACTAATATGATACGTATGTATGAATGTTTAACTGTCAGAGAGAGAGATCCATTTGCTTTGCAAGAATTTATTCAACTAGTCATATATATATTACATATGTGTGTGTATATATATATATATATATATGTAACTTAATTAAATCTTGTTAGATTATAAAAGAGCTCACAGAGAAGGTTTCTTCAAATGTGAATAAAACAGAAATCACAGAGATGTGCTTTTGTAGTTGCAACAATGAAGTTGATACACAAACGGAGAAGAATGAGAACGAGAAGAGAGGGAGAGATACAGAAGTTGGAAGATGCTAAAGACAAACCTACAAGACTAAAATCGAGGAATCAACATAAAGATAAAAGCCTTTCCAAATGCTCGGGGGATCTGTAACGGTATACGGGCTTTAAAGTCTCACTATGAAACATAAAATATGGTTTAAAAAGTGCACTGCAACGTCGGAGTGGAAAGCTAAAGTTTTAAAAGCAGAGCTCTCAAAGCCTTTCGACAGTAAGGGCCATGTGAGGGCACTTGCTTCTGCCAACTGAGTCATGGTGTTTGTTATGGAACAAACTCACTTTATAAAAGCAGCTCTTGCTGGGCAAGTAGATTAAAGGTAAATTACCACCAAAAGCTAAAAAGCAGAAGAAAAAAAGCCAAGTATGTCAAAAAGCCATTCACTTAAAGTAAAACTATGAAACAGCATTTGCGAAGTAACAAAAAAAAAGTCCAATAATAATGTGAGAATTGTGGAAAGTGAAGAACACAGAGAACTACAAAGAAATGTATCTATATTCTTTTATAAAGTGAAGGTGGGTGTGAAGGTGCCCACTGCCTCAAACAAAGATGCAAGGAGTAGAGATAGTGAAGGTAGATACGTTGAAATACCTCAAATACATCCAAAGCAACTGAAAGTGCGTGAAAAAGAGAGTGCAGGCAGATTGGAGTGGGTGGAGTGTCAGGCGTGATGTGTGACTGAAGTATAGTAGCAAGAGTGAAAGGGAGGGTTTACAAGATGGTAGCGAGACCTGCTATGATGTATAGCGTGGATATGGTGACACTAGCAAAAAGACAGGCAGTGAAGCCGGCGGTGGCGGAAATGAAAATACGTTTTCATCGGGGTGACCAGGATGGACAGCATCTGAAATGACTACATCAGAGAGACAGCTCAGGTTGAGTGGTTTGAAACCAAAGTTAGAGAGGCAAGGCTGAAAGAGTTGGACATATGCAGGATAGACAGTGTTTATGCTGGACAAAGGATGCTGAATATGGAAATGCCAGGCAGGAGACAAAGAGGAAGACCTCAGGGTAGATTCATAGTAGTGAAGGAGGACGTACAGTAATGGGGATAGGGAGATGGAAGCGGGTGATCGGCTGTGGTGACCCCTATAAGGAGCAGCTAAAAGCTAGATTTTTTTTTTTCTAGAGCCACATATGAGGATATTCGTTTAAAATTTCAGTAGAAGAGTAGCAGTATAATGTCCTCGTAAGTGGATATCAGGCCCTTGTAGAGCAAAATTGATTACTTTAGAATAAATAACCCAAAATGTGATGTCCACATATGTGGACGCCAGGTCCTAGGAGGTTAAACAAATTGTGGAGTTTAGGATAACCTAACATGTATAATTTCTTGTATGGTGTTCATTCACCTTCAGTTCTTTGAACAGATCTGGATGCCAGTCTTTTAGGTGCTTTGCTAAATTGGAAGCATTTCCTCCTGTGGTTTGAAAAGCACGATAGCATCTTTTGTGTACAGCCTTTTGTGAATCGGTTATCACCTGACATGTACTGCCTTTCTTATCAGGGCTGAGCTATCGCAACAGCTACACGAGCTGCCATCTTCTTCCTTTGTGCCATGTGTAATGTTTTCTGTGCTTGTGTGGACTCTTCTTCTTTTCTTCTTCTTCAGCATGTAAGGATAGACTAGAACATTTTTAACATTGGAATATATAAACAATGAAATGGATTTCAAAGCATAAATGTATCATGTGAATGTTTTATATTATATAAATATACAGTAATTAGAGCCAGTTGGACATTTTTGGATGTTTTCCATTTGTTAAAAAAATAATGTAATTGATTTTTTTTCAGAGAATTTTGAGAACTATTATGCCATTAGAGTCTAAACATTAAAATGTGCGATTACAGTGATATTCACAGGTGATGTTTTTGAGGAGTGCATTCGCATTCATGACCACCAGTAACCTCAGTAAACACCTGCTGAAATAACTGCTGAGCCATGCAGGTAAAAACAGAACCACAGACGGAACAGACCAGAATTAGAAGTATTGAATAATACATCAACACTTATTCCCTCTTATACAACTGACAGGTCTAATGTTTAAATGATGGTTTGCCTCAAGGTACCCAAGAGGCATCATGGAGAAAACAGTCTGATTTCCCCCCCTATTTGGGATTGAATCAAGAGGGAATAAAAAATATATGTAAGAAAAAAAGCAAAGGACAAGTCTGGCACTCAGATGAATAAACAGAAAAAAAGCAAGAACACGAATCTAATGAATAAATAAAAGAAAACAAAAAGAAATTGGCATCTAAAATAGGTCCAAGCACTGCCCAGAGAGAGACGTTCAGTGGGCAATGTCATCAGTGCTGCTGTCGGGTTTGCTCTGTGGTCAGAAGAGCTGGTGTGGTAGTGACAGCTGGCTGTCATCACTCCAAAATGGAAGGGAGACAGCAGGACAGGAGAACAAAAAAAAGGAGCAGTGAACAAAGAAGGTGAGCCGGGAGGTGGGAGGAGAGCAAGGGCCAGAGAAAGAGTACGCTGAGAAATGGAAAGGAAAAAAAAGGGAAAACGGTTGATTACCGAGAGATGTAAAGTGACTCCTTGACTCATTGATTTGGACCAGTTACCTGCAACTTGAATCAACTTAGCTTCATATTCTCAGCAGACCTTTTTACTTCTTTCTAAATTAAAATATGTGATGTATGCTTTGGTTATTACTGTTCCTAATTTAGGAATTAATACTTTGTTCCATTATGAGTTCACTTGGTTATCTCAAAACTTGACAGAATTTAATCAAATTAACTTTTGCAGGTGCAGATCAGATCAGAACATGGTCTGATATGGTATTTTACACGCAATCTTAATTTTCTCATCATTACTGGACTGGAATTTAAAAGAAGAATAATATTTTTTTTATCCACCTTTCACAAACTGCTTGACAGCTCATTGCTTTAGTTATTATTATGTATTAATTTTACTTCTTAACTACACATCTTTGCCACAAGCTGTACCTACATGAATTATGAACCCTAGAAAAAAAATATTATGGTGCGGCAAATCTCCATTACGAGTTAGCGCGGATCGCACCGTGCGTGGGGCTGCACGGCATCAATGCGTAGCTCGTTAATGCATCAGCCCCACACATGGGCAGATCTCTCTAACTGAGATGCGCCGTGTTAATGCGGTTATGGCGTTAACGTCATTTTAACGAGATTAACGCTGACAGCACTAATATATATTTATAAGGAACAATTGGTTCAGCAGTATCACAATGGTCTCTCGTTCCAGATACTTTACTGTAAACTTTATTTGACAACAGCATTCTGGCATATACATATAACTGAGAAGAAGTAAATTGGGTGGAGCAAAATGATGAGGACAGAGAGAGAAGACATATTTTTGGAACAATCTGCAGCGCAGATAAAAGATAATGAAAAGTGGAAGGAAACCGGAGAAGAGTGAGGCTGAGGTGAATTACAAATCATTAAATAGACCCAAAAGTTGAGAGCAGGAGGAAGGAAAGATAATGCAAGAGGGTGACAGACATGAGCAGGCGAGGTGTGAAGGTGGGAGGAACAGAGGAGAGGGCGAAGTAAACACGGAGAAAGCATAGCGAGAGCTGAGGAAATCGGAAAAGGAGAAAGCGGCGTGGGGGAGGGGTGGCTGGAGGGCAGCTGGTAAAATGAATGGAGTCCAAGCATCTGAGGGACCACCACTGAGCGGTCAGCGTGTGTTTCTGTGTGAGATTTATGAGGCACAATGCGGTGACAAAAAGAAACAGCGAGTGGGGACAGCAGAATTAAGAGTAAGAGAGACAGAAATTTTGAAAAGGAAGAGAGGTGGATCTAGACCAGTGTGTACAGGATTAGTGATTTAGTGCTTGTTGGAGCTGCCAGCGTGTTTACACGAGGCCACAAATATGTCTCTAGCCTGGAGATGTGGATATTCGGTTCCAAGTTGCATTTAGATTTAGATGTTAAATTTGAAACAGAGAACACCGTTAGAACAAGAAGAACGCTCCCTGTCACTTGTTCTTAGTAAGAATGCTGTAGGCATTGTTTGTGCCGATTTAAACATCTGCTCTCAAGAGTGGAACTGAGTTCATGCATTGTGCACTATAAAATTAAAAATATAGCAGTTGTTTTCAGTTGTGCTTGTGCCGAATTGTGCACACAACATAATTAAAACCAGTTCCCTAATATTATCTAGGTCCCCTTCTGTCTGCCAAAGCAAATCTAACTTGTTGGTACATGAACATGAGCACTGGTTGTGGGACACTAGCAGTAGATCCTTTGGGTCCCGGTGGTTGCTGGAAGGAGCTTCCATGAACCAGACGTGTTGTGGCTTGTCGCTCAGCTGGATTGGGATCTGAAGTATTAAGGAGCTGGGTGATTGTCCTGCGCTTGATATCCCTCAACCGCCCTCAAATTGGTTAGTACTGAAGTAGCACTTACATGATTGCCAAGACCCAAGGTTTTCTCACCAGAGCACTGAAATTTAACAAGATGATCAGTGTTTCTCACTTTAACTATCACCGGCTTAAAATGGTCTGACTGCACAGTGTGTGTCAAGTTCACCACAAGATGAACAAAGTAGCCCTGAAAGTTTACATCTGAAATAATTATAAAACCAAATGTCCTTAACTCGTGCTTTGTTATTCTTTGGAGACCAAAATTAGAATGAACACAGTTTAAAAAAATTAAATAAATAAAACCCGGTGCTTGCTGGTGAGTTCACAGAGAGGCCAAGATGGGAACACTCAGCTTCAATCAGATCACAATCCATAATAGATGGCCATGTAAATATCTTATGAGGAGAGCAATGGAGAAAATGACTCGTACGCAGGAACACACACATGCACACACGCACACACAGAAAAACGCAAGTTCAGACAGAAGAACCACAAAGACATCCTGTACAGTCATGCAAAAAGTGTAATAGAGTGTATTTATTTAAAATTCATGCACAATCTTAATGGATCTTTTGTGCGAATGCTTTCTTGTTTGTGCTGTTGTCTGAGTGCATGCATAACACAAATTGGGCAGTAAAAGACCTGTGTATGCTTCTGAATGTGAATTTCCACTTAAAAAATTCACATATAACAAATGTTACTCGGCTGATACTTCAGTATTAAAAAGTACAAGGCAAGAAAAAGCAAATATTTTTGCAATAAAGCTGGAACTTAACAGAATGTTAGCACAAATAGATGAATTCACAAATGTACGCCCACACAAATACTCTCATTAATCTCTCAAGTCAACAAATCATTCCTTCATACTTGACAAAACAGTGATTCTAAAAATAAAAACGCACCTACTGGAAACCTCAAATGAAGCATCGAGGTAAAATCCAAAGTGGTAAAGATGCTATATGTCAAATTCAGTTAAAAAAAAAAAAAGTATATTTAAATTAATGCTTTGTATCAGCTAAAGTGGCAATAAAATAAGCAATTGCACAGGAAAAACAAAGATGCTCTTGTAAGGATGTCTTATGGCTTAAACAAAAGTTTCATGCAGTTGGGAATCATCTGATCAGTTCGACTTCATGCTTGCATCTTTGCATTTGGTTGGGTTCTAATCTGTCCCTCTATTTATCCTCTCGATTGTGTCCTTTTTCTACATTTTTCTGAAACACATGAGCTGAAGACTTTCTCATCACTACCGAAAGATCTCAAGAACTAATTTTTTGTTAAAATTACTGAAATAATTTATTTGGAATCCTAGTACTATGTAATGTGGAGGTCTAACTGCTTTTGAGAGTGTGCTCCAGACCGTCTGGGTTGGTGATGATATTATGAGGGCAGATGCAGTGTTAAGCCCAACGCTGCCCCACAGGGGAGCACTAAAAGCCAACCCTGACCCTGTTGGTTATCAATAATTCAGTAGAAATCAGGGTTAGAATAAGTGCAGCGCCAAACGACGCATCATTTCTACAACATGCAGAGGAGACAACAGTCTCCGCAATCATAAAGTTTGCATAAGGCCCGAGTCTCTCCGCTGGCTGTCTGGGAGGTTGGACATTAGCTCCATTACGCTGAAAAAAAGGATTGACGGGTGGAAAATCGGAAAGAAAGTGGTGGTGAGTCATCAACCATTCTAGGTCTCAACTGAGACCCAACTGGCATGGAGAAAAGCTGGACAGCTGGATGCTGCCATAGTGTATATAAGAAGCCATCAGCGATTGGCAGCCCAGCTGGGTGACTGGCCTACTGGGAATACAGTCAGCCATCATAGTATAGAGCCAAACTGGACAGATGAGTCTGAGAGTAATAAGTGTGTAAGAAGTGTACGAGGCCGATAAAGACTATGGTGAAGAATAAAAAGAAGGAAATCCTCTATATGTATGTGCTTTGAGTTCGCAGACCAACACAATCCACTACAAGGACTTTATTTACACCCAAGACATCTTCGACTCTACAAAACTGTCACCAGACAAATATTGAAACGCTAAATCATGTTTTCCAAATGAGTTTAAACAAAGAAAAAAACAACACTAGCACTTAACATGGTTTTCAGATTTGCTGAACCTGATTTCCATTAAAAAATGATGAGGGTTTAACCTCACTCTTTTAGTTTGTCTCATTTTTTGTGAAGAACACATAACGTATCTTTTCAGCGACTTTACACACATTCTGTCCCAGCTGCAATTACAGAGTGGGACACAGCAAATAAATAGCTTTGCCTTTGTGGCTGCTTATCGATTAAGATGGCAAAAATATTCACTGCTCAGAGAAACATACTGACTTTAGATGAGAGAGAAGATTTGGAAGATGATGAAAAGGAAGAATTTTCAGAATATGAGTCTTTCTTTCTTTATTTGATCGGACAGTGCAGACGGGAAGGTGGGAAGAGAGTACAGGGAAATGACACGGGAAAAAGTCTGGGACGGATTCAAATTCAGGCACAAAGTCACAGTATACAGGTATACGCCAACCGTATACGCAGCACATACAGTAAAACTCTCCCTTCACGTGTGGGGACAAATATAGACCCGCCTATATTTGTGCAAGGGGTGCTACACCGATACAGACAGTCATTCACACCTAAAGTCAGTTTAGAAATACCATTAAATTTAATGCAAATAACCTAGGACCTTCTTGCTGTGCTGCCCTGCATTTTTTCAACAGGGCTGAACAATACATGAATCTGTTCAGTTTCTAATGAAGTTTAGCGAAGTTTAACATCAATTCAATGAGAAACTACACACACACACACACACACACACACACACACACACACACACACACACACACACACTGGTGATGGCAAGCTAACAAATCTTCTTGTTGTGGTGATGGTATTTGGTACAGTGCTTATCTGTTCATTACAGCCAGCCTTCTTTGGTCTTGTCTGCATTAAAAAGAAAACATCAGTACTGGAAATGAAATACACCTTCAATAAGAGAAGACGTGTCATCTCTGTAACAAAAAAAAAAAAGGCATTTTTTTCTCTTAATAAGCCAAACTATATCACTTGTAATAAAGAATATGATTTTGCATGAGGACGTTTAAATCGAAGCAGATTTAAGTTCCCCATGTAGTGATTTGCATTAAGCAGGTGACTGAGATTTGCATTTTTATGGAGTTCCCATGGCCTTCTTTTGCCCTTAACTCCCTTTGAACAGACCAGGCAGGAGATAGGGATGTTAATTATGGACCACAAGGACCACAATGGGAATGATCTCAATGGTTTTATTGTGTTATCCCAGATAGGTTTTTAATTGAATTATGGAACATGATGGTGGGAACTGGAGTGGAGGGGAATGCTGAACACGGCTGTCCTTAAGAAAAAGGAAAAAAAAAAAAAATCTAATTTACCCAATCAGTTATATTAATGAAAAGTCCACTTTCTGTTCAGAACACTGCAATCTAGTCTGATTCATGTGCAGTTGGTTTCTCAGTGGGATACAATTGGGTTTCCAGTATTCAAGGTTATGAGTATTTCTTAGCATCATAATGCAATCTCAAATCATGAGCGAAATGCAGTCCAACTTTAGAAAGTGGCTCTAAAAAACAACATTATAAACAAACAAGAAAATATTCTATTAGCTTAACTTTAACTATTTAGTCATATTAAATAATGTTGCAAAAACTCAACATTGAGGGAACTTTTAGAAACCATTTACAACTGAAAGCAGTAGATGAATTTCCCTACTTGTGTTTCTTTCAATGCTTTCAGCTTAAGACGTCTTCTTTTTGGTGATCAAAGGATATCTGGGAAACGAAGTTTAACTGAAAGTCAGATGATATGAATTTTGGAATTCTCTTAAAAATCAAATATAAAGAAATAATAATAATAATAATAATAATAATAATAATAATAATAATGCTACAAATACTAACTTTATTTGTATAGCACTTCTTTCAAACACAGAGTTAAGAGTACATGTTAATACATTCAGACATTCATTCCAGCATACACACGTACATGCAAATGGTTATAAACTATGGCCAAAAATGAAGGAGAAAAGATTAAGGAAACCCTAACATATAAAAATTATTAACAATTAATTCACAGAGGAATGCTGCTCCTCAGTTTGGGTGCAAAAACTTCAAAAGCACGATGACCTATGGTTTTAAAATCAGAGCGAGGGAGTGTTACGAAACCCTGGTTGGCCGATCAGGGAAGCTGGCTCCATTGATAAGGCCTTGGACGCTCTACTATATAAGTAGGGGTCTGTTTATGTACAGCTTTATATGTTAACAGAATTTTAAAGTGGATGCTAAATTTCATTGGAAGCTAGTGAAGTGATACAAGGATAAGTGTAATATGTAACCGTCGGTTTTTGTTAGCAGCCTGCTGACAGTATACAATCTGCCCAAAAACATAGATGTAGCCAGATACACAGGCACTGATAAACAAAAGGAATGCAGAAACACACAGAAAGATAACAGGAGTCTCTGGGACAGGACTCTCAGAGGAGAGTAGAAGGGTTAAAGAAAATGGAAAACTGGAATAAACAAAACAATCTCATGACACGTTTAATAATGTCCTTTTTCTCTATTCCTCCCCTTCACTGTCTAGAGTCTCATTCGCAATTCATATGACCCTTTGCTATTATTTCTGCATCTTTACACAACGTCTCCTTTCTTGTCAACAAACAAACAAACAATTGTCACTGTTTTCCCCCATTCATTTTCCACCTTTCTATACTCCAACAAAAATGCACTGAAATGCACATGTGCATGCAAAAAGACTTTAATTATTTTCTCTCTCTTCATCATCACTTGACAACACTAGCAGCATGATAGAGAGATCACTCCTGGAGATGAGAAATGACTCAGTGCTTTAAATAAAATCAGCGACAAGATAATCAATTGAAATGCGGAGTTAAAAGAATGATAGCTGTTAATTGATTGTTACAGTTTTCATTTTAAAGCGGGTAGAGCTGACAATTAAAACAATCTACTGCAGCAAGACCAAAAGGAAAAATAGTTACTGTAATTTTGTTTTAACTTATCAGACCACAAGAACTTCAGAAAGGTGAGCAATATTGTTAATGTTATTATATCCTCTATGATGATAGAAGAAGAAGAAGAAGAAGAAGAAGAAGAAGGAGGAGGAAAATGTGTTGAACTATGTAAACATAAAAACAGTTTGTTCAGTATCATCCATCTTACTGTGGAGCTAAACTGAGCATAGATTTTTGGGGGATTATCCACAGTGGCAGCAGAAATCATGTTCAACTTCCAATTATATCATTATTTTTGTGATATGTCCCTTTAGTCTATGTATTTTTCAATCAATCAACAAATATGTTGTGCTAGCAGCTACTAGAAGCAGTCAATCTTCTGTCCGATCAGTTTAATCAGAATGAAACTGCTAATGGTGTGCACAGTTGACATGAAAATTCATTTACAGTTTCAAACCTCCAAAGCGGTACCTTTTTTTTAACATTTCAGTGTTTGCCATAAATATACTTTAGGTATATTAGAGCAGTGTTTCCCAATCACTGTATGTGCCGTGAGAAATGATCAGGTGTGCCATGGAAGATTATTTGGTTCAACCTGATTAGTACTCTAAGCGACCGGCGTGAGAAACGGGCAGAATATTTACATTCTCTTCCACTAGAGGGCAGTACAACTTCTTGCTCCATTTAAATCGGTTGCCAACTCCAAGTAAAACAGAAGAAGACAAAGAAGAAAACACACCGTCATTACGCAGTCATCGCAGTGCATTGCGAGAACGCAATGCATAATAGCAATAGATAAATATTTAAAAAAGAAAAAGTAGTCAATGTCACCTGGGTCCTGGAGAAAATTCTGACCCAGATGAAGGCCCTAGCATGAGTAGTGGTCAGAAGAAAGCAAAAATGGTATAATGGGGACAAACTGAGCCAATTCCACTATACCTGATGTGCAGGGAAAAAATTATATGCTTCTTGTAACGTTTTTGTTTGGTGGTATGCCAATTTTTCTTATGTGAAATATGTGCTGTGGCGCCAAAAGGTTGGGAAACAATGTATTAGAGAAGTTTTTTCCTGGGAGTTCTAAAGGTAGCAGGATCTGTGGTAGAGGTGCAGGACCATTTTCACTGTTCTACATTTGTAAAGCTAAGTGCACAGTAATGGCAATTCAAATGTTAAAAATGGCATCTTCTGAAGTCATATTAGTGACCAAAATGAAGACTTAAGCAAATGTCTTTATAGTATTTTCTTCAAGCTCACCTGTATGAGCTTGTAGGCTTACTTAAAAATACCTTGTCTTATTGAAACGGACATGAACAGTGACACCACTAATAAATAACACAGCTGCTTATTTATTGTGACTTTGCTCAGTGAGCTTGGAGGTAGCATCTGAACTCCCTGCACTAAACACCTGCGTCTTTGGTTTTTAGTTGGAACAAATTTTTCATGAATTATACACAGCCCAGCAGTCTCTTTAATGCAAGACTTTGTAAAACCCAAACTATTTCCATATCACTGCAGACTACCTTTTATCTCTCTTATTTCATCATCATCAGAAAGAAGTGTTTCATACTGATAGTGCTTGTGTTGTTTTAGACATAAAGCGATAAAGGAAGCGCAAGTATTGACTTTGTAATTTAAGCATATTTCATGTTGTTAAATTAATGAATTCAATAAATATCACCCACTCTGATGTAAGCCTGTGCTGTGGGACCACACAGGGAGCAGTTTGCTATACACAAAAGAAGCAGACCATAAACAGATCCATAGCTACTGTTTGCTCCTGTGTCATTCTCCTCAGCAAAGCTACACAACGTTATTGTAACACTGCAGAAAATTCATAAACTACACATGCATAATTACGCCTGTTTTATTTAAAGGAGCCCCTTGCAGATACATAAAATTATACTACCTAATTGCATCAAAACACCTACACATAAATCTTTCTCTGCAGCTTTATATTAACCTACAACGCCATGCACATGCAGGAACATATAACTGAACATGTTTGATTACTGAACATGGAGTGTACACACACACACACACACACACACACACACACACACACACACACACACACACACACACACACACACACACACACACACGTATGCTGATAACTCCTCTCTCCAACAGTATCATTTCTTTTGCTGACTGACTTGTTTCTTTGTGGTACAATGGTGCAGACATCCACAGAGAATAATTATGTGACTGCCAGCACTTCTGCACCTCATAATGGCTAATCTAAAGATCATTAGTAACAGTATACGCTTGACTTGTGTTATTTATTAAGCCATTCTGCTTCCTATTAAAAACTTTGGCTAGAATGTGATTGATGCAATAGGGCCTCCATGCATGCATGTGTCCAAGCAGGCTCGCTGTTAACTAATGCATGTGCGATTTCCACCAGTCAAGGATCTTACTCGCGGATGAAATTGCTTTAATGCTGAAGTCACCGGCTAATTACGAAACATCAAAATTGACTTTCAGTTGCAATAAGGTAAAAACAACTTTTCTTTGCCACGGTGGGGGCAGGTTCCTACAGCTGGCTGAACATGCTACCTTTTGGAAACATTAATCGCCCCTAAAAATGTTTAAATTGTGCCCTCTGTGCTACACGTTTCCATCACTAAATTTCTTCACCGACCTATTCCGTTCCACCTTTTGACAATCCCTTTAAAATGTTTCTGAAATATGTGCCAAAGAATTTTTAGTGTTGTGTGTAGTGTATCAAAGTAACTGGCAGGAATAGGAAGCCTTTCAAATATCACACTGTTATTCTCTGCAGTTGTAGCTATGTGACAAACATGACTGTTCCATTACTCATTATAGCACATGCTATGATTATTAAGACTTCATTGTTCTGTGAGAATTATGCGGAGCTGCCAAATGCTGATTTGAATAAAAGAGGTATGTTAAGTAGCATAAAAATAACAGATATTTGTGCTCTCGTTTCCCACTGCCAATTTAGCGTTGAGCATCGCCTAAACAAATGTAATTTATTCAGTGTCTTGTTCCAGGGAAATAACCAGTTTTATGTTGTCTAGTGTGTGACTCCAAGTCAAGTTGAACTAATTTAAAAATGATGGTATGTGGAGGAAATATATAAGGACAGCAGTGAAATGGCAGTGCTTCCTTAAAGAAAGTTTTATTTACCACTTATTAATTTGCATATTTATCTATACATTAGTAAGACAGAAGTCGATCAGAAAATTAGAAGATGGAGTGGACTGCAAAATATGCATTTTGTCTTTTTATTACTGATTAATATTATTAACATTAACACCTAATGTTAGTGATTGACACTACGTCTTATCAAAACTAACAGTGGACCTTCAAAAACTTCTGAAAAATAGCAAAGGTGAGGAACACAGATATTCTTTAAATTGCTTATAAGTGTACACCTTAAGAACAGTATTACCCAAAAATATCAACCAAAGAAGCTCATAAATGATCTTTTCAATGCAGTTTTTCTTCCTCTCCACCATGTGTTTTTCTTTCTGTAGAATACAACATTCTTGCCAGAGATATTTTAACAATATAATTATAGAGAAAGGGGGCAGCAAGAGAGAGCCTACAATAACAACAGCAGTTCTCAAAAAAGGTAAATGGCCAACCAAATCACCCTGACATTTCACGCTGATACTCTTTCCCTGATCCATAGAGCTGCCTACTGTATGAAAGCCAATGGAGATGGATAGGTCTGCTTGTCCCTGAACAATATAGGATGCAGTCAACCATACAACTAGTGATAAAAGTCGATGTTATCACCCTCAGGGCTTTTTCCCCTGGGTGAAGCTTTGCAGTGCTGCTGCCTTTTCACATCTAAGACCACCTCAATATGCTTTTGCACCTCATATACTATGTAAAAAAAAAAAAAAACAACAACCCTCTACCCATAAACTTTGTCTTGATGATGATGACAGGAGCAAAATGTCAAAGGGTGTTTGTCAATTTCTAAATGCCAGGTAAAGCAGTCCGTTCACCTACAACACCCCCCTCCTCACCCCACACAAAAGAGGATTTCACACCACCTCCTCCCACCACAACTCTTCATATTCATGAAGCAGATGTGAGGAAGCAGTTTAAGAACCTGAATGCTCGGAAAGCTCCCGGCCCAGACGGCGTGTCTCCTGCCACCCTCAGACACTGTGCAAACGAGCTGGCCCCAGTGTTCTCTGGCATTTTCAACTCCTCACTGCAGACATGTCATGTGCCTGCCTGCTTCAAGTCCTCTACCATAATCCCTGTCCCCAAGAAACCTAGGATCACTGGACTAAATGACTACAGACCCGTGGCTCTGACATCTGTGGTCATGAAGTCATTTGAGCGCCTAGTTCTCTCCCATCTCAAGACCCTCACGGCCCCCCTCCTGGACCCCCTGCAGTTTGCATATAGAGCCAACAGGTCTGTAGACGACGCCATCAACATGGCCCTACACTTCATCCTGCAGCATCTGGACTCCCCAGGAACCTACGCCAGGATCCTGTTTGTGGACTTCAGCTCTGCCTTCAACACCATCCTTCCAGACCATCTCCGAGGCAAGCTTTCCCAGATGAATGTGCCTGATCCCATCTGCCGGTGGATCACTGACTTCCTGACGGACAGGAAGCAGCATGTGAGGCTGGGAAAGAATGTCTCGGACTCCCGGACCATCAGCACCGGCTCCCCTCAGGGCTGTGTTCTTTCTCCTCTGCTCTTCTCCCTGTACACCAACTGCTGCACCTCCACCCACCAGTCTGTCAAGCTAATCAAGTTTGCAGATGACACCACCGTTATTGGGCTCATCTCGGACGGGGATGAGTCTGCCTACAGGAGGGAGGTTGAACGTCTGGTGTCCTGGTGCAGCCACAACAACCTGGTGCTGAATGCCCAGAAGACAGTGGAGATTATTGTGGACTTCAGGAAGCACACAGCCCCACTCCCCCCCATCATCCTGACTGACACCCCCATCACCTCTGTGGACTCATTCCGCTTCCTGGGTACCACCATCACCCAGGACCTGAAGTGGGAGCCCACCATCACCTCCGTCATCAAGAAAGCCCAGCAGAGGATGTACTTCCTGAGGCAGCTGAAGAAATTCAACCTGCCAACACGGACGATGATGCAGTTCTACACTGCAATCATCGAGTCCATCCTCACCTCCTCCATCACCGTGTGGTACGCTGGAGCTACTATCAGGGACAAACAGAGACTGCAGCGTGTTGTGCGCTCTGCTGAGAAGGTGATTGGCTGCAGACTCCCATCTTTGCAGGACCTGTACACCTCCAGGACATTGCGGCGTGCAGCTCGGATCTCAGCTGACCCTTCTCACCCTGGACACAGTCTGTTTGACCTGCTCCCCTCAGGCAGGAGGCTCCGGTCCATTCGCACCAGAACCTCTCGCCATAAGAACAGTTTCTTCCCCTCTGCTGTTGGACACATAAACAATAACCATATGACTGTCCCCGCCACTAACACATGACCCTACGCTGTGTCACTGCATCATTCCATGTTTGGCACTGATCACCACCTGCACTCATGTATATATCTTTCTACGTAGCACTCTTAATTCTTATTCTCATGTATATATCTCATGTATATCTCATGCACATATCTTTCTACGTAGCACTTTTAATTCTTATTCCTACTTTTATTTTTTCATGTCTATTTAAGTGCTATTTATGACACTATGTTTGCACTGAAGCACCGCAGCAATTTCCTAATGTTGTAAACCTGCTCAACATTTGGCAATAAACCCCTTTCTGATTCTGATTCTGATTCTGAACCACACACTGAAGAAACTGACACACATACATCACATTGATTTGGGTTTTTACACCTTTTAAATCCTCAAAACACAGCTCAGATACATTGATGCTGTAAACACAGGATTTTACATGATAGCAATGTTCAGGTAATTTAGTGTCTTGAAATGCATTGCTTGCTTATCTAGTAATTAAGATTTTATAAACACTAATGGACAAATGTGTTTATCAGTGAAGTGCAAAAAAAGGTAACCATGTCTAGCATGAACATGCATTCACATGAATCTGAAAAATAGTTGCGCTTTCCTGAAGCAATATTTACACTTGCCTGTAATATTGTGAGGTCTGGCTTATGAATAACGACAAGACAGTAGAGCCATAGCTCCACATTATATTTTGCCTTCTATATTTTCTGGAATTTACAAATGTTATTTTTAAGTTTTTGTATATTCTATTTAAGTATTGTTTGCTTCTATATATCAATTCTGCTTTGTAATTCTAGGTAAGTATACCGATTTTATTTACCAGTACCAGCAAACAGTTTTTAAGGAGTAAAGTTGAAACCGTGGAAATGGTTCGTTCGGTGTGACCGTGTAATGAAAAATGGTGTACATGGCTCATAGGCCCGGTAAAAGAGTCCCTTTACAAAATTTGATCAAATAGCCTAAGAAGAACATCGAGATTACTTTTTAATTAGGAGGAATAATCACTTGTACTGATTAGCTGTGATTATTCTTTAAAACCACCAGGGGGAAAGATCAGTGAGTGTGTCTTGATGTGTCTAATCAGTCTGATCACCACACACCTATTTAACATACTACACTTGGATTGCTTTAAGCCCAATTTCTCTTTTAAATCAATCTTATACTTTGTAGACGAGTGGTCCATTTGGTGCCATATGTGAGATAAACACTAACGAATAAGGTCGGTGCTGGAGTATTGGCATTGCACATAAATTACCATATTAAACTCTATGTAATCAGATTTTCAGAGGGATATGTGATTTTTACCCCTGTGGGAAGGTTAAATTCACATTTCTTACTGCAGGAGTAAAAGATAGCAAGGGCATCTGGGAGCAGTAAGCCTGAGGCCGGCAGACTGCAATGTGTTGCTCAAGGACACCTGTGAGTGATGACATGCTTTGAATAGCCATTTTCACATCCTGCAAGAAAGAGTTACAGGCAGATTAAAGACAAACTACTATAGACAGTTTGATTATATTTGATTATGATATTTTGTTGCTGGGTATTTTTTTTTTTTTTGTTACCATTTTAAATATAAACTTATCAACTGAAACTGTCATGGTCCTGAGTCTGATGACTCAGTGTTTTGTGTTTCCCTATAGTATTCTATGTTCTGGTTTATTTTGGTTATGTCTTTCGTTAAGATTTGCCATTTGTTAGGTTTCTGTTCTCTGCCTGCCCTGGTCTCACTTCTCTGTGTTCCCTCCGTCTGTCCATGATGTCATAGTGTCTGTCTGTTAAGTTCAGTGTGTAGTCCGAGTCTCTGTCGTGTATTTCCAGTTTTACTTTGAAGGTCCATGTCATATGTGAATGTGTCTAGTTTTGCTTCCCTAGTCTCGTTAGCCCTGATTTCTCCCAGCTGTGTTTCCCTCCCGTCTCCTATTCGATTACTCCACTGTGTATATAAGCCCTGTGTTTTCTCCTGCTTGTTGCTGGTCCGTCTGTGTTGTCTCCCCGCGTTTCCTCTCTGTGTCGTCTCCCTGAGTTTCTCCCTTCGTGTCTTCAGGTCTCAGGTCTCAGGTCTGTTTTGCTAGTTTTCCCAGTAAAGGTTATTCTTAGTTTCTGTTCATGCCCTCTCTGCCTCTGTTTGCACAATGGCTACAGAGTCAAACTGTATTTCACCACAAAACTTGTAACTGTGGCTCACATACCAGTGGTGTCGCTGCTTTCAGATAAAGTGATGATGCAATCCTTCGATTTCACGGCTCTCATGATGTGTCTCCTTCATATAATCGTCCTTGTGTACTCGTGTTTACATTTGCTGCATGTCTGTTCTCTAAAATCTCCTATTGACACCTCTATTAGCAAGCTAGTTCCAGGAGTGGCAGGGATGTAAAGATGAGACCCTATTGTGTTTATAAAACAATTGCAATCCATAAATATTGCAATATGTACTTGAATATACATTCATATGTACATTAGATCTTTGCAATTCACTGTTGTTAGAAAACAAACAAATTCACTTTGTGTTATCCTATAAGGAGGCATTACAGCCAATGTCTCTTGTGCACTGACTTCAAAAACCAAGGCCAGGTTTGGCCCCATAGAGTGAAAGCACATCTTTCCATATCTATTGATGTAGCCAATTAAACTGCACAGCACAACACAGTAGGGAGTATGTTTGCTTCCTCGACTCTTTGAGCTCAGCTGTTTTAACCCTTTTACTCCTAACATATAGTGCATTTAATAGTGAGCAACATATTAAAACAATGAAGTGTGCTCTGTTATTACAACCACATCTCTGAAAAATGGGATGTTTGGCATTCCTAAACTGTGTGAAATATGAAAGAGCATCCAACTGATAACTAGGTATGAGGTAGCTGACTGTAACACAATACAAGGGAAATGAATACAGCGCATCTCCCTTTTCCTTGATATTTTAATGTACCAATATGGAATGACATTTTATTCAACAACTGATACATTATATGGTCGGGTATAGTCAGTATTCTGAGTGTTCATTTCGAGTGCTTGTTTTAGCAAATTCTTTTTTCATTACACGCCATGGCTAGCTGCATACCTGATATGAAACCCAATAGTAAAAAAATGCTGTGCAAACAGATAGAGAAGAGCTGGAAATACAAGTATGATCAGCAGTATAATTGATTATAGACAAAGAAACAGGCCAGTCTGAAGCACCAGTGAAGCCAAACATTGCCAACATTATCAATTTAAATTACTGACTGAACCACACTGGGGCTGTGTAAAAAGAAGTTTAGTAGTGTAAAGCACAGGAAATGCTGCAGCCGAGGCAAAGAAAACACTGATTTTTGACTTCCAGTAAACTTTTCAATACATATTATTCTTTAAATGTATAGTAACCATTAGTTACTGGTTCATACTGGTGAACAGAACTACTGATGACTGATATCACAAACACATATGCACGTGTGTGTGTGTGTGTATATATAAATAAATAATCAGAAGTAACCACTCTGAACTCCTTTTGTGCTGTGCCACTTTTGTTTGCACTTGCAAGTGCTTGATTTAAGCAGTGTTAATAGGCAGTTCTGCATGCAACATATCAGTCCTTGTACTGTTGATCAAACTGAAAATTGTTAGGCCTTACTGATACAAACAAGGGAAAGGATATTGTTTGGCTGCTTTTTTACTTTTTACTTTCTGAGAGTTTACTGGAAATTTTATTGTTAATGTTCAGCATTTTTCTCCCTCTCTCTTTCTCTTATGACAACTTCAGTGTTTTTTCTTGATACACCTGAAGGAAAACATTATTCTGTATAAATGGAAGCAAGAGAGCTACAATATGCTGATTGCAAATACTTGGTATACACCTATCAATTTAGAATGTGTGATTTACTGCCAGCTACATGGCAAGAGCAAAATTGCCCAAATTGCACATTTCATAAATCTGACAGTAATTTTTCTTGCAAACATATTTTCTTTGCAAAGTGAGAACATTCTTATGCATATTTTTGTGAAAACATCAATACATGATATGACAACAGATTGAATTTGAATCATTCAATGTGAATCCAGTGCATTACACTGTAAGTAGTTCACACAAACCCCTTCAATTTCTCTCATTCTTTATACTTTTGATTCTAGGACTTGATTGTAAAGTACAGCTTTCTTTGGAAAATGGTGATTCACTGTGGCTTCAAGTTCAATTGGCTGCACTGAAGCAAATAAAAACCATTTGCAACAGTTTGGCACCACCAAGCATTTCAGATGATCAGAGGTGAGCCACCAGTTGTGCATCATCACCAGTACCCTGGTTATTATTATTAGACCCTCTGTCATCAAGATTTTACCGTCATTACAGGCAATTCAACATCTTTAATCAAACCTTATGATTGCCGCTGATTAGAGGTGAAGCTAGCCAATCAGCTCCACTCAGAAATCAAGGTGGCCGAGATGCCTTCCTTGACCTCAAACATATTCTCCATCTTAACGCAGGAAGGAAAAAAAAAAAAACACTCATATTTTCCACACAGCGGATGTTTCAGAGAAGTGGTAACAGCAGTCAGCCTCATATATGTCCTTCAAGCCAGAACTGAGGAGAGGAACTTGGATGAGAGTGAGTTAGTGGCAGACAGAATAAGAGTAACTCTGAAAGAGTGGGAGAGGGACAGTGACAGTGACAACAAAAGCAATTAATGAAAACAATGCCCGAATTCCCTGATGCGCTTGAATTGTCCGCTCCCCTGATACTTACCTGCATTTCTATGCTGTGCATGCGCTCTCCAGCTGCTATCAAGGCTAAATATATATCACTTATCAAGCTAACTGATTTCTCTCGAGAGGTAGTGAGAGAGAGCAAGAATAAAAGGGACAAGAAATACTGGCACAGGTACGATTGCTTGCCAAGAAAAATGGCATCTATCAACTCTAGCTGAGTTCAGTGTTCATTCACAGTTGGATTCCAGCCATGCATATACAGAGGAGGAAAGGGAGACGATAGCTGTGCTTGTTGTCATGTGTCCTCCTCCATCCATCTGTGATTCTATAAAACATTGTATTTTGCACATTATTCAGAGCCGATTCTGTTGTTGCAATCACTCATAATTGTTGCAGATTCAGTGGAAGTTTGTCTTTTCGTTCATGAAGCTCATTTGGTTCTGAAGCTGTTATTTTTATTGGAACCTTTATTGGAGCATTTGCATATCTCTGACAGATGTGGAATTATATAAACACTAGCAGGCTCTTGATTTTAACACACTCAAAAGTTAAATTAACATTGATGACTCCGTAGTCTAACAGAACTCTTGCTGCGCTGATCAATGCCAGTGGTGAGAGCCTGAGGCATAGCGTGTGTGTGCATAGGTATGTGTGTTACAACAGGCACATGGAGGCAGCATGAGCGTGCAAACAAACACTTTGCAGCATACGTCTCTTTCTGTGCTGCGTGCCACTCCATTAACTGTAGCTGCAGAGCAGTGACTGGTCTCTGGCTCCTCTCCAGGCGTGAGTAGTCTGACTGCACAGGCATCTCCCTGCTCTACCCATCATAGCTCAGCATGGCACAGCAGGACTTAGCAACACTGCAGGGCCTTAAAGGTAAGCATACTTGTGCAAGAATCCAGCGAGAAATCCAGCTGCAAGTCTGGCTTCAGCCTCTAAATCATCGGTGCCCATGGTTGACCTTTTGTAGCTGTCTCTTTCTCTCTGTCTTTATATGGGCATATATGTGCAACATCCAGATACAGACAAACAAACTGGTGTTGGCCAATCAACTGGTTATAGTAGTGGTGATCGACCAGAGCAAAATGGCTGCATAGATACATGTAACTATATAGAGTGATAGCAACATCAGGAAGAAGGAACACAAACTCAAGAGAAGGGTGAGAGAAGAGCTCGAGAAGATGTTGAGGGTGACAGCAACAGTGGTCCCCGTGATGACTGAGCTCTCAGGGCACTGATCCCAGTAAGGAAATGGGCAAAAAACGAGATTGTCTTTGTATGAATGCATATAAATTTAATTTAGATCACCTACCAAAGTTCATGTGAAAGCCACAGTAACATTTCTATAAAGAAGCACAAGTAAGGTGTATAGATACCAGAAATTTAGCAAGGACCCCACTTCCACCTGGCTATCAAAGTGATGGCCAATTTTTATGGCTTAATCAGGAACTACCATTCTGATCATGAAGAGGGAAAAACAAACACTGGGAGGGAATTGAAGGAATGGAAATTATGCTTGTATTCTCTGCACACTAAATTCTTAAGGGGTGAAGGAATTAATTAAGAGCAGTGGGGTGTCAGGTATATCTGTCTGGGAGCTGTAATGGTTTACAAACCTCATAAAAGGGTATTGTAACAGATTTTTGCCTTGGTCTGGACTGGCTCCCATTTGTGTATATGTTGAAATAAACAGACTTCTGTAAGTACTGTAAGGGGTGCCACCTTTCTTCCACTACTATGGTAGGGAGTTGTTGAAGTTGGAGATAGAGTGGGTTTTCCACTAATCAGAAGTAGTATTAATTGGATTGTCTATGAATCCAAAGCTTCAAGGTTCAATCCCTAGCTCTCCTGGTCTGCATGTCAAAGTATCCTTGGGCAAGATGCTGAAACCAACATCGCCCCTGACACCTTTCTGACTGTGAGTGTGCATGAATGTTAGTGATCAGAAAAAGCCCTTGTGTGAATCTTGTGAGTGAATAAGACCTGTAGTAAGAAGACAAATGAAAAATGCATAGAGTGATGCAAGGACCTGTTCCTAGTCTGACGTAGCTTCATTCAGAATATCTCTCTCTCTCACTCACTCACTCACACCCCTTTCTTCCAAGATTTTAGGCCGTTTGTTACTATTTTCTCTCCACAACTTCAATTAGTTGGGTCTGGGGACTGATTGCCCATCTGGGGTTATTGTTGTCTGGGCCAGGGGGTATAGAGTGTGTATGGCGACAGTGAGTGTGTGTACGGCTGACGGGGGAAAAAAATACATTAAAAATTTAAAAATTACACTTATCCCCTATCTCTCCTCTATCAGTTTGATTACCTCTAAACCCCCCACATAAGTCTTATGAAGAGTAATGAAAAAAAAATGGGAGTCAGTGCTTTGGAAGTAGTGCACTGTGATTGAGCTAGGCTGAAGTTACCTTTGGGCGCTGAAGGAACCATACTTCATTCATTCTCCTCGCCTGGAAGAGTCACTATAAACTTCAGAGAGTCTTTAAGGCGCCTTTGGGGGTTAACCTCAGAGTTAGGTGAGAGTATGTTATGGACCAAATCCAATAGAGATCAATACAGCTTAGCGATAGAGCTGAAGCAAGCAGTGAGCTATTCTTTTTTCTCATCTGCAGCCAGGCCGCCACAATCAACACTAAACCAAGCAAGGGTTTTTTAAAAGTGCACTTAAGCTAATGGAGTCATGTCATGGATTCAAATGTGCTGACCCTCTGTGTTTTTTAATTACATAATTTAACTAAATTAAAAGAGTCATTAACAGATTTTTTTTTAACCAAAGTGTTGATAGCCTTTATTGTTCTTGAGGGAGATTTTGAGTGTACGTTCACCTTTGAACAACAGCAAGTGTAGGCCTTTAACTTTAGTAAGAGAGTTTAACAGTGGAAATCCAGATATTTATATAAATAGATTAGTTTAATGCATTTCAAAAGAAGAAGGCAAACCGCATTGATTTCTAAACATCAGTGTAACTTTTGGAATAACTTGGAACGTGCATCAGTATGTGTCCCCATTACTGCTCTCTTCTTCTGTTTCAATAGCATTTTTACAATTGTGTGTGAAACTGGAGATTTTCAGCTGGCACAATATTTACATATTGAAGTTTTGTATTGACATTTCTGATGTATCCACCGGACAGATCACATAACATCACGCATCAGGAATTCACTGGAACTCCCTTAACTTGTGCTAGAAGGAGAACCAAGCTGTTTGAAGGCACTCAAACAATAAGTTGAATTTGTTTGCTGTAGTTTGCGACTTATGTGATTTAAGTAGCTGTTAGAAAAGTTAACTTGATATAGTTTTCTCTGGCAGCCTTATAATCCTTGATTTATTTATTTATTTTTCAGGGTTAGATATGCTGTTCTTTATTCAAAACTTGGTAATTATTTAATTTCAAGATCCACCTTGAGAAAACCTCACACTTAAAAAGTGTGCTGTTGCAAAGAGAAAGAAAGAATTGTATTCAAATGTGTTTCTACATTGGTATTCCTTTCAAAAATAATGAATTGCCACGACTCAGATGGAAGACATGCAATTCCATACTAGCGACCACAGGTTACTGTTTGTATAGTGAGGCTAAAAAGCCTCATGAATACCAAGTATGACAACAGCACAGATCTGAATGTAGACATATCCGGTAATCCTTGATAAGAATGGCTTTCCTATAATAAAAAAGGTTTTCTTTTTACTAAATGCAAATAATAGAAGATGACAAATGTTATTCCATAATCTTCCAGGGCTTAGTACACTACTATCTTATTTCTCTAGGCAAATATTTGAAGTATTTATAACTTTATTGAAAGATAATGTTACTTTTCTGCAATCCTTTTTGTGAAACATGCAGTGGGGCACAACTCCATAATTCTCTGTTCTCCGAAATAACACTGAGATACGCTATTAATGATACATGAATGTAATTACATTTCTCAGAGCATTTTGCCTAATATGCCAAATGAATGGGGAAGGAGAATGATGAGAACACAGCAGGCATTAATTAGTCTCATCCATGAGCAAAAGAGCTTCTATTTTGCAGAGCGGCGATGTTATTGCTTCAAGTTGACACAAGTTCAGATTGATGCAAATGAATTACTTCAAATGCATTTTGGCTGTCTGATTTAATAGGACAAAATTTAATGTGTTTTCCCAGTGCAGGAAAAAGGAGGGATTATTAAGTAATTTGACTCTCTCACACGTTGGATGGAACATAGCCTGTAGAAACCAGTATTTCTTTTGAACTGAAGGGTTTTTGTGAGTCTGTGGTGACAGAAAGCCATCATCAATGAATGTCAAAAAACAAACTAATCCTGTTAAGTTGTGGAGATTGTTCTACAAAGGCTAGACAATAACCAGAAAGGCACACTTGCTCTGAAAGGAATGTGTAAGTAGTCTATCAATATACAATCAGTGCATTTGTGCCCCGAGTCCCAACATAAGATGCTGAAACTGCTGACTGCTTTCATGATCTGATCTCATCACCAGCCCTGATAAGATCTACAAGAGTTGAAAATAATATATCAAAATTCCAAATAATTAGGCCCAAGTTACACAGGCTTGGAGATTTATCAGCATACGTCTGGCAACCACTGATCATGAGGGACAATTGCAGTGGACCACTGGTTGCTTGAGGTTGCTGAAGTGGCTAAAAAAAAAAAAAAAAAAAAAAAAAAAAGTATATACACTGCAATAAAACTCTTTGTGATTGCTTTGGTCGGTGTCACCAGTTTGTGCGGATGATGTAAATCAGGTGTGGGGGAACTCCAGGCCTCAACGACCAGTTTCCTGAAGGTTTTAGATGAGTCCTTGATCCAACACAGCTGATTTAAATGGCTAAATTACCTCCTCACCTTGTCTTGAAGCTCTCCAGAGGACTGGTAATGAACTAATCATTTGATTCAGGTGTGTGATATCTAAAACCTGCAGGACACCGGCCACTGAAGGCTGGAGTTCCCCAACCCTGATGTAAAAACTTGGAAACTACACACCAAGCAGCGGTGAGACTGAAGTCCCATGCTAACCAGAAACAGGACCTTTTGCTTTCAAAGTAAAAGTTGTGCATTTTGAATTGTGTTGGTTCCAGTCGTAAGGCACAATGTTTAAATTTCAAAGGCAAACGTTGTCCATTTTTAGTTTGGGTCACATGTTTTCTACCTTCACTATAGAGTAAGTGAGGGTTTTTAGACAAGTCCGTAGTTATAAGCAAACTATGGGCTACCATGGCCATCTGCTGCGACCAAAGCACATTGACAAATTACTTAGATTCTAGGGTAGAAATAATGCCAGTTTTTTGGTTTTTGCCTTTTTGCATTTAAGATCTTTTATAAATTGTTGTATTTGATGTGCTTTTCACTTAGCTGCCACACTGATTGAAAGGCTGCCAATAAAATCTTCATTTCCTGAAGAAAGACGCCATAGTGCACATGGATCAGAAATTAGAGCAATGATCTATGGCTTAAGTGAGTGTGGTTACCTCCTTAACTGCAGTACAGCAGAGGATAAATTATATTTGTTTCTACTTTAGCTACTAGTGATGACTGCACAAGCCTGTTAAAGACAAATAAAACAGAAACCAGGAGTCTATAAAACTAAGTAAGAGACACATTGCAGTTCTCCAGCATGGTTTTCCATTCATCAGTAATGTCTGTTGACATCATTTTCCAAACAGCTGGGCAAAGGACACACACAGACACGTAACACACGCATGCACACTCACGTACACATGCAGATGGCAAAAAGAAATCAAATTTTCCAGGATCCTTAAACCTTTTACAAAGAGCAAAAAGACTGCAACCCAAAGTCTAATCAGTCAGCAGTTTAAATATTTCATATTTCCTAAAAGTAATTTATTGTCATGAGGCTAAACATCGTAGCTTTATACAGGTTAACATTTCTAAAAACAGGCTAAATAATGAAACAAAACATTAGTCAAAGTCTGAGACAAAAAGAGGGTAAACAGTTTAAGACAAAGTGTTTTTTGAGTGTGAGAAAGTCTTCATCTAAAGCATCTAAGCAAAGTTCAGGTATACAGGACATCTTATAATCTTTTGCTTTTATCTAATAAGAGCTGTAGCAAAGTCCTGGTGTGTCTTTTTCCTGCTGTTGTTCAAATTTTGATAAGTAAAAAACAAAAAAAATAAAAAGGTGTTTCAAGCACCTAAAGGCAGAGACATGACACGTATAGAAGCCAAACAGCCATTGTGATCCTCAAAGGGAGCGCTAATCAGGATTAAAAAGGCTGAACATTATCAGGATGAGGAAGCATGCCAGGTGTGTGACCTGACCCTGCAAACCCTCTCTCTCATTCTTTGATATCTGTGAATAAATGCTGAGTGCTTTGAATATCTGGGGAGGTATTCGACAATAGATATTAGGTAACAATTTTTAATGTTTCATGTTGTTTTCATCATCATTATAGTTTTATTTTTTATATTTTATTTGTGGCAGTGTAATTTCCAGATGTTAAAAAAAGGGTTATTAGGGATGCATGACTACCAACACCAGTATTTGCCTTAAGCCTACCTCCTACTGTTTGAGCTGATAGGTGAATAACAAGCAATGTCTGCGGTTTACTTCTGTTATTAGAGAATTAATAATAAAAACTATGGTCTGCTAAACTTTTAAAAGAAGTTCACTAATGCTGGCAACAAGAAATATAATGGATCAAGTTTGCAGCCAGCATTGAAGAAACAAGAGTAAATGTCCAGAGACAAAACATGGATTGTAAAATTACAGAAGCAGGGAAGCTTTTGCCTGCATCTCCTCAGCATACCAGAGCCACACCACCAAAACTAATGAAACCTCATCCACCTAAGCTGCATAACAGATCAGGAGCAGCAACAAATATTGTTATACTGTTATTTTGTCACTGTCCGCAAGTGAACTACATTTGACAAAAAATGAGATGACATTTTCAAGGTTTTCTGGGAATGTATTTTCTTCACTAATCAGTATTATTGACAGGTACCCATTTTAAAAATTTGTACTTTTGATTGACAAAAAGTGTCATCAGCGCTTCCCCAAAGATCACTTCAATTTCTCAATGGGGGCATTCGCAATTATCAAATACCATAAAATAAAGAGTGAAATAACAAGGCTGACACATGCTGAGTACATAAAGGATTTCATGCTAAACTATGTGTAAAGCTGAGCTGTTACTGTTGATGTTAGGGAAAAAAAAAAACAGGGGTAGTCATTTTGAATTAAATACCTTCAGAATGATCATCTAGTTGTAATGTATGTACACACTCAGGATACCTCGATATGGTCACTTTATTATGTACAGCTGTTCATCACTTGTTAACGCAAGTCATCCAGTCAGATAACAGGAACCTAATGTTTAGGCATGTAAACATGGTCAAGATGAAATGTTAAAGGTCAAACCGAGCATCTGAAAAAGAAACAAAAAGTCAAGAAAGGAGGAAAGGTAATTTAAATGACTCTGAATGTGCGACTGTGGGGCTGCTACCGGGATTTTCCATTTCTACGGTTTGTAAAGAATGGGGTGGGGAAAAAAATCCAGTGAGCAGCAGGTCTCTGAAAATGCCTTGTTGATGCCAGAGGTCAGTCAAGAATGGCCAAACTGCTTCCAGCTTATAGAAACGCGACAGTAATTCAAATAAGAATTCATTAAAAGTCAAGGTCTGCAGAAGAACATCTCTGAACACATAACACATTAAAGCAAGTAGTAGATCGGTTACAATAGCAGCATCACAGTTTTCCACTCCAGTCAGCAAAGAACAGGAAACTGAGGCTACAATTTACAAGGATTCACCAAAATTGGCCAACAGAGGATTGGAAAGACCTGATTTTGGGTAAACAACATGAAAGCATGGCTATTTCTGACCTTGTAGCACTGTTTCACAATAGTGATTGTGGTGTAATGATGTGAGGGATGTTTTCTTGGGACACTTTGGACCTCTTAGTACTGAGTAAGTATAATTCAAAGCCACAGCTTATCTGAGTATTGGTGCTGTCATAGCCATCCTTTTATAACCAAAGTGTAACAATACTCTGATGGCTGCGGGATAATTTATCATGTCACAAACCTCAAATCATATCAAACAACATCAAATAATTGCCTTGAACATGACTTAAATGGCCTCCATAGTCACCAAATCTCGGTCCAATAAAGCGCCTCACGTCACAGCTATGCAGTGAGGAAATCTGCAGCATCTTTGTGACACAATCATGTCAATATGGACCAAAATCACTGAGATAGGGTTTTGGCACCTCATTAAATCAGTGTTACAAATAATGAAAGCAGTTCTGAAGGTCCAACCCGATATGAGCAAAGTGTAGCTAATAAAGTGTTTGGTGAGTGCATATCCAGCCAATAAAATCTAATTAATGGAAGTAGCCAGTGTTTTTCTGTTGTGCCACATAATTTCTGTCCTGTTTGCTACAGAGCTGAAAGCTAAAACTGCTATTTTTAATTTTGTTTCATAAAAAAAAGACCTCTTTGTTTCCAGTGGCACAAAATGAAACCAGCACAATCAACAAAAGAAATATCAGCAACCAGACAATCTGGAAGTGATATCAGCACAGATCTTCACAATAAGTCCCTAAAAAATCATTTTAAAAACCCTGACAGTCCAAAAGATGGAGAGAGAGAGAGAAAGGCAGATCATAGGGAAAGAGCTGAAAGTAGAAAAGAAAAAAAAAAAAAGGCTGCAATAGCAACGCGAGAAGTTGATTTTCTACATTTGCTGACACTACCATGAATGCATATCTTATCATTGAAGGCAATTGAAAATGATGATAAACTTTGATTAAGGTCAGAGTTCTGCAAAGCCTACTCTGAATAATGAAAGTTTATATAATCAGGATTTTACAGTACTGCACCCAGGATTTTCTTGCGTGGGCGAAACCTTGTATGAGTTTGATTTCCACAGCCGTCATTACACTGTCCATTTCTTATAGGTGCAAATTGCCTGTACCCATGCCGGTTTTCATTACATTAACGATGCACCACACAAGAGCTGAACTACACAATTATCAAGGAACATCATTAAAAATGTTCTGCTAGAATCTGATAAATCGGAGGTTCTCACAATAATAAGTGCCAGAAGAAAATCCCCATTTTGATTACCATTAATTTGAATACCGTAAATGCATGCGAAAGTCAATTATTCAAACATTATGCGAATGAAAAATCTTTTGTCCATTAATAATCAGAAAACAGTGCGGCTGAAATATCTGACTAGGTATATCTTCAGAGACTTGGAAAATGTAAGTGTGCGATTTGCACTAGTTTACAGTGTAACTTTAAAGAAATTCCCTGGACACAGTTTGAACATTTACTGAATTAATTAATTTTACATTTTTTTTTATTTTAAACAAAACCTTTCAAGCCAGCAAAAGATTTTTAATAAGTCACTGCTCCTTTAAAAAAGAAAAAAAGTTAACATAAACTGCGGGTAGATGGCTGGAAGGTGTGAGTCTGTCATTAATTCCTCTTTAATTAGCGTAAGAAGAAAGCATAGTTAGTTGATTACTCTGATCCCTGCCCTCTTTCAACCATCTGAGAAATTTATCATTGCTTCCCCCTCAGAATGACAGCTGAATTATCACTTAGCTCACTGAGAGACAGCTCATTCCAACACGTCAAAACAACCATGTTAGCCGCAGCCGGCTCGATCTGATTTCACAGTATACTTGGTGCTCCTACTTAGTATGGCAAGTAGCAATTTCATTACGAAGCTCTCGCTCTGTCTCTATCTCTTTCTTCTCACTGATGTCCTTAACCAATGACACCCTAATTCATTCTCTGCCCTATTTCCATGGGCCCGGGGTTTCGTCACTGATGCATTTAGGGTGAAGAGCCTCTTCTCCAGGGCCGAGCCATCGCTCACATACCTTGGAGTCTGCCCCAGTATTACGCATGCTATTTGCACAAATTGCTCCATTTGTGTTTGAATATGAAATGCCTTTCCTGAATATGAGTGGAGACCATACCTATTCCCTGAGAGAACATCTGAGATGTGAGAGATATTTTATTCTTAAGTGAGATTGCTTCTTTCTCTCCCTCTTGTCAATAGCTGTAAAGAAAATTTTACAGGAGATATATATATATATATATATATATATATATATAGTTGGTGGTGCCAGATTGTTATTTCTCAGTTGAATTCCCTTGTTCTTACTCAAGTTAAAAAAAAAACCATCCCTAAATGCCATGCATGAGCAACAGTGCACCAATATGTGACTGGCTACTGGAATATATATAAAAATCCTAAACTCCTTTTGAAAACAAAACAGATGAATCAGTCCTCTTTATATTTTTTTGTCTTGAATAGAAATGGCTCTCGTCTATAATCTTGAGAAAGCAGATGAAAACAATCATTAATTTTAACTTTTCACATTTATTTATAATGTTTCCTTATTCCAAATTAGACAAAAACGTTCTCTGAATTGCTAAAATATGGGACAGGGTAATTTTAGGTTTACAGATTAAAAGACAAATGTACCGATTATGTGATCTTAGCTTGTTATCAATTTGCAACGATGAATGAGTTAAGTGAAACTCCGTGCCTTTTATATGTGGAACCCAGGTCATGCACTTACTGTAACGCCAGTTACAGTCGTTATATGTGATTTTTGTTATATTAACAACATAATGTGTATTTACAGTAGATCAGAAATAGCATAGCATCAGTAACCAGAGGCGCCCCCTGCCACCAGGCAAGAAAGGCCAAGTGGGGCCCCAGGCCAGTGGGGGAATGCTAGGGGCTGACAAACCTGTCCTACAGCAGTGGGAAAGTATGAAGTTTGAAATGACAGCAGGAGAGACTGCATGGCAGCTTGATTTTATACACTGTGGCAATGAGACTAAAACCTTTGTCTGCCCCCCCACACACACAGACACACACAGAAATATAGTATGTACATACAAAAACAAAATGCCTCAATCAATGCTCAATCCCAGGATACAAGCACTAATGACATTATTCTTACTAATGAACACTTTGCACATTTGTGTACCACTAGTCAGTCAATAATATTAGCTGGATCATCAATGTGACAATATTAATCTCAAGCGACATCCATATAACTCTGATAATGACACACAGCAGCTTCTACTATGCAATATATCAGCTTTTTTCTCACTAGAAAATAAATTCTTCATCTACTGCAGCTGAGCATACTTTCAAAAACATGTCTGCCGTTCAAACATGGAAACAGCACACAGACCAGGAAGATCATCCATCAAAGTGAAGTCCATAAGTAAACTCCTGGAAAAAACAAAACACAGCTGCAGAGTTCCCTCCTAAGTTCAGCAAAAACTAAAATATACAAATGAGTTCAAACCATTTGAAATAGGAACAGCTCGTATGGGCAGGGAGGGGGAATGATACAGCAGAAAACATTTACAAGCTCAAAGAGGCAGATGCGATTAAATTTGCAAAAGAACATGCACAGGAGAAGAGCTTTTTTTCAGATGAGGCCAAAATAAACCTACATGACTCTGATGATAGAAAGTTTGTGAAAGTCAAAGAAAAAAAAGAAAAGGGAGAGAATTTCAACCAGACAGCAGGAAGACCTACACTACATAGGAATGTTTGGAATTTTTCTTACAGTAATGATGGTAAACTTAAATTTGTTAATGTCAAGTGGACATAGGAAATTAAAGTAATCAACGCAAAAAAAAAAAAAAAAAAAGATTGCCAGATGCCCACTGAAAGAATATTTTTATCATAGAAAATCAAAAGTGTCGTCCCAGAGCTCTGACCTAAATCCCAAAGTGCGCATATGGGATGCCATGGAGGGAAAAAAAAAAAAAAAAAAAAAAAAAAAAAAAAATGTCAGACTGTTCTGTGGGTGAATTAAAAGCTTTGCTGGCTGAAACATGGAGGGAACCTTCACCACAGCTATTACAGTAACTGATTGATTTCACGCCCAGACATTTCCCAGTTCAGCAAGCTAAATAATAAACATGTAAATGTGATATTTAGTGAAGCCACTGCTCGGTGTCCAAACAGTCTACCTTCATGTGTTTTGTTTTTTTTTTTTTTTGTTTTTTTTTAAATATACTGTTTCCAAGTTTGATTTTGTTTGTCTTTCCTCAGAATATAAACCCCTTTTTTCCTTTTATTAAAGCTATTAAATTCCTATATTTTTGAGTATGTTTTGAGCTTACTTTTGGAGCCACAGTAGACATGCTTATTTTTCCAGGGTGTTGTTATAGCACTGAAACTTGTAGGGGAAAATACATAATATGCAAAAGATGGGGCTCCTCAATCTATCAAAAAGTGCACTGCAACACAAAACATAAAAGAAATTCAGCCAGATTAACAATCACTCATGGTATTGCAAGGTATTACAGCAAGCCCCTGTCACAATGGTGGCAGAAAAAAAATAGATAAGAGTACAGCATCTGCAGCTATAGGATTATGGATACAGAGCAAGGGAAGCAAAACCTAAATGTGTTAATTACACGCAATACCTGGACTGCACTCACCAACAAAGAAACTGGCTGTCCTGCACAGCAGCTACAGGGAAAATCTGCAGGAAATTATTGTGATGGCAGAAAATGTAAATTTATATAACTTTAATGGGGCATGTGAGATGGAGGAAGAAGCAGCTGTACACTGACTGTTATTAATGTCCAGCCTTCAAAACATGACTGTGAATGATAAATCTGAACTTTGGTATAAAAGTTGAAATGAGGATTCCCTGGAAGACTAATGATTCGAGTCTACCCACCTGATAGGCCGAGAGTTGTAATTATGAAGGAAACCTTGATAGTATCTCAAGTAATTAATCAATGCTAACAATATACCAAAAAATGACCTCTCTCTGCCATTCTATCAGAACCCATGACCTTATTGCATTACATATGCATGATTCTAGTCTCCCTTTGACCCCACCTTAACCTTCAGGTCTTATAAATAGAAAAAAAGGAAACCGATTGTTAGGTTTACCATTTTTGCACCTGTTGTACTGCTCTCTCTTGATAACTGGCTTGCCAAACCATTTACATTTAAATTTGTTGAATAATAAATTATTCACTGACTTAATTTCAAAGTAAGGAGCAAATATTCCTGAGAACAACCCACCTGCCGAGCCATGGGTGCCATTCCCCTCGCTGACTTGTTTTTTAAAATCACATCCATGACAGGATTCGTATTAATCTTCATGCATTTCCAAAGGCTCCTGAGATCACAACAAGTTTTAAAAATAGATTTCTGTATATATACAGTCACTATGACAATGATCAGATGATTTGGTGAGTCTATGAGGTTATTTCTGGAGACTTTTCTCACTGGGACATGGCTATATAGCAGTTTGTTGAGATCACAATGTCTGTCACAGCAGCTGCAGCGCTTTTATGTGCTTTCTTGTCGCTAACAAAAAAGGAGTGGATGTGGACAAAGAGCTTCAGAGAAATCTCAAATTGCATATTGAATTCTAAAAGCACACCCTCAAAGGCAGAATCCTGGCAGAGCCCACTCGCTCACGCTGCCAAAACCCGGACAATGGTAATTGCTTGTCATATCTAGAAAATTATGTAGGAAATACAAATGCCTTATTAAAACGTTTTTTAAATTCGATTCAAGCCAATTTGATTCATTTTCATCTCATTGTACCCTGGCAAAGTGCACTGATGTGATTGCCACCTTGATTCCTTATAGACTCAGTATTTTAATGTTGTCTCATTTATTTCATCTGTGCCCCGAGCTTTCCAACCTTTGCCTGAAATTTGTTTTTCTGTAATTTGAAGAGCTTTCTTCCAAAGTGACAAATCCACTTTTAACAACAATGAAACCAAAGGTAGGAGACTTCTGAAAACTGAGTGTGAAAATACATCTCACAGATGGGATTCAAGCTTGCAAATGAGGCATAAAGGGTGCTATGATACTGTACGACAATAAGTTATTAGATAAATCTGCCAAGCTCGGGTTTTTCAGGTACATTTAGCTTGGCTGCTCTTGTAGTCTCTGTACAACATATGTCTATATGTGTTAAAGCAGTCTTGTAGAGACAAATCTGCCAGGAGGGTAGTAACACACCATCCAGTGTTGGAGTGGCATTTCTGTCCTTTAGCGTAGGCTTGAAAAGTGGCCAGGAAATGTCGGCATTTCACGCTGTCATTTTCTCTGAGCTTGAAGATTCATTCTAGACCTTGAAATAGCAGTTTGACATAGTCACAAGATCCACTTAGCAGTTTGAAAGTTTTCAGTCACATCTTGTGGCCTTCCTCATCAGATGAGGTTGTCCTCTGCTGGCACACTTGAGAGCAGTTAACTGCATAAGCATGAACACAGTGAAGTGAATCATACCACATGCCTTATGCCAGTTTTCCAGACAGTGAGTTTGAAGGTATATTAATCGAGACAGCAGAGGGAAAAAATAGATATGTTGTTCGTATAAGGATATATAAGAGTTTTCAAATAATGAGCTCTCAGATGTGAAATAGTGGCGACAACGATCGGTGCAGCAAATGGCCAGAATTGTGTGGAGACATTTTACAGACAACCCAAAATGCCAAAAGTCTCAGATCATAGACTTTTCTAAGGATTTCACCAGCGCTTTGGAAATGTGTACTGTCTTTCTTATGCTATGTTGCAGTAACAACGCTATAGTGCATATCAGATGCTCATCATCATTAGAAAACTATTGTATCCCAGTGGTGTTGGTACCTGGCACCTAATTTTGTTTTTTGTGGCACCCTCCCCAACTCCATCCCCCTTCACCATGGAAAGTGTCTTTATGCAAGCAAGTTGCAGAACCAAATACTTATAAAAAAAAAGCATCTGCAGATTATTTACAGAAAACTTGTTGAAATCTACGACTTCACAGAGAGCAGAAGGTTTTCGAGGTGGTGTTGGCCTTCCCCTGAGCCTGTTGATTGAACAAATGATACTTTCTCCCTAGTAGCAACTGTCCTCATGACTCATTGACTGCACATTTTACTGTCAACAACATGGCCACCACAATGACATGCAGTCTTTGCTGGAGCTATCATAGCACTCATTTATCATCCTGACTCATATTCACCAATCTGACAGTAATGCAGCAGTGGGGTAATGAACTCAGTGTTACTTTTTCCACTGAGGGATTCGTGCAAACTCTGTTGTGTCAGAAACAACCAGACACAAAATGAGTAAATACCCTCTTTGTCACCAGATGTAAGTCCAACTTGAACAACTTTGTATCTTTTGAAATGCCAAGGTTACTGGCAGTAATAACATTGTCCTGCAGTAATCATAGTATTGTTTTGAAAAGATTTCCTTAAAGTCTTTATGATACCTTAGTAGAGATTTGATTCTACAGTTCTGGTGCAGTGAGAATTGGACTCGTGCTAGAAAATAATGACATTAAATCTAATTATACTTCTTTGTCTTTCGATTGCAGATGGTTCAAAACCCAGAAGCAAGATGTCTAACAAAGAAGAAAAAGCAACACATCATTCCCGTTTTAGATCAAGCGCACAGTCCACCTGTGCAATACAGAACTGAGTTAAAAAATGTATTATTTGTTTTCAAAGCCCTCTGTGAATAAACTTCAAAATGTGACTCAATTTTTTGCCTCCAGGTCACCGAGTTAATTCTCCCAACAACTTCTCTCAATGCCAACTTCTCACCTACAAACGAAAGGTGACTGGGCCTTTGCTGTTACCCTGTTCCTGTTCGGCTCTAGAATAGTCTGCCATGCCACATAAAAACCTGCCCAACAACTGACAATTTCAAATCAATTTTAAAGACCTGCATATTTTTCATTGACTTTTAGTGAAGTCTGTGATGCCTCGTGGTTTTGTCAAGGACAGATTTTCTTACCGCTCTTTTATTTTGAGTGTTGTTTCTATTGTTACATTTTATTTATGTACTTACTTTATTTGATTCTCTTTGTAATTTTATCCCAGGGTTTTACACTATTTTATTCATTTATCACATTTTTTAATCATTACTGTAATTTTTGCTTTGCTTTTCGTCTCTACTGTATTTATTTCAGCTACTTTTGGTTGTTGCTTTAAATTTGCTATATAAATAAGACTTGACTAATTATCCCTAAAATTACAAAGTAATTAAACCAGTCTGAAACAACTTCATAAGGTAGATTCTAACAAATCAATAGTATCTCTCACAAATGAATAATCTCTAATTGACACACAGTGTACATCTGGGAATGATGTTGGGGTATGAAACTATTTAAGCATTAATGTGTTTACTCAGTCAGAGAAATGTGACCTGACAGAGTCTTATTAATATTTCTACTTCCCTAGGGGTATGCAAATACACCTTGTCCTCACCAAAGTCTTTCTGAAGAGCTTGCTCATTGAGATCCAAGTTAAGAGAATATATGCAGATGTGTGTATAGTTTTTACATTAAAAATATAAAAAAAAAAAAAAAACAGTATTATAACACAAATGTGTGTGTGTGTGCGTGCTTTGGAGGTAAGGAAGACGGAAGGAGAAAGACAGGAAAAGAGAGCTACTCACAGAGGCATATAATCTGAATTCAAAAGCAATCATTTTTGTTCTCAGCTCATAAAGCCGTCCGTGGTTGATGTGTAAGGCAGTAAAAATCAGACGGATGAAGGTAAAGAATAGATGTGAAGTTTTTGCAGTGATGCTTACAATCACACAGCAGCAGCAAGTATCATCCAGGAGTAGACCTCCACTGAGAAAAATGTAGAGCACAAACAGTATGAGAAAGACAGTATTCGATTACACATAATACTAAATGCACTAATTGTGGACCCAGTAAGGATAACTCTTAACCAGAAGAAATAAACTATTTGTTTAACAGATATTTTTGACAAGTGAAATGTGTTATCCACAAACAATTAGTGATTGATCAACTGATAATTAATGCATAGGATAAAACAAGCAACTGGAGAAAAACAAAACAGTAAGTATGCTGGGACACTTTAGTGTTACACAAAAACTGAGTGAGTAAAACCAAATTTCTGCTGAAATAATAAATAAATAGCTGTTTATTCTAACGTTAGAGCAAGCAAAAAGGTATCAAGCTGGATGTATATTTTACTAAATAGGAAAACATTACAATGATACAACTCAAGCTCATTTAAGATTAAAGGAAGTCAGAGAAAAGCCCCTAAACAAAAACCTATGCCTGCCAATTCTCCTGGTACATCTTTTTCCACATAACCTATGACAGTTTTTAGGCTCTGTCTGCAATCTGGCTTGTGTGTGTGTGCATGTATCCAAGCAGCCTGCATGCCCTAGTCATAGTAAGTGTTATTCAGAGTGCCACTGTCAGTCTGTCTTAGCCTCTGGAGAGGCTGTGTGCCCTCCTTAAGCCCTTCAGCAGTATCTGCAGGCGCTCAACATGGCACTACAATCCACCTTTTGTCTTTGGCTTTAAATCTTTTTGGTAAAAATTATCACAGTGTGAAACTTTGGTCAGCTGCTAATCGTATCGGAAAGTAGATTCCTAACCGATCAAATTTAAACTCATGACCATTCAAAAATTGTGAGATTTATGACTCATAACATTACTTGAAGATATTCTAAATTTGTATCGAAGTCTATAAAGGTGGGTGTGATTTTAGCAAAGCCTGTTTCGTTTGATTGATTTGATTAAGCCTTCAATGACAAAGTGAACTCTTCGCATGGTAATCTTTATTGCTTCTACAGCTTAATGAAATCATATTTCACAGAGATTTACGATGTAACTCAGTGAACTTACAACATTAAATTATTCTTTTTGGATATTCTCATTAGGTAGGAACGCTCTGTGAGTGTAGTCTACCTGAGGACAGCATTTCAATGCATTTTAAATGATTTCTTGTGTCAAACAACATATGGTAGGGCAATATTTTTTTCTTAGGGTTAATTCATAGAAAAGACAATATTAAAGAAGTAAATACTTTCTTAATGTCCAACAAGGCCTGAAAAATATAAAACCATTTTTGGTGTGACACAACATTTTTTAAAACTTTTAAATATTAGACATATATTTTTATTTTCTTATTAAAGCTTAAACCAAACTGGTTTCTGTATACATGCTGGTATTGGTTTGTGTGTCCTATGTTTGTTAGCACTGACCACCTGCATACCCAACTCATCACACATACAATTTCCCAGTCACAATCACAGGTTAAATTACTACCTGTTTCATATTAGTTATCATGTGAAGGTTTTTGTGTGAAAATAATGCTCTGAGTTTTACATTGACTCTGTGAGGGCAGGGTTTGTTTTTCCAGCGATTTAATGGTTTTCTTGTCAACTTTGAATATAACGTTGTCATTTATTCTGCCCTCCTCATGCATTATACTTTATGGCTAACCAAATTCTATCACTACTCCTACTCACTTTGCCGGGTATTGCCACCTGTAACTTCTATTAATTAGTTCAACAGTGCAAAACACATGACAATAAGGCTTATATCGTCCATTCTGCTTTTAAATATACTGGATATTCTGTTAATAACTGGACAACAGTCATATCTAACCTCATCAACAGCTGTCTTTAATTACATCAGTTAGATTTACCTTCTTCACAAGACATAGGCACTAATTGATTGCTGACTCTATATATTAAATATCAAACATGTCTGTTAACAAGTGCTTAAGCTCATGTCCTCATAAATACATCTTTAGTAATGCACTAGGGAACCTCTACTAAAGAGCATTTAATTAGCAACCAGACTTATCCGCAAGCAAGCAGCTACTCTTAGCGGTATATTAAGACTGTGAAAACAGCCCTGAAATGGAGACGCTTTGGGTTCAAAATGAAAGTTACACCTTTTGAAAAGTGTTGGCTGCAGTGCTGAAGTACAGTGTTTACTTTGAAGGTGAATATCTGGCACCTTTATGTCTTTTATGTCTTACTACTGCTCTGCTAGCAACTAAAGCAATAATAAAGAGGTTTTGGGTACAGCACCTTCTCTGCAACCCATTTTAACAAGAGACAGCCAGAAACCTCTAGGAACCACTCCACCAACCAGCCAGGGAATAAGGAAATACACATTTTCCCCCTACGACTGGTGATTGGTGAACAAGTCTCAAGCAATGTGTGTATGATGTATACGAAAAAAAAACTTCTATTACAGCTTTTTGAGACCACAATGATGAAAGAATTTGCTTAAATTTTAAATCAGACATTCCAACAATTTTTTAACAGTAAGGAAAAAAAATCTCCTAGGCCTTTTTTTAACCTCCTCTTGCATTTTTTGAACTCTTTTTTTTTTTTTTTCCCTCTCACCAACACAGACTTAAAATCTGATCATCTTTTTATTTCAAGGTATTCAAAGAATTAATGGCACATCTGTTGTTTTAATTATTACACAAAGCTAAAATCCTCTCATGTCGTTTTATTTTGTTGTATTAAACCAAAAGCTACAGATACAGATTACTTGACTCAGTTGACGTAGGAGATGACTTTGAACACATATTTTGCTTTACCACCCCTCCCACATTTCTCCTTCTCTAGGCTTCCTCCACTCCCTTTTCACTTTTTCTCCTCCCAACTTCCTCCCCAGTCATTTGCTGCTTATTAGGGAGTCTCTCTGTCAACCTTGTCCCATCTAATTCTCACCCAATTACAATCTAAATGAACCACAGGACTGCTTAACTTACTTTGCCTCTTCCCATTGTTTAATTTGTGACGGTAACAAACTCTGATTAGGCCTTTGGAAAGGTTCATAAATTAAGCACTCAAGACCAAATTAATCACCATTCCCTGGGAAGATAAATGGGCAATATTCATTTTTTCCCCCATATGGATCCCACTGGCAAAAACAACATTCGGTGAAAAGAACACAGAATAACATATTTCCCAGGCAGTGACATTTTGACCAGGGATGGTTTCTGCATCACCAACCAGTAAAAATGGAATTTACTGAGAATTTGTGTCTAAACTTTGTGAAATTCTTCACATACAAAAGCTTTGCACAAAAGCTAGTAACATCTGTGTTTCAGCTGTACAACTGGGCCAATTTGATTAATACCACTGTCTGAACATGAGGTATGTAGACTCCAAACAAACAGGTTTGCAAGTGTAGGGGTATATGGATGGAAAAAGAGGGCCGAAGATTACATGAAATGATGTGAAGTAGACAAGGTGGGGGGGGCAGGTAGTAGTGTTGGGGGTGGGGGTAAACTTATATAATGAAAAATCAAAAATGAAAGAAGCAACCTGTCAATAGTGAAAAGAAGGCAATCCCAAGGAGCTCTGTTGATCATCATCCAAAGAAAAGGAGAGCAAAACAAGAAAATTAAATGTAATTGCCTGATTTCGACAGCTGATCTAGTTTAGCAAACAGAAGTGCAGAAGATAATTAGTCTCAAGAGGAAAATCAGCACACCCTGTGCAGAAAAAAGCCACAGTATGTCTGCTGACTTCTTTGAGTTTTTTACTGCTTCCTCGGGTGACTATTACATGACTTTTTACACCTCGAAAATTATGTTCCCGCACAACTAAACTGAAAAATGCAATTTAACTAAATGTTAAATTGCAATTTAACTAAATGTTAACTAAATGTTAAATTGCATTTTCCCCAAAACTAAGCTGATAATGTAGTTTAGTTGTTTGGCTTTTTATTCCTTGCTTGAAATTCTGCTTTCCATACATCCATAGTCTTAATAATTTATGTAATTTAGTGTATTCCAGTATTAATCTGGACTAACTGAACAAACTTTCAGTGACAATTAAAATGAATGAGGATCACCCAAACAATATTAACTTGCAGCTTTGTTAACCCAGCGATATCATAGCATTAACTTATTATTGCCCTTACCGCACAGGTTCCTTGAATGCCTCCTATTATCAGCTTATTTGAAGAATCTCTAACCTTGGCAAAGGTGTTGTGGCCTTGTGTTAGGTAGAAAGACCAATTTATCCCTACTAACAATTAGTGAACTTTAGAGCGATTCTTAGGAATTTGGCTGTTTTTTTTTCTTTGTAAGGGGGGGGATTGAGATTGAGAAAGAAAAGACCAGGAATTACTGACCTACATTAAAAACAAATAAACAATCAATCTGGTGGTGGTGGCCAGTGCTGACTGTGTTGGGCCTCGACAATAAATCAATATAAAGTAAACACTGCCCCTAGTCACTAAATATAATCTGCTCTGGCAGACATTAATTTACCAATTCTTTATCATCAAGCAAAGGGTTTTGCTAACTACTGTAGCTACTGTGAGCTAACTACCTAGCTAGTGTGAGTCATGGATAGGGTTAATTTAGTCAGACCAGTAGTGACAAGGTAGTAATGTTTTGTTAAGGTTACCACAACATCTTAAAACAGATCTAATAAAGGTTTACAGTATTTACAGTATCAGGTAGGTTTATACACAGAGGGTTGACAACCTGTGTCATTGTGAAAAGTTTGTATAACAAATTAAGTGTCTGGATGTTAATGTATTCAGCTAAATAACTGGTTATCTTGCAAACAAACTGAAGAAGAATTAGAATGTATCAGAAGACAATTTTGTCCTACAAGGGAGTATTTCTACTAAAATGAGCCAAAAAGTAAAAACTGACCAACCAGAAAAGAGCTAAAATCTAATCTCCTGCCCACAAAAACTCCAATTAAGCAACATAGGCCTAATTTACAAAGATGGGCAAACTAACACGAGGCCATAAATGCAGAAATCTGCTAATGCATTTAAAGTTTTCCGGTAATCTACTAACAGTGCACTAATTTATAAACAAAACCCAGCAGTTGATTTCAGTAATGACCAATGCAATCTACCAAGAGCAGTACAAAAATAATAAACATTACCCTCTGTTTGTGCTTTTAGAACAACCTGAGGCAGCCGAAGGAGAAATTTTTATATAGAGGCAAACTCTCTAAGAAGAGGCTGAGGACTGTGTGGGGTCTGAGAGTCAGTATTTGCATAAATATAACACCTCATTATGGATCCAGAGAAGGTAGGATAGGTAGGTAACAAAATATTACAAACTAAGTCTTTATGTGACATCTGAACTGTGCAGAAGAAGAAAATACACATTATTCACCTTCAAACGCCGACCCATATGAATATTAGTGAAGTTACTGTTACTGTGCCTCGTGTGTAAATCTACTCAGTATTCTTGATTTTTTTTTCCTGCATTCCATGTGATGTTGATGTTGAAGGCATTCATTAAAGTTTATTGCACATTGCAACATTCAGATAAAAATCTAACCCACTTCTTATGAGTACCATTAGTTGCTGTATTTTGACATTTCAATATGGTATGTAACAGATCCAATACCTCTGAGAAGTGAAAATGAACATGAATGGTATTCTTTCCGCATGCAAGACTGTGGAAGATATGCAGACTTTTACCATTGTTTAATGAGCTCTGTGTAGAAATGTGACTAAAACACAGCAAAGCCACCAGCTTGTTGTAGGAAAACATAACTTGGCTGGATGTAATACCCAGCACAAGACACGTCTTTCTCTCGCTAATTCCGACTCCGCTCAGTTAAAGTGAGTTCTGCTCTGTTTCATCAAAATACCAGTATTCCAGAGGACCAGAAATATACCCAGGGCTTGGACCGAGCTAAAATTTTCACATCATGCTCACAGATTTGAGCAATCCATCCCCAACAGTGACAACACCTTTCCCTGCATTCTAACTAAATTTACACTTGCAGCAGCAACTATCATCAGGTGCAAAATAAAACATCTTTTTTTTCAGCTTTGAATGAATGATGCAAGTAAATTACCTACTGCAAGCCTTAGTAAATCATGCTTGTATGATTTTTTTTTAAATACTTTCCTCCCAAAATTTGACACTGTGTTAGGGACACTCCTACAAATACATATGCAATATTGCCAGTAGCAAAAACATCTGTCCATCCCTTTCATTCAGAAAACTGGCACCGATGTTTCGTACATCATGACTGACTGACTGACTGACTGTCTTTAAGCTTGGCTCTTGCACTCGTACTAATTCAAAACCTAGTAGCAGTTCTAGGATGTGGCCAATCCAGAAAAGAAAATGCATACATTTGCATAATGTCTTCATCAGATCAATGAGCACAACTAACACTCTACTACAAATGTTCCAATTGACTCTCGGCACTATTTAATTTAATCACATATGTCAAAGACAGGCCCCTAATCCCTCCAACTCCATTTTTATTATGATAAGTCACATAAAAGTGAATATAACTGAATGTACAAATGTACAAGAGCAAATACATGCAAAGCAATCCTAATTATTTGTATGTTTTTCATTTAGAAGCATTAAAAAGTGACCTTGTTGAGGAGTAAATATTTAATTTATTTGATTCAGGAGAGAGAGAGAGACCGCAGTCAACCACTGGGCACTGGTAACAAATCACAATCTTCAATCAATTACTTTCATCCTCCGGTGCTCCCATCAATTTCCTGCCACTGCATACCAAATACGTTTTCTGCCAATATGGGTTTATATGTGCCCTGCAACCAACTGTCCAGGGTACACCCCACTGTTTACCCTATGACTGCTGGGATAGGCTCCACCGCCCCTTGGACCCTGAAATGGATAAGCAGTTAAGGAAATGGATGGACGTATGGATGGGTTTATACACTATTCTGCACATTCATTCAATTAATGCTAAACTTCTAAAGCTCGAAATATGTTTAACCTTGTCTAGAACCACCTTACTGTTTGTTTTTTAATGAGCCATCAGCGTGGGCCTCTGCTTTTCAATATGTGCTTTCTATATGTCAACATGAACATCTGTGATGAGAGGTACAGCATATGGAATCGCCTGTCATTTTTAGCCACATAATATAGTGTTCAAAGGGAAAAAAAGAAATCAGCTAATAAACATCTTTGGTGGTTGGTGGAAGATAAATACGAAGAAAATCCTCTGGGTCACGTTTAGGTTGAATAGAAGCAGGCACAGATAACTGAGACAGCAACCAGACTGCATATCATAATGGGCCTAATGCTTACAGATGAAGTCACTTGTCAGATAGGAAGCAGTCAGCCAGGAAATATTGCCTTTACAGTAACTTCCATACAAACTGCTCAATCTCACTGCCATGACTCCAATAGCACAGAATATAGCAAAGAATATCATGTGTGAATGCTTGGGCCATTTGTAACACACACACACACACACACACACACACACACACACACACACACACACACACACACACACACACACACAAAAAGACTTCATCTTCATGAGCATTGCAGCTACGTGTCAAACAACACCTTTCACAACAACTCAGCCAGCAGCTCAAATGGACTGAGTAAACAGAGAGTAAGGCAATGTAAAATAAACACTGCAGACTGCCAGAAAATAAATCTGAGGTCTCTGCAACAACTTGTTCACTACCTGTACCGAGGGATGAAACTATCTCGTGGCACTCTTTAATCATCAGCAGCATTGCCAACATAAAAATGTATTGATTGTGTTTAATTAGTTTGATAGAACAGCTGTGCAGAACTAGTCCACTGGTTAAAAAACAAAAACTGCTGCCGGGTAAACGCGAAGGGTTACTTAAAGACAAGCTTCACTAATCACAAACATACAGGCTGTTAACTAGTACTATCAAATATTGATTTAGGATCAAAATAATGGTTTTGGCAGATTAACAGATTAGCCAGACCTGATGCCCATGAAAAAATCTCAACCGTACTTCTACTAAAACTCAACAGCCAAGCTTACAGGGAAGGTCAAAAATGTAAATGATCTTTGTATGGCTAACTGAGCAATTACTTCATTGTAAAGCAGCACACAAGTCACAAAACATTACTTACTCATTTCTGACAGGAGAATAAAGTGGGTTGGCAGCCATAATTATTAACCTGACAACTATATTTTTTAGCTTACTGACAGGGTGTCATTTTGAATGAGTGACTTCAGGTGCTTCTACTTTCTATTTGTTAGAGTTCACGAAGGAAGGCAATACACAGTGCAATCAAGTTTATTATGATTATTAAAAATCTTCCTTTATTTGAACTATGCTTTTCTTTCCCCAAATTCTGTAAGCTAATGCTTGTCAGGCCCTCAGCTAGTTGCTAAATAATCTCTTGATAAACACAACAACTGAAACGCTTTCAAAAATGCAAATCTGCCAGGCTTTCAAACACTTCAGCATAGTACAGTGGAGCAATATATGTCACAGTTACATCATTATCATAGCTTTGCCCAAAACTGACTGCATGGTTCATTTTATGGGAGGCATTTAGATTTGAATTACTTTCCAGCAGCATTTCCTAGTAATCAGAAAACTAAAGTGTATGTCAGAATAACAGAAGAAGAAGAAAAAAAAGATTTTGTAATGGAGCACAACATGGCATATTTTGAAAAATGCTGTTTGGTTTGAACACAGTAAGTGTACTCACATTGATCGATGTTCCCGTCTGCTTTCCCCTTCTCCTGCAAACAGAGAACACACACAAAACTGGTTATTACAGGCTTGGAGGAGTGAGACAAAAACAGCCCTTTCTGCAGCTTTTTGCAGACCATTCGTTACTGTGCCTTCTTTTCTTTTCTAGGCTAAGTGAAAGATGAGGGCAGAAAACAAAGGTGAACAGATGGAAAGAGAATGAAAGGAGAGTCAGAGTGGGAATGAGAGAAAATGCTTGAAAGATGACAACAGAAAGACGAGAGGACTTTTACAAAACTGGGTCCTAGAGTCAATTTAATCACCCTAATTGGAAACAGACTTGCCAGCAGGCTGTTAGAAGGCAGGTGTCACCATATTGTAGTGGAATGTTTATCCGGATGTTGAACAGTCGATACCAGCAGGATAAACTGTGATTTATTTCCCAGTTCTATCAGTGAATCTGATATTTAGATGCACTTTTAAGTTAGTCACATCACCTTCATTCATAGCATTCCAAATATGCTAAACTAGCGTTTGGATGATGAAATTAGGAGCAATTATGTTCAGCTTTGAGGTACATAAAAATCAAATTTCAAAGTTAAGCAAACCAGGTGCTGAACATGTTGGAGGAGAGGAAAATTATCCTGTAGCATAACTGAGCAATGGCAGTGGTAGAAAAGAACATCTGTGACAATATTATGGCCTAATATTTAAACGGATGTCAAAAGCAATGAAAGCATTAGGTGCCATGCAACACAAATGAGAACAGAAATATGTAAAAGTAAAAAGAAAAGCGGGTAACCATGAATTAATGATGGCATAAATGGAAACCATCTGGCGTGTGAAATGGTCGAGCTCAAAAACAACATACTTTTTTTCAAATTTTGCTTTTAGATGCAATCGAGCTGACCCGTACGTGCAAACTATGGGCGTGTTTTTAGTTGTCAGCATTATAGTGTGCGCTTCGTGCTTGTTAATAACCGATCACTGGTGTTTACAGCGCAAGGTGCATGAATTGTACCTCGGCTCGAGATGCAATTTCACGTACGTGGGTAAAACAAAAAAAGATCGACACGCTGCTTTAAAAATAGAACGGAAACACGTCTTCCAATGCAAAAACCCCTTCTGAAGAAGCCAATATGAGGCAGCAATTGAATTGTTGTGACATTCTGCATTCTCGTCCCTCAGTATGGATGTCACTGGTAATGAGGCTCAGTGATAAAACTTGCGTGCAACTGCGAGGCCTTCTTGGCTTCCCAGGAGACCGAGAGCCTCATGAGAAACGCAGCAGTTTTAGTAGCTCCTGTCATTGCCTCTGCCTTTGTCTCTACATCTCTATCCCTCTCTCTTCCCTCCCTCTGCCATCTGTCCATCTTAATTGCAGACGTGCTTCCTCATCATGGCAGGATAAAATTGAGTGTGCTCATCAGCACCGCCTTCCATCATCTCGAGTGCTGCTGTTTGATCAATTGATTAGAGAATCAAACCAAGCATAGAGGTGAAAGAAAGGCTACGTCTTTCTTTCTAAAAATACTGTCCGCTTGTTACAGTGGCTCACCGGGGTTCTTCTTGCTTGCCACCATATTTTATACATTCAGCTTCAGGGGAAATTAATTTAGTGATAATGACGTGTACTGTGATTTGATCGTGCAAAGTAAAAACCAAGTAAAAGCCATAAATAGTGAGTGCTGCATGCTTTTAGTGGGTGGAGAAATGTAAATAACTACCACCAGAATTTCATTTGAGCAAATAGGGCAAACCCGCTGGGTTTCAATTAGGGAGGATCTGATGCTTTTCTCTGCCATTTTTCCTTTGGTTATAGAGGCTGATTAGATGGCTGTATTTTTACTGGAAACTCCTGCAGATTATGTGATAAGACTATGAAAATGCCACAAGACACACACAATAGGGGAGACAGAGGATTCAACACATTTCAGCATCTCGAGCCTGAGGCTGTTTGCTTGACTTGCACTCCCTATGGCTTATAGCGCAGATGTCTCTGGCATTATATAAGATGTACTATAAATAATATTTTCATATATAAGACAATATTAGAGTATGGGATTATTAAGAGTATTCCACGTAGAGTCTTGCATTAGCAGTTCTTTGCTGTCATATGCTTCCAGGTCAGTTTATAGATACTTTTGAGACAACATTCCCTTAAAAATGTTTCATTAGGCTAGTCCCATGTAACTTGATAAAGTTCATAAAAGTAACACATTGTGCTGTTATGAAGGAAAGGATTCTGTAACACGTTCGCAGCATCCTCTAAAACGTTTACTGCAGAAAAACCAAGGAAGAAACTCAGCCAAATAACCAAGAAAAGCAGTTTTCACAGGTGATGAACTCAAACAGTTAGTTAAATAAATGCTAGCCATTGGAGAAAATAATTTCAACCAATTCCAAGTGCCCGAAAGAAAAGAGTCAGAGTATGCAACTGCCACACAAATTATTTTCCAAGTATCATTTTTCTGGAGAAAAGAGTTCAGTAATGATGGCTGTATGATAAACATCACTGTTACAATCTGAAGAGGGTGGAGGAGGATTTAATATCTCTACCTCCAAGCAGCAAGTCATATCCATGGAAAAGAGAGCACGCAAGCTGCATTGATGTGAGAGAAAATATAAGCTCAAGTACTTCTTAGCTTATATTGTAACCTACCATAGGAATAAAAAGCAGGGGGGTATTATTCTAACAACAAATGCTGTATGTGTGCAGAAAGACTGATTAAGTTTATTTCTTTATGTTACACAGCTCCTTTGTTCACAAAGGCCAGAAACTTTTACTGTGAGACAGATTTCTTCATTAAGAAAAGAAAACAAAACTAGCACTAGTTTACTTAGAAAAAGAATAATAACACCGGTCACTTTCACAATTACACAGTCTTTTCTCCACAAACTGCTTTCCAGCGATGTAAAAGAACGTTTAATATGCTTTGAACAGCAGCTCTCTGCTACACAGAAATAAGCTCATTTAAACTTGGAGGACATTCTTCTTGTTAAAAGGCATTTCCCCTTCCTATTGTCGTCAAAGCGCTTACTCATAGGGTCATCTGATTATTGGTGTTTCTCTGCTTTCTCTGTATTATTCTCTTTACAGTATAATTCACCAAGAGGAAACCGATGTTGTGATTTGGACGTGAATAAATAAAATTGAATTGAATTTACATTACAGTAAATAGGGTGCGTGTTGAGTCTCTGACAAACATGAATAAATAAAGCATCACCTGGCTGGATTTTTACCTGTGCAATAGCTTTTCGTACTAAATGAGCAGTCATGACACTGTGAGCAGACTGAAAATAAAAACTGTGCTTCTAATATTATGGTATTGGTATCACAGTTGGCTTCATATTTGCATTTCTCAGTACTTTTTGTTGCAAAGTTTAAATGTACAAACTCAATAAGAAGGATTTTGCCTGTGCAAACACATCTCCGAATGCAACATGCTTCCACCTTGGATGCCATTTAAACACCCACACGAAACAAGAACCTGACACTGCCGCCACAGAAACTGACATTTTGTGGGAATGCAATTTGAACAACAGGGCAATTCAAGCCAAGCAGTGCCCGTTATGAAGTCTACTTGAATATGCTTTCTCCTCAATCTCTTAAATGTGTTGCTATCCAGGCATCTTTCACGAATGCGCCCACTTTCATTCTATACATCTCTCTCAAACTCCTAATTTTAAACAAAAACAAAACTTTTTGCTGGAATGTGATTATTGAAGACCAGCTCAGCATCGTGGTTTCAATATACAGAGACAGAGATAGTTTGATGAGAAGACATTTCGATGATACTGCCTGAGGACACAAAGAGAACCAGGAGAGGAGCAGGAAAGGAGAGCTGAATCGCTGTCTGTTCTCCTACAAGAGTTCATCTATCCACATTCAATAGATGATCCCTGATGTTTGTTGCTTGGAAAGAAGAGACTTGTCTTATCTAACAGCAATTCATCAGTGCAGCAACAAGCCACTTAACGGGCTTAATGAAGTGCAGCCAAAGGAAAAAGGAAAAAAGGAATCAGACTCTGGCAATACACGTTATGAAGCGGTGATACGTTCACAGGTATAACTTTTGATTATTTTCAAATGGAAAAAAAAGCCTGACAAATTCCAACATGTCTCAGTATCAGATGGAGATGGAGCAGCTTTATGTTCCAGCAATACTCACTGGCAAGAACAACTCTCTCAACCCTTCCATTTATTACAATTTCCCCAAGCTTCAAGTAGCAATTATAAACAACTGCTTTCCTAGAAGTTGGATTTTCTTTATATATCAAGAAAAACCCTATGGGGAGGACTCATTAATCAATATGCTAATCAAGGGTTGCCAATCAAGTCCTTAAAGAAGGTGCACGAGAATAGGTGCAGCAATTGATTTGCCACTGCCATATACCACAATTTCTTTCACAAATAACCTCCAAACTAAAACCAATAAATCAATGCTGAAAACGCAACTGGTGCTGAGTGCATGTAACTAACACAAGTGATCTTTAAATGTAGCTGCTGATTTAGAGAGTGGAACATAAATTTCTTGTGGTTTATCCTATTTGACTGTAGTATATGTAGGCTGATATATATTGAAATTAATTTTTACTGTACTTATGTAACAAGTAATCACTTTTTCTCATGCTATGCTACGGCAGGCCAGATAGGCTCCAACACAATCAATACCTAGATTGCACAGTTTTAGACCTAAATTATTTTAATAGTTGCAAGCATTTGCTTTTTTATCCAATTATTTGCAGCTGCACACTTCAATTGAAGAAACTGGAAACAACCTCAAAAAGCTGAAGCAGGAACTATGCTTTTTGATGGACTTCCAAGTTAGACATCTGTCTTAAAGAAGGCAGACACATTCAAACTGACTGATGTTCTTTACCAGATGGTTGTGCTCAGCTTCACGAGCTCATTCAGTATCCCCTACCACTGTAATTGTAGTAGAGAATACTATTATTGCTTCATATAAAGGCAAGCATTGCATATGTTGTGCCTGCCTGAAAGGTTTTCTTCAGCTTTGAGTACAAATTATGAGGAACCAGCCTGAGCAGAATGTGAGCTAACCCTCTGGGGACTGCAACAAAATAAAAAGTAAAGCTCTACGGGTTCAATTCATCATCAAAATGTAAATGAAAATTGGAAATTAAAACACAAAAAGAGAATCTGACATTGTGAGCAGAAGAGTATTTTTATTCTCTTTTTTTCGCTTTTTCCTGCAGCCTTTCTCCTGTTCATACAAAGCCAAACCTTCTTACTCCTAAACCTTAATCCAGTGAGCACGGTTCTCTTTTTCTGCGGTAGCTGTAAAATCACTTAACAGCTATAGTTTTTATACAGAGGCCAGTCCCAAACCAAATCATAACCGTCCTGTTAAGTGTTGCGCTTACAAAATTCTTGCATGTTGGCGAGTGTTGTCTTTCAGTATGTAGTAACACAAGAATCCAGAACCAAGACTGATGTAGCCTCAGCCACACTGCAAAATAAAGGCAACATTCACCCACAAACAGCACATTTAAGTCTGTTTATAATAATAATAAATAACATATACAGTACATAATGTGCTTGCAAAGTCAGACTGTTCTATAGTACCTCACATCTGAGCCCGAATATGGACAAGTTAGACTAACATGTTTTTTGTTTTTTTTTAACCACTGTAGTGTTTGTCTGTCAGATCCTGACAGACAAACTCATTCTCCTCATTTAAACCATTGCAAATATAAGAAGCAGTGGGCAGCTGTTGTTCAGTACCTGGAGACCAACTCCAGTCAGTGCCTATCACTGGATTACATCTGGGCATAATGACAGGAGAGTTAACCAAGCATGTTTTGATGGCAGGGAAAAGTTCCCCAAGGAAACCTGCAGAAGCCTCAAGTTCCATATGCTTACACATTTGTGACAGCTAATATACTGTAAATGTCCCAAAGCTGCTATGACCCTGGCATGGACATGTCAGCACAGTCTTTTGGTTATTATGTAAGGATCCAGGAAGTTGACAATGAGTCAAAAATCAAAAGGCTTAATCTGAAGTTTTTAGTTTATATTATTTTGTTGATCAGGTGCAAAGCAAACATACTTCTCCTTCTTTATTGCAAGTGTTACGTTATTTTGGGGGCATTTGAGTTATGGTGAAAACCTTCTTTCCCAGAGGCTTTGAGAATGCAGACTTGCATATTGTGAAATCATGGATTTCCATGATTCACCTCACGGTCAACTCTCAATTCTGGCACCAGTTGACAGCGTTTTAAGTTCCAGTTCTGGCCAGATAGATGGATTCTGTGCCTGGGAATTTGTTTTTTGCATCAAGTGATGTTGGGAGACAGAACCTCACGGCAAAATGGCATTCCACAACAGAGTGCCAACTTGGCATAGCCTGAAGTGAGTGAGTCTTACAGACCAGGGGGTGTTCATCATTCATTTTGAAAAGAACCAGGATGTCTACAGGGCTGTGTGGTGGCCATCTGTCTGCCTGTGCATAGGTCTTTTTGACAACCTATTTGGGCTTCATGTTTATTATCTAAAAAACAAATCAATCGAAGGGATCATTCTTCCTGGCAGGAGACAGTTTTCTGAAGGGTGTCTATTTCCCTTTTTAACTCATGATTCTTTTGCAACCAGCCCTGATAGATACAACCAAGTGACCTCATTCAAGTGCTTGCCCATGGGTGTTAAAGCAATTATCTCCAATTTGTTGTAAATGGCTAGATGAACAATTGCTAGGTTTGAATATAAAATGTAGATAGAAAATGGCAGGCAGGTGTAGGATGGTGGTTAGTGTACCACTAACTGTTATAGTAACTGTACAACAAAGAACAGATTCTGGCTTTTATCGGTTGTTATCAGGCCTACATATTGTCAATAGCTTCCTCTACCTTTGAGTATACTCATTCATTTTAATCAATAAAAACCTGAAATCTAGATTATATAGATGTATAGCAGCAGTGTAGATAAGTACATATAAAATAAGGTCATCCATGGTAATCCTATGCACATACATCAGTCCTTTATGCTCTTATACTTATCTGCAGAGTGATATGTATATAATGAGTTAACCGCATCAGCAAGTCATAGTACAGGAGATAGAAAGTGACAATAAAATAAATGTTTTACAGGATTTAAAATGTGTTCAGATTTACAACAAACATGCTTTTTTTTTATCATTCGACTGTGTGGCTCGCTTCATTTTTCTTTACAACCTTGATTTGATTTAAGGTTGATACGATTGATTTACTGTTCATCACTGCAAGTGTTTTTCTAGCTTGACAGACAGTGAAGGTAATGGCCTCAGTGGGACGCAGTACAGTACGTTAGTGCGTTGTTGTGTATGTGCGTGCAGAATGCACGGGATATTTACCATGGTGCGAGGTTCCTGGGAGGAGGTACGTGACACGCTGACTGTATCCCCGCTGCTTCGCCTGCTGCTCTTGTGCCCTTCAGCGAGCCAGCACCCCGAGGTCCCCAGCAGAGCGGCCACAGCCACAGCCCAAACACCCATGCTGCCCATGAGTGTTTCTCTGTGTGGAAAAGCAAAAGTACAATGCACACATAGTTCTTAGACTCTTTCTGTTGTTCTGCAAACTGCAGTTACCAGAAATAAGTGCAGCACAGTTTAATTGTTCTCTTAACAAGTGTCTGTATTTATCAGGAACGTGACAGTTGACATGTCTAGTATGCAGTTGAAAACTGTGAAAATGAGACATAACCTCTTTAACATGTTCTTTAATCAGCGTGAATAAATAAACAATGTCAAAACTGTGCTCTTTATTATGTAGCTTTGACTGCAAATCTTCACACCTTACCTGTGATTTTAATCTGTCATAATCCAATTTGTATGCAAATAATTTTTGATTACTTTATTTACTTGATAATATATCAGTGTGTTTGCCCCAGAGGAGATAAAGACACATGAGCTGAACTCACGGTACCAATTATGTAGCTTTCCTCTCTGTGCAAAAAGCACAAAGACAGGAAAAAAATATGTGAGCCCTAATTCTTACTTTTTATTTGAATAACTCTGTCTTTATTGAATGTTTATCTGATATTGCAGTGCTTCCAAAATGTTTACAGATGTCTGATAATAGATTTAGTACATGCAGAGACAAATACCTGAAATTATGTTAATGTATGCTCACAGACCAAGTGGAACAAGTATTATACTCGCCATGCACGCACACACATCACACAGCATAATGCTGCTATGTACACATCAAAGACCACACTGATGGGAATAATTATGTGTATTACAAAGTACATAAAAAAATCTTTTGATGTCAACAAAGAGAAAACCCTCTGAAGTAAGAAATGGTGGAGTGGTGTGGGAGCTTAAAATAAAAATTCAGAAGATCGGTTTCACTGCTGTGACATGCGCACACTCACATACGTACTGACAAATTCAAACATAACGGCCTCAAATGTCTTTCAAATAATGAGTAGTTCCTTTTGTTAATCATCTAAAAATGACAAAAAATTGAATTGAATAATTTAAACATTTAACTATGTTTGAAATTATGCCTCTTCTTTAGCCCTGATTGCAAAAGTAAGTGAACTAAAGAGCATTTCAGGTCAAATTAAATCACTCAGTATTCTACAGATGAGGGGAAAATATTATAGCAATTGGCTTAAAGTGAACCCCAGACTCAATAAACAACACTATTCGTCAACACAGTCACAATAAAATATAATACAGGCTTTATAAAGACTTTCTGTCTGCTTTTTTATCTCATCAATGAGTATTTATTGCAAAGATATTGTACTGAGTTGATCTTGCACTGCACTGATGTTTTTAGTATTGTGCCAGCCTCCTGTAGCGTTTGCCCTGAGGGGAAATATTGACTTCTCATCGGATCTTATCAGCTGATGTGTGTCTTTATAGTTCCACTGTGCGACATGGCAGTTTGTTACGTGTGTAATTGTGCTTTTAGGTAATAGGTTTATTGTTTTTATTGTGGACTTATGCTTTAGAATATGGCTTTATTGTATGTTTTACTGCTGAACCAGCGTGAAAACAAATTTCCCTTAGGGGGCCATAAAGTTTGCAGTTGAACTGTAACAAGGGCACAAAAACCCATGATGCATCTCAAGCAGTACAATAGTTTATGGTGTCAAATGTCTGCAGTGATGCTTGACTTGAATGCAGAATTTTAGAAGAGAGTCGTGATTCACCTTGACCTGTTATGCCCTGGAGATGGTGGCTGAAAGTTTATCCAAGCTAACTTTTACTTTTTAAAGTAACAATTTTATGGCCATTTAATTTTTGCTTTCTTTTCTTTTTTCTTTTTTTTTACTATTTGCAAGCAGCAAAACAAAGTGTACACAAAACGGTTAATGTATTATATAATGAAACTGATAAGAGGGGTGTGCTATAAGTCGAGACTGATGGGTCTTTCTTTGCACTAATAAGAGTGACTTGTGTCTTTAAATAAGTTAATGAAAGGAAGGTTATGAGGAAAAAAATAACACACTGATAAAATGGGTCTGCAGAATTACAGGACCTGTAACATCAGATAATTAATCTTCCAGGGCTTGACATTGTCGCTATGGGTTATGCTTTTCACATTCATTTGATCCCTTGATAATATAAAAAATGATTAATAGAGCTTTAAGGAAATATACTTGCAAAGTGCACTTTAAGTAACAGCATAGTTTATTCAAAAATAACTTACTCTGATGTATTGCAAAGATAGATATCATTTTTTAAAAAAACAGACTGTAGACATGCAGTAAGAAAATGTAAAAATGAGAATTTACTGGGAATTACAGAATGCACAGCAAAAGGAAAGCAGGAACCAAAGCAAGAGTCCAACAGTGATGAGGCAAAATACAAAGAATGTAAAAGAAGATTATGAAGACACCAAATACTCTCAGAACAACTGGGAGAACACAAATAAGCTCAAAGAAGGAGAGTCAATTGACAAAACAGCAACTGACATGGGAGACACATGAGGAGGTAATGGGAAACAGGTGGAAACAATCACTGAAACAAGACATAGACAGGTAGTAAAACCGGCTAAGACACACAAGACATGTAACTACCAATATATAACAGCAAGAAGAAAACCTGCATAACTTCAATAAAACACTAAAACCACCAGAACATCATGATATATTTAATTTGCCGCATAACAACAATATGTTGTTTATTTCATTATCGCTTTCAATGGCTGGAGCTTGAAGAATTTATACATTGTGAAATATGTTGCAAATGTTGGGGTTTTGTGATTACTTTGCCGCAGTTTCTTATGTGACAGTTGAATAAAGATACTCAGTTACTTTTCACTGCCTCATAGACACAAAAATCACACAAGTCCTGTCAGTGTAAACAACTCATGAAGGGACCATCAACATTATTCAGCTAGCTAGCCGGGGGCTAATGGGCCCACATGGATGAGAGCTCACCCTTGTGAAATTAAACACCAAATGAGATCTGCCAGTCACTGTCTTAATGTGCTGCCTTTCCCCCTGGCATTGGCCCACACACAGCTACACACATTCATACATGAGCACACACGGGCACATACACACAAATGCAAACAGAGCCCCGGTCTCATGGACTGAATGGTCCATTTTGAAATTCATCAGGAGGGAGAAACTCTGTGCGGAAGCTATTATTTGACCAGAATATTAAAAAGCTTAGAGGAACACATTCTTTAGAGTCGCTGCAGCCTTTGGCAGCTTTGCACAGATCAGACTGGTTTACTGAGGGACTTGCAACAAAAACAGACCTAAGGTGCTGAAAGTTAAATGCATCTATTCACATCTCAGCTGTAGTGTTTCCCCATCTCATTGTTCCTGTTTCCTTTTGTGGATTTCCTAAACTTATGTGACAGAGGGATATTGTTTATAGCACAAAGAGTCTCGCAGACCTACCTGTTGCTGTGGTTTCTACAATTAAAACTGCTTTACTTTCTGGACATTTAATAATAATCTTTTTCATCACAGTCAAGATCAAGTCTACAAACAAGTGGCTCTTTTACTTTATTAGTTGCTTTAGAAAGTAAGACCTATTATTTCATGAAATCATGAAAACATAATTATCTGATTGCTTCTTGGTTCCAGTCTTCATCAACCACACCTGTGGTCAGGTAGTTAATGCCTTCTTTGTGATGCTACTATAATGCGTTTAGTTTAATAAAGTTTATGAAGCTAAAATGAATGCACATTTAAACATAAGCAAAGTATATTACTTGTAAGTATATGACTTTTGTGTAGTAAAGGTCCAGCTGCCAGCTACCACAGTTTGAAATGAGACATAAGGAGAAAAGCACCAGCTTATGTGCCTTTAAGGTGTAGCCAGTTCAACAAGTCAGGAACTCAAATTTTAAGGGCAAATATTCATTTTCACCCAAAGCTTTAAAATGTTTGAGAGGCAGCAAAGATTTTTTTAATGTATGTGTGGACGCCCAAACACAAGCTTACAGCATGAAAGGCTTAGTGAATCACTGATGAAATGCAGTGCCATAAAAAAAATATATACCGGTATATATATTTTGGTCTTGTTCGGTAGGTTTTACTACAATTTTGCAAGTGACTAAATACAACACTTCAAGCTCAGAACTCACTTTTTTAACAACTTAAATACGGAAAAAATCTCATGTAAATGATAAAAAAACATACATAAAAAATATCAAACTTTTGATTTTTGAACTCACTCTACTTATATCGGACAAGAAGGATCTCCATCCAGCAGTTTTTCTTTCAGTGATATTGAGAGATGATGTCTATTTATTTGAATATAAACACTTAAGTAATCTTAAAGCTGTTCTCTTGTCAAGAACAGACATCAAAAGATTATAACTTTGAAATTGAGCTGGGTCCAAATTTTGTTGCAAAATGACTGTTTTTTAGTCTTCTAAAAATATAACAGAAAAGCACTTCTCTCTCTGTCTCTGTGTAAGAAAATACAAAAACATTTGCTCCTAGGAGCACAACTAAACTGTCAGGCTGGGCCTAATGGTGATATTTTCGGCAATATCGTGTATAAATCTTTGAGAGCATAATGTTCTATCAGACTGGTTCTGAATCATGCATCTTGTTTCTTTTGTGTCATTTATAGCTTTTTTCAGTGGATCAAATTATCTATTGACTAAATGCATCATAACCTATTTATGTATTTGGAATTTGGCCAGACAAAGAAAAAAGTAATAATTCAGTCAGTTAAACTCATCATAGTTATCTGTGTTGACAGAAAAAGAAATGTATTTAAGAATAAGATGTGGTTCATTCTTACTAGATTTTTGAAAATTGTTGTTTAACAGCAGTTCATATTTCAATGTGCTTTACTATGTTTAATTTTACTCCCACTAAGAATTTTGAGCACGAATATTGGCAACCAGTCACATTGGCTGTATGTTCCTACCCACTTAGCCAGTAAAATCAAATTCACTCCTATCCATTTGACATTGTAAACTATAAAAAAATATGTGTATTGACAAAAATGAGAGTAGCTAACATGAAACTATCTTCATAACGCTGGCTTTATTGTTCGGTCATCTACAGCAGCTGTAACTGATCACATTTGAACATTCAAACACTCCTGACTTGCTGAGCACAATCAATGAGTTTGTGATTTTGGATCTATAATATTCTACAATAGCACCATCCTCCCAGAAAGATCTGCTCCATGAGCTGCAATAACAAAACCCACTTTAGTTATTATGACGGGAAAAAAGAAGCAACTCACCGTGACATTTAAACTGATTCAAAGATATAACTTAAAACTATTTTTTGTACTCAGTACAATTAAATTTACAATGCTAAAGGTTTATTATGCCCCTAGAATCTGACTAAATTAGCATGACTTAAGTGGCATGTTTGTCAGGAGACCAAGACACAGCCAAATTCAGAACTGGCATGTAAATGAGCATTGTATGCAGCCCTGCAGTCTCTCTGGTGCTCTTTGTAATGGCAGCAGGGAAAGGCCCCTAGCTGAGCTCTGAGACAAATTCAAGTGATCAGACTGAGCTCTCCTTCCTGCTCTCAGTCCCAGCTCTGCACCACTCCAGGTAGGTCTGCTGTCACAGTTACAAATGACACATGCAGTTCCAGAACGACAATCATTCCCCACTCAGCGTGAGTCCTCCCTGCAAGTTGCTGAGTATTTAAAAAAGATTACAAAGAAAGGGTGGGAGGGGCACAAAAATTAACATCTGCGAATGCTGAACAGCACATGCTGAAACTGTAGTTCACCACCCTCATGTAAAATGTTTTGCATATGACGGATTGGCTTTCTTTGTGTTTCATGTGATACTAAACAGCTTTAATTTGGAGATATTCTATTTATACAGTTTTAGAAATTATTAATGAAATGAAAAGAGTTATATTGGTTAACCTACTAGCCTATCCTCCAAAAGTAGAATGTTAAAAAAAGATCGCCTGTCAATCATGTTATGAAAGCACAAATCATTTTTCCCCCACATGATGCATGCCCCATTTTGGAACAAACCTCTCCACAGGCTGATGCTCTGAGTGCTGCCTCACTCTGAAGCTCCTCTTCAGTAAAATCTCTGTTATCATCCTGCGTCTGCCGGCCTGTCTGCCTGCACTCAGGTTTCAAACAACCCATTCTTCAGAAAGATGTCTATGTAGCATGAAATAGAGCTACCAAGAGACTCGCCTTTGCCCAAAATGTTTACATGACTCACTCGTCAAGATTTCATTCTTGTTCCTGTGCGGTTGGAAAAGATTCTGAAGAGACCAGACGTGTCAATCTGTCAGGCAGCCATGCATCAGGATCACACACGCTCTAACCTTAGTTATCTTTCAGACACTCCAGATGAACAGGGGACACTTACTTTCAGGCTCCCTCACCCCCACCTTTTTTTTATGATGATGAGAAATATGATAACTGTCAGGGTGCTCTGAGTGGTGTTTCCCAAAATGGATTCATACAGAAGCCTAGCCATGCAAAGTAAGGTCAGTCACTGACTGTGATGTAAATATGTTAGAAACACTACCCTTTGGAAGGAAGATGGGAGGTTGTCAGAACACCAGATAAAAGCTGACAGGTCGTATCCGCTCAGATGATTCACAATTAAAACGAATTCTTCTCCAGTAGTCAAGGTGAAACTAATTAAGAAAGAAAGGGTCTAATTAATAGTGTAGCAGTTGGAGGACTAAAAGGAACATTTGAACATTAAATCTTTTATTTGTTTGATAATATTCAGCTTATTTTAGCAATGATGGTGTTCCCTGCTACAGCTGGCCCATAGGTTTTGGCTCTGTCACAAGCCCATACTGCTAAATTTACAGCTGCATCAAACTGCCTCAATATGATCTCATTTAAATCTTTATAAAATATGCTGCCAGCTTTGAACTCTTCCACTCTTTAAAATGCATTAATATTTTTTATTTACACTTACATTGGCTCAAATGGTTGTACTCCCAGGTTTTTCTGTATCTGAGTGTAAGATTGTTAGTGATAAATTTTTCCGTTTGGGTTTCTGTTTGGGTTTGTGTTGAAAGTGTTGATTTTCAATAGTTTTGTAACAGTCGGTTTGATTTCTTGTACTATTTTTGAGTGTTATTACTTAAACAATTTTTTGTTGTTGTTGTTTTACAATTAGTTTTCCATTTTACCTGAATAAATCACAACAATAACATACGCTGAACACATAACCTGGACAAGAGCAGGTTATGTTCAGGGATTTGACTGAAATTGACTGAAAGCACCATATTTCTTTTTTTTTCTTCTTCTTTTTTACTAATTATCTGTATTTGCAGCATGGTTTAAGTGCAATACAGATTATCTGCAGGGCAAATACATGGTTTATGTGCAAATTATTGACCCATAACTTACCAATAATACCAGTAACCAATTAATTAAGTTGCAATAGAGCAAACTGTGCATTGCGATTTCACTGGAATTTACATATATTCAGCCGGTGATGCATAAAATCTATAAATGTCTTTGTACTTGATTCTAATCTGCTGCTAAGTCACTTTCACACTGATGAAATTGCAGCTACTAGAACACAAAATACAGACCAAGAAAACCCATTGAATCAATAAAATTAATTTGACTTTGATCTGCTGACAAACTAAAGTAATTTCCATGTTTTTTAAGACTATTAGACTGTAACATTTAATGTTCTTTGTATCCATTTTAAAGTTTGTGTGGCTGTCACGCTAAAAAAAAAAAAAAAAACAGGCACCAAGAGTGCACTGAGAGCTAAAATAATTAACTCAAATTCAAATGCTTATTTTGCCACAGTGTGCTAAATCCCAAGATTAATGATTTTCCGCAGCATTAAGCTCTTGTTCTTTATAGATTTTTATCATCATCTGATAATGTCTCTGATTGGGGTAGGTGGCACTAATAGGGATTATTTTGCAGGTTTTAGATATCACCCTTTGTCAATACACTTGAATCAAATGATTAGTTCATTACCAGGCCTCTGGAGAACCTAGGGTGTCTTGCATTGAAATCTGCTGCAATGACTCGGTTACTGCGTTCACCAGATATCAACACAATTTCGATCCGCTCCTCACGTGTTAACCTCTTCGACATGTCAATGGCTGTGAACAAAGAGAAACTTGTAAATAACTCATGAAAGAATAAAGTTACGTTGAAACCAAGCACACCATTGTTTTTCTTGTGACATTACCAATAAGTTTGATGTGTCACATGGCCCTCTTCCTATTGAAAAAAACAAAGGTTGTATCCAAGATGGCCGACTTCTAAATGGCCACCGTGGTCACCACCCATCTTGAGGAGTTTGCCCCCTGACATATACTAATGTGCCACAAACAGGACTTTAATATCACCAACCATTCCCATTTTATTACAGTGTATCCATATAAATGGCCCACCCTGTGCAGCTAAATCCAAACCAAGCTTTCTAAGAATCAATTGAAACTGATGAAGTATTATTTTATTGTAGCCTCTCTGACCAACCATGACTTCTCTCTGCCTTAACCAACAGGGTTGAATATCCCAGACAAGCCCCCCATTTGTGACAAATTGACTAGCTCAAGGTATGCAACAAAGGGTGCAAGTGGAATAAAATCTGACATTATTCGACATAATGCAACAAAAATAATAATAAGGTCAATAAAACAATTGCTGCCAGGTGGAAAGAACAAGAAAGACGGAGCAATTTATCTGGGCAAGCTTTTATAGTTTGAGCTGCGTCACTTGGAAACCTTACTTTGTTATCCAGTTTTCCAGGACTGCCTTAGAAAAAGAAGGAGGGGTGTGACACAGTGAAAAATGATTAAAGTTTAGTTAGTTAATAACTTATTATTGCAACAATTATTATTGCAAGGTGTTATTAAACAATGTTCTTACAAGAGTGCCTGATTATGTTTCAGCTGCAGGCTGTAGCAGGTAGCGCTGCTTGTTCGATTTGGGAGTTTGCATAAACCATTGACTGTGTGATAAAAGGTGAAATCTAAAAACTGGTAAAAGCTAAAAACTTAGCAATTTGTTGAAGGCAAACAAAGATGAATAAAGCTCTAACACCAAGCACAAACAAGATGACACAAACACAAGTGTGGAAACAGCCAACAGCAGAGCGAATAATACGAGCAACAATAAGGACGCCATTAAAGCAATTAAAACACGTAACAAAAACATATGGCAGCGGTGATAGAAAAGTTAATATATTCATTTTGCAGAGAAACAGCACCACATGTCCCTTTTCAGATTGTGTTAAAATGCACACTCAGACAGAAAAATAATGCTTCAGCCAACCGGAAAAGGCACAGGGACCACTGAGAGAGTACGACGCAGGTTGTCGTGCTTTAGCGCGAGATATCCTTATCAACTCAGCTTCTCTTGCATTGCCTCCAAATTAATTATTGTCTGACGCTCTCTCTTTGCTACTTTCTTTCTCTATAGAAGAGACAGAGCTTCAGGCTGTTGGGTAGTAATAAGACCATCTTGACACTGGAGAGAGAAAGAGAATGAATAGTGGCTCCTTCTTTGGTGCCATACACTATTCTCTTCCTGTCCCACTTTGCTTTTCTAATATTGACTTTTGGCTTTTTTCTTAGATAAGTTTCCGTGAACAGATCTACAGCCCTTGGGTGTTAAAGCCCACATCCTGCTTGTCATGTGTGTCTGAAAGACACAAACAGAGGGAGACTTGTTAAATCCATAAATCCCTGCAGGATGTATGACATGGCTGTAAGGGCAAAAAGGATATCAGGAGGCTCTGCAGTGCCATAACTGGGTGGTCTGCTGGGCTAACAGGACTGCATCTGTTAATTATACAGCAGTAGCAAAGAGGGAGAAAAACAGGTGACAGAAAACAGTGGAAGCAGAAAAAAAAGCACATCCCGTGGCAGGAATGGCACTTTAGAGGCACTTTGGTTTCTGTATGTAATTATCGCTGATTGAAGAATAACTAGAACTCATGTTGTAGTACTAATCATCTTCATTCAATATGTTGAACCCTTTGCAGTTTTATTATTTATAACTAATCGTTAATGACGTTGATGATGCTAAACTGCAGACTCCACTGGACACGCAGAATGATTCAGTAAATGAGTTCTCTACTACAGTAAGCGAAGTAAAATTCCTAGACAGCTTGAATCATATCACTCTTGAAATGTGATATGGCAAATCAACTTTGAGTAAAAATAAATAAATAAATAAATACAATATGACAGTTTTAAATAGTGGCGGTGGTGGGGAGGCTTCATAAAAGGGACAGGCAGATGGCTGAATAAATTCACTGCAGAAAACATATGCTAGGTGACCTTTTTGTAACCCCTCCATGCATTTCTTCCTCTCCTCTGACTCTTTTGGTCAGTTCAATTCAAGCAGAGGAGGCGGCGATCACTATTTGCTCAGAGCTGCGCTGCTGATACTCTCAGCTCAGCTGCTGTGTTCATATGGGATGCAGCAGTAAAGGTCATTTCTAGAAGTTCAACATTAGTGATCGGAATTTCAAGTGAACCATGCTGCCCACATTTCCTGCACTCTACGGGGAGTACAGTGGACTTATCAGATGAGTCAATGGCCACAGTAATGTGAAATAAAAATGTAGAGAATCTAATGGACCAAGTTACAACCCTACCTCAGTTTCAATGTCATTCATATTAATTCTTACTGTCATAGACCTCATTTTAATCAGTTAAAGCTCTCTGTGAGACTTCGAGCGCCCTGGTTAGACCCACAAGAAAGAGTTTAAAAAGTTGAATCTTGTCAGAAGCATCCAAATGTGAGTGTTTTTGCAGATGGAGCAACCCAGGAGAGTGCAACTCGCCATATATAATGCGTCTTTACCTTTGTTTTGAAGCATGGCTCATTACATTTCTCTGGGAAATTTGCAGAGCAAAGTTTCAAAGTGTAAAGAAATGGAGGGAGCCAAGTGGGCATGGTTTACCTGAGGGGACTGCTTTGTAGCGATAATAAATCCTGCTCTTGATTAGATGAACTCTGCATGGGTTTCAGGTGATGCGATGCCAAGCATCACTGTTCACGACTGGGAAATTATAAGTGATAAGAAAATTTAATTTGCCCTAATTAAATGTTACACAAAAATGTCATCCAGGCCTCTTTAACTGTGGATTGTTTAGAGCCTGCGGTGACTGTGTTAATTAAAATGACTACTCACTGCAAAAAAGGTGCAAATAAATCAGAGAATCGGTTAATCAGTCAACCAATCAATGAAGCAAATTAAACAATGAAATCTACAAAATGCTGTCCAATTTTAAAACACAGTTACTTATCAAACAAAAAGTAAAACTGTTTTTTTTAACTTGGTCTGCTGCTGCCTGCTATGAGACAGTTGTACACACCTAAATAATCAAAATCTGTTGAGAAGCCAACTGACTTTTTCCCGTTTAACAGTCCCCAATCAGCATACTATCACACACCACTCAAATCTCTCATTTATATGCTGGATTTCTATTTGTAAAAGTAATTTTTAAGCACAGCTTAAAATTGTCATTTGGAGTAACAAAGCTGAGCTTTTGGTCATTTTCACAATTTAAAAGTATTTGCTGCCAACAAGGATTCCCTCTGCTGGAAACTCCTGGAGCAAGAGACTGAACAACGACCTGCTGCTCTTAACTCTGACCTTCTTGAAGCAGGGCATTCCTCTATCAGGATCACCATAGCATCACATTTATAGAGTATTAACATAGTGATTTCAAACCAAATTGAGAGATAAGGATACCCTAAATGAACTATTTGTCTGAACTCTTTCTTTCCGCGATCAAGCTCGAAAGCTGGAAACTGCACCAACAAAAATGACTACAAATCCAGCCCTGCCGTGTGAACTTCGAGTCGGGACGCTGACTACAGTTTACATTTTGTATGCTTGTGATGCACTCTTAGAGGATGGATAAACCTTGTATACCATATAATACAAAACACCAGTAGAAGCGTGTGAAAGCTCTTGGTACACAACCATAGTAGGAGCTCTGTTGCCATTGTTGACCTCTATTGCCATGCACTGCATAATAGCACGTGTATATATGCACACATTCTGCTTTAAGCTGGTTCTGGCAGTTAGCAGGAGAGCACTCAGGAAGAGACATAATCGTTATAGTGCAGATTCTGTGTGTGCATGTGCATATGTATACTAGTGTATCATCAGTGTCAGTACTGTAACTGCGTGAGTCATCCGACTATTAAAGCTGTCTCTGAACAACAACAACAAGCAGCCATAATCTGCTGGACACCACGCTGTAATGGCTCTCTGTTTGACAGCTAATAAGTTTCATAGCAGATTGCAAACTACAATGTGCCCGACTGCGCCACTATTCTGGCTACATCATTATTTCTCAACTTGACCTCAAGGTGAGCTGCAGAATTGCGCTGACAGAGTTCGGAGCTAACTCCCTTAATCCCCCAACTCTCGCTGTTCTAATATAACCGTGATAAGTACTGGTTACGTCCTGGTCCTCATGCCTTCTTGGTGGTATATGTTACAGCTTTAGCAGGTCTGCACGGAGTCAGCATGTATGCATTGGGACATGCTTGCTTGTATCCCTGCAAAGAATGAACAGGTTTGTGCCTAAACGATATGTGTAACAGTAAATTACAGATCGGAGCCTCTAGAGCAAACAGATCTAGCAAGAAGTATTGCTATTAATGTTCTCATTTAGGAGCAGGGGGTTGGGAATGACGGTCGCTCTGAGCAATATATTTGCATGCTTTTCTGTATGAGACTACCTGCCTCAGTTTATAGTTTTATGGGTTGTTTGCCGGCATAAGAATGAAAGGCTGGGACTTTAAACCTATTTGTACACATAGCACAGTGATGAATGAGCATAATTCACCAGTTTGATGTCGGCTGCATATCTGGTTCCAAGTAGAGAGCGAATCCAACAAATCCGAAAAGAGACTGCAAAAAAAGGAAAAGAAAAGAAATAAAAAAGCCAGTGGAAGGAACTGAGAAGGGAAGCAAGTGGCCGGAGAATTTTCAGCACCGTGGAGAGCTCCGGTGCAATATACGCTATACTACGGCAGCGTGTGCGCCGACCAATCCTCATTTCCCACTCCGCTGGCCGTCACGGAGGCTTTGCTTCCACCGTGCCAACTCTCTGGTGACACTGATAGGATTTTCCCATGAGAGTGCGCCGAAGCAGCTCATTTAACGCAATCAGACAAGAAATGCTCGCCGTGTTTCGGATTCTGTGCCCTTTACACTCATATAAGAGTTTTTGCGTGCTCCATAAGACCCTGGTTGTTAATAGATAAAGTCTTGCCAGCGTCCTGAAGAAAGCAATTGGCCGACGAAAGAAGGGGGAGTGTGTGTGTGTGTGTTGGGGGGGGGTTCAGGGACCAAGAATCAGTGCCATAGAGCCCAGCGATGTGAGGTGTGTGTGCGCGTCTCACAGTGTTATCATTTCAGTCCCTCTGCTGCTTGAGCAAACCTGGCGCATCCGGGCAAAGGAGTCCTCCTGGACCCATTTATCAAACATTGCCCTGTTATTTTCGTGCAGGCAGGGCCTCTGCACGGTTATGTGGGGTTACCAAAGGTGGCATGTGGTCATGTGAAATGATTAATCACAAGCCGTTTTGCGCCAGACAAAAGGCGACATAGCAGGCAGTGTAGTTAAAAACTGTCACAGATTGTCACTGACATCGCCCTGCGCTATAAAGCTGCACCTCTCACACATCTCCCCGGCTGTAAATTCTAGAGCTCTGTATTATTGATGCATTTCTCCTCAGTTGTAACTAATTCAACATTAAAGCACGCCACTGCCATCCCCTTTACAGTTTCTGTTCATTCACACTCACCCTAATGCAAATAGTGCGGATAAAGCGGTGTCACGCACCCAAAACAGCCAAACTTGTAAAAAAGAAGAAAGAAACGGCAGATAAATGCGCCTTTTAGTGAGTTGATACCCCACACCCCGCCTTAGTACATAAACCTTTCACCTTACCTGTGGTATTCCGAGGCAAACGGATTATAAAAGAAAGGAAATTCGTGCAAATATGCCACAGATTTCCTCGCAGAGACTCGTCCAGTCTGCGCTCCTTAGTTCCACTCCTCTCCTCTCCACCTCTCGGCAGGGTTTAAAGGGTTCAAATTAATTATGGGCTAGTGTAATAGTAGCAGCAGCTGTGTTAGTAGCGACGGGTAGAGCGTCCCAACTCTCAGCAGCGGCTTGCCATCCTCCGGCTCCTCTGGCTGGTTTCCTCTCAGCGCTACGCTCCAGCTCTGCCCCTATTTCAACTCCTCTCACTCCGCTCTCCTCCTGACGTCAGCCGCTGCACGCCAAATGCGGTGAGGCTACATCTGCAGATCCATCGCACTGGAAAGCGACACCTGTGTGTGTCTGTGTGCGTGCGTGTGCGTGTTTGCGTGCGTGCTAAGGCACTCGCGAGGACCACATACCTTGCAGGGGAGAAAGACGTCGTGTGAAATATTCAAAGACTGTTTTCAGTTTTTATTCGTACTGTTTTTTTTAACCAGGGGTTGGAAACAACCTTAGATGCAAGATGTCGGAAACGTTATGAAGTTCACATAGTGTACAGGTACAATAATACCCGTGATTTTTTGTATTTGTATGAAAGTACAGGACTTGAATCGGTTACCTTTTTTGATCCGTGGTGACCCTTAAGTAGATACTACCTAAAAATATATCTTGTTTAAAATTTATGGTGTAAACTCAGGCGTTGAAAATTACAAAGAAAAAAATGCAAGCAACCAACATTCTTGTACTTCTTTGCACTTTGTTTTTTTTTAATACAGTGACACATGATAGGAATGGTGCTGGTGCTTGATAGAAGAACGTGATAAAAATCAAATGTTGTCTTAAGTGTCAATGTCATCTTTTGCAAAGCTGCCTTATGGAGCCATAGCTGACAGTATAACAAACACTTGTAAGTAAAGTAATCATCATCTCTATGGTCCCCTTTACACATTTTCATGTAAGTGGAGGACTTGTTGAGATGGAATAAAATGGAAGAATATTAAAGTGCGCGTGGCACAATTAGGTCTACATACTGTATTTTAAAAAGACACGAGAATGGTGGCACCACCATCAAAATTGCATGTGGCACTAAAACATTAATGCTCAATGTAACATTTATCAAGACAACGAAAAAAAAAGAAGGCTGGAAAAAAATAAGAATCAAAGAGAAAGAAATGAAAAGGGGGAGAGCGGGAATAGGGGGAAAGTGAAGAAAGGCGCTTTAGTCATCAAGTTGCTGTGCACAAAGAAGGAAAGAAAGAAAGAAAAATTGTAATTCACTCTATCAGATATTGTCCATATAGCAGCCCAACTTGCAGTAACAGATAATGTCTGATAAGATGGAAAATGGCAGTGTTGCAATAGGCAGCATGACCCTAAAGTACCTTCTGCCTTTTTTCATGGTCACGAATCAAAATAATTTGAAAAGTGTTTATTTTTTGTCTTTTTTGGTCTCTCTTTGGTAACATATCTCATCAATTACGTTTTACAAATGTGTGGAAAACGAAAGGATTCATGTGTTATTCAGGGGTGTTCTAATGTTCATATGGCATTTGGGAAACAGACTGGCAAGGAGGCACATAGAGGGAAGTATGTTATGTGGGCCAAGTAGAGATGGAGATGCAGTCTTAGTTGAAGCAGTATTTAGCATGTCCAGCAATAAAAAGAGCACTGAAGTAACTTTTTAGATGCAAGACAAAAATTCTCAGAAAAGCAATATAATCAAATGCAAAGGCCTTAATATTGTATTATATTTTGGGAGGATGTTGCTCTGGGTTTAGAAGGTAAAGCTATTTGCCCTACAAGACATTGCTATATACTTTAAGTGTGTGGTTGTTTACTAAGAATGCCATTTCTTGGTTGTTATACTGGTTGCTTATTGGATGGATGATGCTGGTTAACAGATTGTGAGGGTGTTCAATGTAGTCATTTAAATGCAGTTATTATAATTATTCACAAGTTTTATACATTTATTGGTCAGGCCACACCAAAGAGCCTACTCAGGCCACATGAATTCAAATTTTAAAACTTACATATGTAAATAAACTGGATACAGATTCAAATCCACGCAATCCACAACACAACACCATCCAGTGAAAGCAATCATGTACATACTGCATAGACTTAAAAGAGAAAGATTAACAATTATTTATGTTAATGTCTTGTTTGTTGCTTTGCAGCTTCTGAATATCTCAGTTTTTAGGGTAGTTTCTATCTTTTGGAACAGCCTCAACTCATAAGACACTACCTGACTGCATTCAGCCTGTAAAAGTTTTGGTTTTCATATTTTCCTTTCTTTAAACTAATTAGTAAACTTTAGCTGAGATCCCAAGAGCACTAAAGCTGCCTGACTCTAACCTCAATATTTTTGAAATATAACTTGCTCTCTCTATACTGCCTTCACTGTGATGAAGAGTAGAGCAGACTATTCTGAGTATTTTGCTTTTCAAATACTGCACGACAAACACAAACACCTACTTTCTAATGCTGAAGAACGACCCTACAATAAACTTCCAAGTATTTAAAACGTGTTTACACATTTTTATATAGGACCTCTTCTTCATTTCTATGATAAACACGAGGACACAGACAGACACATATAGTACACACATACACACATTCCTTAACCCATCTCTGGGCCACTGAAGTGGAAATGTTTTGATCTATATTATTGACAAATGCACACCAGATCTATTCATAAAACCAACAGCTCTCTGGGCACTGCAGAGACGATCTCAGGCTGCTGTAAGCGTACCCTGAGTAGCAAATCAATCACACCTAAATGGTACAAATATGAATTAACCCTGGAGGGGCTCATATAGAACCCGTGTGTGGCATCGCAAATGGAACATCATTTGCATTTTACCCACGGCTACACCCATGTCTGGACAAACTTTCAGATGCGCATGTGGGTACTGAGCAGCTACAGCAGTCATCATTATCTCTGTCATCGTTTGTTCAGGACAGGAGTGTTTGTACTAGTAGTCATACATCAGAAACATAATATCTTCTCCCCTCAACCTTAGAGGCACTGAGGCATGTGTCAGCACTAAAAGGTCTCTCTCACCCAGGTGCTCCCACAGACACAGAAACAGCAGGAGACAGAGCCATATCTCCTCTTTATGTGCTTTTCCTCCAGCTCACCACTGCCACTACTGATGCAATTCGTACACATACACTGAGCACATGTCAAGATCATTTAGAGTAGACGAGACCTCCAATTTCTAAATGTAAAAATACACAGACTTACCTACTTATACATTTAAATTTAGATTTTAAATATAAAGATATAGAGGCAGGCAGGTGTGTTTCAGGTAAGTCCTTTTCTTTGTTGATTCAGCAACTGGCTGGAGGTCCAAGTTAAGGGTAAATGGAAGTATCCGTCAAGCTTCTGAAGACAACAGGAATCTAGGAGCACTGCAGAAACCGACAGGTTTCAGGCAATTAACTGGATAGCAAATGGAAAATCAGGGTTACAGAATGGAAAACACAAGAACAGAGACCTAATTACCACCATGATGGTGACAAGGATTTGGCGGAGATTAGTACAACACACCTTAAATACCATGAGCTGATGAGATACAGTAAAACATGGGTGGAGGAAAAAGCCGGGGAAACGGACATTCTACCAAAGGGTGGAAAAGTGAGGAAACATGGAAGAGAAATGCAGGCCATCCAGGATCATCTCCGAGCTCACTGAATCATCACCTTAAATATAAACTGATGTCTGCACTAAACTATATAAAAGTGCTACAAAATTAGTACGCTTCAGTTTGTTTTGAAAGACATTTGATGAAACAGCACGTCATGTACAGATCCCATATCTGAATTAGGACAGTAAGATTTAAAATTACTCTTCGCCAAATATCACATACTGAACAGTCCTTACCTTTGAAAACAATCTCTCATCTGCCTCCACTGACCTTTTTCTTGTGTCCTATATTAACATTTTCTTCACTCTCTCAGCAGCAACTGTATATTTAGTTAGAACACACATATTGTGGCACTGTGTGAAGATACAGTTTCTTTTTGCTTATATTTGTTGAGCTATTTAAAAAGTTGCTTTTGAAGCGGTCTCCAACTTTTTAAAAAAGTCAACCAAAAAACAAAAACAAAAAAGAATCTGTTAATGCTCACTGCTTTCCATAGTGCTAGATAGATAGTAAAGTACCGCAACTTTATTTACATCTGCACGATGAACGCTTCACACCTTCAAATGTCATTATTTTTGTATTAATGAAGAAACATTTCCATGCCATCTCTGGGAGCAACATAAGGCTACATGCAGCACACGATCACTCAAAATGTAAAAATTAACTAATAGCACCAACCAGCCTATCAGATTCAACTGCTCATTAAACTGTAATCCCTGCTTATCTAAATACATGTATTATCAGTTTTTAACAACTGGACAATCCGAAAAGATGCGGTGGCTTGATTTGATGTTGGGATAATGTGGATGCCAAACAAAAACAAGCAGTAGCATTGTGACTACAGCTTCAGTGCTAAACTTAAGGGCTGCTGTCATAGGGTGAGAGGTAGACATTCCATTTAAAATCAGTGGCTGCCATTATTCTGTCATGCCTGAGTCACTGCACAATTACCATTTCCTACTAAGGCCTGAATCACGTCATATGATCAGCTTATTTGGTCAGTTCAGTTGACATTTTGGTAAAACATTGACAGAAAATCGTTGCAGTGTAAACACTATGTCAAAAGCAGATCGCTTTAACACTGTGAATGATGCCCTTGTCTCAAGTCGCAACTTCAAACAAAAAATTACACTGAACAAGTGAACCCTGCAGTTTCTGAAAAATGAAACTGGGAGGAAATTCCAACATTTTGTTTTCTAAGTTGTCATTTTGTAGCCAAGAAGAGGCTCTCTGTGTACTCAACATGTTCCACCAACAATGACATTAATGTACCTGAAGGAGAAAAAAACATCTCTCTGTGTATGCTGACACACCTCTGATCTTACACAAACACACGGAAACATAAATAACTTTACTTCATCCTGTATTCTACTGAATAGAGCTGTCAGACAAACCTGTAGTGTATCAGCTGTACTACCATTGTTCAATGAAACAACTTGCCACTGGAGAGAGACAGAGAGAAGCAGAGCAGACAAAGTGCTGCCTTAGCTTCTCTTTGTAGCCTCCAGCCACGAGGCATCTCATGGACAAACCACGGCTTTTGATTTGTTATGCTGCCACGCACTCGCACTCGTGCGTGCTAATGCACACACTCAGAGATGCATTGTGCTCCCACATACGCAGAAACACGCGCCGGCGCTTGCACAGAACTACATTTCTCACTCTTGGTCCCACGCCTGTGCCCACACATACACATTCACACACCTTGTATAATGGTCTTTGTTTCCTCCTCCTGCCCTGCTCCAATTTGATGGCAGCGCGGCCGCCAGGTTCCCCAGATGACCATTGAGATAGAGCTAACAGATGAAAGCAGCAGTAAGACGCTGGCGGTAATGGTGCTAGAGCTCCGGCTTACAGCCCATATTTCTCACTGATGGCTGTGCTGCCCTGCCTCCTTCTGACACCTGCAGGAGTGAGCTACTTGGAAGACTTGTTAGTGTAAGGGCAGCAGGAACACAATCTTAAAGCACACTTTTGCACATATCCTTACCGAGATATGCACAACTTTTTCACTTGCAAAGCAATTTATTTTACAAATACCCTCATTCGTTTCCTTACAATATTTTATTCTATGTGACCACAATACCCTTTGGAGTACTTGCTGTACTTTTAGTTCATGCAATGACGCATGGTCATGCAGGAAGCGAGCAATTGCATATACAGATTTTAGCATATAGTAAGTTGCAAACAAGTAACAGGGATATTATCTAAAACTATTCAAGTGACCTTCAGCTTCACTGATTATATTCAGTCACCTGATAATGATACTAATCGGACTCTGTTCAAAGTGCAAGGGTGAAAGGCGTCAAAAAGGTGAAGGGGCGTGATACAATATCTCATGTTATGGTCCAAAATAATCTTAGTTTATATTTGCTTGGAACAACAAAAACAGCAGGGCTTGAGCACCTCAGCAGGCACAGGGGTGGTGTTGTGCCGACAGTGCTTAGTCAGCTGCAGTGACAAAAGCTGCTAATTTAGTAGCTCTTGGTTTAAAAAACCGAGTGGCTGTAATTTCAGTAAATGGGACACATTTTCTTGAATATGCATGCATTTTTTGGCCCTTTTACTGTTGCATTTGGTGTCTTTGTGAAACTTTTTTTTTGTCTATTAATATATTAAGCTTTTGACAGGAACAACATAAACACTTTTAGTTATTCATGGGAAGTTATTTATAGATGAACCTCATTTTTATTTCTAAAAAAGTGAAATATAAGCATCCCCCCCCCAGCCTCCCCATCTCCTCAATAAGTTTCTCTTCTAAAGAAAGCTGCTTGCTTGTGCTGTTAAAGCAATGGGAGCTTCCATTTAAGGACAAGTCTGCAGTAACAAATGATAAACATAGTACTTATGAAAAATGCATTATTATCTCTAGGTTTTGTGACTGTGAGTCAACATTAGTCACTTTGTTCTTTTAAGGATTTTTCTTCTAGCTTGCAGTGTTTCTAGCTTGTAATTGGCCACCTCAGCACTGTCTGAACACATGAATTTGAGGGTTGTACGTTTTCGGGTTATGCCCTCATGGGTATGTGTTTGGGTATGTATTTATAAATATACCAAATTTAACTTTTTTAGCATCACATTTCACATGTATAATCCTTTTTAGCTGTTTTGGTGCATACAGCCCCTTTGACAATTATCAGACATTCATTCAGCTGATATTATGATTTTCTATATAATTGTAAATTATAAAGAACATTGTATTATTTATAAAATCATTAACATAATTAAACTCTAGCAGATTGTTTTCACTTTCATCTACTTAACTAATAAAAATTAATGTGAGCATAATAACTCCTATAATAAACCACAAAATCCTTGTAGATGAAATATATTTGCATTTTTGATGCCTTATTGCGAAATTCAACTTTGTGTGTTTCATTGACATGATCAACAACCATCCAAAATCCAAAATCTTTTTTTTTTATTTATAAATCATTATTTTAGGCCTCTTGACTTAAATATTATCCCTGAAATACAACCTGTAATATATTACATCAGTTATTATTGGGCAAAGTCAAATTTATTGCGGAGCTACCACTCCACTCTAGTTAATAATATGAATTTCCCACTCAAATCCATTTTCAGTCCTTATAGGCAGCTGCCACATCAGGGTCACTATAATGATTATAGTCCAAGTGGCATCTGTTGTTCCGGTCATTTGCCAAGATAATTCCCTTATAGGGACGATCTGCCTGATGGGATTTGGTACACACACAGAAAAAAAGTTAGATTGTAATCCCAGACAACAAGGGCAGAGCATGACAGATGATGAAAACACAAATAATAGGCATAAAAAAAGCAGAGGATGATGGTTGGAAAGCATAGGAAATCTCAGTGGGTAGCACTTACTGTTAAAGCTCAGTAATAATGTTTCAGTAGTGGAATGAAAACAACAATTTGTTATCCCTTAATCATGAGAGCCAATGTGATTACAATGTAATTATAAATATCCAAGCAATACTCATATCTTGTTTTCATAGTGCTATATCTGAGTAATTTTAAATTTAAATGATTTGGTAATAATAATTTGGTATGACATTTAAGACATGATAGGGCCTTTGTATGTAAGTAAGCTGAACTGTCACATGGTCACATGGTTAACGTGTGGTTATTTTGTTGTTTCCCTTTATGGGTCTTGTTATTTATTATTTATTCTTATTTACATTTAGCAATAGAAATGTGTTTTTCTGGTCATTGGTTTTCAGTTATGGGATAATAACATTTAGTGGAAACATGTAGTTTTGCATTTCTCAGGCCTGATTCATGGTTATTCGCAAAGAAAATACCAAACCAATGTTTACAGGCAGTTGTCACATTACTTGACAATATTTTTAATAGGTTATTAACATGAAATTAGACAGAAACAGGCATTTTTGCATTTTACAGTTTATACATGATTCTTGGTTATTGCACAGTTGTTTCCAGATAATTAGGCACAGCATTAAATATCATATTTACATTGTAAGAATACTAGGCAATACTGTAGAATTAATTCAAGCATTAGAGTCAAGTAATACTATGCATCAACCAATATTCCTTTATTATTAAAAGGTTACTACCACTTTAAAAATATATATATAAAAATACAAATACATGGATATTACAATTTTATTGCTATTGAGATTATAATATTACAGGAACAAATTTGTTTTCAAATAACTTCCCCCAGTTTATGATCACTTATTACCATAAATTTCATAAATTTCAGTATAACATTACATACCTATATAACAATATGTAACTAGAGCCATTGTTGATATAGGACATTACTTGCTTATTACTTGACACTAATTCACATTTCTTTGGTATATGAGTAATAACTTGTTATTATGAAGTATTATATATACATTTAGATGCCTTTTCTGCTCTACTGTTGAAAAGTGCTCAGAAAAAAAATGTTTAAACCACATAAAACCAATGTTTGCAGTTCATTCTATGTATAATCTATTTATTTAATACAGTTTGGCAGTAATCCACACAGATAAAGATGTTTCAATAGTATTTCCTCTAGATATATCTTTTTTGAGTTAATATAAAATCTAAACTTACAGTAGAGCTACAAAGGCTCTAGAGATGAAAGACTTACTGTCCTTGGTGGCTTTGCAGGTTTTGTGTGAGATCAAGATTGGCCCTAATGAGCTCTGACCATAACACAAAACAGTGTTGAAAGGAACAAAATACTCACAATACCTGATTTTTCCATGTAACTGACTGTGACTTCTGATCTCCTAATTATTTCACTTGTCAAATCCGCTTTTATTCATAACAGCAGCATGTAATGAAGGGGAAGAGAGAGGCCACTGGAGAGTTTTTAAGTGGTGACATGACTAAATTGTGGATTACACACAGGGAAGTAGCTTAAAATTAAAGGACTAGTGTAAGTATAATAGCATTAGAAAAATAAATAAAAGTTATGATCAGTTCGTTAAAAGATTTGGATAATCTCTGCCACAAGCTAAAGCAAAGGATAAAGGGAATAATAGAGTTTAAAATTAAGGGCAATAGTCAACGAGTCCACTAAGGGATGAGGAGAAGTCCAGTCACTTTATTCAGTGTTGTGCTACAAATGTCAGGTCCATTCAAAATCAGAACATTGTTACCAAATATTGTTTAATACCATGTGTTTGGTGACAGTCAAGTGCTTTATTTATTTATTCATTTAACTAAAGTGCACCTTCATATCTTACTGTGATACACAAAATCTCTGTTTACCTGAAAACTTCTTCTATACGATCAAGATTTGACCAACCAAAACTGGCACATAGGCAGGTCGGGTCCTTGATGATTTGGACCAGTTTCACACATTAACAAGCTAAAATGACCCAGTTGTAGCTTTTATATTTATGATAGCTTAGAAAAGCCTCATACATTTTCATTTCATGACAGCAGCATCTTTATAGTCACTAAACCTGAATTATACCTGACATATTATGACATAATAAAGCTAAAATAACATATTTGGAGTATTTAAGCACCTTGCCATATAACGGCATCATCATGTTGCCTAGTAACCACCTAAGAATGGGCAAAACAAATTACAGATCAGTAGTGGATATGTACTAGAAATTTAATAAATCAGAAACTTGCGTTCAATAACTTAATATGCAATAGTATTTTTAAAGGATAGAAGACTGCAGCACTTCATCTTTCCTCTTGAGAAACCAAAATATTGTATCTTTAATTAAAAAAGTAAATATTTATTTAGGTTGAACTCTGCTTTGCACAGAAATGGAGGTGTTGAATAATAATAAATGATACATTATGTAAATCCTGTTTAAAGACAATAGAGAAATCACTGAGAAAAATACAGAGCTTCAAACAAATAATATACTATGTGAAAATTCAATTACTGTTATCCCCAAAAGGTCATAGGACAAAAGTTATTATTGTCTGGCAATATTGTGTTTTTAGGATAAATAATAGTAGAACACGTTTTTATCTGTCTAGGCAGGAAAAACTAAGGCTGTACACTGTGTTTTCCCAATTGTAATTTTGCTTTGATTTGCATATACTACAAACTCAGAAAATAACAAAAGGGAAGTGAATGCTTTGTTCTACACACATTTAAATGTTTTTATTTTTAATCCACTTGGGAAGTTCCACTACTTTTTGTACCATTTTTAATAGACATGAACGCAAAACTCCTTTTACTAGAATCACAATATAATACTACTGATGGATATATAATCCCAAGAGCGGCAAATGACTCAACCGAAAGGAGGGCGAGTTCAGCAGCAGTGTCTGGGAGGGATTATAAACGACTGGTGGTCCTGCTAAAGCCTCGATCTGGATCAATATTGTAGATGTGATCTTAGTCATTATGGTTGAATGAGAGCCAGCTCGGCACAGAGAAATAGGTTTCTCCAATAGGCCTCATTAGTTGTTGTCACTTCCTCCGTACATATTCTAAAATGAGAAGCAGCCATTATGATTTAACTTATCTTTTAACCTCCTAGGACCTGGCGTCCACATATGTGGACATCGCATTTTGGGTTATTTAGACCAAAATACTCAATTTTGCTCTACAAGGGTCTGATATCCACTTACGAGGACATTATACTGCTACTGTTCTATCGAAATTTTAAACAAATATCCTCATATGTGGCTCTGATTTTTCTTAGAAACAATAATTAGGTTAAAACAAAAATCTGGTAATTCTTTGTTTTTACATTCATCAGGTCCCAATCAGCCCAAATATCAAAGAGAAATTAAAAATGCATGCCGTGGAAGAGTTTTGGTCTTAGGAGGTTAAATATCATTTATAAGATGCGGTCAAAAGAGCCAAATTAAATATAATTTCTTGTCTGTAATGCCAGTGTCAAAAAGCGTTGCATTCATAATTGTTGTTGATGCTAACAGGGAGCATCTGCATCGTGAAGGTAAGGATCGCTAAGGATCATCAAAACATCGTCTAAATCAGAATAAGGCAGTTGGCTACACACCAAAAGCAATAAGATAAAAAAAATACTTTATTAATCCCAAAAGTCAAGATATTATATCGCAACTTTCAAAATATGAAATATTTGCCAAGTAATAAGGACACCACAGAAAGGTTCCCATGTAGTAATGTGTCCGTTATAGCCCGTATCTAAATAGAAACAGAGACAGAACATGAAAGAACAAATCTTTCTTAAGTACTAATTTTATTTTGTGGTTTTCAGGAGGTAAGTTACTTCATTTCTTACAGCTTTTTTGTTTAAAAGTAAAACAATGCCAGTAAAATTTGGGTCGAAGTCTACAAGCATTTATTTGTGACGCAGGGGTCTTTTTAATACTCCGAATAATGGATAATCTTCTTAAGTAGTCGTGCTGTTTGCGATTAGGACGTGAAAAAGCATAAAAACAGATCATTTTGAATATCATCTTAACAGAAAAGTGTTTTTATCTGCATATTTTATGCAGGTAAACAAGTCTAAAGTCAGTTTCTCAGATTTCGCACCACGCTGTTCTCTATCGCTATTTCAGGAACAAAGACAAACCTCCTTGAAAGAGGTAGAATAGGGAGTGACATAAAACTAGAAAAAAAAAAGGAGAGGGAGAGTGTATGCTTATATAAAACACGCCTTTGTGTCCCCACTTTTGCATGTTCCTGTTTGTGTTTCTTTTCTCGCCTTGAATTTTGGAACAAGGTTACGTGTTAGTCACAGTTCTGCCATCTCACTTGCAAACCCCTTTGAAAAGGCCTCCGCTGCTTTCACCCATCATGTCTAGGTATAATGTCACAATGTCTGTCCCATCTCCTTTGCATGTTTGCAGCATGCTGGGACACATTGCTGATAACTACCGAAAAACCACAATACAACTTGAAACTAGTTAATGATAACCTTTCCCTCCACTGTTTGATAAGCAATAATCTCCTGATGCAGTATTTTAGATATACTTTCCAAGGACTGATAAGTAGTTTAAGATACACTTTTATTAACTTTCTGATCACATGTCCAGGCCCTGCTGTAATCAGAAAGTCTGCTCCAATCCCTCAGCAGCAGGCGTCCTGTCAAAAGGTCCTTGAGCTTCACAGTTTCAAACAGAAAACAGGGACGTTTGTGCAAATGTAAACAAGATCTGCATCTTTCAAAAAATAAAAAGGCCATTTCATAGTCAACTCAGCCCAACAAACATCCTTAATCACCTTTCACTCCCTCCCTCCCTCCATGAATGAATCACTTTTAATAGGTTAATTTAATAAAGGATTAGCACTTTCACTCAGATTATAATGGCAGTCCATTACAAGGAAGGAGCAGGTGTGCAGTCAGTCCACTATACTATAAATGAAGGAGTTCATACAATACCAGTGATTGCTTGTCCCTGAAAAATGACCCGTCCTCTCTCTATGGCTGGGTGGGCAGACTTCTGTCACTTTGAAGGACTGAAAAGCAGATGACACCTTCATCTCTTACTCACAAAAGGTGCTCAGTATGATGCTACCAGGTGCACCGATTCCCTTATTTGGATTATGTAGAAGGCCTGGCTTTGTTCCTGGAAGGATTTCAGACTTTGTAGTTGCAGAGATCCCTTGAGTACAAATCACATATTGAGTATTCTACTACGTGTGCCAACAGGCACGGGACATCTGCATTACAGTGTTTACACAGGTACACTGTCCCCATAAAGAAATGGACATGGCACTAAGAATACTCAGGTAGGCTGTGTATTGTGTATCATGCATCATTTACATGTTGATTAACTGGTATTAAGCAGTGCATCAAGAAAATATCCCCCACAATATTACACCACCGCGACCAGCCTGTATCGTTGATATAAAGCAGGATGGATCCATGCTTTCAAGTCTTTTGCTCCAAATTATATCCCCGCCATTTAATCGTTTCAACAAAAATTGAAACTCATTAGCAAAAGCAAAATGTTTTCCTAGTATTTTATTGTCCAAATTTGGTGAGCCCATGTGAATTGTAGCTTTAGTTTCCTGTTCTTTGTCAACAAAAGTGGCACCGAATGTGATTTTCTGCTGTTGTAGCCCAACTGTATCAAGGTTCGATGTGTTGCGAGTTCAGAGATGCTCTTCTCCATACCTCGGTTGTAACCAGTGGTAATTTGACTAACTGTTGCCTTCTAGTAAGCTTGAAAAAGACTAGCCATTCTACTTTGACCTCCGGCATCAACATGAGAACTGCCCTTCACTGGATATTTTTTCTTTTTCTGAGCACTCATTGCAAACCCTAGAGATGGCTGTGTGGGAAAATCACAATTAGTCAGCAGTTTCTGAAATACTCAGACCAGCCTATCTGACACCAAGAACAATGTCATGTATTAAGTCGCTTAAATCACCTTTAATCTCCGTTCTAATGCTCAGTTTGAAGTGCAACAGGTCATCTATACTATGTCTACGACCCAACTACACTAAGTCGCTGCCATGTTACTGGCTTACTGTTTGCGTTAACAAGCAAGCCAACCAGTGTCCCTAACAAAGTGGCCTTGTTTGTGTTTTTTCATATGCATTATAATATTTGATTTCTATAAAAAAAAAAAAAACTATTAACACCCACTTGAGATTCGATTTAAAAATGACACGGACCTCATTTATTCACATTCCATTAGAAGGACAATTATCAAGAGCATGTTGTTCGTTTTGGGATTTTAAATAATTCTTTTTCATTTGCCTTTATTTATCTATATAATAAAAATTGGTCTCTAAAGCAGTGAGGTTTAAATATAGTCAAGAATGTGTGGTCACATAAAGAAACCAATCATTACATAGGGACACTCCATGAAGGAACAGACTGCAGTGCATTTATAGTACAGAGACAGATGAGAATGCAACCACTCCATTGTGTCCTCCTCCATCAAAGACACGATACAATCCTATCAAGAGGTAGGGGGCAGGACAAGTTTGGGGGTGTAGCTTTATAAGACAGAATCAGCAATGCCTGTTTTTCAGCTACATGTCTCAGTTCTCTCCTTTGGGGAGTAAAGAAGAGCAAAGGGCGGCAGAAGCGAGACGGCTCTTAAATCTAACACAGGTTATTTGGGTTTTATTGGAGATTTTACAAAGGCCTGTGTGAAAGGTTTTTCTACCACCTGTCCTGCCCTCGGTGCAGTGCTGTATTATAGGTTTATACCATATGCTGCAGAATGCTGTGCACTGTCATCCATAAAGTTGCAGGCTGGAGAGAGTGAGAAATGCGGGGAAATGTGGTCTTTTTTGAGTGCAACTAAAATTTTAGCAATTTTTGGAGACTGTGATAAAGTTATTTATTACTCCCTGCTGACAGAGAAGGAAGAAAAATGTGTGCAAACCATTCTTTTAAAAAAAAAAAAAAAGTGGAAATAATGTGCCAGTGAAACTATATTTCCAACCAACCAAGTACCTTGGTTGGTACCAATGGAGACAGGGTACCACATGTACTCTGTCTTTTTCTTTTCCTGATTTGCTGAGAAAAAGCTATTAAACATAAACCTATATTTCCTTGACGATGCTCCAACACGTGGGCTCCCATACATGATGTGCGTTGCTGATTTCTCTTAAAAAGAACATTTTGAGCACACAATGCAAATTGAATGATACACAACTAAATCTGAACTGAAGCTTATCTGCTTCAATTTTCAAACCATCTGTTGACAAAGGATCTACATAACAAAGCAAAATTTCATCTTATTTACTTGCAAAGCTATGTAACACGGTAGTTAGAAGTTGCCTAACACAGTCAAACTGCAAATTAGCTTTCGTTTGGAGTCAGTGTTTCTACCACCTAACAAATGAGTCCGAAATTGAAGCCTCATTCATCTTCTAAACATGAGAGAATTATCTGGCTCTTAAGCTTTTACATGCTGAACACTCTTTAAAAGCTAGTGACTAACTTTGATCTACTGATTATTGGGTACTGGGCAGATAGTGTACAGTGGATTCATCTGAACTTTTTACTTGAAAAAACAACAAGAAAAAATTTAAACAGATAACCACATGGACATAAAGGGCTTTCAAAGGAGAGCCTGAGCTGGTGTAATTGCTATTTAGACACTATTTGTTGAAAGATATAAAAGGAGGGGGGAAAAGATCACTCATACCAATCTCTCTTTTAGACAGCCATGAATCATGATTGCTTTAAACAAAATTATGACAGCAATCAATGTCACTTTGCTGATGGATAACTTGAGTGAAAGAGGAAACTCTCATCTCCAGAAAGCAATAACATTAAAACTAAAGCCATTTAGTTGTGATAAATGACAAGACAGTAGAACTCTCAGGAAGGCTTTCACGTGCCAGCTCTCCTGCCTCTCGCACCGATTCCCCACAGTGGTTGGGTTTATTTGCAGAGTAAAGCAGCCAGCTGGCTCTCGACACAGCTCTAAACCTGTGTCAGCTGCAGAGTTGACATAAATCTCTGTGGCCACTCCTTGAGGTAATAGGAACCTGAGACGAGTCCAACAGGTGAAACATTACCAGTGAGAGACTGATCCTCAGGGAGTTTTTTTTTAGCTGGCAGTAAACACTGACTCACAGGGGATGAGAGGAGAAAAGATAACAAAACCACTGTTCATGACCTCAAGGAGGGAAAAAGAGGAGGGGTGGGTGCAAAGAAGGGAGACAAAGCGTGAGAGGGGAAGTGCGGGTTAAAACGAGCGAGAGGAGGAAAAAAGAAAGTGAAAAGTTGTTTTGTTTTTTCTATTTCTATTTTAGAAGAGTGTTACAGAGGCAGAGCTTGTGAGAACAGAAGCCCGTTCTACAAAGCAAACTCAGAATTCTTGCTTCATTAAACAAGAAAGCTCAAATATAGCTAAGTGGTGTCACAACAATGATTATCTAAGTTTTCCAAATCTATCTGTACTCACATGAAAGAGGGCAGTGCTGCAACCAAATAACCAATCATACAAATATTTAAGTTTAATTCAGTTCAGTTCAATCTGAGATGTGTTCTTTTTCAGTGTATTCTCCTTCCTATATTTTGCACCTTAAGAAAGGGACTCCCAGAAATACAGATGTAAGATGGTCAGTTGCAAAAATCTATGACTTCCCAGCTCTTACACACAATCTTGCTACTCTTTGTAAGTACTGACATTATTTTTTTAATGACAAAATCAAGTTTGGCAAAAAGAAAACCAGTTAAAATATTAATATGTTTATCACTGTAACTGCACTATCATTAGTTGACAAGTAACTTTGACTGTATTTACAATCATCTGTTTGAATGCAATGGCTTTCAAATTATTCTCAGAAATGAAAAGAAGGAAACGTACACACATGCAGATTAAAACGTACACACATGCAGAAATTGCAGTTGCAGTAACAGCAGAGGGAGATTTTTTCTGATACACCAAAGTGTTCAGCAGACATTATTAACACACACACACACACACACACACACACACACACACGTATATATATACATATATATTGGAACCCTGGCTTAATTGAATGTACTTAATGTTTTTTTGCTCACTAACGACTTCGTAGCTTTAAATATATTATCTTCCTCTGCTGGTAATGCAATTTCTGCATGCAGTAATGAAACTTCTGCATGCGTGTCCATTGCACGTTTTTGGAGAAGCAAAGCATAAAATGAACGTTGTGGACTGGTGTGTCTATTACACGTTTATACCTGTGATACCGGGTTGGGCCATCACAGTTGTACGCTGACTCATAGAGTCAAACGGCCGACCATCTGTCAGACAGCTAAAGCTTGGATTAAATAGGGTTATGTAACACTTACTTAATCCCAAGCACAGCAGCCAATCTACAAAAGAATGTAGATTTGCTGAAATGCAAAGAATCATAGTGTTTCAATGGCCAGTCAAGGTCCAGTTTGAGAAACTGATGAAGTCATGTCGATGATTAAAGGTGGTTCTAAAAGTCGGCAGACTACAGGGGTATATAAAGTATATTTTTTTGGCCTGCACTGGGGTTTAATTGTCAGTGTTGTCACTAGCCAAAACAAACACTAACCTTACATATCAACAATAGCATGCTATGCTAAAACATAGTTTTAAAAAGCTACACTAATGCAGGTCATATTTAGTTGAGCCCTGTGACCTTCCATCAGGAAGTGCTCCAACTACCAAACCATTAACATTTAGGTGTGGGAGTTTGTAGTGTAGCAGCTGCAGCCCACTGATTGTGTTGGGGGCCGCAGCCGTATTGTGCTGGCAAACAGGATGTAAGGTCACTTCCGAGTGCCAAACATCCAGTGGTTGGGGGAGTTTCTAGTAGAGGAGGGAGTGCTGAAGGACACCAGCTGAGCTTAGGTGAGCAACCATCCCATCTCATTGTTGTAGAGGAAATGATGCGATACCTTCCATCCCAAGGTCATCCCATGCTACAGTGATTCCCACAAACAGTTTCCAGTATCTGAAATGCTCTGTCGCATGGAGAGTCGGGGTGCGGCGTGATTTCAGAGCCGAGCAGCGGCCATCTCAGGATATAATTCCATCATTTTGTGGCTGAAGGAATCATCTGTGGTAATATGTTTGGATGCTGGAAAATCATCACAATCGTAGAAATACTTCTACCTGACCTCAGCCCTTGCTTTTCAGTGTCTATATACACAAAGTATGGTTTGCTATTTTTTCCACAATAGAGGCTTAATTTATTTCACTCCCTCCCCAGTCTTGCATTCCCTCTTTGATTTTGTCTCCTTAATTTAAAAGTTTTAAAAAATAAACTCTCATACTGCAGGCTGAAGTTTCTATTAAATCTCATCAATATGGCCAAACACAATAAATCAATTTCCTCTGTATTGCATGTGTATCGATCCTTTTTTAGAACTCTTCCCGTTAAAGGGAGAATATTTTGGGTTTACAGGAAGTGTGGGCATAATTTAACATTTTTAGCCATGCTAGCAGGTCCACTGCTTTGATTTAAACCAACAGACATCATAGCCAAGTTTACTTACCATGAGCCACAGCTTGGGCTTATTAGTAAAAGCTAGAATGCTATTATTATTATGAAAAATAATATTAAAAATGTACGATTAATGCTCTCAATGCAACACCTCCCCCGCAATTTTAAAACCACTACTGTTAGCTGGGGTTTACCAATAAACTATATTAATTTTAGCATTTGTTAATTGGCAATTCCTGTCCTGCAAAACTTCTCCACTTTGAGGCTTGAGGACTGATTGCATGTGTTATTCCTCTACACTGTCATTTGCATTAGCAAAGATGATGTACATCATACAAAAGCACAAAAAAAATTAATTACAACCAGAACAGAGATCCAATCTCCAGAGCTGGTCAGTGACACAGTTGGAAAATTGAACAACAAAGAGAGAGGCAATGTGTGTCCTTTCAACACGCAGGAGCAACGTAAACAGAGTTTTCTTTGTGGATTAAACAGGGATCTCACACCTCAAACAGGCAGCAGGCAGCTTGGATTATCAAGGTGCTGGCAGATGGGGGAGCGAGACGAGCTGTTTACTATCAATTTTAAAGGATGTAAATATTATGTGGATGTAACGTGCATGACGGTCGAGTGAATGAAAAGTCAGATTTCTGTATATTTTTTAATGCAGGCTTTAAAGTGTCAGTTTCACCGAGCCTGTCATATCTGTACATTATAACTCTATTGCCTCTTACTGGATCAAATCTGCCAGAAAAGCAATAAAGCACTTCAGATTTCTTTATCTTCTTTGCACAGCTATACTTCAAAATGTATCCTGTAATATTTATTTTATCTCCATTTCCTCAGGCTTTCTCTCTTTTTGACATGAAACTGACAATAAGGGGAAACTTTTTATATGAATGAATTATATGAATATCAACAAGAGGAAGCCTCGGATTAATCCATCATATTTCATCAAGTTGTACCCACGCTGGATGAAATCTGCTTACCAAAAGTGGAAAATTATGGAGCCTTTTCATGCCATGATTATGTTTCTCAAAAGAAAATAAAAATCTCATTGCTACTAGTAGATGAAGTAGGTGGATCAGATGTTTGGTATAATGTGTTTTCCTCAATTGCTAATATGTTTATAATTAGTGAGCATTTTGGAGTATGGTCAATATTAATTTGATCATTCTACCTTATTAAACATTGCATTTGTTTAGTGCAGTCTCATTTTTCTTTGGGTGAGGGGGTATTTTAGGGTCATTTTCAAAGACTATATAACTGTGCCAACTTTACATAATAACAAAAGTCTTTTTGAATGCTGCTGCTGGAAAAAGACATCAAAGACGCTTTGATCAGAAGCTTGAAACTTTCAGCTGACATGCTGATGGGCTGATTCGAAGTGAGCTAATCCAAACATGTCTTCTAAATTTGATCACGATAATTTGTTCTTGACCTTTGGGACCTCTGTGCACTAACTTCACATGTGCAAATTGAGCTAAATCTTTTCATGTGACAAACTGAGATAAAGTTTTACACTGACACGTTTGTAAAGATGTTCCCTGTCGTCATGAAACCCGTGCATGTAATTTCTGTAACATGATATAAAATGATATCAGCATCTCTAATGAGAACGGTGTCTGTAAAAAAGACAGCGCGAGTGGGAATGAGAATGAATGAAGGCTAAAAGCATTCAAAATCAGCTATCAGAGAATGCCAGGCTAAAGCCCATCATACCATTGACGGAGAACAGCTCAAAGGTCATCCACCAGGAGTGAGCGGACCTCTGGAGAAATATCAAGAAGGCCATTTAGATTCAAGTCCAGAAACCTTTTCTGTAGACCGGGGGTTACAATTCATCTCCAAATGTGACCACTTGATGTTTTGTGATGTAAGCACGACAGCTGGACCTGCTCCTTTCACTGAGTAAAAACCTTGAGATGCAGTTAAAGCTTCTTATCTCTGAAGCAATCACATCCAAATGTGTGAGCAATAATATAGCTTCTTTATCTTGCTTATAACGAGATGAGTGGTTTGGACTGTCTTATGTCAGTAGATTATAAGTAATAATGTACATCATTTTTTCTCTGGTACTGAATTTAAGCTGTCAGTATACTCGAATCAGAAAATAATACAAAATATGTGGATATAACAATGAAATGAGGATAAAAGATAACAGCATATACCCTGAGTTTACATAAATAGTTATATGCCTACGACCAGATCATGTATGCCAAAGTGTCTTATCATGTGTGTTGAGAAGATGTAGGCTTACTTTGCTGCTTGTTTCACTTTAAATAGGCGATATCTATTCAGTAAAACAGTGCAACACACTGCACTTATGTACATCCTGCTCCTTTCACAGGATGGGCTTAAATCTTTTTAAGCTGTTAAGTTTAAGAGCACACTTCCATCAATTATAGTCCCAGGGGTTAGATAAGATTAAACAACCCATTGACTGACTTTCTAATGCAGAACTTCGAACAAAATAGCTACACTTGTAGCGCCCTGCAAAATCGATACCTGAATCAGATGAAGAATCGCTTTATTCGGTGCAGGGAAGCAGGTTGTATTTGTCTCTGTAACATCAGAGCGGGAACACATTGACAACTTACAAGGTAAGATAAATACTTACATACAAACCGAGTATGAGGGTATATTCTGATATTAAGTGCAAAGATCCAAAGCATACATCACAGGCAAAACAATATCTACATATTTTTACTCAACATATCTACATAGTGGATTTATATGACTCCAGAAAGAAAAGTTGTGCAGTGGTGTTGAAAAACACGAGTAAAACATGAAATTCCCAGCACCTAACAACAGTGCTGCAGAACCTGAAATGTGTCAAGAAGCATGAGGCCAGAGGTCGCACAGACTTGCACAGACGTTGAGAGTCTAACTCTTCCCTGCAGCAAGCTCTCCTGTTACTCCAGTCTGGTCTCAGGGCCACTTAGCTCTAATTACTGCACCCTAATGGCAAGGCCAATCACTAGCAGGTTAATTGTTTGATCTCTGCCATATGTACAGCCTGCCATCATGTTAATCCACCTCTCCACACATACATGAGCGCAGCACGCGGCATCTCACATGGGCCAGCTGCTCCTGTCAGAGGAGCAGCCTGTGTTGATGCAGAGCATGGAAGTGTGTCAAGGAGAATTTAGATAGGAGGTCAAACCTTCCTGAAGATCCAAAGTATAAGATGGAAAAATGTGACTTTTATCTTCATGATGACTGACTGGCACCTCTTTTTATATCTTTCTTTGTGTCATTTGTGTGGGAAGACGCGTCAGATGTATTTTTCTGTAGGCTATTATATGCATGAGCCCCTTTTATTAACAGAAACATACAAGGATATAATATACTATAGCATGCCTAGGCTGCGCTAAGTCTGTAAGTGATTTTATTTTCTTTAACTTTAACCAAATCACCATCGAAATGTTTTAGCTATGGGAGTATCTGATTAAAAGAGTTCCTTTTCCAGATCCAGCATTAATCGAAAGTTACAGACCTGCAGAGGTTAACTTAAAATTAAAGGCAATTTAATTAGTAAATACTTGTATATTTTCAGGTTTTTCATTATCATGTCATAGATCAGTCAATGTAGGTACAGATCATATGTTAAGAGTAGGTATAAATGGGGTCTAAATGTTTAAAGCTGCAACATTGTAAGGATTTTGCTCTTTTCTGAGCTTTAAAAGATATCGTCCTTGTGTCCCAAATTGTGCAGTTCTTTCAAAGGGTCATTCATATAATTTGAAAAATAGATCACACACACACACTTATACTCCACACAGTATTCCAAATAGCCTTGCCTTGATGGAAAACAGCACATCCGGGTGGGTGGGGGGGAGGTTGGAGGACAGATATTACACGGATCATTAGTCGCAAATATAAAAAGGGAGCATCACAGCAGCCTAACGACGCTTTGATAAGCTCTGTTCTGGAAGTAAACATAATCTGTTGACTTTCAATTCTTTTGTCACACCACCAATGATAGTTGAGGCAGAATGAAGCATTCTGCTGTAAATGGGCCGCTGTCGTGCAGAGCAAAGAAATGTGTGACCCTCTAGAAGGCAAAAAAGAGAAGGTGGACGAGAACATGTAAATACCTTTACTCGTGTAACATTTCCGAGATGAAGAACTCACCCAAGTGTCTACAGCTGCTTCTCATTTGGTGTGACATAAATGCCTGCTGTCTCACAGTCTTTCCATTAACACTGATCACTGAGCTACTGTGACTCACAATGCCGTCAGCCAGGCCCAGCGATATTTTTTTTACTAGAATTTACAGACACCTGTGAATTAATGATGCATTACTGTGATGCCATCGGAAATTTCATGTTTGGAAAAGGTACCAAACAACAAGAAAGCCCATTATACTGTTCATGAAGAAGGTCCCAAAATGCAGTTATTGGAGGACACGTCAGTTTATATCAGAAACTGGTATATCCTTTTGTGTTATCACAACACGTTCTCGTCCCTGGCTGCCAAATACCTTTGTTTTGTCAGAAGTTGCTGGGATTAAAGAGATATACAAGAAGCGTCCTTTGGCCCCAGGGCCTTGATGTACTAGTAAGAGCATTTTTTGAATGCTCAGAGCTAAAAGTCCTGTTTGAAAGAGCAACAGACTCCTGCCATCCTTCCTACTTAAGGAAGTCTGATTTGGGTTTATTTTAACCAAATCCAGCATTGCCAATTAGCCTAAAAAGCATGTGGTTGGACTGGGAAGAAGGTGGAGTACTCAGAGAGAATGCAGAGAGCATGCATGGCGAAACTCTTCTGTTAGGCAACGGTGTGAGCCACCACCCATAAACAAGTCCAACAACACTAATATCAGGGTATTTAGACAAATATGTAACGAAAGAGCTAATGGAGAAAATTTTATTGTATCATTATAGCATGTTAATACCAGTCAAAAATAATCTAAAACAGGTGCTTTCTGTGTTGAATTAGATTCAGCTGGAAGCTCACAGAGTTCCACTAATCATGTGGTTTTGTCAGGTATTTTCCAGGCTATGTGACCATCATGAAGATCAAGGAAAACCCCAAGAAACAGACTGAACAGACAGGGTCAGGAGGATAAAACAGGGTTTACCTTGTCAGTAAGTCCCAGAAAACAAATACATTCACCCCAAGGCGCACACAACAGCATGTGTATGAGGCTTAATGCTTAATCCATCCATCCATCCATCCGTTTCTGCTCATCCACTTAATACATGATATGACAGAAAAATAAGGTTGCACTGCAAGGGAAGTTCTTTGGCACCACTGTAGTTAGGAGCAATGTATACAGGCAGTTGAAGAGTGAGGTGACTGATACACAGAACAAATGTTGTGACGACAGCTTGATGCAGAGAGAAATGGCAGGTGTACACTGACAAGTTTAAAAAAAATTATCATTCATTCTTTGCTCCCACTGGTATTTGAGTCATAAAATATAAACTTCTGGACGTACCTCTCAACACAAAGCCACACACTAATTGCTGTGCCTCTTGATCAAGTCATGCTACACCTATAATCCATCTAACCTCCATGTAGCCATCCACTTTTTTAACTGCTTACCCAGTTCAGAGTCACAGTCAGGCTGGAGCTTATCCCAGCTGTCATGGAGTGAGTGAAAGGGTACATCCTGGACAGTTTGCTGGTCCATTACAGGGAAAACACAAAAAGACAGAATACCATTCACACTCACATTCACACCAACAGGCAATTTAGAATCACCAGTTAACCTAACAAGCACGACTTTGGATTGCCTGGAGGGAGAACAGGTGGGAATGGGGGAAGCATGCAAGCTCCACTTAGGACAACCCCGGCCGTTGGGTAGATTCGACCCTAGAGCCTTCTTCCTAGCCACTACACCACTCTGTCACTCCCCCCACTTTACTTCATCACTCAAAAATGAAAATTATCCACTGAATGGCTTAAATGCAGCAGAAATACTGCCTTGTGGTAAAGGGATGCTTGCATTATGAGAGGGTCAACTAAGGCATCGCTGCTTCCTCTATATTCATTTCCTTTATAATCACTCAAATCCTCAACAGCATTTAGAGGCAATCCTCGCCGAGAGCGGTGTTTACTTTGCACACAATCTGGAAAGTCTGGTGAGCGGAGAGGCAGCACAAGAATACTGACGGCCCTGATTCTTATTCAGTTCTCTTTGCTTTTGGAGAGGTCTTATGAATCCTAATATACTACTAAAAGCTCGATGCACATGCAAAGTGCGTAACATTATTCTGTTGGAGTATAATCAGTAATGTGGTGGTGATTCGTGCATGAGCTAATAAAGTATACATGGTGTTAACAGCTCTGTAAAACATTTGTTGATGGTTTACAGTCTGAAGTGTATAATTAAGGCGATTAAATTTTGCTGCAATGACGCACAAAAACGTGTTAAATGGTGAGGCATAGTCATCATACTTATAATTCAATCATTAGCAATACAGTAGAAATATCTGGTTGTGCGTTTTTGGAGTTTTTGGATATTGGACCTTCATCACTTTGTTTGCTTACCTGTGTATGAACCCAACTTTTATCATTAAATCTGTGATTACAGACCGAGTAATGTCAAATCCGTGCCTTTGGTTCTACTCTTGGTTACTCAATCCCAGAATGTTTACCTGTAAGCAAATCACTGAAGGTGCAGATGTTTATGAATTCATTTTCCCTCTAAAGACAAGTATCAAGAAAGCAAACAAGAAAGAGAGAAAGAGGGAAAGTTCGCAGGATAAAGGTTTCATAGGTTTCAAGCCTCACGGTGAGTTTCAGTAGAATGATTTTGACACAGCTTTTCTGTGTTATTGACAAAATTTAAAACATATTAACCATCTGTGAGGGTATTATAGAACCCACAAATGTATTCAAAATATGCAAATAACAGTACATTTCTTTTTTTTTTTTTTAAGTTCATTTCACAACACTTAACAAATGTTAAATGTTGTGAAATGAACTCTGAAATAACAGATCCATTATTCCTGTAAGGATATGTTTTTAGAATAAGCGAAGCCCAATGATTTATTAATGTTTTTCCTCTACATTAAAAAATGTAGACTATCAGAGATAGCTGCATTAAAACTTTAAAAACAATATATACATTATAAAAAATTTACCACTGTCGTAAATGCTGTTGTCGGTCATTCCACTACTGTCCAATTACCACTAACAAGCTGCTCTATTTATTCATTTATTTATTTTATTTATATCTTGCACTAATACAAGGTGTGACGTTTACATATTTCCCCAGTGTCTCTTATTTTTCTTCATTACTTTTTACAGTAAGACGAGTGAAAACCAGTATTACGATTCTCCTATATGCCCCATACATGTAAAGAACTGACAATGAAAAATCTTTGAATCTCTCAATCTTTGAAATGAAATCTCTGCACAAATGCCACCAGAGCAAATTTCGCATTTGTCCCTTTTGCGATCTGAGCTGGTTCCTTCAGTCACAGTGGTCCTCAATTGCAAGTTTTTGAATCACAATTTGTGAAATATTTCTGCACTGTGTAATAAAAGAGGACAGCCTTCATTCCCCATATTTCTATCCAAAGTCAAAGCTGCAGCACTGCACCGCCTCACTGCTCTGTGTATGCCTCAGTTAACCTGGGCTGTGTTGTACACGCCCTGAGGCATGCTGTCAAAAAACCTTGCCTGATGACAACCTGACAACTCCATCCATCTTATTTACCCGCTGGACAGCACAGATCTGCTGTGGCAATCAATAACACTCACAATTAGTTTCCCTCCTGGGGGTGCAGGCAGAGGGGGGTACACAGGGGGGGATGCAGGGTTGGCCAGAAGTCCCCAACACAGCTGGACAGAGTGTACGCGTGGCCCAGGTCCATGCCAGCCACATGTCCTGACATTAGCAAACATCTCGTGGGAGGCGCTGACATTTCCATATGTCCACTAGAAAAGAGGTAGAGCTGTGTATGACACAATTCGTCCACAGGCATGCATGTCTGCGGTAGTGTGTTTTCTCTGTTACATTTGAGCACTCATGTGCGTTGTTTTGTTTTTCACCTTGGCTTGGCGACCTGGAAAATCTCCTCCAAAGGTGAGAGTGATGCTGAGGAGGACTCTCCAGAGGAAGCTGATGGATCTATATCAAGCCGTTAAAAATAGATAACTGTCATTCATCATTGGGGTGTCTGGAAGTTAACCCTGAGCAACAGGGCTTAACCACACAGAGCATACAAGTCCCAGCATGCTTCAGTGTCATTTGGATGCCCTTAACTACCTGGCATGACTGCAGACAGGTGATTGATATCAAGCTTCTTCTCTATGATTATATTTTTTATGTGACAAAATAGATTAGATCAGGGGCAGTATAACAAGAAAAAAAAAATCATATAGGAAAGACATATTGCCTGAATTTAAGTGACTGATTAAACCGAGCAGGTGATGTATGCAAAATATGACCTGTCATTCATAAGAAATTACATAAAACTAGTTTATCTGTCCTTTATTTGTCCTTGTGGACGAGCACAAGTTATTTCAGCACCCAGAAAGAAACAGGACTGATTTGAAAAAAGCATTAATCAGTAATACGACCTGACACAACTGTGTACGTCAAAGACACTGTGAAGATTCTGCCATCAGTTTCCCTTCCCCCAGACCATTTGGAAAGAAGAAAGCCCACCCATGAAAGATTTAACAGAAGACAAACAGCCCACTTCAACACCAGAGCAGTATTGCTGCATTATTATAAGGTAATTATATGTGTGATCATGTGCTTGGTATAAGCTGTCACACTTTTTTGATCTGATAATGGTAATTTGGTAAATTAAGTATGGGCTGACACATAAGTAAGGGTGTGCTTATTCCAACTGCATGGGGACGTTTTTAAGCTGCTTCCAGAAAAAAACTGGAAACAGCAACAATGAGGAAACGAGGTTGAGCCTATGGAGATGGAAAGCTGATCGATTCTTGTCCACGGGCTGCTGCTCAGAGAGAGCAGACCGACGGGTTGCTGCCAGGTGCTACAGGGATGTGGAAAAGCTGCTAACTACATCTCTCTTCTACAGATTAGAGCTGAGGGGTGGTTAGTGGGTATCTCACTTTATAAGATACCTGCAAATGCAGAGGACAACAGATTTTTGAAAGTTTCAGGCTCATCTTTCATTCAACCGTGCCTCACAAAATCCTGGGAGGACATGAATAGAGTAGAGTAAAATTGCACAGGGTTAGATAAAATTAATTGGTGAGTCATGTTTGTGTTCTAAATAGATACCAGTTCATTGACTAATACTGTTGAATTGTGCAAGCATTAAATAGTGCATGCTGGCATCAAAGTGAAATCCGTGAGTGCAGAGTGTTTCTGAGTGAAGAAAATGAGACAATAATGTCCAAGGAGCGTCTTGGGTAGGAACAACAGTTTAATAAAAAAAATAAAAAATAAAAAACACAAGACTGCAATATATTTATTGCAGAAACTTAACAAAAGAAAAGTATTTGAACAAAGACCAAAATAAAATAAAATGTAGCAGGTGGAGGACAAGAGTCACCTGATCTGTCAACCCAAGAAAATGAGCTCACTGCACTTTTTAAAAAAATAAGAAATCATAATCATAATTTTGACAAGAAACAGTGATAACAACCAGCAAGTGTGGCCCTAAAAAAAGATCTATCATTGCTTCTGTGTCTGCAGTGTTTTATGTCCTCTGTTCTGTTTGGCCTTTGAATTCGAGTTAGGGGTTTATCAAAAGTAAGCAAAGCACAAAAATCTTTTCAATCAATATTCTGTATCCAATAAGAACAATAATAATCATTAGCAGCAGTTAATTAGTTCTATTTAAAGACTTGTTTAAAACATTCATAAGAAATCCGTCCCTTGATCCACATCCGCTTCAAATACATGATTTGTGTTGTTATAAATTTGTTCATAGACTACACACGAAAGGCTTTGAGAAACAAAAAGCAAATGAATGAATCTCCTTTGCCTTTGTAAACTGAGTAGAATCTGTTGAGTAGTTAGATAAGCCAGTCACAGGACTGAGATATAAAGACTGTACCGGACCCCCAGGCTATCCTTCCAGGATAACTAATTTCCACCTTTTGTGTTCCACATTTTTTTTTATACATAACCTAAGGACCCTAACCACTTAGGTGACATTTATCAATAGTCATGTTGAAGTTTATAAGTTGTCATAGAAGAAAAAATATAATATTGCCTGATATAATATTGAAAGATACATTTTTGAGTTTTCTCAAACTCAACTCAAAAATCACCTTAAGCTTTTTAGGAACAGGTGATGTTTTGAAATTGCTTTCCAAAATGTATCACACCTCATCATCAACAGATGAGTTTTATTTCAATAGTAATCAAATTTATGTAGAGTTGATGTCTCTTGTGTTTCTTACTTGGCTGGGTTACCCATCACGATGTCATCACTACAAATACATTACCTTTCTTCAACCTCTTCCAGCAAACCCACTTCTAAACTCACCCAAATGCTTATCTGGCAGAAGTACTTATGATACATCAAAAACAGCCACAGTTCTTCTTTTATGTTTTAAGAAATTATTAATGTTACAACACCCTTTCAAAATCCTAAGAGAATGCAAATACATATTAGATTTCCCTAGAGGGCAGTGAAGAAAGTCTGCACACGCAAGTTGTTCTGCAAGAATACTGCACAGTTGTAAAAAATGTTATAACTCAGCATTACAAAAAAAACCCTAAACAAATAAGAGATGTACGCTCATTTTAATAAATGAGGCCCTCTGCAATGAGAAACCTAAAGAGAATTATTTCTCCTGTAATGTAGAGACAATGCTTCAGCTGGAGGAACTACATTGTAACTCTGCTCACTACAACAGATGCGTTTTCGCTGTTGTTAAATACATTTACTAATTTACTTTCAGTGCCACACTTGAGGAAACCAAAAAAGTGTTGTATATAAAGTTAAATAATCCATGGCAGCAGCTGGTAGATATGAGTATACTGGTGCAACTTGCATGTCTTATCAACCTGGATGCCCTTGAAGGTTAAAGACAGGGGTCTCAGCAGCCTGTAGCGCCATTAAATCACTGTGTGTCAGCGTTAAACTTTGATCATGACAAATAATGGTGTTTTCATGTGAGCCCACGCACTGGACATCAATAAAGCCTAATGGTGTGTCAGACCTATTAATGGATTACTGCACAGAGCTCATAAAAACACAATATCCCATCAAGTCTAAAGGCCCTAATGATCCCACAGTGTCTAGTAAAGTCACTGTGGGTCCCATTCCCTGATGGATATCAGCTCTTAGTCCATTTTATCTTACTGCTATTTAAGAGAACAGACAATATGAACGGAGGTCAAGCCAGTATGATTACCTGCTGTGGCATGCAGGATGGGAGACTCCCAGTGTAGCCTTAAGTGCAGTAAAAAAGCAGCAGTGAAAAACAAAATTATGGAACATCTTTCAAAAATATTGACTACATTTTGGGTTGTCAGAAAAGTTGCAGATTCTCCAAAAGAGTTACACTGAGATTAAAATCGCCTCCATAATGTCTCTGAAAATAATCAGAATTTGGAGTTTGCATGAATGCTAAATATGAGGCTACAGCCACTAGGTTATTAGATTGGCTGGTTTAACCAAAGATTTTATAAATATAACATGTAATATCTTGTTTGTTTCATCGTCAGACACACACACACACACAAAGGAAGCAACCATAAGTACCAATCCAGGTGAATAGCACTATCCTACCACAAGTTATCATATGGCTTCTTCAGTTAAGTTGATGGAAATTAAGGAAAGAATTTCAGTGGATCTCTGGTTTATAGAGTGTTTTTTAACATATATCATCTCATGTTTCTCCGAGGTGTCTATTTTGTTCACATCAGATCATGTCATCAGAATAAGCAGGATGTCAATACTTGACACATTGTGGGACATTCGTTACTCACAAATTCAACTTAAAAAGACCTGCACTACCAGCATCTCAGTATATGTGTGCTTGATTATCTGTCAAGTGTGTGCACTTCTGTGAGTATCAGTCACTGGTGTGAACTTGCTTCTTTAGCCCTCTTGGCATTTCAGGCTGTGTATTTTGATGCTATTAATGCTGAAATCGAAAATCCCCTCACTTATTCATTTGACAGAGATGACTTTATTTCGGAAAAGTGCTATTTACGCTCAGTTTAAAGCTCTCTCACTTGTAAATCTTCGCGGTATCCTGTTTGTCACCCTCTAAAATAAGGACGTTTAAAATATCACAGGCTGATCATTATTTCGTCTGGCAGAGCACATTCAAATTCCTCTGTAGATAACAGTAAGGCTGAAATGACAGGAATTGGTTCCAGCTGTGATAAACACACACCTTGCTACAGATTTTTCTATTATAGACTGAGGCTTATTTACACATATTGTGCCTTCTTTTGAAGTGAGAGGCAAATTTTTCTGTTCAGTCTTGATTTTTTTCTGTTCCATATTCAAAAATCTGCTTATTTTTGTAAAAAAAAAAAAAATCTGCTTTGGGAGTTTGTATTCAATTTGACTTTTGATTTAATCCCACCTTAATTATCTCACCGTACACATGTCATCCACTCAGGAGATCTCTCATTCACAGTTTTAATACTACTATTAACACAGTAGAAGCAATGTACTGTGTCAACTATGCATAGTTGATAATTTGCAGGTGGTCACGCCTCCACCATCAAAACATATGGCAGCCTCACAACTACTTTTCCCGTTCTTTGAGATGCATCCGACTGCCATCATAGCCACATGCCAACTCTTTTCATCCTCTGGTGATGTGCTGCATAATGGCCCAAGTAGCCCACACACCCAACGGCACTCAGCTTATTATTGAGCATTAGAGGAAAAAGAGAGAGTAGCCCCACCTGCTATACTGTCTATAATACACAACTATACTGTTGCCTGTCCAGACCACAAATAGTTAAACCTTTTCACACTTGCAGCTGTGAATATGTCCACAAAGGTAACATAATCATATAAAAATAAAAATAACTTATTTTATGTTGTGTAACCGGAGCTCAACAGTCTCATTGTAAATCATTAAGAGCCTCCTACATCACCAGACTCTCTCAGTTTCTCAGATATCAGAGGATACACACTATCCTCTCTGACATGTTGGGTTAATGATTAGAATGACTTGTTTTTCTGTGGTGTTTTCTTTTTTTTTATGCACAGAAAACTCTTACATGTCTTGCAGTGCTTTGCACAAAGGGATTCTGTGCCTACCTTGACAAAGGAGCAGAAACATTTAGCTGACAGTATTTTGAATTTATAGATTTCAAGTGGAAAGGGAAAAAAAACTAGGGACATCTTTTTGATGCATGGCTCCATAAAATCAGTCATACACATGCCAATAAAATAAATCTCTCAAAACAGATTCTTCTTTCAGAAAGCTCTTTTTTTTTTTCCATGTGTGTTTTTTATGCCACTTTCTTTTTTGTTGTTGTTGCTTTTCTGGGTGTGCCGAGAAGAAAGATTTAGAGTTTTATAAAATAAATATGCACACATGCTTCAAAAATCTTCACTCTTTTCGCCCGCCTGCATTGATCTCTCCACGTGGGGTAATTGACATGCACAGCTTCACTTGCTTGAGGTCAAATCCTTTTATCACTTCCTGTGATTACAACCAAATCTGATCATTATTAATTTAGCTGGAAACCCCTGGCTGGCTCTTCTCTTCCGGCTCCCTCAGGTCTCTCTGCTACTGTTGCTGCCATCCTCCTGCTGTTGCGTTGGTAAAGATGCCGACCAGGGATTTGAACTCATGTTGGTAAATGTTAGCCTAAATGACAATTAGTGTTGTCCTGATGCTGTCTGTGTAGTCTTCTTATGCATGGCCTCTAGCCACAGTGGTAAACATGTGTTATGATAACTTCCCTTGTGCTTGTCTCTCGGTGAGAGGAACAGAGGAGACTGTTTCATTCAACCACCAGTGTCAGCTAATTATTTCTGGCCCCCTGTTGTTCAACATGCGCCGTCTCTCCATGGCTGCCCCCCACCCCCACTGCGTCGCAAACTGAATCTTCCCTGACTCACTCTCATTAGATGCCAGCTCCACTACCCCTCTTGTATATTTCTTAAATTCTATCTCTCTCCCGGCCTCTTTTTATCTCTCTCTGTTAGTTTCTTTCTCATCTTTCTTAGAGTGCCTCTCCAAACACAGTGTTAAACAAAGATTCCACTCCAAGCAGAACAAACCCAAAATTTAGTCAGAGGTGTGCACACAAGTCTGACTAATGCTTACACGGCCACCCAGTAGCACACACACACACACACACACGCACAGAGCAAAAGTTGGTATGCAGGATAAACGATTCTCATACTTTACAATCATATTCCCCACTGTGGGCTTATCAAAGACAGTTTACTATATTTAATACATCACTGCCTTTGGCAGAGTTCCTGGGGTTCTTTCTATATTGTTAGAGGCATCATCTTTTTTACTCTTAGACTAATTTGTGGTCTACACTTTCTAATACTTAAAAGGAATAAAGTTAAAACTTGTAGAAAAATGAGATGTAGACAAACTATTTATCATTTCAGGACTGAGAAGGAGGTAAACACAACTCTTGGTAAACATCAGAAGATTGTTCACAGAAGCTTTAAAGCATCACAGTGAGCTTGGTTCCTGTACAGAAACCAAACCAGTATGCACTATAGCTTGGGGTTCTGAATAAAGTACAGAATGAACTGATTAGAAAAAAAAGACAGTTAATGTCAGTGTCAAAGTTCATGTTCTTTACATTACTGTGCATATGAATTTAAAAAGTAAGTTAACTCAGTAACACCAGTGTAAATGAGCCCCTGGCAACCTCTGGTCATTGGTTGGCTAGTAGTTGCTAGCAGCTGTTAGATAAATTTTGTCACAAAGTTGTATGCAGTGAAAATGAAACCCTCTTTAAAACTTCTGTCATCACTAGCAGTTTGCCACAGTCGCCTGTAGTTAACAAACACTCACAGGCACACAGGCACACAGGCCACCAACCTCCAGCAACCACTTGGTGTATTCCCACACCAACCAGTACGGAAATACAGATTCCCACAGTGTGGATATATATCATATTTAGGAACTTCTTTCCAGTGTTAATGGTAAGGTAGTATAAACACTGCACCTCTGTGCATATTAATGAGTTGATAAAGACGATTACTATCTTTGAAAAGTACACAGTTTTGTAAATGTTCAATTTTTTAATGGAATTTTATTTCCATATTGCAAGTGGAAGAAAAAAATCAGTTTTCAGTAGCCCTTAGCTTAAAATACAAACACAGTGAACGGCACAGAGTTTATTCAGAGCAACAGCAGCTGTAGCTGCAGAGTGTTTGAACTTTTTGAAACTTCTAATTGAAAAATGAAAGCTGCAAAAATGAGAAAACATTCAGAAATTGTCATCAAAGACAGAGCATTTGATGGAAAGGTTACGTGTTAGCCTTTGTCTGTTTCCAAGGTGATTGTAAAGGTGAGATAGTAATGAGGGATAAGAGGAAAAATGTCACCTGTCAGCTACAATGTTTACCAAAATGCTAACATTTTAATATGACTGAGGCACACATTATACACTTAGCGTAATAAATAATTGCTGTGTAATATCTCCATCAGTTCTCACTGTTTGCACTGAATGGGCTGGAAAATTTAGCGTTATACATCTTTTGACGGCACCTACAATATCCTCTGTTTCAAGTAAATTAAAGCTTTACAAGTATGTTTTATCAAATTGTGTTATACTAAAATTAATCCTAAGATGATCATATTTCAAAGCTTTTGAGCCATGTACTATTACACGATGCCCCTCGTCTATTATAGTTTGAATCATTTTATTTTTTAACATTACTTTTACCATTTTTTTTCAGGAAGAGATACAGGTTCTTCAAAAATTCCTAGATCTGTCCCTCGCTCCACACTTTTTGAGTCATCCTTGATTATAAAGAGACTTCAGTATCTTTGTTAAGTTCTCTACCCAAGTTAATATCAATAAATACAGGCTGTGATCCATACTGAATAACATGGGGCTTGTGATACATGTAATGAGGAGAAAGAAGGGCCAAGAACACAACTGACATGCTCATATAACCTCCGTGAGTGTCCTGCTGAAGGTGAGGCTTCAAGCAGAGTCAGGTTTGTTCTGATTAGCTGTGTTTTGTTCAGATACAGACAGCTTCAGGTATATACCTGTAATTCACAGAGGCTTTGCTGCCATGTTATGCGAGCCATGGGGGCCTTTGCCATAATTCACGTGAATAAATGGTATATTTAAAGTGGTTATATTCGATTTAGTGAAGATGGAGGTTTCTGCAGTGCATATAACCGCATCTTCAGGCATTCTCTAACTTCCATCATTTATCACTACATGGCTTTTTACAATAGAACATATTTCCAGGGACAAAAAAAGATGTGGATTTTGTGATTAGGGTGCATTTGGTGATGTTATCTGGAAAAAAAGATGAAAAGAAAGAGTTTCAGATATTCATCAGAAGGAAATGAAATGTCTGCATGTGCCAAATATTTTTATAGCCAGCATTCCTCGAAAAGGAGACTACTATATTATAAAAAAAGGAGGTGGATTTCTTTCTTTTTTTCTTTAACACAAAGAAGAAAGGGTAAAAATAGTGCAGAAAGTCTCTCTTTGTAACAACCACGGAGCACAAACGCAATGTTTATTTTACACAAATGTAAATACCAAAACTGTTCACATTTAAAATTTGCAAGGTCTGTGAAAAATGAAGTTCTGAAATGCCTCTTTCTTTGCTTTATCACACTTTAGACACTAGAAAACCATCAGTGAGGAGTGCATTAAATAGCTTTCACCTTTTATGAGAGGGTTTGTATTTTTTCCTGAAGGTTTTTCAGACTTCCTTCTTTCCCAGGAGATATTTACATTATGGCATCTAGCCACTGTAAAGGGATCATGCAACATAAGCTTTCAAATTCATGTAGGCAGCATTATAACATATACACTGAAAGCTTCCATAAGCCATTTCCTGCCATCTCAAGAGAATGCAAATGTGGTGCCTTCTGTGCACCATGAATCACAGGTTGAAATGGTGTGTATCTTTTCCCTTGTTTCCTCTACGAAACAGCTGGTGCTAAAAAACAATATGCATATATGCAAACACATTGAGGCGACCTGTTACATTTTACACATACCAAGCTCACACTATGAAAATGCTTTGTTATGCTATGGGTGCCTGGTAGGGTGTGTGTCCTAATCTAGATACTGGTATTTGTCATTGACAAATGGAAATATAAACATTTTCCAACATCACACTAATAAGTTCTCATTAACATGCACAATGCACTCACAGTAGAAACATCAGGTGGTTCTTACTCGCAGAGCTTCAAACACTGCAATTCTGACAAAGCTGCTAGCATCTCACAGATATGCACAAGGTGTCCTTTAGTGTCAGTGCTGTAATGCAGTGGGTAAACCAGTAGTGACAGGATCTCCCACTCCGAGCTCTTCGCTTGTAAAACACCCCTTAGTGTCAGAATTAAACACATTGGGTAACGGTTTAATGTTGTAAATAGATCAGAATTTTAACCACACAACAAATTTTTTACATCACTCTAATCAAGTAATTTGGGGTTTCTAGGCGTAACCACCAAGTGAAAGTGAGAGCAAATGAAATTAATTTGCAAGTGAAAACACTGCAGTCTTCTAGGTGGCAAACCTGTAATATACTTAAAGTTATGATGCATGTTTTTTTGTGCATGAAAAAAGTTTCAGTCTTTGATCATTTTCTATTACTCTGCAGATAGATTTTGTTTTTAGGTTGGGCTCTATTAAAAGTATTTCAAAATGTACGGTATGAAGTATATCTACAGTGGAGTTTAAAATTATCACAGTGGCAGGTAACTCACCAGAAACCAGTTTTCAGCTGTGTGCTGGCATGTTTATTGACATCTACATCTTTAATAGATTCAAGAGGAAATCCAATCGAATTCGTCACGGTTGCTGAAAATCACTTGTATAGCAAACCACAATGCAAATCAGAAGATGCCTTCAATGCAAAGTGGGGTGCAATATTTCAGGGAGTAGCCAGACAAATCCCAGAAGTCATGTTTCACAGACTGATGATATAATATTGAACCACAGGGTGGAACTTTAACACATCTGCGCTCATATTTTAGAGAAGCTGCCTTAAAATGTCACAATCTAAAAGTATACCACTGATACATATTACATGAAACTACACACACACACACACACACACACACACACGCTGCATTTTTATATTTGCAGGTAGAACTCAAAGATCAAAACTGGAAGATGATGATAGTTTAGGGCAGACCTTCCCAAAGTGTGGGGCTCGCCCCCTAGGGGGGCGCAGAGCCATTGCAGGGGGGGCGTGGCATGAAAAAGGAAAAAAAAACAAAAAACAATGCTTGGACACTGCTAGAACGGGGCTCCCACACAAACGCAAAGCAGGAGATGAAGCATCGCTGAATATGTTTCCAAACCAACTTCATTCTAAGCCAAAGACTAGAAAATATGGTGAAGCATATCTTCCCTTTGGTTTCACCTGCACAAGTGCCGAGGTAGGTCTCCCCTGCAGGATTAGTTTTCCCTTCGTCGGTAGCAGCGCTGGGCTGTTTAAATTACCGACAAACAGTATCCCACATTCTTGATTTTTAGTTCACAAACACTTCTCATAATGACTAACTACTCCTGACATTTTGAAGATGTTAGCTCTTTATACAGTAAAGTTACAGCAGGATACGAATAATATCAGGCTGATCCTGCCACGATTTGTTCCCCCGGTTCAAATCACGGACAAACAGTATCCCACAGCTGTTTATGTTTTTGAACCCATTTTGCACAGAGAGGCATTTTTTGACAAATGTATTGATAGCAATGTTGAATATTATTACACAGGAAAAAAAACAACTACACGTAAAAAAAATTACACTGTGACGCCTCTGCCTTTCTAAATGGAGGGACAGTAACTGCGTGTGTATATGTAAGCATGTAAAACCTGAAGATAGGCAGATTAACAGTATTTTGTCTCTATCTGCCATTCTGCAATTCATCTCAGGTAAACAATAACGTGGCGCACAGCGTGACGTGGAAAAAGGCACATGCCTTTAATGTTGCGTGAGGAACTCTGTATTCCTCGTCCACACATAAACCCAAAAAAGGAGTTTTAAAAAATCTCTGTTTTCGGTGATTCGAAACGCCGTTTACGTGTGGACGAAACAGCTGCGTTTTCAGAATCACCCGTGTAGGTGTGGACGTAGCGTAAAAGAGTTAGTAGTTTATTTCCTTACTACCTGTAATTTATTGCAGATTACTTGTATTTGCTTAATTGTTTACTAAATGTTTGAGGTGTGAAATAAACCGCAATGGAGCAAAATATGGGTGTGTGTGGTTGGAGGATGTATTTGTGCGTGTGTGTGCGTGCGCGCGGGGGGGGCCAATATTTTTCTTGTAAAACAAAGGGGGGCCCAGCGAAAAAAGTTTTGGTACCACTGGTTTAGGGCGAGACAGACAAGTTTAAGAAGCAAAACAAAAATGCATCTAAAAGTTTCTTGAGGAGGGAGAGGAATGTCTCATATACAGTAAGTGCATTATAGTCGAGAATGACATGGATCTAATGTCTTTAACTCCTGCACACACACACACACACACACACACACACACACACACACACGATATAATCACGGTGACAGATAGGCAGGATAAACCATATCTCACACACACATTACAGGACACAAGTGTATATATGTTCAGAAAAGGAAAGACAGTCAGAGATTTGATCAAACTACATAAACACACATATACACAGGCACCCTCTAGGTGATAACTGATTCAGACAGTCTATGTAACAGGCTGCCTGCTCTCAGCCAGAGCTCATTTCGCCCGAGCTGTTCGTTCACCTCTAAATGAGGGCTGTCAAGCGGAGCCATATAGTGACGCCTGCCACCTCTAATTGGCAGTGCATTAACAATCAAATCAGGCTAATTAGCCAGAGCATGCCAGTGAGGAATAACATTCCTACTGTGTGCAGTTGTGGCACGTAGTTACTCTGCTGCCACCACGCTCCTTTGCATGTTCTAATTTCTTAATGATAATAGAAGAAAATTAGAAGACTGCAAAGGTATGAGAAGAAGATATTCAGGAAAAATTTAAGGAAGAGAGAGAACGTGAGCTCTGTTCATTTTGAATATTTCAAACAAGGGCAGAAGTTTGTTCATTTTCAGTTTATTAATTTATTCCACGTAAGAACATGTCTACATTTATGAGGAAAAGAGCAGAGAAGAAGACATTACAACAAAATATAAGAAAAGAGTACAAACAGTACAAACACAAAGCTTTTTTCCCCATTTATGATCCAAAAACCCCCACACTGTAATGGCCAACATTATCCGTATTACCCAGTGTAAGTGCTCTCCAAAATTATCAATATTCTGTGAATGTATTAAAGAGATTCAAGCTTTTTTTCAGTTTTCACTGAAAAAAACAGAAATAATCTGTTGTGGCTGATAAATAGTAACAAAAAAATCCAAAAGTCCAAAGAGTAACAAAGCAAGAAACTAAAGAGCACTGGGAATACACAGGGGAAGTTAACACACACCCACATAGCAAAATTGGTATGACCCCAGTCTTGGTGGCCAAATTAGGTTTGCCAGAGGTGGCCCACACATGGGCAAATGGCAGACACACTGGTGGTTCTGTGTGGGCCACCTCTGGCAAACCTGATCTAGGCCACTAAAGGGCTGTTATTCTTTGCGGTATGTAGGGATGGGTACCCGTATCGGTGCCATGATGGCACCGGTTCTGACATAAACGGTAGTAACCAGACCGAAAAGCAGCGCTCATTTCGGTGCTTTATTTCAGTGCTTTTTTTTCCTGAGCTGTGACACACTTTAGATTCTAGCCGATCATTTTACGTTTCTGAGGATAGTAGGCGGGTCCAGGTACGTACGATCTTTTAGGGCAGAGCTACAGATTAAAAATGCCCAAGGCAAAGCGGTCAAAAGTCTGGCTGTACTTCACAGCAAAAGATGCAAACTCAGCAGCCTGCAACAAGTGCTTTAAGCTGATACTGTGATACTGTCAAAGGAGGTAACACCTCGAATCCGATGAAACACCTGGCGACGCATAGCGTTTTTTTTAAAAGCCGAGAAATGCGCTGTATTTGATAGCTTGCTGCGAGACCTCACACCGTGCACATCTACTGCGGGTGTGGTGCCTGCTATCGGACCCGGAGTTTGCAACATCTCCCAAAAACCCGAAGAGGAGAGTCCTGGCCCCTAGCCCTGCCAGTTGTAACAACACTTATTGTGTTATGTACCACTAGGGGGGGTTGCCCTACTATTGTAGTAGTTGGGGGAGTCTCCTAGGGGGTGTGTGAGTATAGCGTGGCAGCCATTACATACTGCTCGTGTTCTGTTCTCAGGACAGACCTCACCATTGTAACGGCCTGGCGCCGGCGACTACCGATCCCCACACATGTATGTACGGACAGAGTGGAGCCGTGGAGACCTGGCTTGTATGGTCTTATGTTGCTGACAATGAATAAAGGTCTGTTGTTTAATTTAACTGACTGGCTTCGAGTTATCCGGCTAACCTCCACACCACATGCACGCTGGACCTGCTAGCCGCTCCTTCCTCGCCAGACTGCTGTTACACAGTGTAGCAGAAATGATGACGGATGATGATGGCAGCAGCAGCCGTTCTTCTCTGCGTGAGTAGCTTAATGCAAAAGTAACATGACGAAACTCTGTTCACAGTGAATGGACTGATTCTTATATAGCACTTTTCTACTCTCTTGGATTACGCAAAGTACTCTATACAACATTCCACATTTACACACTTTCTCTAGACTGAGTGCTTCCTAACTACATTCATACACATTCACACCCACACTCTTGCAGACTGGAGGAGCCAGAAATCGAACCACTAACCTTCCAATCAGTAGGTGACCGGCTCTACCACCTGAGCTACAGCCACCCAGTGGCAAAGATGAGTAAATCGTCACTAGGTTCTGGATAAAGTGTACACTCACAAACCTGTCAAATCTGTATTTGAAATGTTGGCTACTATAGCAGTATAGTATTGCAACATGGCATTTGGGTCTTCTACCTAAAATAAGAAAATAGGAACATAAATAGTGCCATCATTGCCAGAACTGGCCCACATCTGGTTGACATACACCCTGCCATGACATTAGTCGGTCAGAAGCTTGATGCCAGATCCGGGCCAGACTTGTTTTCTATGAGCTTGGGCCACATAACCCAAACGAGATGTGGGCCAGATGTGGCATGCCATCACATAGACAGCGCCATCTATGCCAGGCCTGGCCCATATCTGGATGACATACGTCTTATCATGCCAGAAGTCAACCAGCAGTGCCGGCTTGATACCAGATCTGGGCCAGACCTGCTTGCTATGTGGGCACTGAGGCAAAGAGTGAAGGGAAAGACTGGACTTTATACACATGAGGTGATAGGGAAATGGAAAAGGAGGGGAACAAGGCGCTGCTAAATAAAATCAAGACAACGAGACAGGGGAGGAAGTTGAACTCAAAAGTTCTAGAAGACAGCTTATGAATAAAGACCAAAACTAAAAAGCAGAACACAAGAAAAATTAAAACATGACAGGAACTTGAGAGTGTGAACACATGAAAATCACTCCTAAAATATAAACGACACTAAAAACCAAGAAACCATGAAATAATAGAAATCATTTTTAAAAATGATCACATCTTATTTGTTCTCATGCAACACAGGTGTAAACTTTTAGTGTGAATTTAGTCAACATTATGTTCTTTCAGAAAAATGAAAAAGATTTGATTTTTTTTTTTAATCTTACCTTAATTTTGTTTCTTTCCTTTCCTGTCATGTGCCCCAGTCTCTTAGTCCTCACTTTTCTAATAACAGGCAGCTGCTTCCTGTTTATTCCTTTGCCCAATTTTTGTATTTACATAGGATTTTGAATTAAACTTTTTCACCAATTTCTATCCCTGTATCTTTTTCCTCTATTTCTAAAAAATTATTAAAAAATGTGCAAAGTTTTTAAAAATGAAATCCTCTGAAGTTGCAATGACAAAAATAATGAATCAATTTACAAATTAGAACAACAACTGTTATTACAGTATGCGATTATGTAAAAATATGTGTCAGTGCTCATTATCTTTATGACAAATCATGCACGGGTCATCCAGTAAAAAGACTGAGCCCTCTTCTTCACAGTTCTGCTTTAATTCCACCCACATCCAAAACATCAGCCAGTTTGGAGTGCCTTACATAACCTATTTCAAATCACTTGAAAGTAGCATTGATTGGGCACACTAGATAAAAAGTCCATCCTTAAACAGGCTCAGGGGAGCCGTGACATCGAGTTTGGAAAGAGGTAGCAGCCTGAAGACAGTTGAGCAGACAGCATAATGAATAATGAACAGAGAAAAGCTATTAGAATGAGTAACAGGATAGACTATAGTCAGTGTGTGTGTGTGTGTGTGTGTGTGATTCACATGTGAGTCCTTTGTAGTGAATGCCATCTGTACGGTGTGTGTGTCTGTGTGTGCGCGTGTGTACTTTATGCATTTTCCTGTGAGTGCTTATGCTCTTCCATTTTCATGACGACCATAAGATCTTATCAATTCTATCATTTTTTTAGCCACTCATCATTTTGGTTTTTGTAACAGCCATTTCAAGGATTAAAGTACAATTCAACAAAGTTCAGCGAATGACTTTCTAATTCTTAGCTCAAGCGTTACAAAAAGTTGTCCATTAATCATAGTCTGATACTCAGCTAGCGCATGTGGTGAAGCGTCTTTGGGCAAGACCATGAACCTCCCAGTGGTTGCACACCAGTTTCACTGCCACTAGTATGTACGCATGAATGGGTAAATAAGAAACATGTGTTTGGGTGTCTTTGAGAAGTGTTTATGCTCTCGAGGCACTAGAGTCAAGCAGGGATGAGGAACACGATAGAAAGATTGGATAATCTCACTTCTTTTCAACTCCATATTTATTAATTTATTAACTTATTTCAGGCTTTTCAGACTCACTCATAATAAATTTCCCCAACTGACATTTTGTGTACAGTGTTCCCTGGAGAACCACTGCCTCAAAGTTTTTCCATGTGCGGTAATGTTTTTCCCCTTTACTATAGTGATTAGGCTTGGATCAGGGACCTCACAGAAATAGAAATTCAACTGTGTATGTGTGTGTGGTAGAAAGAGAGAGCTGAAGTAATGTGTGCATTTTTACAGCCACATTTACAAGTGATGTAAATGTGGCTTTACATCCCTCACACCCCAATCTCACCACCAACATCACCGCCACATAGATTTACCCTGTGCCAGCATGCATTAGTTATACATATATATATATATATATATATATATATATCTTATTTTCACACACAAGCATTGTCATGCGTCTGTGTAAATTCTTACTATAACATTTAGAATTACACATAAGTATACATGCTCTCTCTCTCTCTCACACACACACACACACACACACACACAGGCTTTATAGGGCTAAAAATAGCTATGATGTTGACCTTTTTGGCTGAATAATTTTTGACTTGCATTTTATTTGTATGTGGCCTGTAAATTCTGAAAAACTGTGTTTTTAAAATGAGTAATTAGACAGCTGTAATGTAGCATTTTGTTTTATTTGTTTTGCTCTAAAGTCTACTCGAGAAAGCGGCTGGGGGGGAAAGAAGGATGTGGTCTGCATTTACTTACTGCTTAAATAAGTAGTAAGTGAACAATTTTACTTTTAATCTGGATATTTGACATATTTAATAACTACAGTCATTCTTTTCTTTCTTAGTTGTTTTTGTGTCTCAGCTGGTACAGATGTTTGTGGCTCACTTTTTGGGGTTTCTGATCTGTAGCTTCACAGTTTTGGTTTGGTCTTAGCTCCTGCTTCATCCACAGCAGGCAGAAAAGTAGGTGAATTATAATGCATCCTTTTACAGCTAAAGAGCAAGTTATATCCCTTGTGAGTTGATAGAGACCAAGAACAGAACCAGAAGGAGGGGGAATAATGTACTTACATTAATCTGCTGGCCAGAAAAACAAATATAAATGAATGTTAAGTTTGCTCCATAACTGTGAGCTAATAGGTTTGTCATAACACGATAAAAAGCCATAAATCACAAGAAAAATGTGTGGTTTAACTTGGGATCAAGGTTTACATTTGACAAACAGACAGGCTATTTTAGTTATATGTTCTTTAAATATGACACACACATACAGTGGGGCAAAAAAGTATTTAGTCAGCCACCGATTGTGCAAGTTCCCCCACCTAAAATGATGACAGAGGTCAGTAATTTGCACCAGAGGTACACTTCAACTGTGAGAGACAGAATGTGAAAAAAAAAAAAAAAAAAATCCATGAATCCACATGGTAGGATTTGTAAAGAATTTATTCGTAAATCAGGGTGGAAAATAAGTATTTGGTCAATAACAAAAATACAACTCAATACTTTGTAACATAACCTTTGTTGGCAATAACAGAGGTCAAACGTTTACTATAGGTCTTTACCAGGTTTGCACACACAGTAGCTGGTATTTTGGCCCATTCCTCCATGCAGATCTTCTCGAGAGCAGTGATGTTTTGGGGCTGTCGCCGAGCAACACGGACTTTCAACTCCCGCCACAGCTTTTCTATGGGGTTGAGGTCTGGAGACTGGCTAGGCCACTCCAGGACTTTCAAATGCTTCTTACGGAGCCACTCCTTTGTTGCCCGGGCGGTGTGTTTTGGATCATTGTCATGTTGGAAGACCCAGCCTCGTTTCATCTTCAAAGTTCTCACTGATGGAAGGAGGTTTTGGCTCAAAATCTCACGATACATGGCCCCATTCATTCTGTCCTTAACACGGATCAGTCGTCCTGTCCCCTTGGCAGAAAAACAGCCCATAGCATGATGTTTCCACCCCCATGCTTCACAGTAGGTATGGTGTTCTTGGGATGCAACTCAGTATTCTTCTTCCTCCAAACACGACGAGTTGAGTTTATACCAAAAAGTTCTACTTTGGTTGCATCTGACCACATGACATTCTCCCAATTCTCTGCTGTATCATCCATGTGCTCTCTGGCAAACTTCAGACGGGCCTGGACATGCACTGGCTTCAGCAGCGGTACACGTCTGGCACTGCGGGATTTGATTCCCTGTCGTTGTAGTGTGTTACTGATGGTGACCTTTGTTACTTTGGTCCCAGCTCTCTGCAGGTCATTCACCAGGTCCCCCCGTGTGGTTCTGGGATCTTTGCTCACCGTTCTCATCATCATTTTGACCCCACGGGATGAGATCTTGCGTGGAGCCCCAGATCGAGGGAGATTATCAGTGGTCTTGTATGTCTTCCATTTTCTGATGATTGCTCCCACAGTTGATTTTTTTCACACCAAGCTGCTTGCCTATTGTAGATTCACTCTTCCCAGTCTGGTGCAGGTCTACAATACTTTTCCTGGTGTCCTTCGAAAGCTCTTTGGTCTTGGCCATGGCGGAGTTTGGAGTCTGACTGTTTGAGGCTGTGGACAGGTGTCTTTTATACAGATGATGAGTTCAAACAGGTGCCATTCATACAGGTAACGAGTGGGGACAGAAAAGCTTCTTACAGAAGACGTTACAGGTCTGTGAGAGCCAGAGATTTTCCTTGTTTGAGGTGACCAAATACTTATTTTCCACCCTGATTTACGTATAAATTCTTTACAAATCCTACCATGTGAATTCATGGATTTTTTTTTCACATTCTGTCTCTCACAGTTGAAGTGTACCTCTGGTGCAAATTACTGACCTCTGTCATCATTTTAAGTGGGGGAACTTGCACAATCGGTGGCTGACTAAATACTTTTTTGCCCCACTGTATACACACACACATACACACACACACACACACACACCTCTTGACACTGACACTAAATTCAATGACCTTTTATTTTTACGCCACATGTCTCATTTTAGTATTCAGAGTTGACAAATGCTGAATATGGGACGAGGCTATTATTAGCTGACTGTCAGCATAACCTGAACCTCATAACACACACTGTTCTATGAACCGAGGCTGCTTGACATAGCTCAAAGCATAGAAGATCATAATTGTTTATGTCATATTATGCAAACAGTGTGCCATTCTCAGAACAGACTGACTAAATTAAGCTGTCAAAACATTTTCTAGACTGCCCAGCCATGCTTGCTATGATACGCATTACAATCACAAGATCCATTTTTTGTGACAGTGCAGATATGAATGTTAGTGGAAGCAAAATTGACCTCGTAGTCAAACTGTCAGGGACGCGTGTTTCTTGATATGATATGAAAACCCTGTAGAACACAGTAGACACCAGGGTTTGGTAAAGATCATCAGTTCAACATTCATTCATGCATTTAATGATTCACGTAAACTTTACAGTCTGAACTGTGTGGTAGTGTAACATGTGGCTAGCTTATGTAGGCATAGGAATGGTGAATTCCACACTTGAGCTTTGTTTTACATAATTCCTCACAGCTCTCTTTACACCTAATCCTCTACCTAGTTAAATTCATGAGGATACAGACCATTAAGGAAACAAAAAACTAGTAATCACTAACAGGCAGTAAATTCACCCAGTCATCCAAGCCTTGATACTGTAAGAGAAAGACACATTTTCGCTGTTCCCTGACAAAAGACAGTAAGGATTGGTGGTTGCATTAACATGTATTAATGCATTGAAATTGTATATTTTAACCAAAGTTATGCTTTACCTGTACTTCTTGTGTTCAACTGTGATTAAAAAAAAAAAAAAAAAAAAAAAAAAAAGGGTTCTTATCAATTGGCAGCTGATGACTAGTTGAGAGTGAGAGTGTCTTGCAGGAAAAAGGTTAAAGGATGGAGAACCAATGTCGTACAAATACTGGAACAAAAAGCTCCATTTGCAAGTTGTAAAGAAACAATTTAAAAACATTGCATGTTGCAACACAATCAGAATACTTTAATAATCCCTAAGGAAACTGTACCACTTATTTTTGAAGCAGGAAAAAGTAGCTCAAGATATGCTCCACTTTTAGACTCTGACTCATCAGTTGAGGGCTAATCCATGTGACTCTTTGGCCCTCATTTACTAGCAGTGTGTAAATCGTATATGACTATTTCACGCACAAAACAGTGAGAAAAGAAATGAATTAATGAATTAATTAATAAATCAATAAATCTTCAAGGTGAATACTACTGCTGTGAATTAAATTTTTGTTGTTGTTGCTTCTTCCTTTTGGTCATTATTTACACAGATCATGTGCTTTTTGTCCTGTTTGAGGATGTTAATTGTTTGCGGATGATATGATGCAGATCATTTGCACAACAATTCAGAATGATTCTGAAGTGGCTAACATACTAACATATGCACAATGGTATAAAAGGAAAACAAGCCAGAGCGCATTTTTCATAAAACTGATTAAATTTTGTGTATTCACTTGTTTTGGTTTTTTTCCACTGGATAAAAATGTTTCCATGCACATATAGCCAAATGAGGGCTACTGGCCACAATTATACAAATCAAAATGCAATGATAACGGTTATCTTTATATAACTGCATGGGGGGGTGAGTACCATTATATTGGAGAAGACAAATAAAGAATGGCTGTTTTGAGGGTTTTTCTACATGTACAAGCTTGTGCACACACAAAAATGCACAGCTTACCCCCTTTAATTTTCACATACTTGCCTGACATACAAATTGATAAATGTGTTTACCATCATTACCAAAGCTCGCCAGTGCTCGTCAGCACAATTAACAGCATGTGAGTAATCACAGCTCTTTGCCTCACCCAGCACCGCTGTGGGCGGAAAGAACACTGAACACAATTAACAACACCTAAATCCAATTAGCAAACAATGAAAGATAACGCAACCTGATGGTGCTAGTTAACCACAGATGAGCTTACTGCTGAAGGCGCACTGTAAAAAGGCCTGATGATGACGACATTTTCTACGTTTCATGTAGCAATACTTACACGCAAGTATACATGTAAGTTGGAAGCTTTAACATTTGATCTGTATTTGAATAATTTTATTTTGACTCAAAACACTTTTTCATCGTTTTACAAATGCAATAGGTATCTCACAAGTTTGCAGCACTGACACTATTTCACATAATTACAAGATTTCAGGTAAATCTGCTTTAAATCTCACCAGCATTTGGAGTTGCTAATATGCAGACACTGTTTTCACCTGTTGAAATGTAAACTAGGTCTGATCTAGTGGCGCTCTCAAAGTGAGAAGTCATATTTAATCCTTTTGTCGTAGATTGTAGGCATTTGTAGTCTTTCCCCTTCGGACTGCAAATGATAATCATAATAGTTGCACAAGACACAAAACTGGTATATAAAAGACCAGGAAACTAATGGCAGGTAGAAAAAACAAATTACGGGATAAAAACATACAAGGATCTTGGATGACTAAAGATGGCTATGGAGAAAATAGTTTGAGATGTGACACGATGATGCCAGTGGTGAATTTGTAGCTATGTGGAGCTGTGGTAGATTGCAGGAGTGTGGAAACCAGGGTGGGGGAGGGCCCAGAAGATGGGAAAGAAAGTGACAAAGATCTGAAATGAGGAAAGAGATACTCTGAGGGAGGCTAACGAAGGACTAGGATAAGAATGGGAAGCAATTTAGCTGGAAAAGACAGGGGGGGGGGGAAAGGAAAAAAAAAAAAAGCAAGAAGGAGGAAATACAAAAGGAAAAGAGCAGAGCGGACCAATAAATGGTGGACAGGTAATTAGAAAGGAAGAGCAAAATTCAGAGATTCATCTGAAGAGGAGGAGTGGTGTAAAAGGGATTGAAAAGAGTTTGTGTTAATGAGGTGCAGTCTGGAGCCAGATCTTTGATAACCAACCATCCAGTGGACAGAGATGGTTCTTTTGAATAGGTAAACTTCACACTTAAAAGTTATAGTCGGTGAATTCTGTGCAGACTGTAGAATAAAAAATATTTTTGCTGTAGTGCTCAAGCTTCCTCAATCTCAAGCTCTCTCTAACACACACAGGCACACCACGCAGTGCATTAAGAGCTGATGTTTGTAATTAGACCCTTTTTGTAACAAAAGATTGTGTGAGTGTGTGTGACAGAGAGAGACTGGGGACTTTCGGTTCAGACAAGTACAAAAATGAAAAACAAGTTTAAATCAAAGAAACAAATTTAAAAAAAAAAAAAAAAAAGTGACTACATAGCTGTCTAGAAACAAAAATATGCTAATTGAAGAGGCAGAATGAGCCATGTATTTACTAATACGTTGGGTTTTTTTTGTGTATGCTAAGAGCTTTGAAACTTTAAAATCAAGCTGACTTGCATATAGCCCAAAAGCTACAAACCACTGCCTGTTAAATCAACAGGCAGACAGAACACCACGGATCAAACTTCATTTGAAGTTCTTTCTGGCAACCTGCGGTCCAAGTCTACTTTCAGACTGAAACCTCCTTTAGAAAATATCTGGTACTGTGGCCACTAAATGCTCCATCATGTTCCCTAGATAGTTTCTGACTTGAAGTTGATGACCGACCTTTGACTTCACAGTGGGAATAAAGTTGATGAGAACAGGACTGCAAGAATCAGTATGAGGTTCAAAAAGACTCTGGTAACTCTGTAGCAATTAGCCATAGAGCCCACAGCTGATATTAGCATCATAGCAGTCTTTATTAGAACCAGCAGTACAGTTAGTCACATGGTAATTTTCAAATTTAATTAGTATTTGATTTGGGAATTTATCCCACACCTGGTGTGCTTGTATTAAAGTGTTTGTAAGACCTAAATATTCCACAGCATATTAAAAAAAGTTAATGGAAAAAAAAAAGGTTCTATTTCATGTAAATGGTAAATGGCCTGTATTTATATAGCGCTTTACTAGTCCCTAAGGACCCCAAAGCGCTTTACATATCCAGTCATTACATATCCAGTCCAGCTACATTGTAGCCACAGCCACCCTGGGGCGCACTGACAGAGGCGAGGCTGCCGAACACTGGCGCCACCGGGCCCTCTGACCACCACCAGTAGGCAACGGGTGAAGTGTCTTGCCCAAGGACACAACTACCGAGATTGTCCAAGCCGGAGCTCGAACCGGCAACCTTCCAATTACAAGGCGAACTCCCAACTCTTGAGCCACAATCGCCCCATGTAGGGAGAGAAAAGAAAATTTTTAATTAAAGTAGCCTTTAATCAGAACACCAATATCCACTAAACAATTATTCACATGTTAAAGATTTTAAATATTTCCCTTCCTACTAGGGTTCCCAACTTCCTAAAAAATAAATAAGGGACACCTCATGGCCAGGGCTGGGGCTGGGCGACCCGATTATCTTCACCCTTCCCAGTGTGGGGAATTTTTTAGCTCTTGCTTTTGTGTGTGAAATTTTTTTTAACCATTTGACAAAGTGCGTCCCTTTTCAGTTCAATACTTTTGTTTCTAAATACGTAACGAGTCTGTTTTTCAAGGGACGGTTGGCAACCTTACTTCCTACCATTGCCAACATGACCACTGAAGTCTTCAAGGTGATCTGTGGAGTCCTTCCAGGATCTCACCCAGAGATCCTGGAACCTTCAACCAAGGCATGTGATATGGTTAGGTGCTTATGCATATGGTCAGAGCCTTAACCCCTGTGACTTCTGTGGGGAAAACACCACAGATATCCAGCCTCTGAGGGCACTTGTTTTCACAACCTTTCCTTTGCTCAGATGAGGAGTTGAAGAGAACCAGTCTGCAATGTTGGATGGCCATCATACTTATGGCCATACCAACCTAGCTGCTCGAGGCTTCGTTTCAGATGGGCCCCTTATCTCACTATTCGAGGCAGGGTACTTGTCGAAGTAAAAAAAATAAATAGAATACACAAATCTAAAGAAACGACCAAAAAGATGGATCTGACAGGAGAATGTCACTAAGAATTAGAACAGGAAGATTTTGCAAAGGGAGCACTATATATGGAGAGGAGCTAACAAACTTGCAAATAAGAGAAAGGTGAAAGCAAAGTACAGGTGCAGACAATCAACCACAGGTGAAAACAATTAGGGCAGCCAGTCACACAGGAGGGAAAGAAACAGGAAGCACAATTAAAACAAGACATTTGAGAAAAGCAAAGTAAAACAGGAATTAAACAAAAGCCAGCAAATATTGACACAAACACAAGAAGTGAACACAAGAAAGAGGGAGACACCAGGAACCCAGTGGGGATACTGGGAAAAAACCTTTCAAAACACAAATGAAAACTCATCCAAAGCACAACAAACCAAATCATGGACAACACAGCTCCCAGTATTAAAGACAGAAACTGTACCACCTGTGATTATTCTGTGGGGGAGCTTATGTGACTATGGAAGTTCACACCTGAATTCTAGTGTGTGCTGTATGCTTATATAACATATAGTAGCAGTTAATTCAAGTGATTCCCTTAAAATCAGTTCAAAACAACAGAACTATTGTTGTCAGTGGGTAAAATAGTGCAGTTCTTAACCGCATGTGGTTGTTGTTTCTGACTCATTCTAAGCATTATACAGCTGGGGGTTAAAGTAGCAGCGGCAGCCTGTCAAACACAGAGACAAACAGACACACAAATCGGCTTGTCCAACACGTCATGCCATGCTAGTTCTTCATCTTTCCATGGTCTAAAAGCATTGCTGTGGATCCTGCTGTGCTAATCTAATCCTTTTTACAGTCTGGATACAATATATCTCATGGTATATCTATAAAGAAATGTGTGGTGTGAGCACCGGAACGTCAACATGTAAACAGACCTGTTTCTCCTCTCTCAGCCCCAGGCTCTGCTGTCTAATCACATTTCCAGAGAAAAGAGGCTGGCACCGGAGGAGCATTTATCTGCAGCAGGTGTCTGATTAATGCCGCCGTCTGTTTCTTCTTGTTTTGGAGGAAAAGGATCTGTGAATATTTCAGACTTTGAAACCCAGAAATCAAGTAACACACCAGTAAACTTTGCACAACAGGCTAATTTTTGTTATATTGAGTCTTGCTGGAGTGTCTAATAGTTGTTCATGAGATAAGCTGGTATATTTTTATAGGCTTCATTATAGTATGACAAGAAAATTTAAAGCAATTTCTTGCCAAATCACATCCAAATTAGTTTTACTATTAAGTAAAGATTGAATAAAAACAAGCTCATTGTTGCTCCCAGCGTGTCATGGTAATTAAACAACCCTCTTTACTTCCTTTTAGATTTTTTTTTTTTTTTTTGCTACTGGGCATGTACCAAGGTTACTTTTCTAGCTTTAAAGCTAACTATAGGTTATATAGTTATGTTTATGCCAGGAACCCTTGTTGTTGTACAAACAATGACTGTTTTGTTCTGTCAGAAAATGTAAAGTTTTGTGCCAGTTTTTATAGCAATCCAAAATGCTTAAATGATGACTGGCTCAGCAAAGCTTTTGACTTTCACAGTCTCTTATCAAGTGTCAACATTGTTTGTTTTAACCATAATCGATCCCTAACCTTTTCCACAGCGGATTATAGTGCTCATCGGTTTTGTTTATGAACACAAGGACTAACATCCTGTTTAATCTTTTAGTGTATAAACTGCTTTTCATAAAATATATGGCTGTACTAAACAAATATTAGCTGAAATATAAACATAATATTTTCACAGAGCAACTGCTGTAAATGTTATGCACAATTAGCAGGATGCTGACTAAGTAATTATTTCCATACCATGAAAGTCATAAGAGTAATCGCATATAGAACATGTATGTATATGAGCTAGGGAAGCAGCTTCCAGCGGTCCAAAGAAAAAAAAGAAAAGATGGCAGCAAACTGGAGAGACAACAAGCTGCAACACTGGGACTATATAATAATATTACTGAAGGAAAAACATGTGTGAGGGGGGAACAGGAGCTGTAAAGGGATATGGAAAGCACTAAAAACAGTCTGGGAGTATCTGGGAGAGATCCGTGTCAAAAGAGTGTAACAGCGGGAATCTGATGACACTGCATGTCTGTTATGTGATCTAATGGCCAGCTATAGTAACAGTGGGCGATAGAGGGAGGGGAGCCAGCTAGCAGATGTTAGCTAAATCTTGCCCAGATGGGACCCCACACTTTACCTCATCAGCAAAGCCCAGCATGGGGCCTGCTGGAAGATGGGGGAGATAAAGATAACGAGGGAATTAAGGAAGGAATAGGCGGGAAATGCAAGATCGTAAGCAAAGAGAAGTGGGGGAGAAAGAATGGGAGAAGAAGAAGCAAAATGAATTAGAAGAAAAGTGAGTCAAGTAGTGTGTGTCCCTCTTCCTTGGTAATGCCAAGTTTAAGAATCAGCCTTGCCAGACTCTCAGGCTGCTCAAGAGTCTCTCTTCAATCTCTGTTAGAGATCTGGGATCAATTCAGTTTTGATTCATTCAACAAAACCCCTCTTCTACAGAAAGTGAAGTGGATATCTCTGAGCAGAAATGGGTGATGTTACATACAACTTGCACTTGAATTCGGGGTGCGGATGATTTCAGACGCTTGTAAATCAGTTCCTTTAAAAAAAGAAAATCACTGAAAGTTAGCTAAGAAATTTTTTTTTAAAAACCACTATAATCATAAATATTTGTCATTTGACTAATTGCTAGTTGAGAAAGTGACTCAGCATGGCAAAAGAGTTGATTTAAAATAATAATAATAATAATAATCTTAGGTCTACATAAAGCACACATCATCAAGTGTCCATGAGCAGCAGAGCAAAACACATCAGTTTAGAAGAGGTCAAGCTCATCGACCAGCAGTCAACAAGAGATTTAGAATTCATAAATCAGTGTACTTTGCTTATTTAAATCATGTCTGTTTTCAGTGAAAGTTGTTTTATCCAGTTTTCTGGAAATGCTAAACAGCTCCAGGAGATACAACAGTCAGTGAATGCATCATCGGTGAAGGCAGACAGTCAGTGCTACTGACAGCCTTTGGTTGGGATGTAAGTTCAATCTGTTCCCAGACTGCACTGCTTATTCAGCTTATTGAATGGCACACTAGTCTGCCTATCTCCGTATTGTCCCTTGGTTTTTTGTGGACTTTTAATATGCCTGAAAGTGACAAACCTCGCAGGTGAGCTAGAAGCAATAAGAGGCATTCCAGTGCTAACATCTAATGACTGGGTAAATACTGGTTCCATAAGAACAGCTAGATTTATAGATAAAAATCAGTTTTTGCAATTCTAATCAAGATATGACAAGAGAATAATGGAATTAAAACGCATTAAAACATTCAGAACTGGGTCGAGTAATGACATCAACCCCATCTGCTATATGATAAGATATACTTAATTGCACAGAGGCAGTGTATTGAAATAATCTGGTTAGTGTCAACTTTCTCTTGTGAGTTGAAATAAAGATAAAGATGTAGTCAAATCACAGACGTCTCTCAGGTAGAAATCTCATTAATAACTTGCTGTCTGGATACACAGATTATCCAGTGTGTGGCTCACTGCAGTTTGTGTAAACATGTTCACTGCTCGCTTCTGCACATTAGTTTGCACTGTACACTTGAGGAAAGCTGAAGTTTTTATTTCAGGATTTAGAACGCCAACTCAAAAGTGTATTTATTTATGAATAAATGATTTATAAATAAATGATGTCTCAATGACTAATATTTATTATGCATGAGGAGAGAACAGAATAGAATCTAGTATCTTTTATTAATGCATGTTGTGCATGCTTCCCCATTTAAAAAGAGAATAGGAATGAGCTAATCAACAAAATATTTCAATAATCACTGAAGTCTGCCTCAATTTAAAATACAACAATAAGAAAGAAACAGCTCCTTAGTAGCCAGCTTTATTTGTTTATGTATCACCAAACTGAAAAAAACAAAAGTTTTTCTGCTTAACTGATCTACATTTCAACACACATCCTATGGAAAGTACAGTATGAACGTGTGCAATATATAAAAGTGGGGTTTCTGATAAGCTTTTTTTTTTTACTAAATGGTTTAAAACAAAATGTAAATATGCAAACCACCTATTCCCTGCCAACAATCTGCACACAATTCATAATTTATAATACAGACACACAAATGCTGTTTTGCTCAACTGCGTGTATTGTCTTTCATTTCCATTTCCTCTACAGTAACACACAGCAAAATGTTTGCTCTCAGAAAATCCCTCTGCGATTGTTCTACAATCCCCAGCTAAATAAATAAATAAAGATGATGCACAAGGAACTTTGTGTGTCTCTCTCCCACTTGGCGGAAAGGCAAGCACACAGCAAAACTGTCAAAGTCTGCTAGTTGACCTGTTATTTCCCCAGTTCTAATTCAGTTTGTCTCAATAGTGGCAGGTAGCATGGCTCTCCACGCGTTTCAATATATTTAGTGACATCTTCATTTAGTAGTAGTATGTCTGTGGTAAGACCAATATTTGGCTTTCAGAACATTACGTTTAAATATGTTACTGAACAGTTAGTAAAAAGCAACTGTATGTGATACAGAGCAGAATAAAGCATGTTGCCCACCCCGGTGAAACATATATTTATGACAACATGTCAGCAACACTATTCATATCAACATCTGCCATTGACAGATTCAGTCCTACTTTGTAATATCCAGTAATCCATGTGCAAAAGGTCTTTTACACCCCGATGGCACACACCCAAATGTCTACAGTAGTGTTGTTGTCTTCTTCAGTGGTTCCCAACCTTTGTGCCTGATGTCAGGAGCACTTCTTCATCAGTCTTATTTGGCTTAATTTGTCAGTTGTTTATAACAAGGCCTTAAATGTGTCATTTTTAGAGTTTGGGCTCCTGCATGGATAAAACACTATGTTTAATAATCAAGGTGAGGAAATCCCAGAAAGTCATCTAAGTGACTAAAAAGTGTTTGGATAAAACTTCTGGGCCTTTAATGATATACAGTATGAACATCTGCTGATATCTGCAGCTATTCATAAGAACTCACTGTTTGGTGGAGAAATGCTACTTGTTAACTATCCTTGGTTTAGAAAGGTAATGAGTAATGGTCCTCATTATATGCACATATTGTTAGAATTACAAAATCACACAGTTTGTACAATTTGGAAATGCCTTTAAATAGCAAAAACAAAAACAAAACAAAAAGAAATTGGAAAAAATAAATCTCCAGGATGGTTTCTCAGTGTCCATTCAGTATTCAAGTACAAGTACAGATACTAGTGTTGAAAAATACTCTAGCAAAAGTACTGATTCAACTTCTTTACTTCAATAAATGTGCAAAAGTACCAGCTCTGAAATGTACTCAAAGCAAGAAAGTAAAAAGTATTTCTTTGGAGGATGTTACTACCAGCTATTTTTGTGCAAAGCTAACTGAGCCTTGCACTGTATTAATGTATAAATAAAATAATATTAATAAATGAGAATACAAACCTCATTTCAGTTTAAATTTCTAATTAGTGCATTTATATAAAAAGATTTATATAGCCTTGTTTTCTGTTGCCTACATTGTAGATGATGACTTTGGCTTTAATCAGAAAATGAGAACAGTCAGGGGTTCAAGTGGATTCAGCAGGTGGAGAAATCCTAAAATAGGCTGTAATGGTTCAGTGTGGGGAAAAGAATCACAATTTCATTTCTATTCAGAGCACCAGTCGATTTTCTTAGTGTCCAGGCTGTGATCAGCTGACCTGCTGCTCTTTGTGATTTACACACCCGAATTGAACCAGATGTCAGCAGAAGTTTCATGAATAGTCCTGATTCCATCCTCTACACTGACAGTACATTGTTTATGCCGTCTTTACATTAGACACCATACAGTTGGTGTAAAGGTGGAATTCAGTTAATGAATCAAACTATGACCGGCTAAACTTTAAGTTCATCTATGCTGCATTTGATGTAACCCAACTCTGATTTAAAAACATATAAGCTTCCAGTTTATTAAATACCACTGAGCAGTCTTTACCTTTTAATTTAACCTCTCTTCTTTCTCTCCTGTCCTGTCTTTCTTATCTTTCTTCATTTCTGGGTTAAGTTAGCTCTATTTCTTTTCTCTCCATGTGAAATATCACAGCTGGACCTTTAGCTAGCAACACAATGTGCAAAAAACTGCACACAAACAATTTAAGTGTTTGCTGATGTTTGTCGAACTGATAGAAATGTAGCATTTGAATTTACCTGCTAATTAAAAAGCATTACTCCCTTTATGTTGTTCTCGCTCCTCTTTAGCACTAGCTAGATGCCAAAGTATGGCAAACACAACTTATGGACATCTTCACTCGTCCTGTTGCAGGGATTTTTGTTAGCATGCTGAAAAGCACCACACAAAGCTTTGCAACCTAAGTTTTGTTTTGTTTTTTAATGTGCTATAATTATTACATCTTGTGGTCAAGGGTCAAAATAAATCCCCATTGTCTTTTTTTGCAATTTTATGTCAAATACAGAAACTTCAAGTCTCCTACATAAGTAGAATGCTTTCATTTCTAAACTGTGAAAAAAGTCATTTTAATGCCCTTCGAGTTTCTCTGAGTCCCCCACCACGGCATCCAACCTTCATTCCACCATATGCACTCATAATTTCCTGGTCCATGAGTAACCCTGACATACAGCACTATATTCTTAATATTTTCAATTCGTCATACCACAAATTTTGTTTTTCTGAAGTTTCCACTAGCCGACAGGAACCTATTACTTCTCTTATGACCTACACCATTTTTTTTCAGTGCAGTAGCTTTGCATGAGTAGGCAGTGGCAGTTACACTTTAGAATAACCTGCTCTGTTCTGAAGGTTTGGGCATTATGGGAGATTTATCTTTTGAAGTATTAAAATGACTGTGATATGTGTCACAGATGGAAAAAAAACATGTATAATAATGACTTTGATCGTATTATTTGTCATTTGAATCCATGTGCTAAAAAAAACAGCAAAAATTAGATTGTTTTGAAAAGAAATATTTGGAAAACACGGGGTAATTGTACTGTAATTTTTCTCAAACACACCTATCCAGATAATATTATCACTTACAAAAACAGTGTTTCTTTATAGTGTTGCTGACTGTAGGTGACAATTTAAATTTTCATGGCAAAAGACTGTTGACAGCTTAACTGAAGCCAGACCGTACATTTAACAACAAAAAACTGGGTCACACTGCAATCTTTGTCTAACTGGAATAACTTCATAAATCATGTAGATACTGTAGACTCAAGCCCCATTGTACAGATTTTTTTTATGGTTTTCTTTTTTTTTTTTTTTTTGACAGACAGTAACTGTTTGTGTGTTCATGTGTGTCTGGAGGGAGTGTCTCTTGTCTCAAGGACCACGTCTGCGTTTCCTTTGTGTGAAGTTCACTTTTTTTATGGCAAAACCTCATAAAAAACAATGACCGCAGGACTTTTAATTAAAATAATATATATGTTTAGGATGTGAGAATGGTTTTTTTTTAAAAAATATTAGTTTAATTCCATCATTTTACACAGAAATAGAAAATAGCAGACTCTTCATATTGGCCTTCTATAGTGAACAAATTTATTGTACGTGCAATTTTAGACAATAGGAGCTGAACACACGTCTCATCATAGTTTGTTATTAACGCTGCTGTAAACAAACAGAAAACCAACTTTACTGTTTTGATTATGCTGTTAAATATAAGCCATCAAAAGCTGATTAATCATAACCACTGTGAGGTTGCCAAACATCTACCACAAACCTCAGTTAATGCACCAAGAAATGCAGTCTCCTAAATACAGTGTAATGTTTTGACATCTTGGTGTTTTTGTGGATTAAACAATGAAAACTGAATTAGTTTTAAAGATTCAGGCTGTTGGAGTTTGACATAAAACTCCACATGTTTCCTTCCTGGTATGCTAACTAATGTGGGACAAATGATTTATTTAAAAAATAAAAAAGGTATGCATGCCTGTTAGCTGCAGCTACAAGTTCAATAAATACCACAGACACTACAGAAAATTATTTTATTTTGTTAGACCACTATATTAGAAATATTTTAGAGCTGGCACACTGAACTGAAAGGTCAGAAATTAATCAAACATAACATTCAACCAGTAAAACTTTTTTTTTCTGTTCAGGAGTGCAAGTAACTGACTCTAATTTAATATTCTAATCAAAAAGATTTTAATGTTCTTTACAGTTTTTACAGTTTTTTACAAACTGTTGGGTGGGTCCACTCATCACATGTTTACGTCAGGTAAACACCAAGATGCTAACAGCTAAAATGTTGCTACAGGTTCATAATGAAACCAATAAACACTGGACATGTCAATGACACCTTTATGAGTAACCAAACAACATGTCTAATTATAAAAACCTTTATCCTCACATGACATCAGAGCAAATTCCTGAAGAGGAGGGGGGGGAGGGGGCAGAAAAAATAATTTAAACATGAATTCCAGGACTGCATGTGCAGAGGTTAAATCCCATCTATCTATTCTCCCTTTTATCTTTCAGACAGTCCTAGGGCTGAGCTGGATGAAGCGATGCACAAACAGAAGTCTGTGCAAGTGTGACATAACAAAAAGATTAAGATTACAATCATACTTCATCGCCTGGAGTTACAAGAAAATTCACAGACTGGGTTCTCTCTAGTTTCTATGCATGAGAGAGAGAAAAAAGAAAATAATATGCAACCAACTTGTCAAGAGACACATTAGTAGTTGAAACATAGAGCCAGTGAGCACTGAGTTTCACTCAGCCTCACAGAAATTCTAAATACACACATCAACAGATTGATTTGCATTATAAAGGAGAAAGGATGCCTTTTATTTTAAATTATAATATTCACCTCATGTTTGATACCTTAAATTCACTGGAACTCATCTAATTTAACCATGCTACTCTGACAGCAGCTTCGAGCAGTGTAATTAAGTCTCTCCGTATGTCCATGCTGTGACTGGCAGATTGTTGACTGCTTAACAGTGCAGAGTCACAAGAAATGAGGCAAGTTAGCATGAGGCTGAGTTATTGATAGCAGTAATTATCTGAGATCAGTGCAAGATGTTTATGGTAATTCAAGTGATTTCAAAAATATCCTGGCAACCTTTTATGACAGCTCATTTAGGAAGAAGACTCCCTGTTTCAGGTGGATTGAAAATTCTGGACATACGGTAAAAACCTGCTTTGTTTAATTAGTGTTATTGGTAGTGACCTTGAGCTGAGCATTTTCCCCGTCTCAGCCAATCCTGATTTATATAATACTGACTTGTCACTGACACACCTTAGTACATTCTTGATTTATGATCCTTAGGGGTCGTGGGACTTGGGCAACCCATTTGGGTTGAAGTTGGACTTAATACATATAGAGTCTGCTTGGCTTTAAGGTATATGAAGCTGTCCTTTTCATGGCTGAGTCAAAGCAGATGAACGGAAAGTCTTTATTATTTACGAGGTCCTCTGTATTATTTATATATTTCCCATGTTTTCCTGTTTTAGCTTGAGACCTAATAGGACCTGAGACTTAATAGAAATAGACCTACCACTGATGAAAGAGTACCACAGATGGTCCATTAAGCAGATGCTCCACTTTTAAAGTGACTGAAATGTCTTAAAGACAGCTTGTTTTCCCAAGTCTGCACTTCAGACCTTTCCTGTATAACTTCTATCTCTGGCATGCAGTAGGCTATAAGAGGGCTTCTTCTAATTCATGACGCATACGAGAGGGTCCAAGAGTCACTTTAGCTCTCTGAAGACACACAAGCTATCTAATAAAAGCTGATACTTAAAAATGAAAGTTAATTTTTGCTATCAGGATAAATGGCAGCGCTGGTGGTCACTTATGAGAAAGTTATTACTCAGCAGTGACTTCTGAAAAGTCTTTGGTGGACATTTTTATATGTCACTCATCAGGCCTCTATTGTTTTTATGTGTCAATTATTTGTCTTGAAATGTTATCAGTTTTCCTTAATGAGAGACAATGATGTATTTATTTGAAGATGTATTTGCTTTCAGTACATGTTTTCTGATAACACAGTGTGTGCTTTCCTTTCAGAAAGCCAATCTGCAAACATCAGGATGAATTACCTAGGAAAGTCCGTACACTCACCTTGTTTCATCTATACAGACCCAGTTAATTCTGCGGCAAGTGAATTTGGCTGAAGCCCAGATCATTATCTAAGTATCCACTGAGCTGTGTCACAGTCTTATTTAAACAAATGCCCCTTAGTGAACCTCTGGCTTTGGTCCAGTTCACTTGTCAGGAGTCAAACTTTACAAAGAGAAATCAGTTCAGCTGCTGTTTACGGGACGGCTGCAGCAGTACTAGAACTCTGTTCCACAGATATCCCTTCCCATCACAGAAAACCCAGTGTGTATAATCAGAAATTCAATATTAAAAATGAAAAAAAGACTCTTAACATGACACATTTATGGTACTATGTGATATTTGTGAAGCCATTATTTGGAATTATATTGTAGCTTCTAACATAACAAAGTCATCTCCCAGTGATGAAAATGCAAATAGATAAAGGTAAACACAGATACAATACAAGCGGCTGTGTTTGTGTCTGTGTTTCACACTCAAACAGACTGTGTGCTGCATGAGCAAAACATCCAGCTTCACAGTGTGGTGGCCCCCAGTGGCAGTGGGGCGTAAGTGAAAGATTTCATTGCAGAATAAGCGTCTTCTTTTTACTGATTTTCATGGCTTTTTCTTTCAGTTTGCAACAGATTTTCGTGAAAATCAGAATCCAGCTTTACTTTATCGCTAGACGTAATCACTTTTCTTTTATCTGAACATTGCAAGTAAAACAGACAAAGACCTGATGTGCTTTAATCCTTGATGTGATAAATTTGCAGCATGTGATACACAAACAATAATTCCAGTCAGGGGTTATGGGACAAAAAGTCAGAATGCAGTGTTGTGAGTCTTTAAATGGTGACAAGCATGAATAACATTTTTCCTTTCTCATAAATCATTTGCAAAACTGACTTTTGGTAAGCATTTAGAGTGATCCAGCAATATTTACATCCATATTTACAAGCAAGCGCTCTTGTGTATGTTGGTGCATATCTTGGTAAATTATCGTCACCTGAAAATCACTGAAATAGTGTGACAGCACTGGCATGACTCTGTATTGCTCTGCACATACACAAACCAAACACCTGTTAGGCTCCATTTATGAGATGGGTTCATTTACAGAAATGACACTTAAATCATATTTAAAGAAAAGTAACATTTAGTTGGAGGTAGTGGTGCAGTATTAATGAATGTAAAACATGAGAAAACAACTTTCTACACAGTATCTCAGTGTCACAGTCCCTGGTTTTATTCCTTCAGGATTTATGTTTTTCAGTTTGATCATTGTAAAGGATTCTTATTTGTTTTATTTGTGCTGTTGCAAGTTTCGATTTTATTGGTTGTTGAATTTTTATTCATTTTTAATAAAAATGTTACCTGTTACTTTTACTTCCTGTCTCTATCTTCTTCTGATTTCCTGATTGTTCTTACCTGTGTTAATTACTTAGAAATAAGTCTCACACCAAACCTCCACACCTATTTGTCTCTCAGCAGCCATGGCATTGATAGCGCTTTGATTTTCTTTGCCAAATTATCCTGTTTACTTTAGTGTTTGTGTGACTTTTGTGTTTTTTAACTGTCAATTAGGCTCAGTTTGATTTCCTCTCAATTTTTTCATGTCTATATTTGGGTCCCCACTCCACCCTTATATATGACACTGATATATTAGCCAGCAATGTATTTGGCCTGGTAAACAAAGTGATTCATCACAGGGCTCTATGTATTCAACATAGGTTACCACAGTGATCTATCCAGGTTAAAAGATAGCGACATTTGTGACACATGCTATAACCTCAATGTACTTATATGTGGTAGCAGGTAATAAGCCACAACATTAAACATAATGTATACATTGTGACTATCAAACACAGAAGAATGCTGGGGTGACAATAAATAATTAATTACAGCATTATAATATGGTAATAGTATCCTAATATATTAAAGATTAAAATAACATGACCTTATCAGTCAGAATATTAAAATTGTAATGCACATTACACAGCTTTCAGTGTAATATTACTCAGCTATAACCACTGTACATACAAGATTACTTGGATATTAATTTGGATATTAATCTGTCAATTAAGAGATAATAACTTTGCTACTTCTCTGTTCTCACCTCCTTGTTTCCATTTTATTACTTCACTATTACCACAATGCTGCCATCCTTTCTGATTTTACATGTCCGAAAATGTGACCAAGAAGTATGGAAACCAGCAAATGGGTAAAATGACATGACTGACTTGCTAATATGTTCACTTTAAAACAAAAAATAAGCTGCAATGTAATTTGGGTATGATTCACATATTTCTCCTCATAAGAAATATGTGAATCATTTTATCTCTTACAAGCTTCTTTCATTAGCTGTGGTCTGACTAAAGTGCTTTGACAAATAAGGACCTCTAAGCAAAATCAATAACATTGGAACAATCCTATCTAACACCCTACTGACCTCGCCGACCTCTCAGCTACTTCAACGCTTTAGGGACCACTAAATAAAGCCCACAACATCAGATAACTTTTCCCTAATGTTCTCTTAATTTGTATTGGATCTTACAATGCACAATGGTACACTGTGTTGTTAAAGCATGCTGAATGTTAACCACATGCTCACCAAATCCTCTTTCACCTCGAAAGTGACTCATTAACTTAGTATTGATCGGGCCCCGCTGAGGCGACTGTGGGCCATGTTCTGCTGTCAGAAATCAGCAAGATAGGAGAGAGGCAGAGTGAGGGGAGAGAGCGAGAGACGGATCCACAGGAAATTAAAGTCATACACCAAATGAGATAGATATGAAATTCAAAAAAGCAAAGACATCTGCATGCATCCATAAGCAGCATGTGTGAGAGCTTATACTCTATTGTACACTCAATTATATAATTACACCAGGAAAGATCATTACAGTTTAGCATCGTTTATCTGGATATGGGTGTGGACACATGACTACAGCTACATGGAAATGTGTTTAAAACGTCTACATAATATGATTTTGTTATATATTGTCACATAGAGCCTTAACGTTATTTTATTTCTCTGGACTATTTGTACTTTGGAGGAGGACAACAGTGATATATCTTGTTACTGGACAGTGCCGGTGCAGAATTACAACTGACACTTGATTCAGTTCTCATTTTTAACTATGCACATTACTGCTAAATTATATTAAGAAAAGAATTTAGCGAACATTAAAAACACATTCTTTGCACATTGTCGCTCATTAGTGTAGCGCCTGCTGTGACAGGCATGTTAGCATTAACAAAGGCAGATGTCAAAGTCACTGGAGGTTTATTTATAATAAATGAAGGAATCACTCTTTCTATGTCTGTCTTTCATTTGCGTGTATGTGTTTAAACTCGCAGAGCTTATTGTTTGGGACCCAAGTACTTGCAGTGTTAAACTCGCGGTTTATAAGGGATATCTGTCTGTCGTCCATGACTCTGTAGGTGAGAGCTAGTCACTAGTGGCTATTCCAGACTCAGTTTAAGTAGACACTAAACATCACAGCTGAGATTAGTTTACCTCGATGCAAATCCACATTTGCATATCGTCACAATGAGTTGCTAAACTTAATTCACATTCCAAGGTATTTGGTCTCCCTGCATAATGCTACCAATTCAGGTGCAGGGAAGAGTGAAGATGTGAACTTTTGAGGAGTGAAAACATAAACATTACTTTTGCTTTCAAAAACAAGACTACAATGGTGACGTGCAAACTGCGTCAAGGACAAAAACGAGTGCATTCCACCGCCAACACAACATCCACTGTTTGAAGTATCTGCACAGGCAACATGCTAGTGATGTGTCGTTCGAGAACGAAATGGCTCTTAGAGCCGAATCTTTGAAGTGAACGACGCGAGCCAGCTCCTTATTGGTAGCCGTGGGTTGTTGTTGTTGTTTTTTTTCTTTCTCTCACCCTCTCTGTCTTGCACTTTTTTTCGCTTCACTCCGCATACGAGGCTTGTGCTTTGCGCTGGGAAGAGGGGGGAGGGGCGGTAGTTACACTCGCAGTAGCACAGGAACAGAGTGGGAGGGAGAGAGAGAGAAAGAGAGCCAGGGACAACAACGTCATATTAGAAAGGTACAGTATAGTGATCATCCACAACTATTTTCAGTTGCGGATGATAAAGGATTCAGAAAGTTTATTCATGCAGGCCCATATGACAGAGAATGTGCATCTTCTTTTTGTTTTCATATTTTAATTTATATTTGATTGTGTTGTGGTTTGCAGTGTTTTGGGTTGTTTCACTTTAAATTTGTTTAAAAGGAAAAAGCTTAAAATTTAAATAGTTAAAAGCTTAAAATGTAAATAGTTGTTTTTTGTATTATATGATTTATTTATTACATTTTATGTGGAGTGAATAAATAAAAGTATATTTACAGGTGGCCCCTAGAGACAAAGCACGTGCAAACTCCGAAGCACGTACAAAACACAACAGAAGTGCTCCAGGATGCTAAAGGCAGTGTTGAGCTTTTGTTACCTAGTGGCTACACAAGCCAGGAAGTACCAACGACCGGATTTGGTGTGTGGTAGTAACAGGTAAATGAACTTTTTTTTTTTAAATTATTTGAATATATATGAGTGCTTGTGTATAAATACACAAACAATACACAAATGCTTTCAAGTGTGCAATTTAAGTGATCTAGGTAGCTGTTTTGGAAGTTCAGCTAACGCAAGAAATATGCATGCTTTGGAGTTTGTACGTGCTTTGTCTCTAGAGGCCACCGTATATATTTATATATAAACATATATAAATAAAACCACATTTTTTTTACATTAGTAATTCCTTTTGTGCAAAATTTCATATTGTTTTTAATAATAAATTAATTAAAGCAACAAAACAACCTGAAGAGCCGGTTCAAAGCCAAAAGAGCCGGCTCTTTTTAGTGAGCCGAGCCAAAAGAGCCGGTTCTCTAAAAAGAGCCGGAAATTCCATCACTACAACATGCTAACACACAGCTAGCAAAGAACCCAGAGGGATGTTAAAGCTGAGTGTGTGCAGACCCCAGCCCGGGCAAGAAAGGTAGTGATGAGCAGTCTAGCTGCGGTTTTTGTTTTGTTTTTTAGCACTTTGGTTGTGAAGCACTTTGCAATATTTTTCATGAAAATGTTATAAAAGTATAATTTTACTCTACTCACTTTAACTATACACATTTCTACAGTAGAATCATAGTAGCAATCACTTTGAAGTCTCTTTCTGTTTTTTTCTGTGTTGGTGGCTTTGTGCTTATATTTATTCCCTTAAGTGTCCTCAGTAGAATTTGTGTGTTCGATGGTGGCCTGAGATTTATATTGTTAACTGGTTATTATGTGACAGTGCACTTTATTACATGTTACAGAGTAATGAAAAGATTATGCAACATGTTACTTTCTCCAGGGGAGTAAATTAGTAACATAGTGCATTACTTTTAAAGAAGAATACATTACATGTATTACACATTTATGCACCTTTACACTAAATTTATGACCACACATTTACTGACTGTGGTATTTACCTTTTCTGATACTATCATGCCTTCAACATTTATTAATTTTAAGAACACAGAAAACAACAATTTCTTTCTCAGTAATCACTCATATCACTCACTCATATCTAAAAACACATCTTTCCATTGTCCGGCGTTTCCCACACTCTCTAACACACACACAAATGGCCCTGCACTTGCTCTTGTGCTCCATCAGACGTCCATCACAATAAGAAAGACAAATTTGTCAGCTGGTTTGCGCCTCAGCTCCACCACGCACTTCATTATTGCAGCCTTTTGCTCAAGTGGCTTGGCAGACACTCTGGAATGGCTCCAGCCCTAAACCTCACTGGTCCAATCTCCCTGTGATTGGATAGGCTAAGGCTTATCTCCTCCCGGTCAATATCATATACCTGCCGGTGCTAAGCGATTGCCTTTCTCTCCATGTAGATGCTTGTCAAATTGAATGAGGGCCTGAGTATATTGATTGGGTGATAACAGAGGTACCAACTGACAGATTGGGTGAATTTCAGTTCACCTGGGTGCTCTTGGGTTAGCGCGGTGCTCAGTATTATAAGTTTGCCTGTTTTTTTTCTGTGATCCAGTGTTTGGTCTAGCTGTTTGCATGTTTGTGTGTCTGTCTTTGTGTGCAGCTATATCATTTTATGAATGCCATAATATTCAGCTTTTAATCTTTTTATCTTCTTTGCCTGAACAAGGTTGAGATGTAAGACAACAATCATGTTGTATATAGAATAGAATATTGCAACATATCTAAGGTAGTGGTGGCTTGTGGTAAAACCTTTGGGGTGGGACACCATAACTGATTGCAAAAACTGCCAGACAAGACAGGCTTAAAAAAACATCTATGTGTGTGGGTGTGCAACTGGATCAGACGGGTCAAATATCTTACAGGTTGTGTAAAAAAAAAAAAAAAAATCTAAAAGAATCTAAAATATATCCATGCCCTCCTGGGTTTTAAATGCACCTTAGAACACACATGCATCAACACTACATATGAGCGGACGGAGGGAGGTTTGGAGTCTTTACACACCCCCGTTCTCTGTTGCCTGTTGGGGCGGGCCACTTCGGGGGTGGGGTGTGCCAGAGTGGGGTCACACTGGCACAGCTGGCTGCCGGCAGAGCTCACGGGCACGTCACTGCAACCCCCCCTGGCTTCTGTTTCCCGACTGCTGAGTGACCCCTCATCTGGGGCTCTCCTCAGCTCTTTCTGGGATAGTGGCGTGGCTGCCCCTCTGTTGGTCTTCCTTGGTCTCTTGTGCTCTGAGGGTCTCTGGATGTCTGGAGCCTGGATCTCCTCCATACCTGCTTCATGCCCTGGAGGATGGCTCCCCACACCCTCTAACAGATCATTACATGAAGGAACCTTTTAAATACAAGTGCGCTCATGCTCACAGGTGAACACACGGGTGCCCACAGACACACACTACACCCTTTTTGGCTCCTACCTCAAAGCACACTGTGTGCTGTCGATGTGCTGCACAATAATATTCAATATTTAGTATTTACTGTTATATTCCCATAGATTATCGTGATAATGTTGTTTATTATATTGCTCTCTTTTTTTTTTGCTTGTTTTCTCTTTTTTCTTTCTCAACAGGTGATTGATATATGTATTTTTTGCCTGTTTGTTTCGTTGGTTTTTGTTTTTTGCCCTTAAAAAAACAAACAAACAAACAAAAAAGAATCTAAAATAGAAAAATGTAAATTATAAAAAAAGTCATCTAGAATCTGTGCTTTTTTCTGTCAATTCAGCTTTTCTACTATGCTAAGCCTGCCAAAAAGGTGTAGCTTTTTGCCTCTTGTCCAACCAGCTTTGGCTATTCTTGTGTCTTTTGCACATCTCTGTTAAGTGCTTTCATTCCTGTATACCTGTGGGACTCCACAACGTTTCGGTACAAGGACTTTGAAACAACAGACTGGAAAGCAAAAGAAGGCATTGCTCACCCCACATCCAGTTAGCCAACTCTGCTTGTCATATAATGTGCTGGAGAGGGTCCATCTACATCAGGGGTGGCCAACTCCAGGCCTCAAGGGCCGGTGTCCTGCAGGTTTTAGATATCACCCTGGGTCAACACACCTGAATCAAAGGATTTGTTCATTACCAGGCCTCTGGAGAACTTCAAGACATTTAAATCAGCTGTGCTGGATCAAGGACACATCTAAAACCTGCAGGACACCGGCCCTCGAGGCCTAGAGTTGGACACCCCTGGTGTACATGCTCTAACACGATCTGTAAACTGCTGCTGAATATTTATTTTCCGAAGGATCGGGTCCAATCTTTTTGATTAATTTCTTTTCTTTAACCGATTGCTTAAAAATGAATGTTGCTGTAAATAAATAACTGAATTTAACTTTACGGTTTCAGCAGCACTTGAAATTGCCATCATCTGTAAGTAGCTAGGCAACAACTGTGTGCCTGTACTACTTCATCAAGACAACAGTGCGTGTGCTGTGATGTGTGAATAACGTTGAATTTTCAAATCAAATTCTTAAACAAGGCAGGTGATCCATGCCGATTGGTGAGAGATGCAAAAAATTGTGCCCTGAGGGGCAAATTCCAGGCTCCAATATAAACTCAGCTTCAGAGCCTTGGGACTGAAAACTTCGGTCTGTCCAAAGACTCCCATTTGTCCGACGTCCATCCATTCCAGAAAGTCAATACATTATTAAATTATTTGCAAGAACTTAATGCATAATGTAATGAAGTTTGACCACAAAATGGATTCTGGCAGTCACGCATAGATAGTATCACATGTCTTATGAGCAAATTGTACTTATTTGTAATTTGTAATTAATTGTTTGTTTTAAGGATTTTCTTTCTGGCAATATTTTTCTGGGTGCCACTGATCTACAGTGATTCTTCACACTCTTTTCCTAACAGATTTCATACCAGTGATATAAAGTTTGTAGCAAAATATTGAAGCCACTTTTAAGGCAGCATGAACTTCAAGCCCCAGCAGTCAGACAAGTACCTTTTAACAAAGAGGAATAAATCACATTTTATTGCAACTACTGTTATAGGTAGGTTTAGTTAGATAACGTGTTTTTCACCTGAATACCCACTTATTAAAATATCAGGTGGTGGCATTGCCACGGCAACTTTTGATGGGAGAAAGCAGTTTTTATTCCTTTTCATTTAAAATTTTTTGTATCAGTGAAAACATTTTATTTTATTGGAAGAAAATGAAAGTACAGTACAGTTGACACACACGAGATACACACCCACAAATAACACAAGACAATAACGCTTACACACACAGAGCAGGAATTCGCCGCTGTCCTGGAAAATGTATGGATCCTTTCCCCTTCATAAAAAGCAAAGAATATAACAGAGTGTTATATGTCATGCTTGCTCACCCTTAATTTCATAGAAAAAGAAATTCCACTTTTTAGTGGGCTTTATTATTTTTAGGACATATGAATACAATATTACCTTTCTTTTACTGAAAAATTTGTAGTGCTTCTTCCTTCCTACAGACTATTACATACCAGATGCTTTCTCCTATTGTTCTTAAATGAGTTCGTGCATGTATACAGTAACACAACTGCTTTGTTCCACTGACCTAAATAAGATTCAGTTTACTGTCAAATAGCTTTAACAGAGTCACTTTTACATGCATTCATTGGAATGCACGGCCAGGCTGAAGGAGTAACTGAAGCTGCTGGGAACTGAATTTGAAATGATTTTGTCCTCGTGCAATATTAATTTCACCTACTAAATGTGAAAATAATGTCCCTCAAGTCCACTTGCAAAAACTCTAACCTGTTCAAATTACATTGCTTGTGAATTGCCACAGATGATGGATTGGACATTAATAATAAAGCTGCTCTTATTGGCCTTTTGGATATGTGACACAGTGTTGAGTGCAGGAAAACCCTGTAAAAAAGAAAAGAAAAACATGACACATGGTGAACTCTAGAGTCTGATCATCTCTAGCCAGATTTACATTTAAAATAAAATACTGAATTGAATGTAATCATTGTTAATATTTCCACAGCCCTTCTCGGTTTTTTCCTCTAGGACAGGGGTGTCAAATTCCTTTTACACGGCGGGCACATACAGCCCACTTTTATCCAGTGAAACTCCACTAGCACTACTCATTTTAAATTCTTAGAAATAAATGTGTAAAATTACAGAAAATGTTCTGGTAGCTCATTGCCTTTTTTGTTTTGTTGTAACAGTAGCAATAAAACTGAAATTTCTACAGTAAAAAGTAAAAAACAGAAACTTATCTCTTTTCACAAAGTTTATCTTAATAGCTAAGCGTTTTGCAATATGGCATATTTTATGAAAGTTTAAATTTCAGTACTGAATAGGCTTCTTGCCAGAGGTCATTTATTTGGTCAGTGAAAAACAGTGGCTGACAACACTGTACACAACGGTAGACTGGTGAGTAATAAGCCATCCATTTTTGATGAGAAACAAGTCTCGAAGCACTCTGAGAGACAGAGGCATGCAGGAAGTGCGATTTTATTGTGGTGGAAGCAACACAGCAAAGGTACAAAGTTCATGACAACCTTTTCCAAATGTCTTTTTTTGCTGTTCAGTGAATTTTGGTCAGAGGGGGACAAATTTTGCAGTTTCGGACTCTGTGAGATGTCGGCCCTCCCAGAGGGAGAACGGAGGGATCGTTTGCTATTTTAGCTGTTTGGTTGTTGTTGAAATGTTTTTGTGGGTTTTTAAATGAGATTGAGACATTTCTGTGAATACCACACACGTCTATGTGCAAATAACAGATCCGGTGGTACATCTCGTTAAACCAGATGTTCTCGCTTTCGCCCCGGTACCGGTGCCACTGTCGTATGAAAGACCATAAAGGGGGGGGTTATCACTGGAAAAAGCTGTAAAACTCCTGAAAATACACTTAAAAGCATTATATAATTTTATAAATTTGGCACTCAGCAGTCTCCAATATCATTGAAATGCAGTCGGATGCTACTCTTTAAAAATTCGTTAGTTTCTTTCCTGACATGCTTGCATTTAAATCGTGATTGTGATCAAAAGAAAGTCCCTCTGCCTGCATGGGTTCTTGGCAGGGCTGAAGTTTCGGCTCCCACGTACTGACGTGCCATTAATAACTAACATGAAATTATCTCGTGGGCCGATACGTGTGACACCCCTGTTCTAGGACATTATGTGGCTTGAACCTCGAGACAGATCATTGAGCTAAAATATTATAAAGGGTTGCTCTAAAAGAGAACAAACCAAATTAAAAAAAAACAGACTGTGATGTTTTCATTAACTCCAGTAACACTTCAGACTGTGCAGTTTACATGCACAGAGTAAACTGTAAATTCAAAAAGAGGTTAGCGACCATTTTTAGTGTTTTCCCCCAGTGATAATCCCCGAGTGTACCATTTCAGCTAGTGACGTGTTTTGCTATGGGAGTACATTTTTATGTGCAGCACACAAAGTAGGAAAATTTGAGCTATAAAGCCACATTTTTTCGGCGCTTAATACCTCTAAGCAGTTTTTAGCGGGAAGCCCTTCAACTCTCTCAATGTTGCAGGTCCACCACACAGTCTGGGGGAAAAAAGTTAAATGGAAGTTGCTGTCAACTCAGTAAGTTCCAAATGCAATAACTGAAAATGAGGGGGGGAAAACACTGTAAGGTGTGATCAAAATGTTCTTGAAATCGGCTCATAAAAATAAAAGAAAAATAAGAAAAAAAAAACCTAACTGATTTTCATCTTCTTGCACATCTTGAGATTTATTTTTTTACATACTTTCAGAAAGTTTTGTTATGAACCCTTAGAGTTGTATGCTTTGCATACAGTGATAAACACAAACTTCACACTTTTTTTCAATTTTCAATAGTTTTCAGTTACAGTTTCCAAGCCCAAAGGCATGTCATGGCTTAGATCAAAAAAGCACATCTCCCTACATGATCTGCTCCACTCATGAGTTTTTCCTCTTCCCCTAATTGAGGAAAACTGAGTTTTCCCAAATTGGATATATACCAGTTCCCAGCTGCTAGAAGTGCCCACCTGCTTCTCCAGGGGCTACTATCCATGATGAACACGCCCCAATAACTCAAGCACAGAGTGTCACCCAGAGGTGGTACTTTCTTTGCAAACACTTTTCATTGTAAAGTTTTAGAGTGTTTTTGTAAGAATGGTGTGCAATGTGTCTCTATCGGTTTAAGGGAAACTTAATAAGTGGGAGGTCTAAAAAACACACAGTTGTGTGATTTCAGATTCCTTTGATCTATAGCAGATCAAAGGTATCTGAAATCACACAATTAAGAAATAGGAAAAATCCAGCAAAGACATCTGAAAAAAAATATTGAAGGGTCTGTCATGGTTTGATGCTCTATTTCCGCCACTGGTGTTGGATTTTTTTTTCTTTTTCTTTTTTGACATATACATATACAGCATATACTTAGGGCGGGATCATGTTCCCTTAGTTATGCTGCAATAGGCCCAGGTTGCTGGGGCTTCACATGATGCACTGTTTTTTCTTCACTGACCTTTTTTTTCACTCACTGTGTGTTTATAAACCACTCTGTATTTAATAAGTAGTTTTTATTAATCTTTGGCTCTCTTCCACAGCGTCGCTTTTGCCATTTCTCCCTCCCCTTACCCCCAGGCAGACACAGCAGATGACTGCCCCACCCTGAGCCTGGTTATGAAAGACATTTCTTCCTGTTAAAAGTGAGTTTTTCCTTTCCACTTTTGCCAAAGAGCTTGTTCAAAGAGGTAATTTCTCTGTATAATTTTAGTATAATAAAATTGTATAATTTTACCTTGAATACTATGTTGTTGTGATTTGGTGGTATATAAATAAAACTAAACTGAATTGGATCTTGTCAGAAGTGAGGCAATCGTGAATTTCTAAAAGTATCAGCAGACACATTCCTTAGATTATTATACAACTGCAAATGCAATTCCATATGAATTCAGCATCTTTTTGTTTTATCTTTGTTTTATCTATCCCCACAATGATTTTTAACCCAGAAAAAAATGATAAAGACTTGTAAAAAAAGGATTATATACTTTTTTCTTTCTTTTTTAAACTTCTGCCTGCTTTGAGTCTAGCTTTTAGGCCCTCGTCTTCAAACAATGGCAACTTTAATGATGAAAATGATTAAAACATGGGCTGATGTGGCAGTTTCCACTCACTACAAATTGATGCAGAACCAAAAACAGCCCCAGTTTTATTAAGTCTTTTAGGACTTTGTTTACGTCCTTTATAAAACTTTATATCTTTCAAATATAAAGCAGAAAAACACAAACTGCATTCCTCTTCTGCTGAGCTATACTAAAAACAAAAAGAATAAAACAGCAGGGCAAGCTGACAAACCATGAATTTGTGTTCATTGTTTAGACTATGCCTTATTAAAGGACAATTTTGATTGAGTAGTTCTATTGTGATTTAATAGTGTAGTCGTTAATGAAATCACTTGGCCAGTGGTTTGATTCAGAAATCCCTTTTGTTGTTGCATCAGAAAGGGCATTCTTGTGCAAAATTCTGCCAAATCAAACATGTGGATCTAATGGCTGTGGCCACCTCTGGTGACAAGGGAACAGCAGGAAGTAGCTTTTTATTTAAATGATGTCTTGCCAGAGCAACCCAGACAACTCATAAATAACGGTCTAACCTAATATTGCCCAAACCTGTTTTTAGGTCTCACTCAAGCAATTGCCACTTGAGATGTCCTTGAGCAAGGCACTTCATATTGAATAAATTCAGTACAGCTGCTCCTGCCAACTCTTTGAGACGCTGGTCAAATATTGTCCCAGGTGGGAAGGAATGAATCTAAAACAGGACAGAGATGAAAAGAGATGCATATTCAGCAAAACACTCTTGAAGATAAATAAAGGTTAAAGAAAAGAGTGCAGGGGCAGTTGAACACCTGAATTGGGCTAGCGTCCAATGGCTTCAAACTCGACTCCATGTTACCTTTCAAAGGTGATTCAGAGTTTGATGGTAAAGTAACTTCCTAAGCCTAAGCATATGAAAATCTGACATCAGTGCAGTCAAAGCCTTGCACTAGGAGTACTATTTAAAAGTGTTACTTCAGTGCTGATTGATTCACAGGATGAATAAGGCATGACAACATATGTACCTATAATTACCCGTTTGCAGCTTCCTCTTTGTGAAACATGTCAAAAAGACAAAGGTAAAAAGAGAATGTCTCTCACTGTCTGCTGTTTACATACATTACCATAAGTCTCAGTATACAGACAGCACACTTAAAGTCAGTATCATTTCAAAGAGACATTCAAAGAGTCTAATAATATCTGTGCCATTAATAGTCAAAATATTGAGGAACATTATTTGCCTGTCAGGAAACTACGATTTCAGCATTGGCACATTGGCTTTTTATCACTGTTCTAGAAGAGAAAACCAATAACACTCTTCCTCTGCAGTCCTATTATTCCTTGTTGCAAGTCAATTTTACTATAAATAAAAAGACCCCTTCTGTATCCTCATGGTGTGGAGACAGAGCCTGGTGTTAAAATGGTTGCATGAATGGCAAAGGTTTAATTTTATTTTCAGAGTTGTGAACAACATGTTTTTTTTTTTTTCACTTAGTACTTGTAGTTAAAGGTTAAATTCATTGATTTTTCTGTCCTTGGAGTTGTATTTGAAGCACTGAAATAATAAGAATTAGTCAAGTCTTACCCTAAAGGCTCTCTTTATTTACTTTACAACTAGTCTGTTACCATTAAAGAGATTGTAAATAGGGAAAAGAAGGAGAGAAAGAAAGAAGAATGGCAACAACAACAAAAAAAACTCTTCCCAGGGTTAATAGTGAGGCGCCAGCATAAATGAGTGCACAGTGCTGAGGCAACTGGCTTAAAATGAGAAGAATGGGAAAAGAAAGGAGGTGAATCAATGTAACAATCAGGTTGAAGGAAGAAGCCATGAACTATTAATGAGAACCCATTTTGCCTGATGGGGGGGAAAGTCAGGAAAGGTCAGTGAATTGCCCGGCTGGGGTGGTTTGCTGCAGAAACACACCAGTGCACTGATGAGCATTGTATGAGTGGGAACATTGAGCAGACTAGCCTGTGGGCATATCCAAGTTAGCACTGTGCAGAAATTATGGCTTAGAGAGGAGACACAGACTGGCAGGGAGGGACGGAAGTGAGCAAGGACATGTGGGTCGATGCATCAGCAGACAGATGAACGTTTTGTGCTGCAGTCGGCCCTCTATTCAATGTAGTGATTGTCAGGTGAAGGTGCAAGGATCTAGAGAAATGCTGAGGAGAGGAGAATTCTTTATCTTTAGGTTGTCATTGCATTTTGAAACCATTTTCAAATGTCATTTTCATCCAGTGTGACAAATGATTACTTTAAAGAAAGTTTTTTCAAAAAGAAATGACCATGTGAAATCATTGAACCACTATGAAGGGGATAATTGCAACATTACTCATTTATAAAACGATGTAAAAGAAGTTTATGTGCATGTCACATTGGTTTGCAAAATGCTTTTGAATAAAAACTGCTCAAACCAAATTGAAAAAAGTCACACTTTGCATTGTTAGTGAACCTAAGGGAACATTTGTCTGCCAAAGAGCCGATTGTGCTAAAGAAAGAAATTACTTAGAGACTTAGGTTTGTCAAAAAGAGAATAACACCCAAACGAAGTGTAAGAGAAGCTCTTTCAGTTCTTATTGTGTGCTACTCTCTCTTGACTCTATGGGATCTGTGATGTGATAAGTAATTGCAAAACTGTAGCTGTACAAGTTAGGCCATTTCAGGAAAATGACAAGTAGATGACGAAACAGTTCAACTGTAAAAAGTACAATAACTTTGGAAATAAAAAAAATCTTGAAAAGGGTAAAGAAGGTATTTATTTTGACAGCAAAAATCTCCAATGTCAGAAGACCTAACAGAAAATCCTAGTTTATAGACTTGAAGCATTTAAGAAAACTGTTTGTGTACATGTAAGGGTACTGTACTCATAAATATATATAGATTAGTGTGTAATCATGTGAAGGATTATGTCATCTTCTTCCTCCTCATCTCAAGCCTCATCTCCTGAACTGAAGTCGCGGCTCAAACAGACGAATGTGCATAATGTGCTTATTCGTTCCTGATATGCTAGGCAAGCCGTGTGTAGTGAGAGAAGGACCAAAAGATAAAGGCACTGACTTAGATGAGAAGAGGGAGCTTTATTGACACGGGTGAAAATACAGAGTGACACGGAGGTGGCGAGGACAGGAACTAAGAAATAACCTAACTGGGAAGAACTAGCTAAACAAACCTGAAACCATGACTCGCGGGATGATGTGCAGAATAATAATAATGATGAATTGCATTTATATAGTGCTTTTCGAGACGGTAGGTGAAGTGTCTTGCCCAAGGACACAACGACCAAGACAGACAGAGCTGGGGATCGAACCAGCAACCTTCCAGTTACAAGATGAGCTTCTATTTTCTAAGCGTTAGAGTCCAACAACGTTACATCCACTTCAAAGACAGGTTCATTAACACTGGCTAACAGCTAACACTGCCTAACAGAGGCTAGCAGCAGCAAAAACAGCAGTCTTACAAACAGAAAAATTTAGGATATACTCAAGAACTCATCTCAGTATCGCTATCATTGGTCAGAAAGGTAGCTTCTCTGACTCATTGACCCATAGCGGACTTGTTTCACAAAGTTTTACAGCCTCATCCAGAGTAAATAAACGTGGAAGCTTCTCACCTGAGATTGACAGCTGAGATAAAAAGATGACTGACAGCCTTCCACAGATAAACTCAGAGGCGGTCCAAACACTAGAGCACCAAACACACTGGCCACAGCCATTATGGGGTACAATCCAAATGTGATGTTTTTGACCTTGTTTGGCTGTCAAAAACAGGTTTGTCCTGACGTCAACCATGAATTCATGGTTGACGTCAGTTGACTCCAATCTGCAATCTACTGACAGAAATTTTCCAAACTGTAGCTTCATAAGTCAGTCATCAGTCAGAAATCAGGGGGAAAAAAAGGAAGATTGCTAGAGAGCATTTATGCCTGAAAAAAAGGAAAAAGTTAGATGATAGATGGAAGGATGGGCAAAAGGTTGAGCTCATTCAAGAGGTTTTTATGCTGATTTAAAATACAGTACAATCTACCACTGCAGAAAGTACCAATATTTAATAGATAATTTAGTTAAAGTGCTCTAATTGTTCCAAAATTCCAAGTTAATTTGACAAAATGTATGTTCATTTAAAAAAACTAGTAAACTACCTTTACTGATTGACTGTCCCCACTACCTTTTTGTACAAACTAGCAGGCTTTCCTAGCAGAGTTCTTCTCAATGTCACCTCTGAACAAAACTTTCGTTCATATTGTCATGTAAATGAAATTTTAGGTGAAGAAACTGTAAGGATTTCCAACTGTAAGTGATGAATCACTTGGGTTTGAAGGTGTTTCATGTCCTCTGGCCCTGTTTCCTTATTCATAGCCAGATGAAAATCTTGTCAATTACACATTTCATGACAGCCTAAAAAGTTTAATCCTTTGCCCTTGCTTTGGTTCTTATGTTCACAGAAGACAGTTGAAAGGGGAGACAGTACTGCAGGTGTAAAAGCTCACATTTGAATAGATACTGTAGATAAGATCCAGGAAGGACTGAGAGGATTATACGTCATTATCCAACCCTGTTTTTATTGACGGAAACAGAATAGAGAAAAGTGGCTAATAGAGGACCCCTTTTCCTTGTCGGTGGAGGGAAGAAATGAATGGCAGAACGATGCCGCAGGTCTTTCTCAAAAATGAAATAATGTGATTGTCTCGTTGGTGGGGAGTTAAAAGACTTGTGCTGAATAGGGAATCCTGTTGTCGGGCCAAGTTAAAAGGAAAGCTTTTAAGAGCATATTATCCCTAACAATGGATCCACCCTGGGCAATGTGCGATACATGAGGAGGATTGCACAGACTTGAAAGATATCACAGCCTTTTTCTATGCGGGTGAAATGTAAAGGAACCACATTGCAATTCTTTCCTCCCAGTCTTCTCATATTCAATAAACCGACTTCTGGCGAATGAGATGTGAAATTGCCTGCTATCAATATAAGGCCCCTTGGTAAAAAGGCATTTTCAGATTTCTCTGAATTGGATTATTCCACTATTCATTTTTGGTGCCCAAGTTAATGACCATTATGAATGCAGAGGTAGCTGAGCAGCCACCATGACTCCAGGGGTGTTTAATGGGCCTGCAGGGAGAGCCAGGTAGATAATCCCGAACAACCCATGTGAAAGAAAAGACATTGTTTGATGATTTAAGTGGATTTTATAGAATATGAGGAATAGGAGAGGAAAAGTGAAGAATGATGGAAACTAGAGATGTTTAAGAGCTGTTCAGTTTTGGGGAGGGGGGTTTGGTACTTGCAATTGAATTATAGTTATCTGTAATGATGAAGCCTCTTGTTTTTATTGGGAATGGTTAACAGTTAGGAAAAACTGTTACACTTACTCTCAGTGGTTTTATGGTTCGAGGTCCAAACCTAAAATTTTCACAACTTCAGCACAAATAAAAGCAGCTTAGGTTCAATGAGAAACAAGGAAATGCCATGTGGGATTTCAATAGTTTCCTTGTTTAATATAAACAGAAGCATTATTAACTGCAATGTGATGGATTTTATTGACAATCAACTAGCAACAGAAAATAAACGCTTCTCAGAACCCTGCTTGTCCCACCGATCCACCCCAGCCTCTTTTTGTTCCTCTGTAATTATGTAACCTGGTATTTTTTTATTTTTATTTTGCTAATGCCATATTTACTAGGACAACAGAATTTTTTTTTATTCACTTATTGGGATATTGTGTATTAGCACTGTTGAACTGTTTCCAACTTGTTGGGGGGGATTTTTTTTGGGGGGGGGGGGACTGAATCAGGAATGCTCAGTACTTCAGCATTGTGCCTGCTGAACAGTCCCGTTCACCAGCATGCTTTGTCTTTTGCATTTTCATCAATAAAATGACTCATCTCACCTCTGTGCAATGTTCAAATGATTAGTAGAGCCAGGTAGAGAGACTAAATCAACTAAAGAAACCCTCACCAGTTAGAGGCATTTGATGTTCTAGTACTAAAGACACATAATAATAAAATGAGAACATTCCCAACACATGTGTTAACAACATCCTTGGTATACCACTCATACACAGCTTTTCTGTACTGTCACCTGCCTGAAAAATCATCTTAAAAACATTTACTGGTTTTTGCTTCCTCTATGTGAAGTGAAAAGACGCTGACAGCTACTTACATTTGCAGTGAAGGACAGACATGAATTTGTTCTTAGGTATTTCTTTATATTACCAGTTATGTCAAATTGTAAAATAGATTGCATAATGCATATAAAGAAATGTATTAAGGGCAATAGCACTTGATGCTTAACCTATAGCTAGTTTATGCCTCTTTCTTACAAAGATAACAAACAAAAATGAACAAGAAAAATTGAAACAAGGAAATCATAGAAATTAGTCAGTCCCCTGTCTGTAGCATTTTCTCATCTTCCTTGTTTGAAAACACAATTCTCTGCTGCCTGTTGATCATTGTATACTCTATGAGGATATAATTATCCTTGCTATTTTAGGGCAATAAACATCTGCCCTAAGAGGAAATGCCTCCATGACTATAGTTACCACAGACGATTAGTGTGAAAATTCAAAAATTGTAACCTCAGAGAGATGAAGACAGGGAAAAAATGCATAATGAATAAATTAAACTCAAGCAGCAGACAAGCGTACAACTGTGGAAAAAACATCAGGCAGAAAGATAAGAAAAAGAGCATTTATGAGATGAAATTAATGAAATGTTTATGTGTGGTGGGCTTTATATGGACAGAGAGGGATAATAATTCAACCTGTCGACTTGGGCTCACCCCCGCATAAACGAGACAATAAAAAAGGAGGATATGAACATGAAATTATCCGCTTTCACTGTTGACTGTGAGCTTGAGATGAAAGTAGGCGCTACCCTAAGCTAACTCATATATGCTTAAGAAATAAATACTTTCACAAGCACAACTTCCTCATTTAATTAAACTGGCGAGGGAAAGTCAATATGACTGTGTTCGCAAATACTATTCACGAATGATGCATATGGAGAGGAAATTAACAGATCTAATGCACCTAGTCTCTGTCTGCAGAGGAAATTTTCAAAAAGCAATAATATACCGTATGTTCTCTTTGCAATGTTATTAAATCCCATTTATGCTGTGATGAGTTCATTATGTTTGTCTAAGTGAGCTGATGCAGCTGTTTACAGTACTAAAGTGTCCCATGCAACCTTGTGCTGCTCTAGATGGAGATTCAATACCAGTGTGGTAGCATTTATCTATCAGCGTAGCCACCCAACTTACTCTGGTATTTCCCCCAGCTCGGCAGACTGATTCGCCTCAGCGCTGTCTCCTTTGGCAGATTGTCAAACTGCATTGATTAGGACAAGCGAATCCATTTTTATGCATTGCTCAAAAGTTGATTCAGGTGCATCATTTAAATTCAAAGGAGGGAAGCTGCCATCTGGTTGTATGTACCAAGTTGTATAATCATTTCTTTCTTAAGTTGTCAACCACTTTATGTGCCATTTCGTGGCTGGCATTTAGTAGCGATGAAGATGTTATCGTAGCTTGTTTTCTCCTTTTAGTGCTATGTGGTGATTGCCTTTTATGAGGTTAGTAAGGACAATACTTTTGACACTAATGGTACTTATATAACCTGCTGTTTTTTATGCTTTTCACTCCAGCATCATCCACTTAGGTTACACTGGGAAAGATGGGGAGAGGTTTTCCAAAAATGAACGTTAACAATTCTTCCAGCCTCCTACATGTCATTCAAGCAAAAATAAATATTCATGTTTTTGCACAAAGCAAAGCCAACATTACTGCTGAAACAAAACTGAGATGCCCTTGAAATGACACAAAAAAAACCCCAAACAATAAAATCCCACCCTACTGTCTACAAATATCTCCACTTCATAGTCTCTCTTTACAAGTCTTTAGTCTTAAGGCTCCTTGCACCTAGTTTACTTGCAATTGTAACCCTTGCAAATGGTGGCATGCCCTAAAAGTGACATCACAACTTGTGGTGCGTGTCACGCTTTGGTGTTGCTTAGGCTTGTCACGGACATTTTTAAACCTGGCACGAGCAGTTTGAAGACACGAGTGTTCTATCATGTTGGGTTTTACCATAATTTCATTATATATCAGCAGAAAAATGCAGAGATTCTCAGATAACATTAGTATTATTTTGTCTAAATAGGACCTATAATAATAAGAATGTACCAGTAGCTCAAAAACTTCCAGTAATAAATAAATAAACCTCATAGTCTTTATGAAGAACAGATCAGATGCAAAACTATTGGTTTAGACTGCATCAGTTTGTGGCTACTGAAGGATAACTAAAATATTGTGGTTTGCTTGTTTGGTCTGTATTTCCTTCCTCAATGTATTTCCCCTCCCCAATGTCCCCATTATGACCTCCAACTAATTGTGGGACAGATATTGTAAACATCCTGGCGGACACTGTTTTACATTGATTTAAAGGTGTGTTCTTGTTTGGATAGAACTTTGAACTAATGCATCATGTATGGTCACTTTTGCACCAGACTAGTGACACCAGACATGGCCATAATTCTGAATGCAACTTGATGGGATCTTGGAATGAAGCACCTAGTTCTTTGTTTTCATCTAAAAATCAATCCAATTAAAAATTACATTTATTGAGAGCCAGAGTGAAGAGCTGGAAGCAACAATTAAAAGCTGTGTCTGCACTTGTCATACATTCCCTTTAAGATGACATTTAGTGAGCACAAGCAGATAATCCAGGCTCCGGTTGCTTTGGTAAAATGTTCATGTATTTACGACCCAGTCATATGTCAGTCAATGGTATCCTATGTTTTGTTTCCTCTCCTTGAGGTTAAGAAAAGTTTATCTCAGGACCCAGCAACTTTGCATTGTCAGTGGTTTATCCATCCATAGTTACCAAATGTCACTGACCTTCTGCAGCCTCTGGTCACCACATCCCTGCCAAACATTCCCTGTGTGGATCCAGATTAAAAGGCTGTCCTTCAGTTTTGTGAATTAAATGTATAACTCTCTAAACTGAGGAATTATATTTCAGGCATTAAATCAAATTGTATTCCCTACTGAACCAATATGATATGCTGTGTACAATTTTTTAAATATATATACCAACTGTTAGTACTGTGTCATCCTCATTTAGACATATTAGCAAGCCGATCTTATAAGTGATAGTGGGTTGGGGAGACAGGACTAGACACTAATTACATGTAAATTTATACAAATAGTAAAAAAATATTGATTGAATGCTCTTACCAAATTCTACGCAATTAAATGTGTTTTTAAATTTCCCAGATCAAAAAAATAATTAAAACAACCTAACATTAGTGGATGTCAGTGAGAAAGAGAGACCAGCTCAGCAGCTTAGTAGACAGACAGCCAGTGCAGATTCCTTTCTGATAGGTCTTAACTCCCCCTCTGGCTCTGACATGGGAGGTTAAAGATATCACTGAGGCAGAAAATGTCATGGGAAATCAGCTGATATTAACTCTACAATATTCTACTTTTTTTCTGGTTCAGCTTAAAAAAAAAACAGCTTTCAAACAATGTCTTAATCATTGAAATACTTTTCAACCTACAGTAATGGCTTTTGCTAATTTTAGAGTGGATGTGAACGCTGTGAACAATTGAAACAAATGACATTAAAGTTGCATTAAAGCTGAGTTGCTTCATATATATCTTGCTTGTTGCACTTTCTCCCTCTGTTTCCATTTATGAAAACAATTAGAGGGAATTAAGTGGCTGAGACAGATAACGGTGAAACGAGTTCAGATTAATGAACAGAGTTTAGAAAAAAGGGGGATAGAAAAAGAAAGAGCAAAGAATTAAAGTGGGTGTCGAGAAAACTGGGTAAGGAAAACTGCCTGACAGAAACACTGATGGGTGAGATGGGGAAAAAAAAGAAGAGAGACAAAATGATCAAGAAAAAGGAAGAGGGGTGAGGGAGGTACAGGGGAGAGTAGACAGTGATAGAAGGAGATTGATAACAGCCATGAAAAAAGGAGATACAAAAAGTAGAATCACAGCAGGGAAGAAAGCCACTTTGGAGACAAAGAAAGAAATGGAAGAAAGAGCGAAAAAGGCCGGTAAAATGGGAGCATATGTGTTTTACAGGGAGAAAGAAAGAAAGAGAGAAGAGGGACGGGGTGGTTTTAGGGTCATTGTTCCTCGCAGTTTGAAGAAAACCATTAGCAGTGTCTGCCTCAGATTTCTGCCTATTCCTATTACCATCACAGCTGGATGCAGCCAAGTGTGAGACCTGACTCTGTCTAAGCAGACTTTCTCCTCCTCTCCTACTGTACTGACTCACACACACTCTTTGTAGGGAGCATGCACAGAGTATCTAAAATATTTTCTTCTTGCCTTTCAGGTGTGCACACACCTTTATTTTTTAAATATCACACATAGAGTGAGCCACAACTCTTTCTAACTTGCCCAGCAATCTCTCGTTCTTTCCCAGCCGGGTTCAAACCCAGGTTAGCTGCTGACAGCAATGCCTCCTTAGGATCCTACTCCAACCACTACCAGCGACATGGTATAAAAACAAAATAAAAACGTTTTTTTAAAAAGACCTAAGTAGCCGCTTAAAGTATTTCTGTGTGACTGGTGGTGTGTTTCACATAAGAAACTGCCTTATGAATGATTTGTTAGCGCTCAATCATTGATGAAGACTCAGAGATCTGATGAGGTGCTCTGAGCCGCTCGGTCAGACAGTCGGCTGGTGGGTTGGATGGTTTCCAGCAACGAAACGGTAACTTTTGCATGCAAGATTCTAGTAAATGCACAAATGTTTCCCTTTGGCATAGCTGATGCATGACGAGATCACAGCTGGTAATAGGATGTGATGAAAGCCTATGTGAGTGTGTGTGTGCATGTATGTGTGCAAACCCACTACTCTAGGGTCTACAATACAGCTCAAGGCAAAGGGATCGTATCACTCTGCTAAACGTGATTAATTAAAAAAGCTCTTTGCATATAATTAGCATTAAGATGTGTGTGCTTGCATGGAGATCATTATAAGCACACTGCTCTTGCACTGTTCTACATAAAGTCGTTTAATTGGTTTTACACCACTACCTGTAGGTTTAAACTCTTTGTCCCATATATCTGCAAAGTGTGAATTCTATTCATAAATAAAATACGCAGTTCAATACCTCCGGGGGCTTTTATTATATTTGCGGACTTTGATGTTTCCACTGCCATTCTGGAGGTTCTTTATTAGATCAACAGCAGTAACAAGAGCTCCAGCAGATTCCCCACAGCTATTTAAAGAGGTTTGGATGTCGGGGTAAAAGACGGTAGGGCAGAGAAACAAAAGGGGAAGAGAAAGAGGTGTTGGGGGGGATGAAAGGAGCATGAAGAAGAAAGAGAAAATTGAAAAAGATGCTTTTTAGTACTCAAATTACTAACGTTTAGTGGGTTGAGATGGAACGAGTGGAATTGCAGCATTGAAAATACACGAGTGTCTCAAAGAGAGGAAGGGGCAAAGAAAGCAACACATTGTACCTCTGACCTCAACTCTCATTGTTTTACATGCTACAAGTGCAACAAAATCAAGTCCTCATTTAAATACTGACTATATAAAGCCACTCTCAGATTTGAAGACTTGCTTAAAGTACTTTGCAAACAGTATGACTCCAAAAAGAAGGAAAGCTATAAGAGTAAGAGATAAAATAACAGTAGAAGACAGTAATGCAACATTAAACTGGCACATAATATGCACATGCCAAGACTGGAAGGTTCTGCAGTGTGTGATTAAAGATTCCCAGAACATCTACCAGAGATGAGTGAGATCAGTGAAGTGGCCAGAGCCCAAATGATATTAAAGAGACAATACCCACCCAGCCAAATCCTTCTCACCCTGCTGCAGCCAATACATAAGTATCAGTATCTTACCTCAGGCTGTGAGACTGCCGAATTCACTCCTCACACGACACTGTGACAACGGGAAAGAAGATTTTTATTACAATCCCATTTTGCCACAATTCTGAGCAGGCTTTGAGTATGCTGTACTTCAAGTTAAGCATCAAATTCTTCCATTCGCTTGTAGTGATGCAACACTAGACTGTCACAGATTGTCCAAATTAAACTGTAATTTTTATTAAACTGTTTATCTAATCGACAACAGTTATGATTTATTTCATCTGCCGATACAGATGTCTGATTAATCCGTACACAAACTTGCTTTGTTTTACTTGCATGCCTACATAAAGTGTGTGATTTGTTTTCTTTCAGTGTTTTGTTATTATAAATTTGCTTAGTATCAAATAAAAGCTTAGAAAATGTTAAATCAGAAACCGAATCTGCTAAATTTCTAGAAATGCTGAGTAAAAGTAAGCAAAAACAGAGAAAATAAAATACAGCATGATCATTACCAGGAACATTGGCTCAAAATACGATTCAGCCATGTCTGGAACAGATGGCGTGTATGTGCAATTTTTGTTTCAGAGGAAAGTAGAAGCATTTGCTTCTTTGACATAATCAGTGTACTTCACTGAATGCCAGTTTTGAGGTGAGTAGTTTGCACAAAGGCCCCGGGATAGATTGGCAACCTGTCCTGGGTCTTTACCTGCCTCTCACCCTCTGTGAGCTGCAACAACCGTGACCTGAATAAGTGGTTAAGAAAATGGATAGACTGATGGATAGTTTACACATATTTTATAGAAACTTGAGAAACACTAAAAGGGCAGACTTCAAGTTCTGTGAGCTGAGCTATTCTTCTAAAAAAAAAAAAAAAAAAACAACCCAGAAAGTCAGACACTAACAGAGAGAAGAACATCACAACAGAATAAGCAATGACGGAGAAAAAAGAGCATAATGGCTAGAGACTTTTCATTTTGATGAGACGAGCTGCAGAGAGGAGACAGAAAAACAAAACAGAAAACAAAGTGACAGAAAGCAAACGAGTGGTTTCAGGTTTCTCGATGAGGACACAACCAGGGCAAAGCTGCTCTGCTAGATTAGCCGGCGTTGGAGTTTTCGCCCCTGCACGTCTGAAGAGAGCCAAGTAAAACTCATCCCTGAGCCTGGCGTCCTGTCCCCCAACAAATAAACCTCATAATGGAACTCTATCGGGCTCCAAGTGAGAACATTCATTTTCATTACCGCAGGTTTATCTGTCCCCGCATGCTCTAACGCCGCAGTGCAGGGGTACGCTCAGGTACTGTAGCAGATCAGAAACTGGGGTTGAAGGAAAAGACTAAAAATAAGTGAGAGAGGAGGCGGAAAAGTGGGAGGACAGGTAAGGGGTGCTGGCTCATCTCTCAGCAAGCGTTTTCTTTGTTTTTCCTCTGTTAAAGCTGTTTTCAACTCCACATGTGATATTCATCTTAATCACAGGACGTGAAAGCATAATTTCATTTTTTCTTTTTTTTTGGGTCAGGCAGATGGTACCTTTGTTGAGGAGATTAATCACCATGCTGCACAACATTAATAAAAGCAAATATTTGAAAGGAAAATGTAATTTGCCTCAAGTGCACAGCTAGTGTAAATAGGTGAGTCAGGGCCAGAGAAGGCAGATAGCCCGTGGGTGGATCATAATTTATTCTCTCTGTAGCGCCTGTTGAGCCTGAAGCTGGCAGAGCAAAGCAGACAGGGAGACTAATGGGCATTCAACCACCTGGCAGCAAACCTGGGATCACAGAGCACAGCAGGCCAAGAGAGGATGCACAGTGTTAAGTTTTGTTCGTGTTTCGGTCTTATTTTAATTTTTTTTTCCTTCCGAGACATTTTTGAAGTTAGCAGAAAATTTATGTTCACATCCTTGCAGTATACTTTGTATTTGTACGCATATTTGCACATAAACTGTTCCGCTTATGATCTACTACTGATAAAAAAGCACATTTATTTCACTATGAAAGCAATTACTCTTTCTTTAATTCATAAAGTAGGAAGAATTGGTGACTGATATGCAGAGATCTGTTGTCCTGAACAGATTAGGGTAAAACCTATCCCAAAGTTCTCTTGGTGCATAAAAGCAACGCTTTTTTTCAAGACTGCACATCAAAAAAAAGATGCTTTAAATTCATTTTTCTATTTTTAATTTTATGTTGACAACGTCGGCCCTCTGAGCTCTTAAAGTAAAAATAGCTAACGTTCAAAGCTTTTGTCTTTTGTGATGTGCAGATCTTTTTAAGAAGCACCACAAACACAGTGTCTTACTTTTCCACAGATGGGAGATCAATGGCACAGCTTTTCATCAGTTCAGCAGCTGCAAATTGATAATGTGATATTCTATCAAAACGTCATCCCTATCGATGTCCTCTGTCCATGAAATTACAATCTGAAACACAGGTGACATCAGGAAGCAGTGCACAAGTGCCGATCGTGGAGTCATGCCAGACGAATTGCCGTCAGCGGGACGGGTGGTAATTTTGCTGAAATTTGGAACATATCAGGGAAATGAAAGAAGAAGAGCAGCACCTGAGCAGCACCCTGGAGACATGGAGGGCCTATCACTTCAAAGATGAGTGCTTTTAGGAAGATTTTCCATTCCCGTTATGCCATATGGAGAGACAGAAGATAGGGCAAAACAATCTACACCTTTATTACTGGGTGGTTATGAAAAGGAATATAAAGGCTGGAAAGTGAACATGGATGGAATGGATCCAGAGGAGTGCTCGCCCCAACAGCACTCTGTGTGTCAGTCTCTGGCTTTTCATGTGCATGCTAATCGAAGCAAAGGGAAATAAAGAAATCTTTACCATGAATAAAAGTAAAAATGGCTCAGCAGTTGGTTTTATTTTGAATTTTTTATGCAAAAAAGGTCAGGATGTTTTTGTACTGTTGGTTACTTGCGATTTCCACACAAAGTTTGTTTTCTTTAGACTCTTTTAATTGCACTGCAATTTAAATCCTTAACTTGGACCCCCTGGTGTAATAACACTTGTTTGATGAACTGAAATGACAAATGAAATGAATATGCACTTATAGCAAAGTCAAAAAATATTTCTGCTCCTTTTGCACATTGTACTCTAGTATCACTACTAGAAATAGTTCACACTATTTGAATTGTCTTTGTGCTTTCAAACTGAATGTAACATGTATAACATGCTAATGAACACACATCAAATGTTTAACCTGAGAGGCAGAATTGTGGCTGTTAATTGATGGTTAAGTTTGTTGTATGGCTAGGTTGTCATGGTCGGACATTCCTCCTTGGGCTACCTGCCTGTTATGTTTTTGTGTGTGCGTTTCTATTCTTTTCTTCCCCGCTTGTTTGTTTACGGAAGTTCACGCTTCAGGAAGAGCGAGGGCTGAGCGACCTCTGACCTGGAAGCACCTTCACACTGAAGCCGGCACACCTGCGCCTAATTTTCCATCCAGCTGCCTCTAATCATCCTCCATCTTGGGCAGAGGTATTTAGTGATGTGATCGGGTAAAAGTCACCGCTGGATTGTTCCACTAAGCTTGGCAGTACAGAGAGCTCTGTGAAAGTAATATTGTGTCAATATTCTGATCTTTCGCACGACCCGTGCAGAACATCTGAAACATGTAAGACTCATGTTGCGCCACCTGCTGGAGAAGCGGCTTTTTGTCAAAGCTGAAAAGTGTGAGTTCCACGCCCCTACTGTCTCTTTTCTCTGCTTTTTGTGGAACAGGGGCGGCTGCGAGCGGACCCAGAAAAGGTTAAAGCAGTGGTGGAATGGCCGGTGCCCCAGACCCTGCAAGGAAATGCAGGGGTTTTTGGGTTTTGCAAATTTCTACAGACGTTTTATCCAGGACTTCAGCAAGGTCCCAAACAGTAGGGGCTTTCAGTTTTTGGTGGATTGAGAAAGGTAGAGTCCAGAAGAGCGTTCATGGGTGCTGATATCAAGCTGGATGGTCGCTATCCTTTTTCATACAGAAGATGCTGTATCCGATTATTGCAAAGAGAATTCCAAGCATTTAGCTACTTTCACTTACTAATTAATTACATAAATCAAGTTGCCAATTTTTGATACATTTCCTTTCTTTTACTGACATTTTGGAATTATGTCAGGGATGAACAAACAAAACTAAATATGAATGCCTGTACCACATTGGAAGCTGCCTCTGCAACACCTGTGCTGGCTTTAGAGATGATGTTTACCTCATTTCAAGGCTGACAGCTCATCAAAATGAGTCACAAGATGCACCTCAAGATGAAAAAGCCACGGCTGCTTTCATTTAAAACATCTGAACTTGAGATCAAAGAATGCAAAACACTGGGTGTTCTTTCAAATTCCGAAGGGTGCTGATGTTTAAATGATTTTTTTCCTTCTTTTTTTGAACATCAGTTTGGATCGAATGAATGCACTTATATTATCTCATAGATGTTGATTTTACAACTAAAACTGTTTTATCAATATGAGAAGCATATGATGATGAAGATTCTCCAGGATGTGCACAGCCTCTTGCTTGATGATAGGATATGCTCCATTACAACCCCACCCAGGATTGTGGGTGGGGTCGGGATAAGGACAGGATGGATGGATAGATGGGTGGATGTCAGATGTTTCATATCAAAGTTAGTTGTAACTGATGGGAAGGTGGACATCAGGCACAGTATTTTAGTGCTTATAAGTGGATGGCCTCTAATAGTACCAAAGTTTCCTGCTCTGAATTATTTTATATAATGGACTGATTGCAGGTGCTCGAGAATTGGAAGATGAAAGGACAATGTGATTAAATGAGTTTCTCTGTGAATTCACCTGTTGAATCCGCCTGGGTCTAACATTGATTGCTTCAAAGAATACAGCCCAGATTGAAACTGCAATTTAATTTGAGTTGATTATTTGCCCATGACATGGCTGCATTTGTACTGGTAGGCAACAAAGATTGTAATGGCACACTGGATTCTCACGGCAAATCAGAAGATCCAATCAAATTAGTGTCTGGGAAAAGATACGCTTCAACAGTATTATAGTGAATAGGATTTTCTTATATTTTTCAAGCATCAGTACTGCCAATTGTTTAAGATGTAGAGATTTTTTTTCTCAACTTTATTCAGTATACATTCAACACTTGAGCGATCGTGGCTCAAGAGTTGGCAGTTTGTCTTGTAATCGGAAGGTTGCCGATTCGAGCCCCAGCTCGGACAGTTTCGGTTGTTGTGTCCTTGGGCAAGATACTTCACCCATTGCCTACTGATGGTGGTCAGAGGGCCCAGTGGCGCCAATGTCCGGCAGCCTCGCCTCTGTCAGTGCACCCCAGGGTGGCTTTGGCTACAATGTAGCTTGGCATCACCAGTGTGTGAATGGGCGGATGACTGAATGTGTAAAGCACTTTGGGGTCCTTAGGCACTAGTAGAGCGCTATACAAATACGGTCCATTTACCATTTACCATTCTTTGAGGTGCTCCCTTTAGGGGTCATCACATCTCATATCTCTCCATTTCACCATATTCCTAGTTTCGACTTCTATCACACCAACCTGTTGTCCTGCTTCACTAAATCCATCAACCATGTCGGTGGTTTTCCTCTTTTACCTATTGCCTGCCAGTGTTGCTTTCACCATCCGTTGTCCAGTATATCCACTACCCCTCCTTTGCACAGGTCCAAACCGTCTCAGCCTTGCCTCTCTAACTTTGTTTGCTCATCCTCAGCTGTCCCTCTGATGTACTCATTTCTAATCCTGTCCCTCCTGGTCAAGCCCCATGAAATCTTACCACCTTCATCCACCACATCCAGCTCCAGCTGTTGTTGTTGTTGTTTTTCTAAATACTCTGCTCTGGTAAAATCAGAGAAAGTACAGGATATGAAATGTATTCAACAGTGTTGGTCAAGTTACTTTAAAAAAGTAATTAGTTACTAATTACTGATTACTTCTCATATACATCTTGAAATTAAGTAATCCCGTTACTTTACTGATTACTTATTATCAAAAGTAATTACTTTATTACTTAGTTACTTTTTAAAAACATGATTCACAAGCTAAATAAATAATAAAGAAATAGACCTCTTTTATGCATAATCCATCATATAAAATTAAATCAAATCTAACGAATTTCAATTCATAATAAAAATTGTCTCTACCAGTCGATAGCAGTAGATGGATGGCCTTTTCTGAGTCTGGTTCTGCCGTAGGTTTCTTCCACTGGAGGTTTCTTCATGTTAAAAGGGGGTTTTTTTCTTCCCACTGTCGCCAAGTACTTGCTCAAAGGGGGTCGTTTGATTGCTGAGGTTTTCTCTGTATTTTTGTAGAGTCTTTACCTCACAATATACAGCAACTGTTTTTGTGATTTGCTACTTTATAATTAAAATAGGATTGACCATTGAACTGAATAACATCTGTGATGTTGAATACAAGCACAAACAAATCAATTAAAAAGACTAGCTGTATTTGCCATTGGGTGACCTTGGCTGAGTTTGCCTCCACAACTAAAGAGACAGGTGAGTATAGTTGATTCAGTTCGATTCATTCATTTACAACAACAGTCACTTTAAGGTGCTTTATTTTGTGAGATAAATGCACTACAAGAACAATATTCAGGGGCTAAATTTGGGTTTGGCAGATGTGGGAACCCTATGATCAGTTGTAATGGTACAGTGTGGAGAGAAAAATCTCTTGGAAATAAGCCACAGTAATTTCTTTTGTGAGCACGGCAGATTTTGTGTAAAGACTGTGAGGTGGAATTTAGTGACTACATTTAATTTCATGTCTGCTGCCCCAACATTGTAACCAAAGCCACTCCACAACTGTCCAGCATAGCGCAGTAAGCTTCTCCACAGTACTACAAACTAACCGGTTTAACCTGTGTAAGCTACATAGTGTTTTAATGCAACCTTTAGATGACAGAAATGTAGTATGCTTTAATCAGATTTTGCAGGATGTTTCACAATATGAAGAAACATAACTTCAGCAGCACATTATGTGTAGATCCAATATCTGTTCTGTTCTGGATGGAGTTCAAAAAGCTCTAAAATAAATGAGGACTTTACATGTAAGCTTTATGTTTCTAGTTCATCAGATGTCACTGAGCATCCCTTACCTTTAAATACAACCTTGTTTCTTCCTCTCCTGTCCTGTCTTTCTCTATCTCTGACTGAAGTTATCTGGCACTCTTTTCTCTGCCTGGCAAAAAACTCCACAAAAACTCTTTTTGTGTTTGCTGATATTTCTAGAATTGTTGTGGTTAAAATTACCTGCCACTTTAAAAAAAAATAACACATTAGTCCCTTCATGTTCACTCCTCATTTGTCGTTGTAGCTGCTGAAGTACTCACAACTACAACTTATGAACATCTCCACTAAAACCTTCGTTCCAAATCATTGTGGTCCACTTTAACCTCTGAAAATACATAATAATGCATAAATGATGTGTTTTTTGCCTCTTTGTGTGCAGATATGGGTACAGATATTTGTATAAAGTGTGTGTATTAAAATTAAAAAGTAAAAAAATAATAAAGAAAAAAATTGTTCAAACCCAGAATGATTACTTGGCTCTAGAATTTTTTGTTTTCTTTTGTGTCAGTATGCCACATATAGTGGTTGAAATGTGTGTGTGCAAAGCAGATAAGTGCAGGTGATTCTGGAGGGAGTAGCTGGAGTAGAAACACATAGTCTTTGGCCTCACTTTCTTAGGTCTAGACACCTCAGGTCTAGTCACCAGTTAACCTAACATGCATGTCTTTGGACTGTGGGAAGAAGCCAGAGTACACACAAGCAAAGCTATAATAGATAAGCTCCATATATAAAGGCCCCAACCAGTGACAGTGCTGTTTATGTTTTTCATTTGAATTAAATAGTGTTTTATCTCCACAGCAACACTGCGCTGTAGTCCTTGGATTATGTTGGATGTGAAGAGTGAGATGTTTGCTCAGCCACTAAAACTGATTATCAAAAGGGACATTCAATAACCACTCCACTAGTTAATGCTCCCAGTAGAAAAATACAACCTATTCCTGCATGATGTCTTCTGAGAGATATACAGAATAGATATACGAATATACGAAATACACAGATGGACAGATCTGGATGACAGGAAATTACAGATAGAGAACAAATAACCAACGGAACAAGCAACACAATACACAAAACAGTGGGGAGGAACTGAGATAAATAAACAATATGCTGAAAGGGAAACCAGGAAGTAAAATTCAGATGTGATGCATGGTCTCTATAAATGCGAGGAGAAATGCAGTGACAAAATATTAAAGAGCGCACAGTGACCTGTGCAGCACAGTGGTGCAACAGAGCACCTTCACCTTACTGACTGCATACTTTCAATGTGGAGTTTATATGTTCTGCCTGTGATTACTGGTTATGTGGAGATTCGAAATTGCTCATAGGTGTGAAAGTGAGCGTGAATAATTGTTTCTGTGGCGGCTCAGTGATACTAGTGACTTGTCCAAGGTATACATCACCTCTTGTCCAATGAAAACTAGGACAGGCGTGTGTGTTGTACTGCTGGTTATGGAAATCATGTATCTACTGTCTGTTAAAATGTACAAAGCAGTTAGCAAGCAGTTAGAGCATAAGGACAGTTTATGAATTAAATCACTTTGTTTTCACCTACAGTGCTAAAAAAAAAAGTATTTATCCCCTTCTTCTTATTATTTTTTCCACATTTGCAATTGTAATATTAGACAAACATAACCTGATTGACTACATTCCTGTTTTTAAATGATGATTTATTACTGGAAAAAAGCTATTCAAATCTACCGGCCTACCAAAACTATTCCAAAATGACTCATCCAGGTGATCAAAAAAGAATCCAGAGAAACATTTAAAGAATTGAAGGCCTCACTTGCATTTGTGATTTACCAATAAGAAAGAGACTGGGCCAGAATGGCATCCATGGGAGAGTTCCAAGGCAAAAACTACTGCTGACCAAAAAGAACAGAAACACTCATCGCGTATTTGCCAAAAGCACATCGTGATGATCCTCAAGACCCAAAATATTCTGTGGACAGACTAAAGAAAAGTTCAGCTTTCTGAAAGGTTTGAGTCCCCTTACATCTGGCACAAAACTAAGCCTAACATGTCTGGCCATCTGTGTGTGCCCTGTAGCTCAACCATATTATGCAGCAGGACAATGATCTGAAATCAATGGTTTAAAAAACCAAAAAAATGCAGGTGTTGGAGAGGCCTAGTCAAAGTCAAATCAGTCTGAGATGTTTTGGCATGACCTTAAATAGACCGTGCTCAAATAACTTCCAGTGCAACTGAATTAAAAGAATCCTGCGAAGAAGAGTGCGACAACATTTCTCCACAGTGATGTGAAAGAGTCATTGCCAGTTATCACAAACACTTCCTTGCGATCCTTGTTGCCAAGGTTGGCACAACCTGTTATTATGTTTCAGAAGCAATTACTTTTTCACACAGGACCCAGTTTGGAAAAACAAATTCACTCAATAAAGGAATTAATATGAATGACCAACTGTATGTAAATGTGACCAATCTTGGCATATGTGTGACTAATAATGCTATGGCTTGAAGAAAAACTTGCCATAATTCCATATAATCATGTATTTTTTCTGATGACAGACAACAACAAAAAAGCATAAAGGAGACTTGAAAGTTTATTGATGTTGTGTTAAATATATAATCAAACATGCAGGACATGCACCCCAAATCCTCTTAACATTTTAATTTGACACACTTGAGCCTGAAGTGTGTGTTTGGGCTTCTTACCTCACGTCTTTCAGCAGACGGCATCCTCTCATCCTCATTGATTAACTCGTCAGACCGGCCAGCTGTGTTTCACCAGAGATAATGTTTTAATTAACGGACTTCAATATCTAATTAAGATTAGATGTAGATGCTTTACAGAGGTCATTTAAATGAAGGCAGACAGGCCAGCATGGGAAGGTCTGGGCTGATGATGGGATCAATATGCTGGGAGTACCTGCCTGTGGTCCTGAGGTACTTTGAAAGGAACAGTTCATTGCCATGTTTTAGCAAGGCCTCTAAGTCAGGGTGAGTGAACACAAATAGTGACACTTTATGGTTAGTTTAAGGGCATTTCAATGCTGTTCTGCAGATATAACCATGAAAATAAAGTCCACAAACAGTGCAGCTAGATAAGCTATAGTAAATATAGGAATATTATGTGTATAATGGGGGACAAATATTTCTTTTATATGAGAAATACCAGTTGTTAAAGTCTTGTTATTTATTTTGATTCAAAAATATATCTATACGACGCTGTCCTGACAGTGTTACTGGTAGAACATTCAATTAATTTGCAAAATGCAACAACTTCAGAATATGCACATTAAATATAACTAAAAATCATTATATTTTTACCATTGTGAGGATAGATAGTCACAAACTATAACTGCTCAGTGACACCTTACATCATTAGAGGAAACAAACCATTCACTTGTAAGAAAAGCATGCTGCGCATATTTTCCTTCAAGCAGGATTTCTAGGACACTATGGAAACTGAGTGCATTGTGCCAGCATGTTAAGTAGAGCAACACCAAGAAAGATGGATGGTGTAAAGACTTTTCATAATATTCCATTAGATGAACCTTTTGGTGCTTTTCACCTCACCAGTTGCAATCAATAGTAAGCAATTTCACAGGTGCTCATTATGTAGTTCAGGTGTCTGCAAGGTCTAAGCATCCTGGGTACTGTCATTCATTTGAGTTAAATATTAAGGTTAGTATAGCAGTTTAGCCTGACTTTGTTTACATTAGTAAACAAAAAAGCATCAAAATTTAATCTACTACATTTTTAAGGAAAATCTAAAACAAAATATTACAATGCCACATATTTTTAATGCAATTCGTGTATTCATATAATTCGGAGCGTTCCAAAAACTGTATTTTCTGATCATTTCTGCTAAAAACTTCAATATCTTTTGTCCAACCTGACTTTCTTTCAAAGAGGTTCAGCAGCAGCAGGGTTACAACATTCCCGCAATTGTTTTTTTTTTAGAGAGGACATTCATTATTTGCAAAGTCAAAAGAGGTCACTAGTCAGAAACAAATACACTGCAGGTCACTTGCTGCATTCGAATAAACAATGTTTTCATTTTGTCTCTTGAGGACAGTCTTGCTTTATAATTGCAGCCTATGTTATCACGTAGGTACAAATAGGTGCAAAGTTTCAGCTTGACTCAAAAGATGATTTGAAACGACCCGGTTCATTAATTTCTGGGGCAACAGGACAAATGTATCTCGGAGATGAGAGGGTAAAGGTCAGCATGTTCCATTCTTTCAGCCTAATGAGCGGTCAGACCTCCACAAGGTGACTTTGATTCATCACCACTGGACTTCATTCCTTTTTTTTTTCCCATCTTTTCTTTTCACTTTGCTCTTTCTACCATAATGTCCTCTATGTCTCCTCTGCATGGGTTAGCTTAAGTCATACACTCAAAGCTTTAAAGACACAGCTCTAATTAAAACCAATGTTTAAAAACCTTTGCTAATCCATACACTATTGTAGTGTATTAGGACTCTCATCATTGATTAGAAAGGCTGCTTCAAAGACGAAAGGCAAACTCATTAGAGGAGAATTGAAAGATTCCCTTTGTTGATGACCTGGGCGCAAACTTTAACCTGTTTGTTTACTTGACTGGAAATATAATTTTCTTAATGGAACCTAAATAAAGGTGAAATAACAGATGGCAGATCACCAGACAGACAGCTGTACAGAGCCCTCTGTGTATAACCGGGGAGGAAAAACAGCTTTCAGGGTTTCAAGGTAGCTGAAAATATTTTCATTTAAGGTCAGAAAGAAGGAAGTGATTACAAAAATTAATAATAGGAAAATAAAAGTTTATGTTAATACTTAGGTTCAGAATGAAAAATCCAAACCGTTAAATGAATTGTAAAAACGTCTATGATTGTTCCCAGAGGCGGAAATGCTAATGTGAGGTACAGTACTGTGAAAAAGTCTCAAGTCACCCCTCATTTCTGTATATATTGCTTCCAATGAGCAAGAACTAAGGAAGAACTATGAAAAGTTTACAAAAGATAAAAAGTTCCTGAAAGTTATGTTCTTAAGAAACAGGAAAAAGTCCTGACACAGGACTTGATGCATCCATTCTTTCAGCTGATCCATCAGGCTGATGTAAGCCAAATTACACAAGAACTGGTCACTGGTAACAGGTCTTATGGAGTAATGAATCCAAATTTGAAATTTGGGAATCTTTATTGGACTGCCCCCGGCATCGTAGCCTAAATCAGGTCAAGAAGCAAACATCTGGAGTAGAGTAAATGAAGATGTCTACCTAAAAAAGTGAGAAATGGTCATGCTGTTTCGTAGGACGTGCCCCACCTTTCGCTCTTTGACAGCTGTCTGTCATGTCTCTTATACATTTCATAGCACTGGGTTTTATTGTCACATCCCCATTTTCACTTTGTTTCTGACATCACTGCCATTTTACCCAAAAAAGTTGCATTATGACCTTTACAGAAGTTGAAAGAAAAAGAAAATTGAAAATTCAAGCCGAGTTCTTGTTTACACGCCCAAAAGCCTATAACTCAGACTATGTCTGTGAAGGTTCTCAGTCATCCAGGTCATCGTAGTCAAAGGAGCTTACAAAGAAAAGCGTCTGGACTTCTTTAAGTTGCTTGAAGATGTTTCACCTCTCATCCGAGAAGCTTCTTCAGTTCTAAGGTCAAACTCAGACTCCAACAACTTTTTATTTTTACCTTTTAAATTTAGTCCCTGATTTCAAAGGAGACATCACAAGTCTTTTAGACTGAATAAATGAAGTAGATGGTACTTTGATATTCAAAAGGAAATTGTTTGTTTGTCTGTTCAGCATGAGGAAAATAAACTGGTCAGCAAGTTAATACAAGGTAGTTTTGTGGTAGTTATTTTCACCAAGCCCAAAGAGAACTGAAGACGCTCTATAATTAAACAGCCCCAAAACTTAATTTATTTCCTTCTTTGGGGGCAAATTTATTTGTACCAGAGGCAGAGGATTTTTGTGGTTGCTTCCAAGCAGAGACCTGCTTTTGCAAACAGAAAAGAGAGAAATTCTTGCCTCATGCTGAGAAAGTGAGGAAAAATGTCCCAGTCTACTATTCCCCTGTGTGGTCATTGATCTGTAGGCTCTGATTCAAGCTCAGTATTAAATCACCCTGGGGTCCAGAGCCAACCTGTTCTCCCTACTCCTTTCTTCAGACCAGCACCAAAGATAATGGAAAGCGTATTGCGCCAGGAGTGCCATGGGGCCCCAATCTCGCCTTTAGCTTTCTTTTTTTTAATCCCATCTTTCCTTTCACTTTTCCTGCACCACTTTCCTTACCTCTGCTTCTCTTTGGCCTTTTCTTCTTTTTCCCCTTAAATATCTCTCTTCTTCCTATAACACATTGTAAAGGAATCTTTTGTACAGCCCTGATGGAAAGACTACTCTCAAACAAAGACGGCTCACATTGTGGAACAGGAACAACAAATAGGATCTTTTGTGGGCACTCTGAAGGCGCTCTTTCATCACCAACACACACAGAGACAGGAAAGAAAGAAGACGAGTGAAAGAAGGTGAGTTTGAGTCAGATTTATCCCTTGCAAAACTTAGAGCTTTCAAAAGAAAGTTAACCGTGTGTTCTTTTAAGCCTCTGCAGTTTAACATCAGGATTCATATTAACTGGGCTTAGTTTGATTCTACAACAGTAAGACCACAGGCATTCAATCCTGAATAGTTTGATAATGACACTTAACTAGCTTGTAATTTGTCACTCATTTATTCTGACATTGTGTTCATGCTAGTCAATTTCTGAATGGGGGGGATGTGGATTTATGGATGGCCTGGCTGTCCTGCGGGTAATGTCCACCTGGTCAGCAGGCTCAAAGTGGTAAATAAGAGCACTTAAATCCCTCAAGTTCATATTGGTTTAATGTATTTAATTTCAATTTAAGAGTATCTAAGAGGTTTATTCCTTCACTAATCCATTTGTCATGAACTTTTATTGATAACTGACATATACATCATTATTAAATGTAGAAACACAATGTTGACGTCTGCATCTATAAAATCATTAGTTGTACTGTAGGAATGTTAACACAAGGCATCTGTGCTCAGATACATTAATGGTTTTTAGCATCATTACAGCTGACAGTAAATCTACTGAAAAAGTGCATGGCTACATGAATAGATGAGTGATGAGATACATCATGAGAAAGATGAGAATGATGAGAGGTTTCTCTTTAAATCGCACACTGCTCATCGTGTTAGGTGGCTGACTACGATGATGCCGAGTCTTGATTCAGCAAAGTTTCAGACTCACCATTGCATTGTTTACAGCATTGGTAAGTCGAGGATACTAGGTTAACTTTCATTTCACCTTTATACCCGTCTCTGTCCCAGCACCAGCAGTTACCAGCTTTGTTCCTCTAAATGGTTACTTTTTGAAAGGAGAAAGAGCATCTTCTTACTGTGCACCTTGGATGTGAAACAATTTACAGAAAGACTTAAGCGTAAAGACGCTGATATCTATTGGTGACAAAAGCATTATAAGGAATGCGGTAAAGGAGACCTGTGGACCCCATACTGTTCACCTGAACTGTTTTCTGTAGGATAAATGTTTCTTCACTCATCCAAGTGACTTCTTCGGTCTCAGCTGACTGCATGTTTCCCCAACCTTATAAACAGTACATTTGCATAATGACTGATACTAGCACCACGTGTGCTATGTGGTAAATATCCTTTTTTTATCCAATCCCTAATTTTTGGCTCAACTTATTCTGTTGTGGTGTCTTGTTGACATGCTTAATAAGGTTAGGGTGTCATACTGTCTAAGGAGTCTTGGGTGTTTAAAGTGCACACAAGTCTCAGTGCAAAATTTTATCTTGACTTCTAACAAGCATTGTGCCATAAATCTTGTTGACAGCTTTGTTGTTGATAATTGCAGCTTTTGGTGTGTGAACCTGGAGCCGACCAGCAGCTCCCGACTTGCTCGGGCCCTGAGCCACATGGGAAATTTCCCTGAAAATTTCCACAACACTTCAGTGATATGCAACTGGTTGACTGCAGTCACACAAAATTATTATACTTCTGTGAACGCACTGTTAGTGAGCAGACCATGCTTTATTCAAGACTCCTTGTCATTGCCTAATAATGAATTGCCAGCTTTCCCCTTGCAAATTAACAGGAAAGAAAAAAAAAAAGTAAAACAGACACTAGCATATTATTTTTTTCCAATATATGTGATTATAACCAACTGAGGTTTGGTTGTTCTGGTGCTTATTAATTTCACCTTTGCACCTGCTGATTACTCGTAGCATTAAATGTCACACATTAAACTATAAATGTGCTCACATGACACTTAAGTGTACTATTTGAATTGGTCCAGTAAGGGACATCACAATTGCCTCATATCCTATTAATCTCAAATGCCCAGGTAGAAAGTTTTATTCATGCAAAGCAATGATAGACCACGGCATTAACAATAGAACCTATTGTACAGAGAAATAATTACATGTGACTGTATTTAGTGGTGGAAAAAATATGGCTGTAAAGGTTTTGAAAAATGACCTTTGATTACATGAAAATGATATTGTTAAGTTGCCCATGCTCATGAAGTGACTTTTTTTTACCCACACCTGGAACACCTGATAGTGCTTTCCCTCACTTCACTTGATATACTTTAATTCTTTTTTAATTATTGCTTTCCTAAAATCATGCAAAAAGAAAGGCATACTCCTCAGTAATAACATCATATTTGTACTGCGTATGACTGCGTGTGTATTTGTTTGCGCTTCAGAGAAACAGAGCTTTGCGTTGACGATCTCTGTGGCTGACCAAGCCGAAGGTCAGAGTGCTGTAACCTGCAGAAACACAATCTCACACACAGAGGTTGTAAATATCTCTACCACAGGAGAGACAGGGTAGCTTGTTTCTCTGCGCTGCTGCTCTTTGATGCAGGGGGCTCGTGACATGGTGGGGCAGAGAGAACAACACTGTCTGTATTCACCTTCACCCTGTGCACAAAACATTTTCAACACTCAATTTTCTCTAGTCGTTTCTCCCTTTTTACATTTCTAAAACAGTCTTTGCATCTGTCACCCTGCTACACTTTTACACAAGAATGCACAAGTACACAAACAGCGCAAGGACAAAGTACAGCTGAAACACAGAAAGGTGAGCACAGTCATAAAATAACTCAGCTGGTTCTCACATAATTACTGTGAACAGATGGTTTAACTCTACGTGGATGCACCTTATCCTAAACATGTGTAACTACTGTATGTATGTCTAAAATCACACATGCTGAGCATGAGAATCTCTGTGTACATGCATGTAAACAGCAAGTAAGTGTCAGTTTATCAGAACAATACTGACAAATACAGAACGACTCACTTAGCACCCAAAGCTTTGCAGTTTACTCAGTGATCAAAGCTTTACATTTATGGCTCTAAATGCACTTGAACATAACTTTTCTCAGAGACAATTTATCCTCAGTTTAGTGTTATGGGAGTGCTTTGACAACCAGTAAAACAGCCAAATGTAAGCACACTGAAAGAAACACATGAACTCTCTTCTGTAGAATTAAAATACAAGTTAATTAAAAGTGAACTGCTTGTGATCGATGTTCAAGCACACGCATATCACAAGACTACTTGCATGAAGATCAGCCAAATTAAAGGATGAAAATGCAAGATGATAATTGCAATTAAGTCAGACTGGCTGTAGTTATTGTAACTGCTCTGCATTTGTGTATGTGTGTCAGCTTAGCCTCTAAATGATGAGAACTGACTGAGAAATGCAGTTCCTTTAGAAATTTCCCTTTAGTCTGTATCCTGTGTTCCTCAAATCCCTGCATATATAAAGGGATTCAAAAAGCCCAGGGGATAAGCAAGAACTTTTTACTTGAGCTAAAACATTTGCAGACTCGTCAGTTTCACTCAGTTTACCATGAAACTAGGCCTATATAAGCACTGTTTATTGCATCATAGTTCCTTCTGTGGCTTTTACAGGTCTTTCTCTAAATTTTTAGCCTGCAGGTAATGTACTGTGCAGTCATTTGTGACTAGAACTCCAATGACAAAAGTGTAAATGCTATACTAATGATATACTACATTTAGTTGAGTTAGATGGCATATAATAGTTGGCATACCAACAACACTCAATTTTATTCACAAATATGAATGTAGCAGGTGCTCCAAGCCTTTGGCTCTGCTCTAGCAGGAGGTAAAATGCTCTATGTGGTCAGCTCTGGTTTCACAGCTTGGGTGATAATGATGATCCCACATCCCCTGTCTCCAGCTGCTGGCCACACAGTCATGATGGTGAGGAGATAATTTGGCTCCAGAGAGCAAGGGAGAGGGGAAGAGCTTCAGCCTTTCATCCTTAGTGGTCACTTGAGAGAAAGAGTTGCTAAGATGACCACCATTGTTTAGTTATATCAGTTATTTCAGTCATATCAGTGGTTGACAGAGCATTAGGGTGTTGGTGAAGTACCAGAAACAGGCCAAACAGTAAAAAGGATCAGTGAGGAAAATGGCAGAAAAGTTATTAGGCAATCCAAAAAGGTTGAGAGGAGTACAGAGACCACAAAGGAGAAGAGTCAGAAGGTGTCTGAGGAGGAAAGAGATTGAGACAGCATGGTAAAAGTGGAGAATTAATGAGTGAGCAAGGAAGAGTAAATGTGTGAGGGGTGAAGTGGAATAAGAGAGATGCAGAAAGGAGTGAAAGGAAAAGGTCATCGAGTGAATTTTGTCCTCTGAAGAATTTCTGAGTGTTGTTAAGACTCATCTCATGGCTCCGCAAGTCAAAGGAACGCTGTGTCTGACCTAAGCTGAGTTCACAGAATTCTTTCTTTTCATCTGTGCAACTTTCGTGTAATCCTCTCTGCCCTATTTTAATGCTTCCACCCCCCAATTCACTGTGTATTTTTATGTGATGAAACAGATCTCAGTGTTTTGCAGTGAGCCTTAATGTAAAGTACTAATTACTTGTCTGAGTATTTCCTGCACAACCACCTCTGTGGTTTACAGAGATGGTATAGCTGTGCAATCATGTCAATATGGAGCAAAATGTTAGCGGAAAGTTTCCAGCAGCTTGTTGAATCCATGTCATGAAGAATTAAAACAGTTCTGAAGGCAAAGGGGAGTGCAGCCCAGTAGTTGTATCTGCCTTAATTAAGTGTACATCACTGTTTTGTGATACACTGATAAAAGTTTCCTTATAATGGCCATTTTCGAGGTTCCTACATACTGAAACTTTATTTTTTGTTGTTTTAATCAATATAAGTAATTTAAATGAGTTTTAAAAGTTCAAATAAGTCAATACCATCACAGACATTTTGTGTAGGTACAGTCTATCGTTATGTTTTTAAGTTACTACGGATTTATTATTATCTAATTGAATTCCGGTAACAAAGCAGATGTTCAGTGAAAACGTGACTTATTTCACAACTTTATTTTTTTTTATTTGATGAAAGAAAAATCAGTGTATCCCAAAAAATGCTGCTGGCACCACTGATAACATTGCAACTGAGGAAAAACTCACTGCTTACTTCAGCTGTGAATAATGGTTGCTGAATATGTTCATCCATGCTAGCCGGTGAGTTTTGCATGTGTTAAAGATCGATAGATAATCACGAGCTGTCAAGTGCAAGTGATTCCATAACTTATTACTTACATCTTTCATGGGCATTGTCACACATACAGCAGTTATTAACATGTATGTGTTTTTTAAAAGAAAAAAAATAATTATAAACCCCACTTCCTTTGATTTTCAGATTCATCTTCCCCCTGTTAACGCACTGTTAAGTTTTCAGTGTGCGTCTGTTTCACGTTTCACATTCCACGGACGTCACTCGTACGTAACTTCACGGTCACAAAAATTTACATCCGTGACTGAATTTTGTTTGACTCACCATTAAATATGGAATGAAGATTTTGAAAAGCACCAAAGGCCATCATTTTTGAGCATGCCAGCAAGTGCAGCTTAAGTAGTGATAGCAGAAACCCAAAGGCTATAAATATACTCTCTTATATTGATAAGCCATAGAAATTTAACTGAAGAGCACTTTTATTGTAATCTGTTACCACAGCAGTTAGAGAGGTAGGGTAGCTGTCATATGCAAGTGACTTAAGGATTGTGGCACAGAACTTAGGAGTGAGGTATCTAAGCGAGTCATTAAGCGATTCACTGATTCACCGTCATTTGTGTCAGGTGTTTGTGTCTAACCAAACAGTCATAAAATTGGATGGCAAGGTTTGCAGAGGCGTCCAGAGGCTTCATGGACAATATATACTTTTCATTTAACTGATTTATTTTCTTGGCAGTATTCTAATTTATGCATTAAGCATATTTCTCGACCTAACATATATGCAGACACTATTAATACCAAATGAGAATCTAGGCTACAACATATCAGAAAGATTTCTTATCTTGATCCCAGCAGCTGGATCAGTGGAAAAAGTGAATGACATCAACAAATTACTCGACTTCTGGCAAATGTACTCTGGCTGCATGTTTATTCCTGCACTGATTATAAAACTGAATTTATATTTTTTGTAGTGTTAAATGGTATTGTCTGAATACATTCTTTCTACATAAGGGCAGCAGTGGTTGCATTGTGCACTCTCACTCACAGCGAAACTGTTCTGGATTTAAACATGCCAGCCATTTGGGAAGCTCACGATCCATTCTTATTTATATTCTCATTTTTAATTTGCTTTATTTGAATTGTTTTAATTACTTTTTAATTACTAGCTAAGTACTTTGTAGCTTTGCAAAGAAAAGTGCTGCATAAATAAAGTTTTTATTCCAACTTGTTGGATACCCTGGAAGATTGAGTGCGTCTGATTTTAGAACCGTGGTAGCACTCTCTCTATGTCACTTTGCGCTACCATGGTGAATTTGCTTCTATTTGTGCCCACTGGTTTGTGTCAAGTGAATTTGTATTCAGTTGTACCACAACGCACCTCAGCAGAGCAGCAACACAAACAGCCAGAATCAATCAGTTTGTGCGATCCTTCTCTTGGCAAGCTTTCTGAAGAGGGACCAAAGACAAGGAACAGCATTGTTAACCAGTCAGAAAATCTCTTTAAGTTAAGAGAAGCAGACATTTTTAAAATAAAAAGATAATTAAACTAAATCTACTAATTGTAAATCAATTAGAACAAAGCCTTTTCATAGAAATGATTATTTGTGTTACTATTTTACTCAGAGGTTTGACATTTAAAAAATATATATTTTCTTACATCTTGACTGGGTAGATGCCATCATTTTTTAGAGAGCTGATATCTTATTTTGGAAAGGTGAATAACCCTTCTTATTGCACGGCACGATTCCCAAGGAGCATCTTAACGCTGTCGGCAAGTAAAAAGAGACGTTAAGATGTGAGGCTTCACTTGTTGTCAGAGGAGACCAATTTCAGGTAGAAATTCAAGGTAGTTGAATTTATAGATTTTCCCTTATCACTACTCAGGTTGGAGATATAGGTTTGGCATTTTCTATCCGCTCTGTGTGTCATCTCCTTTTCATGGAGTTTATACTGGATGTGTTGGCATACTGCATTAATGCATATTTCTATGGGCTATACTCCCTGGTTTAAAAAAAAAAGAAATGTGTGTGTGTGCGTTATTGAGCTTCACTGCATATCACTTCCTTGATCATACACTTAGACGCTCTAAAAACGCTGGCTCACAAATCAACTCAGACTGAGTCATATTCATGAAGAACAAAGGCAGATTCGTTTTTTTCCCCACACATTTTATATACAGGCTGTTTCTCTAACTCAGACACATTCACACAGAGAAAGAATCACGACTCTTCTCTCACTGAATGCTTTGTCTAATATACATCTCTACAGAGCTTTTATATAGTATCCATTAGGCTACATACATAACAGTCTAAGAGTAGCACCAAAGGTCATAAATGCAAATACATACACAGACGCTTGTAAAACTGGAATGCATAGTACACACAATGTAAAAAAAAAAAAATCTATAAAAAATATGGTACAATATATTCTGTTTAAAAATGAAGGAATTCTACATATTAAGGTTTTTTTCTGTATTTTTAACCACATATTGAATTTTAATATTGCTGAACCAACAAATAACTTTTTGTCCTTGATCTGTGACTTAGTTTTATTACTTTGTACCAATTTGCTGGCATCATGTTATTTTGCATTGTACATGTCTTTTGTTGATACTTTATGCAAGATGCAATTTTGTTTAAGTACAGAAAAATAACACAGTGTAAAATATATGGTGCTACATTATACTCACCACAGTTCAACTGATATGGATACCAGCTGTTCTACAGACTAGCGGAGCTCAGCATCTTCTGTATATGCCAAGTGGGAGCACGGTGCTTCTTCAGATTCATTCTACTGATTTATTCATATACCGTACAGTGATTTTGAGGGGAAAAAATATAACTACATGCACAAAATGAAAGGGAATATTATAAACATGCTAACTTACTCGGTGTAACTGTCACTGTGGCTAAATTGTTCGTTTCATTTTCAAACTTCTTTGAAAAATGGATTTATTTTTATTTTAAATAAAAAAACTAAAAGACACATTAAATCCACATGATTACGAGGCCAGTGCTTCTGGGATATGCAGTGTTATTTACTAGTATTTATCTCACAACTGGAAGCTACACCCACATGGAAAATAGGTCATGTTTTGCACTGCAAGGAATCACAAACAACCTGTTCCATGGAAGAATTAGCTGGGCCCTCATTGGCAAGCACAGGTTGCACAAAGGAATCCAGGGAGTAAAGCAATTTTGTTTATACGGTTCATAGCTCAGGAGTTACGATTACTACAACAACAGCAACAAAACTATTCTCTTCTTTTTTTGATACATGGTAGAAATATTTAATAACACTTCGTGAAATACGTGACTATACTATGTTAGGCAGTTTCTCAGATACCTTGCTAACCAACAGATAAACAAGCACACTGAAGCCAAAGAAAAGAAAAGCACAATCTCTTTTGTCAGTTGTACCAAACATCGCTTTTGTTTTTCCTGACTCTCTTCCACAGATGCACACGTGTATATAGACGCACACGAGCTACCACACACAGAGAGACGTATCAATCAAGCTATTCCAGGAAGCCACAGAACAGAGAGGAGATAGGCAGTCCTGCTCTCTGATCCAGGTCTGCCAAAGAAAAGCTGTTGGCTGCTGCCAAGGTTGAATGAGCATATTGCCTCGTAATGGAAAAAGAATGAAGAAGCAGACACTGCACATTGTCTGAAACTCTATCGCATGATTCCTCTGTCTTCCCCTGCACAACAACCATGTCAGAGTGCCTGATAGCGACAGGCTGTGTGCACCTATATGCGCACCTGTTTGTTATATAGATAGTTGTGTTTGTGCCGTGATGTGCACGACTGAATTTTGTTCATTCACTTGACATCTGTTTCTGTGAGTTATTATGACTGTGCTTAAACAACCGGGCAGCTGTTTCAGCAGTTTGATGAGAGACAAAGAAATGTTTAATTTCACCAAGCACAAAAAAATAATAAATAAATAAGAATACTGTATATGCCACTATTCTTATACTGTATCCATCTGTACTCACACCACTTCCTAGACACAAAACCAAATATTCCCCCATCAGAGAGGGAGAAATGGACCATGCATTGCAACATTTCACACAAAATTACTTTGTCATCACAGCAAATAATCTGTCTGAATGGGTTTATGCCCAAATATCTATTTGAATAATTTGTGATGAGTTTTAGATGTCATAAATGAAGAGTTCACTGCGCATCACTGGGATTTGAGTGGAATTTTATTAGTTTATTTATTAGGCTATTTACTGTGGAAAGAGTTGATGAAAAGTGTGCATTTTTAGCAGTCTCCCTGGTGGAAATGTTCACACCAGACAGCTGCCAAGTACATTAACACTTTTCTACTGACTGCTCCTTGGGAACAGCTGGAGGTTAAGTGTTTTTCCCAAGGGCAGTCAGGCTGGTTTGGCTAAAAGAGAAAAGAGCTCTTCTTAGAAAACCAAGCCCACTGATTTAGTTCCTCGAATCGAGATTCCCCAGACATGTCTAACTACACGTCCACTGAAGAATGGATTAGATTTGTAATATTACACAAAGACCTCAGTTAGGTGTGGCTTCAGTTTGGAGCAGAGTCACAGTATTTTATTTATCTTTGTAAGTGTCTGGAGAAGATTTTTAGCAAACTTCATTAGTATTCCAAGTTTAATAATCTGTTTTTATTTGTATCTGTTTATTTTATTTGCTTGTTTTCTTGCTTTTTGCAAGAAGGCATTAGTATTTTGTCACAATTACCCACCTTGCACACCTTAAAATTTGGTTTTATTCTTTGGCTTTTAACCCAAAGCTTAGATATTTGTCTCTATTTTTCTGATTCTTTGGATAAATGTATTGATGTGCATGGGGGCATAAGTTAGTCTTCTATTATTGAGTAACCCTCTGTCTCATGTGCACCACTGTGGTGTGCTTCATAAATAACATTAGATTGGATTAAATTAGTTGCGAGAGACTACTACGTGGGTTCGATCTTAGAGATAAAGTGAGGAGCTTGGTAATTCAGAAGGGGTTTGGCATAGAGCTGCTACTCCATTTTCAAAGGAGTCAGTTGAGGTAGTTCGGGCATCTGACTAGGATGCCTTGTGTCTTGAGAAGTCCTCCATGTTCTGCAGGGACAGAGGAGATGAAGGTCCTGGCATCTGAGCTTAGACTATAGAACCCACAGCGAATAATCAGATGGATAGATGTACGAACCAAAGAACAAGCCGATAAAATTAAAGTGTAAAGTGCATTACACAGTTTGAGCAAAGTTTGTCAGAAATATTATATATTATTACTGGCCTCAGAGTATTGAAAAAGCTGTGGAAACCATATGGATACATCTACTTAAATGCTGAAATTGTTTTAATTTATATTTTTATATTAAAAATAGATCAACAGACAACCAAAGATTTCACACTAACAAAGAATTACCACAGAAATCTGCTCCCCTTGGTTTTACTGAGCCTTGTTGAGTCTTGGGTCATTTTTTTTAGCTGTCTGGGCAACAACTTTAATGTTTAGGTTCACTTTCATCACTCTCTTAGTGTCTTTCTTGGTGGCAGGCAGCTCAGCACCTACTCATCACCAAACAGTAAACAAATACCGACAGCAATTACCAAGCAAACACAGGGAGCATTTAGTAGATAAAGAGCAAGATATTTCCCTTAGGAGCTGCGAGACACCAAAAACCAAGCTAAATAACAATGAATGAGCTTACCTTTACCACTTTGCCAGGCACAGGACATACTCCATAAGGCATTTAGCCAGGAATCTGGGGTTCTAGTCCTAGTTTTTTTGTTTTGTTTTTTTCAATTAGTTTGGTATTATTTTTTGTCTTTTTTAATTACATATTTTAAAATTAATCATGGCTTTCGTTAAATTTATCTTAGTTATCTCCCCTATATCAGTAGTTCCTGTCTAACCACATGAGCTGCAAAAGACTGGGAAAGAAGACAGACAGCAAGTCTCTGTTTTGTTGTGCAACGATGACAACCATTAGAAGTGGGATCAAGGTCAAACAAATGTGCAACATAAGGATTCTGCTTGTGCCTTTACTCACCATCTAACTGCTGGCTTAGCCTTGATGTTGACATTTGTTAACCCATTGAGTGCTTTTATCAGCTGCTGACAGGTGCTATGCCATTAGCAGCCTCTCATCTCCATCTCATTTGCACCCTCTATGTGGCATGTGAATGAACGTGCGTGTATTTTCATTTCTTTGTCAATGTCAAAAATATGTTGAGATGTGAGTGTCATTGTTCCTGTATTGGTGTAAGTGTGTCTGTGCAAGGAGACTGCCTCACAATTGTGTGTAAGCAGTGCGCCTGACAGAGACAGAGAGAGGAAAACACATTAAGTTGATGCTGTCATCTCCCTTCTCAACTTTCTTCCTCTGCCAACAAACAATACCCACCTGTGCCAGTCGCCATCACTCATGTCTGTCCCTTCATCTCTGCACAGGGAGACACAGAGGAAGGCAAGAACAATAAGAGAATGAGAGACAGAGAGAAGGCTCTCTGTGCCCTGCAACAGACACTAAGATGGAGTTCAAACACACTATGACATTTCATTAGGGAAGATTTTCAACACAACTTATAATTCTCAAATGTCAATGCTAGTGCACCTGTCTGCACCTGTTAGATTTTGTCCTACAATTGTCGTGTCAAGGCTGTATTGTGTAAGTGTCTCATATTGTGTCAGTACCAATTAACCAGGACAAAATTTTTGCTTCTCCTGCTATTACACCATCCAGGCATATAAGGCAGTTTTGATGCTACTTCCCTTTTCAAAGACATGCATACAGGTGAAAAATCCTTAAGTGGGGGTGGGCAATATATTGAATATGCTCGATGTATAGCGAGTTTTTCCACGTACGACGGTTAAAATGGCTTTATCCTAGCCATCAAGTATAGGTTGCCATGGAATTATTAAGCTGTCTGCATGTAATTCACTTTGATCTTTTTTCTCCCACATGCTGTGAATGCATCATAACCCCCCCAACCAGAACATTTCTTCCCTGCAGACTGCGTTGAACATGTGTGTTTATATACTACCAGATAGGGAAAAGTATGGCGACAGCGGGAATTTCAGAAGAGGGAGGGAATGACACTCGCTTGTCATTTGGATTGCACAAAGAGGATGTCAAACAAAATGTGGTAATTTCCGAAAAATACCGTAAAACTAAGACTGTTTTAAACTGTGCATGTCAACATCTTCCCACACAACAACAAAGATAACATTAAATTAACCAGCTGTGATACATGTGACTGTTTTATAGTCACTATCTAGACTCTTGTTTCTATCATTTGAGGTCATCTCATTTTTTTATTTTATCATTTTTATATGTTGTAAACACAAAAGAGCACCTTTTTAATTTCTGTTTTCTATTTTTTCTAATGAATTATGTTTTGATCTACTTTTTTGTTGTTATGGTCCTTTTGTTTGTTTGCAACTGATGGTTAAAAAATGGTTAAAATAAAACATTTCAATTTACTATGATTTTTTGCTTTCAAAGTAGAAGCAAAATATGGAATGGTGGATTTGAACGAGAATACCAGTGCAACTTTAGGCATTATATAAAAAAATAAAAGACTATTTAAACATATCATGATATATATATAGTGTATCATGATATAGCCAAAAAAATATTGCGATATTAGATTTTCCTTCTTTCCCCCAGCCCTATTCTTAAGTTATTTGCACTTACAACCAGGTCTATAAGAGTATGCCTTTCAGAATTCTCATTTATAGCACACGGTGCAAGATATAAAATAATGTGCAAAAATTTTGAGCCATCCCTCATTTAGAGGCATATCGGAAAATAGGAAATATGGGCAGTGATTTATTGAAACACTGAAATGCGATACAGCACCGTTCTAACAAGCTTGAAAGTCAGTATTTAGCATGCTTACCTCTCTCTTAGGTAAGCTTTTTTGTAATTTCTTGATGTAGTTATCAGGAATAGTTCTCAAGGCTTCTTGAAATATACTCTCATTTACTGTATTTTACAGACGGCAGAAGATACTCACTGCTGTACGACTCTCCTGACCTCCTCCAATTTAAACAAAGGATTTCAATTTAATTCATCACTCTGTATGACCTGTTGCCACTTATTTTCAGTTTCAGTTTCAAGTTCTAGTGTAATTTGGCAGTCCTCAGCCTTTTCTCCCTGTTTCCTTCCCTTAAGAATGGCTTCTTGACAGCCACTTCCACCGAGACTATTCCTGATGAGGCTTCAGTGAATAGTAGATGGCTCAACTAAAGGACCATATGCATCTCTCAGGTCCCGTGTCAGCTCCTTGCTGGATTTTTCCCCCCTTTTTTTTAAGGACGTGACGTTTAGATACTGTTCATCTGCTATAGATAGTTTTATATCCTTGCATGTTTTCCTTTCCACTTTCCTCACTGCACACAATGCTAAAATATACAGTTTTCAGCTAATACCTCTTCGGAAATCCCGTTGTTGTGAAAATATATTATTTCCTGCCTTTCAAATTTGTTATCTTTGGAATTTTCGTAGGATTCATCTAAATAAATTGGATCAACTCACTGATTTTACAGGAGCTAGTTATAAAGTGACTAAAAGTGCAATTTAATCTTGGGTCTTTGCTATCACTGTTTCATCCCTTAAAGTCAGTCTGAAATGATCATGTACATAGACTGGAGTAAAAAATGTTGAAAAAGTCGTCAATGTTTAAAGAAAAACTTTGAAAGACCATTTTAAAAACTATAAGAAAGTTAAGCTCCCTGCAAGCAAAATACAAAGAAATGAGAGGTGGCTCAAGACTTTTGCATGGTACTGTTACTCCAGTCTGATGCATTCTCACAGTTAGAAATGGTTTAATTGAGGTTGCTTCCAGGATACAGTGTGCAGAAAGAAGGATATATGACATCCACTTACTTGTGTGAATTCTATGGACAATTACCTGCATTTACACACCTCTTCCAAAACAAAAAACGGAGGAGGAACATCAAAACCAAATTACTTAATGGCCCACCTAATAGATGAGACCAAATCTCAAGTCACCCACATACCGGGAATTACCAAAGTTATTTGGATTCATCACCTGGATTTCCAAAAGCAAATTTTGCCAAAAGATCAAACAGATGTTGAGATATTTTATTAGATGATTGAAATGCCGGCCAGATGGTTATGAGGCTTGATCTACTACTGGGTACGCTGGATGGCAGTCGATCTAATTTTTGGAGATATTTCCATCTGGACCAACATGATGGCCTAACCATACGCTCAAAATTGCCATTTAGCATTAAATCTTACACCCTTGCTTTTTTACCTTGTTTGTGCCTACAATTTCTTGTTATAAATAGCAGTTTGAATGGTGTCTATTCATCAGTCCTGTTTTCTGTTCATTACTAATTTCCTAACTAGAGTATGTAAAGAAACTATCAGCACAGAGCCAGAAATGAACAGAAATAGCAGTACTTATAAAACACCCCAAAGTCTTTTGCTGCAGACAGGTGTCACCATCAAACTTAGCTTTTAATGGGTTTGAGGTGCTCATACTTTTGAGACTGACTTAAGAAATGACTCAATACAAACAAGCATTCACAGTAGGAAAAAAGACATTCACTAATGGTCTTAACTAAGACTGAAATATGAGTCATCATGTTGAGTAATGATGGAATTTAAAAAACAAATACTTGAAATTAAATTAAGTGCGTAGCTTCCCCAATAATTATATCACACATCTCTCAGATGTAAAAATGTATCCGTATGGAAAAACCTTCTTTGTCTGCAAATGCATAAATAAATAATCTTAGACAGAGAAAATTGCCAGCTCATTACTCATGGTTTTATCCTTCATGGTTTATTTGACTAATCTGCAACAGCCCTGCCAAATATTCAGTTAGTGTAGACATCTTTTGAGTTTCATAGCTTTCCTGCAAAGTGTATTAAGTAGTTCTCATTAGTAAAGAATATTATAGCATTTCTGTTCTATATCCCTCATGGGCATTTAAGTAAAAGGGTATTGTTTTCTTACACTGTCTCTACTGGCTTTAAAGAAAGCTAGAGGACACATCTTTAATATTATTTTCAACTTACTGTTCTCACATTCAACACCAAAAGAGCTGTTGCTCATTTCACTTCTTCTTTGTTGTTTGGCTTTTTTTTCCCTCCAAGGAGTCCAAATAACTCTAGAGGACATTGTGCAGTTTGACTTTCCTCTGTAATTCAAGCTCACCATGCAGTTGGGAGCGTGTCTTTTCTTGATGAAAAGCTCAGGTTGTGCCCGCCTCTTCTCCCATGGGCAGGCCTGAATGGAGAAGTGAATAGTGGTACAGATGAGACGAAGAGGAGAAAAAAAGGTTAATTGGTTTTGTTGACCATCTGTCTATGAAGGATGAAGCAGGTTAAGATGGCACACTTCAGGTTGAATAGTAGGGAATAGGATTTATACGCATTGATTGGCAGTGAGCGGTGTGGTTATCCGTCCTGTTAATGGAGAAAGTTGATATCCAAGATTATTCATTCTTTTTTCTTTTGCCCGGCTGCATTTTGTATTGCAGTTCTTTGTATATGTCAACAAAGTACATTTCCAGCTTGCTCTCCTTTCATTTCTCTCTGTGCCCTAAACTCTTAACTAGGTGAATGAGCCATAGCTATCCAACTGAGAGAGGAGAAGGGGAAGCTGAGTGATGCATTCAGCATCGCTGGGCTGATTCCCCTAGAGGCCTGTTCTACCTGTAAAACCCTGGGAATCTATCTGTCTGCACTGTTGAGTCAAAAGTGGACATTTCTATCAAAAAAAGTGTGCCCCTTACAGAAACAGAGAACGTAATGCAGAAAATAAACAATGATAGAGGGATGACTATTATGCCTAGTGGGAGGGGCAATGGGATATAAAGGGAGGCCATCGGGGCCTACTGGGCAGTCTGTGAGATGGTAACGTGTAGCTGGCTCAGCCTCTTGCGTTCAGTACATAGATTTTTGTTTTCTTTCAAATTAATTTTAATTTTTAAAATCTGGATAATGGTAAATGGCCTGTATTTATATAGCGCTTTACTAGTCCCTAAGGACCCCAAAGCGCTTTACATATCCAGTCATCCACACACACATTCACACACTGGTGATGGCAAGCTACATTGCAGCCACAGCCACCCTGGGGCGCACTGACAGAGGCGAGGCTGCCGGACACTGGCGCCACCGGGCCCTCTGACCACCACCAGTAGGCAACGGGTGAAGTGTCTTGCCCAAGGACACAACGACCGAGACTGTCCAAGCCGGGGCTCGAACCGGCAACCTTCCAACTCTTGAGCCACGATCGCCCCACAATAATAATAATAATAATGCTGGATTAAAAGGATATTAAAAGAGAACATAAACCATTTAAAATTAGCTCAATCTTAAACATCTGCAGCAGTAATATTGATATATGTAACATTAATGGGGAGCATTTTTCTGTAGAATAATGATTTTTAATTTTGATACTTTAAACATTACATATTTTCCAATAATATGGTTTTATGTGTACTGACGTGTTTTTTATAGTGTTTTATTGCTTCTTTTCATAAAGGAATGATGTGACAACTCCCTCTACTGCTTGTCATTGTCAGCTAATAGCAAATGATTTTTGGAGGTAATAATATTTTACAGTTCTTAAGCCAGGAAGCTTTGCAGGAAGGTGAAGACGTCCACATAGAGTGCAGACAGGCAGTGCAAATAGTACATTTTAAGCTGATCTGTGTTGTTTAACTGGTAAATGAGAACCTGTTTTGGTTCACCAGTGGCATAAATGGGTAAGTAGGAGCATTAACAAGTCACTTCATGTTGATAAACTTTCTTTCTTTCAAAAAGTTTCATAAGCGTTACCACAAGGTCACACAGCTGACTCAATGAAAAAACAAAGGATGTGAATTACATGCTCGTTGTAGGTCTAATGGATGACCTCATGGAATCTAGCTACTCATAATGGTCTTGATGGTTTAAGGTTGCATTGCGGCACCTTCTGTGCAGCCAAGAGTGCGACTTTCCTTGTCCAAAACAAGAAAGTCGAGTTTAGCCATGCAAAACATTGACCCTCTAGGTCACACTGTTTGCCAAAAATGAAACCTTTGACCACTGGCTTTCTCTCGTGTCTTTTAATGATGTTCTCTGCCCCTTTGAGGTCAATGTGAAGTGGAGTAATGCTTTCAAGAATGCTGGGCCATAACCTCTGTCCTGAAACAGGTGGTAGTGCATAAAATGAGCTTTGAAACACAGATTGTAGCACTATCAACACTTTCATTACTTGGATATGCATGCTTCTCACTGTAGCGCAACACAATATAATCAAAGTATATACAGTAATGGTTTGCATTATTATCATCATTTTTATGCTGCAAAGCAAGAGGTTTAGTTGTAAACATTACAGATATTTAAATTCAAATAAAAGAACTGACACATTCCTTTTCTTTTTGCTTGTTGATAAGGTTTAAAAATTGATTTACTTGCAAATTAGAAACTGACACAGAGTTGATGACAGACAAGTGATAGGGAAAATCTTGTGAACCAGCAACACCCATCCCAGGAATAGTGGTCTGTACTTCAGGACAGATCTAGAAATGTATTTGACATACTTTTTAAAAAAAATTCTTAGCTTAGCACATTTCTTAGACCATCATTCAGTCTAAGTTTTTTTCTCACAGCTTGCCTACTTTAACAGTAGTAATAATAATTTTTTTTTCTGTTTCTGCAACCTATAACCTATTTTAGTGTTGTTATCCATGAATATTCAAATGTAGTGTTTTAGCAGGAAAAACTATTAACATGCATTATTTTTTGATAAAGATTTAAAATTAAAAGTTAAAAGTTCTTTACTTGCTTTCCCGAACAGGAGCAATACTTTGTGGTTAAATATCACAATGGATTAATTTCTGACTTCTCAGAGACATCCAGTGTGACGGCTCAAATTTGGCCATATAAACATGACTTCAGTATACTTCAGGTTGAACCCTTTAAATCCCGAACCTTAAAATAATTGCCAGAAATGTCTATTTCTGTATTTTTATTTTTTTTATGGAGTATTTATTGAACCTTCTGTCAAATAAGAAAACTTAATTAAATATTAATTTTCATTTGAGAGTTTTAATTTGTATCATATTTACTGCATCTGGCATTATTATTTATTTCATAATAAATTCTTTTGCAGTTTGTCGCTTATAAATGTATTGGCAAATTATCAAATTTTTCTGAAGGAAAAAAATTACAATGATCACACAGAAAGAACTCACAAAACTGCATATATTGAATACGATACACCAGGTGTTAGGGGAGTTCACAAGTTTTTGCCAGATTTCTAATATGTGTTTTCCTTTCCTTAGAGGTGGCCTAATAAACATGTAAGAACTGAACAGTATATTGTTTTAAAAAGGTATCACATACAGTCTATAACCAATGATTATAATAATTTAATATAGTTTAATTTAATATTTAGAGACTTGCAATAACTATAAAGGCTTCAAGTTTCAAGGTTAAAGTCATTAAATCTGCAGAGGCATTACCTTATCTTATTTCCTGCATGGATTATACACCCTATTCAGATACATTCATTCATCATGAAACACTGACTGCAGCTTAAATCTATCATGGTATCTTCACAGTGGTAGCCTTCTGACAGCAAACCTGTCACTTGCTCTTAAAATAGCACTGTATTAGTATGACAGCATTTTAGAGCATCCATCCGCTTATATGTGGCAGCATTAAGAGCTGGCGTGTTTGTATGTGCATATGGGCGGGGGTGATGGAGTAATCCAGGGCACTTTCAAGTTCAACCTGGGCCCTGACTAAAGAACTGACTGTGCCTGACTCATAAGAATGATGTTTTAGGCCAAAATGTTGAAAATGGAAAACTTTAGTTTGGTTTTTGGGGGATTTAAAAATTAAGTCAAACCATTTGCACCACACTGATTCTATCGAGGTCGGCTTCCATATAGAAACTGTTTAGAAATATGATTTTTTTTTTTTTATACTAAGTAAACCTTTTGTCATGAACTGGCTGTGTGCAGGCAGGAGAAGGAGCCAAATGCAAACTCTCGGAAACAGGACGTAAACTCAAAAAACAGCTTTATTTGCTGAAGGCAAAAGGCGATACAAAGCTAAACTGGGAAATGCTAAGGATAACACACACGGGGACACGCAGGGAGAGACAAACAGCTAAGAGGGAAGACGCGACACGGAACTGAGGGAGACCCTGACATAAATACACAGAAAGATAACGAGGGACATGTGAGCACACGGGGAACACAGCTGGCACGAATAATCGTAACGAGACAGGGGAAGCTAGACTGAACAGAATGAACATGAAAACACAGGACCTTCACAATAAAACAGGAAACATGATGCAAGAGTGGAGGCGAGGCAGACGAGAGGGAGCGAGGGAACACGAGGGAGAGAGTAGACATGACAGGCTGGGAAAACATGGATAAACATGATGGAATAAAACACGAGGAGGGGGAAACAAGACAGAAGGATTCACACCACCGTATAAACACAGACACCCAGGGGGAGCCAGAGGGCAAAGACACAAGGGGAAATCTAATAAACCGTACTGAAAAGAATAACCTAGGAACCATAGAATCAACCCTAGAATAACACAGTAAACTAACATAATACAAAATGACAAAAAACACAAGAAACTCAAAACACTGGGTTAAAAGACCTAGGACCATGACACCTTTAACCTTTAATTGATCAAATTCCTTTTATTAGACTACAAAATAAAATGCATATAACAATTAGTGTAGCTGTGGTTTGGTGCAATATATTGACCCATTAAAGATGCAATAATCAATATATCATTCATGAAATAAAGTCTCATGTGATTGTTTATGATGCGAAATAGGTCACTTGTAGTAAACTATTAGAAAATTATCTTTCAGGGTTTTTAAGGTTTGGAATGAGCTTAACGTAATGTAACCGAGTGGATGGCACCTGGCCAGGAGTCAGAGTTAAGACATCAGTAGTTGTTAGTGTAGGATAAAGTCTCAAAGGGAGAAATTCTGTGTATTTATTCATAAAAATAGATATAAAAAATAGATTTATTGTATCAGTTCCATGCTTAGACATTTGAGGAAATCCTGTTATTAAGTATTTTATTGTGGAAGAGTCAGCAAATGCTCTACTGTAATAATATTTGCTGAGAACGCTAATCAATATTACATTACACTCATCAGATGCTTGGCCAGATTCCTCAGTTGTAAACTGTCAAGGGTGACATATTTTTCATATTCTGAACCATATTCAGCAAAACCTGATGCCTTTATGCTTTTAACAAGTCCTGTTAAGGACAACTAACAGTGAATGAGTGGAAGCTGATTATTCTTCTGCCCTTTTTGAATCTGTAAAAACGTCAGAGCATTAAATTTGTTCCTGAGTTCATGTTCATCTTTCCATTCATGTGTAGGACTTGCTGAAGAAATGCAGAATTTTGCTGAGTAATAAGCTCCATGTAAATAAGGGAAGACCTTTACGGAGCCATTTCTAATGCTCGTAAACGAGCACTTAGCTTTTTATGCACCGGTGTAGTAAATACACAAATTCATATTTTTTAATAAGCCTGCCCCACTCGCCTCATCTGATTTTAGTGGTTAATTACTGCTATAGGTCAGTTAATTGGATGAATGGCATCAGAATATGTGAATATGTATATTAATATATTATATACTTTTTTCCACTCCCTCTGCATAGATCAATGTCAGTCATTATCTATTTGGTAAAAGAGAAGTCTTTTTGAGTTAAGCCACAAATTGTGTTGTATGAATACTCTGTTTTCCCCTACAGCAGAGAATACATTACACGTTTAAAGGTTTTTTATCATGACTTACATTTATATATAAAATATCCATATTTATATTAACCTGCTGTGAAAGTCAGGGTGAGGATGTAACCAGTACCATTTAAATTCCAGTCATTGAAGCAAAGGAGAAAAGCAAGGCTGTATTTATAGTTAATGGCTGTTGTTTTCTATCTAATATCAGCTCTTGCTGGTAAGTATGGTCAGAAGGAACTGCAAACTCAGCAATAACACAACAATATAATTTAGATGCTTACAAGAGATGGGATGTTTCTGAATTGTTGCACATATTTGAGTCTGAGGATGTAGCCTAACCGATCTGGTTTATGGTCCCACTGCTTCTCTGCTCTTAATTTGACTCACATTTGAGTTTTAAAATGTAGTCGATTGTTTTTTATTGTGCTGGGTGTTTTCTTTTGTATTTCTTTGGCATTTGTGCAGTTTAATAAGCATTCTTGAGCAGACAAATGATTTAAAAGCTTTATATTTCATCATTAACATTAATAAAATTATCACTATTTAATGGCAGTCACTGTAAAAGGAGATGATCAGTCACTGTGAGAATTTCCTGAATGTCAAGGCTACAAAAAGGGAGAGAAAACCAGTCATTTTTTCATTGTATCTAAAGCCATTGTCACAGATGTAAAGATGTGGGCAGAAAAGATAGATCCATTGTGCTGGCACTGGGACTAGATCAATACATTGCCCACTGTTTCTGGTATATATTTGGAGATAACACTGAGGAATATTGGATTCAAACTGGATCGATATAACATAAAGCCTCATCTTTCACATGCGCTGCAATAAATAACGTACAGTCGGAAAGTTTGTGAAAGAGGACGAAATCACTGTATTACACTTGTTACTTAAGCTTATTAATCATTTATTTATTATACAATTTGATGCTGGCAAATACTGATTATTGCTGTCAGTGTTAAACTGGAGAAGCTGACTGCTGTCCATAATAAAGCAGTTAGCTAGTTTATCTGACAAACACAAATATGGCAGATGCCAGAAAATAAAAAATAAATAAAAAATAATTCAGTTCAATTCATTATATGTACTCACATTCAAAGGCTGCCTGCTTGATCTGTGATGAGAGTATGGTCTTATTAAAAAACAGAGTGATATATCAAAATGTACAATGACATAATGTAAAACAGCTCTGTGCACCCAGACTTCCTGGACTACTTTGCTGTAGGTTACCAACCAAAATTATGTAGGAAGATTTTCACACTTAAAATGAAACAGGAGAACCCAGGGAGCTGCTGCTAGAGACAGACAGAGATGTTAGATGGCCAAGAGGAGGTAGATTTGGCATGATTCTGAGTTATTTTCATAGACTGTAGATAAAACATCTGGATTGGTAAAAAATCTAAGTAATGTGGCCTCCTCTCATGCGGGCAGAAATTCATCGACACAATGACTCTGCACCTTCACAGTGCACGTTGTGAGGAGAAACTCTTGTCAGAATGTGAGAAGCACTTTACTGACTTTGTATCCATCAGGTCTGTTGCAACCTATCTGTGTTTTCTGTTTGGTGCAAATCTTGATATGTATTGCATTGTCAAGTAGTAACAGCCTGCCTCTACACCTGCACCTGGATAGCTCGGCTTTGGGAATGAGATTCTCATACTACAAAATGGCATTAAGATCAAATCCAGGATAAGACCTGGCATGACTGAAGCGCTCTGAGAGCTACTGCTGAATTTAAAGTATCCAACTTCAGAAGTATCTGCTCAAATTTCACAGTTACATGATGAACATATTTGTGCCTTGCTTTCTCTAACATGCACATTATCAAGTCAACATACAGCTTCACAGTGACAGATGAGCACCTTGTGGCCCCTCCTAAGACTGACAATGAGCTCCTACTGGTCTGACAACAAGACACAAGCTCCCTCCACGCAGTACCAGCTGTCACAAGATGGGAAAATTTAAATTTACATTCTTTCAACTTATATGGCTCCAGTGCATCTAATCTCAGATACTGCATTAAAATATTATATTGAGAAACCCAATAAGACCCTAAGAGCTAAGCACTGATAGCAATTTGGGAGAAAATAAATAAACTGGAAAGAGGCAGTGCAGCCATCTGCAGTCTTACTGGGGTGAGGAGAAAGTGAAAGCAGACAGATGAGCATAAAGAAACTGAGAGAAAGGCAACAGGTTGATGGGCCAGTAACTGCAGCTTCAGAGCACAATGCACCTCCAAAGGAGAATAGAAGACAAAAAGGAGAGCCATCTTTTTTCCACAACAGTGAAAAGACACAAAGTTAATGGCAAGCAGTAGTAGTGTTCACTCAAAAGTGAGCTGCTTTTGGAAACTTTCAATGAGACTCTCTAAATATCCAGAAGAATGACAGGGGGATGGGGAAGAGGGTTGCACATTAGTACGACAGAAAGGCAGCATGACAGAATTGTAGTAATTTGCAAATAACAGGGAGCAGAAACTGATGAACTTGTAATGTCAAAAATATGTGACTGAGTGTAGGAATTTGGAAGAGACGAAGAAAGTGGAGCAGTTGAAATGACATATACAGGGGGGAAAGGCACAATAGGAAGGAGGAGATGGCTGAAGATTAATTTGAACAGTGACCCACATTTATTTCTCAAATTAAGTCATGTTGTCAAAAAAAAAAATACCAACACTCTTTATCAAAGGGAAACTTCAAGGCATTAACACAGTATCAGCATTTGTTCACCCATCTCCTGTTGTAAAAAAAAATTAAAGCAGCATTAATAAATCTTCATTAATACCTGTATATTCATGAGTACATAATGTTTTTTATTGACCACCTTTGTAAATATCTCTAAATACAGGCTAGCACATGGAATATAATATTTAATCCCCAGTCTAGAGATAATCTGGATATAACATGCTTTGTGACTTCCTGACTCTTCTCACTCCCATGACAGGTCAGTTGCACAAGATAAATCAAGGTTCAGTAGCAGTTTATTAGCTTCAGAGCTCCCAAAGCAACAACCACAAGCTCCCTAATCAACCCTAATCTTCCCCTAAACTAAAAACAAAAGCCAAACAAATGGAAAGTCCCTAACCATGGGTCCTGAAACAAAAAAAGAGGAGGGTTGTGGGGGGTAGAATAAGGTTTCGTTATATATTTTTATTATATATTCAGTATTTTTACTGTGCTTCTGTTTTTGTATTTGTGTTTGTATTGTGCTGTAATGTGCATGTAAAAATGCATGACTCACTACTGCAGACTAAATCAGCATACTGGTACAAAGAGTAAAACCTGAACCTAGTCTTTACAGATGGGTACTTACAATTACAGGATTACAAGTAGCAAAGCCATCAGCCTCTAGAAACACACAATTCCAAACAAAAATCTCAACACAATACACAGAATAAATACTGGCTCATTGCTGGAAGAATGAAAGGCAAAGAACCAGAAGTGGACCAATATGTGATACAAATGTTAAAAAAATATAATATGCATACAATCTAGAATCATAACTAATATATATATATATATATATATATATATATATATATATATATATATATATATATATATATATATATATATATAAAACACCCAGCACGCCCCTGCGGGCGGTTTATCCTACAAGCTCGGGTCCTCTACCAGAGGCCTGGGAGCTTGAGGGTCCTGCGCAGTATCTTAGCTGTTCCCAGGACTGCGCTCTTCTGGACAGAGATCTCCGATGTTATTCCCGGGATCTGCTGGAGCCACTCGCCTAGCTTGGGAGTCACCGCACCTAGTGCTCCGATTACCACGGGGACCACCGTTACCTTCACCCTCCACATCCTCTCGAGCTCTTCTCTGAGCCCTTGGTATTTCTCCAGCTTCTCGTGTTCCTTCTTCCTGATATTGCTGTCATTCGGAACCGCTACATCGATCACTACGGCCGTCTTCTTCTGTTTGTCTACCACCACTATGTCCGGTTGGTTAGCCACCACCATTTTGTCCGTCTGTATCTGGAAGTCCCACAGGATCTTAGCTCGGTCATTCTCCACCACCCTTGGGGGCATCTCCCATTTTGACCTCGGGACTTCCAGGTTATACTCAGCACAGATGTTCCTGTACACTATGCCGGCCACTTGGTTGTGGCGTTCCATGTATGCCTTGCCTGCTAGCATCTTGCACCCTGCTGTTATGTGCTGGATTGTCTCTGGGGCATCTTTACACAGCCTGCACCTGGGGTCTTGCCTGGTGTGATAGACCCCAGCCTCTATGGATCTTGTACTCAGAGCTTGTTCTTGTGCTGCCATGATTAGTGCCTCTGTGCTGTCTTTCAGTCCAGCTTTGTCCAGCCACTGGTAGGATTTCTGGATATCAGCCACCTCCTCTATCTGCCGGTGGTACATACCGTGCAGGGGCCTGTCCTTCCATGATGGTTCCTCGTCTCCCTCCTCTTTCTTGGGTTTCTGCTGCCTGAGGTATTCACTGAGCACTCGGTCAGTTGGGGCCATCTTCCCAATGTATTCTTGGATGTTCGTTGTCTCATCCTGGACTGTGGTGCTGACACTCACCAGTCCCCGGCCCCCTTCCTTCCGCTTAGCGTACAGCCTCAGGGTGCTGGACTTGGGGTGAAACCCTCCATGCATGGTAAGGAGCTTTCTTGTCTTTATGTCAGTGGCTTCTATCTCCTCCTTTGGCCAGCCTATTACCCCAGCAGGGTACCTGATCACGGGCAGGGCGTACGTGTTGATGGCCCGGATCTTGTTCTTACCATTCAGCTGACTCCTCAGGACTTGCCTGACCCTCTGCAGGTACTTGGTGGTTGCAGCCTTTCTAGCGGCCTCTTCATGGTTCCCATTTGCCTGCGGGATCCCCAGGTACTTGTAACTGTCCTCTATGTCTGCAATGTTGCCTTCTGGTAGTTCAATCCCCTCAGTTCTGACTACCTTCCCTCTCTTTGTTACCATCCGACTACACTTCTCCAGTCCGAACGACATTCCAATGTCATTGCTGTATAGCCTGGTAGTGTGGATCAGTGAATCGATGTCTCGTTCACTCTTGGCATACAGCTTGATGTCATCCATGTACAGGAGGTGGCTGACAACTGCTCCGTTCCGTAGTCGGTATCCGTAGCCAGTCTTGTTAATGATCTCACTGAGGGGGTTCAGGCCTATGCAGAACAGCAGTGGGGACAGAGCATCTCCTTGGTAGATCCCGCACTTGATGGTGACTTGTGCTATGGGCTTGGAGTTGGCCTCTAGTGTTGTACGCCACATCCCCATTGAGTTCCTGATGAAGGCTCTTAGGGTCCCATTGATCTTGTACAATTCTAGGCATTCCAGTATCCAGCTGTGGGGCATTGAGTCATAGGCCTTCTTGTAATCAATCCAGGCCGTGCACAGGTTGGTCAGTCTGGTCTTGCAGTCTCGGCTGACTGTTCTGTCTACCAGTAGCTGGTGTTTTGCGCCTCTGGTATTCTTGCCAATTCCTTTCTGTGTCCCGCTCATGTATTGACCCATGTGCCTGTTCATCTTAGCCGATATGATGCCTGACAGGAGCTTCCATGTAGTACTGAGGCAGGTTATTGGTCGGTAGTTGGAGGGGACCGGTATATATATATATATATATATATATATATATATATAAAAGTGTAGGTAAACTTTGGAAGAAAGCTCCCAGGACAGGCGTGATCAGCCTCTGGAGTCTGTAAATCTAAGCCAATTTACAATAAACTTCGCTTTTTGTTCCATTCTGCATTCTTGTCTGCATTTGGGTCCACTTTATGAAGTCACAACAATTAGTATGACTCTGGTTTAGAATAATCCTATAGAAATAAAATGGATTATTAGTTTTGGTGGATAATTTAAAAAAAAAAAAAAAAATCAGGGAGAAACATGTTAGATGCATCGGACCTCACGGGCCAGGCTTCACATCTGTTAGCCTTGGCTGCCCATGACCCTGATGCTGGTTCACCACTTTTAATAGATACTGACCACTGCAGACCGGGAAGACCCAACAAGAGCTGCAGTTTTTGAAATGCTCTAACCCAGTCACCTACCATTCACTGAGTGGCCCTTGTCAAATTCGCTCAAATCTATACACTTACCCGTTTTTGCTGCTTCTCATACATCAATTTTGAGGACAAACTGTTTGCTTGTTCACTAATATGTCCGGCCCTCTAACAGGTGCCAGGATGAAGAGATAATGAGTGTTATTCACTTCACCTGCCAGTGGTCATAATGTTATGCCTGATATGTGTATAGATTGCCACCCTCTGCAGTGTATTATGTTTGCAGACATTCATGAACATTTATACTTGATATGTGTGGGTTTTTTTGCCAATATTCTCATTTGATATTTTCTAATAAATGATATTTTCTTTTTTAGAAATAGAGTGCCTTGTTTTGTTTTGTTTTCATGACTGTACTTGCATCATTTAACATTTATTTATTTGATTTTATTAAAAAGTTCCTAACAGTGCACCGTATTATTTGAAAGAATACAGCAACATTTACTGTATACTTTCTTCTAAATATATGCAGCAAAACAAAGCACAATATAAACACCCAATAAATTGAACAAACCAGGGATGCCCTATTTAACCAGCTGAAGAGTTCTGTGTGAGATCGTGCTACATTTTGATTTTTATTATAAACTTTTCAAAAGCTATTTTACTCAAGAAGACTCCCAGACTCTTTAAATCAAAAATAGCACTGGCTCTCAGGATGTCAGCTATTGTTCCTCAGCTAAGCTTGATGTTTGACAAAGCTGGCCTTTGAAGTAGAATAAACCATGTATGCAAATTTCCAACACAATATGACATAATTCTATTAAAAGACGTATAAGCAGAATAATTTGGCAAAAACAGAAAGGAAGATTGTTGAACTTGAAACACTTCATACCCCCTCCCCCACAAACCCCAGCCACCCACACACATATTTTCCTCATGACCACTGGCAAGAAATATCTTCTTATATCTGACTATTTTTCTGCTGTCAGATGAAAAGGAACTCTTGGCAGCACCGATGATTAAATTTTAATAAACCGAACTAAATAGCACGTAGAGCAGTGAGCATTTGCTTTCCAGTGAGTCTGTGGATGTAAAAACTCCTTATCAAATATAAATAATAGTATGCTGCCATTAAGCCTCATGTATGATTTAGATGGATGTGCCTATTAAACAGTAGCTTAATGAAGTGTCTTTTCTTATTCTCCAAAAGGTTCGGCAATAAAACAAAATGAAGTTCCATTTCTTTTCGTTTAGTACAGTAAATTATTCAGTTAATTTCTCCCTCTTTCTTTTTCAAGAATCAAATGAGCTTTGGGTGGATCATTAAGGCAATGAGAAGTCTGTGTTGAGTCTGGGTCAGATTCACCCCAGGGATCATCCACACATTCATTGTGTTTCTCATAGATTGTTGTGTACTTGGTTGCATCAAGCAGCACGGTGACTCATTAGTGTTGCTGCATGTGCCAATAGCTCTGACGAACAAATTTCACCCTTCTGTCGATATGACTGATTGTTTGTGTCTTTATTTGTTTTTAACATTATTATGAATAGAATTTAACACACTGATATGACTCTTTGAAAGACTGTTAAATCAAATTCCTCGTCATGAATAAAGTTTATTTTATTTTTAGTACTTTTACTATTGAAGGTTGCCTGGAAGCACAAGTTCAGGACAAGAGGCTAAAAAGACTACACACTTGTAGACCACTTTAACTAATCACAAAAGCAGCCAGGTCGCATCTTTAAACATAGGAGCACAGTTCTTTAATACAGATTTTTGGCTGCAAAAAACTGTCTGTAATATGTCTTGTTTGGCTCAAATACACATTTATTTATTAAAGCTTCAAGTCAGAGGTTCGTAAGAGTACTGTGAGCCAGGATTGCACAAGTAAATAGTATAAATGATCCATCGTGCATCACTGTCAGCCGTGAAGACATTCAACTAAATGCTATAAATTTATAGCGCCTGCTATAGAACCGAGGCTGCCACGTGTTGTTTTATAAGGCATTTGATTTGTTTGATCTTCTGACTGTGTAAACAACAGATTTTCTGTCAGAATGTCTGTTTGAATTCCGCGATCTAGCTGTCTGTATGCAGGAAAGTTTGAATATCTAGCAGTTCTGAGCTTAATAATGAATGTGTCTTCTTCTTAATAAGTGAAAAGAAGTTTTGCTGGTCTGGAGCATTCAGCTGTGTTAACACAATGCCACAATCTTCCCAGGTGTGGACGTCCCTGGTCCAAGAAACTGGAAAGAAATCAAGAGCTACATCTCAGACTCTCCTGCCCTCAGACTGATCTGTTAATAATGAAACAGAAAATGGAAAAGAGCTTTCTCATTCTCTAATTCTTATGTGTCTAATAAAATCACTGTAAATGGTGTCCCCTTTGAATATGGGTTCAAGCAAAATCCAGCAGACACCCAAAGGGATGTGATTTTAACAAAAATTACAACATGAAACTGATTCACGAATTCATTACCTGACACCGAAATCTATTTAGCAGAAAGCAAACAACATTACGAAAACAAACAGACAAAGCCTTATTGGAGGAAGTCATCTTCCCAGCAGCTTTAAGCACTTGTTCACAATGTCAGCAGTTTCCTAGGATAAATGGTAGCGAAGAAAATTAGCATTTTGCTTCTCAAGAACAGAGTGGTTAACTACATCTGTCAGAAACCAGACTGAGGGGAAGTTGAGAGCTTGATGTCGGCCTAACACGGATGCAGAGAATCATATTTCAGCTGATGAAAGGGAATGCTTTAATACCTGATGGTGCTAACTCTCTGTAATTGACCCCTTATGGCAGCCCTCTGTACAAGAACGATCTCCAGTGAGCTGTAAGCGATAACTTTTCTGGAATTATATTTAGAACAGTGGAACTTAACTTGAGAGGAAAATCTGTATGTGCGTGAGTGAGTGAGAGGAAGAAAAAACTTTAAGGGCTTTTTAAGGACAAATTGTAAGACGCCTTTGTGCCCGTCTGCAGCTGTCAAGAATTTGTGTGAACTTTAACCTTTGCAAGAAAAATATATACAGTTGTGATATGTTATATTTTTTTAATGGAAAATGCTTTAATTAAGCAGTTTACTGAATGATGTTAAAGTTGAAGGTGTTGCATGAGCACACTGTGTAAACACTATCTATATCTGGAAATAACAGACATAACATTAGATGGTCCGACTCTCAGTGCTTTCGGCCTTGCCAGTCGTCTCGGCAGTACCAACGTACTTCTGCCAGAAAGAACTTTTTCTCATAACAGTTAATGATTAAAAAAGAGAGATCTTGGCTGGCAGTGCAGCTCAACAAACTAATGAATCTACCAAATGTTCTCAGAGTGTGATGTTTTTCTTCACTTTATCAGCTAATATCCCGCCTAGGATGACATTTGACAAGAAATCACACTACGCAAGAATCAGAACTATTTTTTGTCTTTAAATATGTAGTCTCTGTATCCTAGCCAGCACTGATAGTGACAATAATACATTAATAAGTGTCAGGTAATCTCTTACAGATTGACGAAGCTGCAGATGTAAATGTCAGCTCAATCCTCCCTCGTTAGCACCCAACCCCGAGTTGAAAACAAGGTGAGAGGGCTCTTAACAGGTTATCAAACGATGATGAAGAAGACAAAAATAGGACAACTGTAAACAAGCCACCTCATTAAAGCACATGACAGAGAAGAAATAATAACTCTTTATAATTTCACCCCTGCCAAGCAACATGTTAATCAGCAAGGGTCTCTACCGGTTTGTGGTTGTCGGGGGAATTGTGCGTTGGTTATGTGCAATTACTTATTTGGCATTCAATAAGGCAGTGAAGCAATAAACTGGCTTTGTGTTAATCCAAGATTAATTCTCATGAATATTAGATCAAGGAGGGGGATTTCATGCTGGGGAGATAAAATAATAAAGTGCTCGCTCGAAATTCATCTCAACGATATATAAAAACTCATGAGAGGAGCTTTGTTTTTACGTGGGCGTTGCATGGATGCTCAGCAGGCTGTGATTATTGTTACACTGGTTGGTCTTACAGATTAAGTGGCTTTTTAAGATTCTGCTTGGTAGACAGAAGCATAATATTGATCTTGGCTGATTATGATGGTCAAACTCATTGATTAAAACTTCAAATTTTTTTTTTGTTCTAACAGAGAAAAGATGAGGAAATGATGTGAAAGAATAGGAAGACACAGACAGATAACATAGACTCCAAAGTGTGTTCTTTGACGCTGTTTGGTGATTTATTCTCTTTCCACTACGCTCCCAACCAAACGCATCACACTCACAGCCTCCTGCGCAAGATCATCATCACATAATTGGTTTTAAATCAAGAGGAAGAGCCTGCTGCCCAGCGGGGGCCAGGATCAATCATGGGAATCAATGACAAAACACTGTGATAATGCTTCCCAAATCGCATTTCTCAGCCAGGAGGAGGGCATGAGGAGCCCAACCCCCATGAGCCCGGGATAGCGAAGGGGTGCTTCTCTGTCACATGTCTTAATTGGTTTATGTATGATTTACTGAAGTGGATATTTATTGCGTTCCCATCTGCAGTATAATCCTATATAAAAACAAAAGGAAAGTGTGTTATGGTACAAGAAACACTGCTGTCATCATATACGAGAGTAATGTTAGTGGATGTAATAAAAACAGAGTACAAATCACAGTTAACGCTATGTGCTGCCACAGCTGCAAGTGTTCTCGTGGTAACACACCTGACCATATTTGCCACAAGACAAATTTTGCTCTTGTTAACAAAGATTAAATCGATAAGGTCAGCATAATACTAGACAAAATGAGACAACTCTGAATTAGACCAGCTGGCTTAGGGTTTACCTTCCACTGGACGTGCACGTGAAAGAGGAACGTATTGTGTTTGTGTGATGAAAATAATAATAAAGTTAAAAAGCATATATGACGGCTTCTGTCGCAAAAGCAGAAAAGAGAGGAGAGTTATTGCCTGACAAGCTGTGTTCGACCACCATTTTTCATTTATAGTTGTAAATTGTAACAGAAGGAATAGTTTTGATCACATCTTTATATTTTGTAAGGAAAATGGGAAAGAGGTGCAGATGTTTATTAAAACGTGCAAAAATGCACAAAAATACAGTATATAAGGCAAAAGTAGAATTTGTGCAATTCTAACAAGCTTGAAAGTCAATATTTGGTATGACCACCTTTATTCTTTAACACAGGCTGAACTGTCTCAGGCAAGCTTTCTTGTATTTTGCTTTAAGCAGTATTCAGAAATAGTTCTCCAGGCTTCTATCCAGGAGTGCTTTTACTGCACTGGCAGTGTGTTTGGGATCACTGTTGCACTGAAAAATGAAGCTGTTACCAATCAGAAGCTTTCCAGATTGTGTTGCATGGTAGTTTCAAATCCAAAGCTTTTCTACGTTCATAACAACACCACTGGCTGAAATGCAGCCCCAAACCATGACGGAACCTCCATCGTGTTCTACAGATCGCTATAGACACTCACTGTGGTACCTCTGTACCTTATTAATGCAATTTGCACTTCTCTCTTACACAAAAACAGTCTTACTTTTACTGTTTTGAAATTAACTTTATTTGTATGTTTTTTACCTCCATTGTAAATATATAAATTCCTGCATTAGCTAGCCCCTTACCGACACCTGTGGTACTTTTATTTAACTCTGTTGTTTATTTCTTTACTCTTTATCATGCTCAAACATTTCTCTCGTGGGATCAATAAAGAAGCTGTCTATCTCTCTCGTGACCTCGACACATACTGACAAAAGTTTTAATCAAAAATTCTGGATTTTGAGTCTAGATCGCTCTAGACCACTTGTGGGAAAACACTGCAAGAAACTGTAACTCCTCAAAAGCTTTAAGCTCTGTTTTTAACACATCAGACATGAAAACAAACAGACAATTATAAAACCTCACAGCAGCTATTCCTGCATTTAAATTAACCGAGAGGAATAAGCATGTTGTCTTATGTTAATGCTTAATAATCCTAATGATGCACACCTGTTCGTGCCATTACTGAATAAGCATGTAATCTGAAAACCGTAATCACTGCACACAGCATGAGGGTTTTCACGGAAATAACTCTGTATAGAAGATTTAAGAGAATAGCTTAAACAACTTGTGTTTCTTTACTTGTATGGTCCAAGTAGACTGATAGAGCACTAAAAGCAAAATGTGGGTAATTCACTATTTCGCTCATGCCCTAGTCATGGTAGATACCTCTGCAGCACCTGCTCAACCTTACTCGTGTCTTCATTGTCTCACAGTTTGCATGTTTGCTACCAGAAGAGTTACAAACTCTCCCCAAATGGCTTGGGCAAATCTCTGTGAGATCTACCCTGAACCTTTTCCAAGCTAAGCTATTCATGGTGCCCTTTAAAAAGAGTGCTCCGCCTCAACAAAAACAGCTTAGAAAGCAAAAGAAGTCAGTTTTGACATGAGGTGACATTAAATTTGTCCTTTATGTGGGTCAAAAACAACTTTAGGTCTGAGTTCACCAAATCGCACAGAAAAAAAAACCTACAAAGAATCCAGGTGTATAATTTCATCTGTCCTTGTTCTGTCAGTGGTCCCAGCTGAGGGTGTTACTGGTCAGCATGTCCTGTCCTAATTACTAGGCTAGAAGGAGTACCACAGGCCCAAATGCAGTAGGACTCTCCATGTGCTGGAGAAAAGGTCCCAGGCCACTGTGCAGAGCATACACACACATACACAAACACACACACACTAACTCTTACCATCTTGAGAGAATGGACTAATATATTCGAGAAGTATGGGCATGAGAAGTGTCTCCATAGGTGGACAAATGTATCTAAACGTGTACACACAGCCATACACAGACTCGCAAAGGCAGTTAGGCCCATATGCACAGGGACTGTGAATCCTTCCAGGTCATTAGCCCCTGGCTGTCAGGGTGAGCTGAGGAAACTGAGGTGACATGCTGTCTCCAGTTTTGCCAGATGTGCTACTGCCACAGCAGACAGACAGAAACCCTCTTAAAGTCCCAAAGTTTGTTCTGACAGCACCATGCTCAAATGACATCATGTCTTACTTATTACTCTATTTAAACAGAAAAAGAGTAGTATGCATTAAAAACGGAATAAGCACTTCATTAAAGACAGTTATCACAGATTTATTTGAAAATATGTATATAATCATTAATAAATTAATAAAATAGAGTGTCATGAGTTAAAAACTGAGTGCCACAGTTTAATTTTAGACTAAGATAACTAAGTCATCACATTTTATTAAACCATGTTAGAGCCATTATCCACAAATAGAGAGCGCTGGGAACAGTGGCAAGCCTTCTCAGGTGTAGCCAGCCTACCAAAATTACTCCAGGAGCACATCAACGAGTCATCCAGGAGTTAAGGTCAGAGTTCATCATTCAATGTTAAGAAAAAAAATGGTAAAATTTGCCAAAATTGATGATCCCCAAGACTTTTGGGGAAATTTTCTGTGGACTGATGAAACAAAAGCTGAACTTTTTAGAAGGTTTAGTTCTGTTACAACACAGCATTTCTTTAAAAAGAACCCCATAAATTGTTTGTTTCAGCTTGTTAAGGGGGAACGCAAGACGAAGTTTACAAATTAGTTTCTCAGTTTTCAAAGTTTTAGCTCATTTAGTGTTGCTCACATCCTGTTTTTTTATTATTATTATTATTCTCAGAAACTCCTCACTGTTGATTTGGTTTTGGAAGCATAAAAGCCAACACTCTGTCAGTGTTTATGTACATTCACACCCTTCTGATCTTTTAATAGTTTTCAACAGCCAAACCTCAAAGCAATGTCAGTTCCACGAGGACAAACAACACTCCAAATCACACTTGTCATCTCCAAACAATTGCTACTGAAAAAACACTGGTAATCACAACTCAACACCTACAACATAACATTGGATAATTTGTTGTACTGCGGGAATGTGACCACACTGAAATGAACAAATGTGAGTGCAAAAACAAAGGATTTCCATAAACAATGGGAGAGGCGGTACTGCCTGGTTTGGTGCTTTTAAGGTGATTTTTTCACGTGTGTTCCACAAACTCCACCGTGCATCTACTACAGGTTTGCACTGATATGAGTGACATTAAAACCAAACAATCAGATCAGAATTTAAGCAATTACTCTCACAAACTATTAGAGATTGTGACACTTTTAAAAAAAATCTAAATAGGTGTAAGTAAAATGTATCAAAGGAGGGAAACGTTTCAAAGATTTAAGGGGCAAAAAATCAAAACCTATTGACTTCTATGATATTTGGAAGCCAGTGTGTTTCACATTTGAGTTACATTTTAATAAACTGTTGTTTTAATACAACATATTGAAGGAGCAGTGAGAACATGAGCCCTGATGGACATGTTTGCCGCTGCTGTCGGACAAGTTTTGTAATCAACAAACTGACGATAAATTTAGTTAAACCTGCAACAGTGTTGACATTGAACCAATACTACAGTGCATTCAGGGTGGAAAAAAGATAGAAAGAAGTTTGTGCACAAAATGTTGGCAAAGTCTTAGTGCAGGACAGTGTAGGAAATGAGAGGAGGCTGCATAGGGAAAACCAAGCTACTGGTGGGGGGAATTTGGCAAAGTTGTACTTTGGGCTTCATGCTGCTGCCTCTGCTCTGGAGCTAAGTTGGCTAGTGTGAAAGGAAGGACAGCCAAATCCCCTAACCCAGAACAAATATGTCCAGCTAACCATACTACACTGCAAAAAAATGTCAACGAGTCATTTTATTTTAGGTATAGAGGAGAATGAATTAAGAAAATTTAACTTAATAATTTAAGTTAATGCATTATAAGAAGAAAAATATTCATAGGTATTTTTTAGTAAACTGAAGTAATAGAATTGATATTTTTACAGATATACCTAATGGCCCAGGTCTAAATTTGAAAACTTTGAACCATTGACTGGCTGGCTGAATGGGCAGCTGATAAAGTTGAAACCTCAGAATGTACTGGATTGTCTCTAATTTCTATTTATTTTACCAAACATTTACTTACACATTACATGGGCAATTGTGATGCCTCTTTCTTTACGCCCCACATGAGACATGCACAATTAAATATACTGGTTTTGTATCGGATCCAGAACATTTGGAATTAACATCTAATAATCTCCTGTGAGTCATTTTTTATAAAAATCTGTCAATAAATCTGAGAAAAGTTCTCACACAGAACACAGAGGACATCACAGCTAGATAAGCCTGGTATCAAAATGTAGATAAGAATTAGACATTTTATATGATATTTTATATTGACCAGGTGCCCATTTCACATGACGTTATGGCTTTTTATATTGACTATATTGACTTTTTATATTTTTATAAAGCTTTTTTTGTCCACTGAATTATCAGAAAATAGAAAGCATTCAAGGTACCAATGCTTGATTTTTAGTCTACAGCATAGACATTAAAATGGTTTTTAATAATGAAAATATGAAATATTCCATGATGTTTTTTGTTGGTCAGAAAAATTCAAATTTTTCTGAAGAAAAGTGAGATTTTGGCTTTTTGATTGTGACACTTGGGAGTGGGTGTAAAATTGATTTGGTTGCAGTTCCCAGAGGTAGAATGTGATTTCCAGTCCTAAAAATTTCATCTGGTTATGTCCTGTGCTGAAAAATGACAGGGAAAAAATGAGTCAACTTAAAAAGCGCCCAATTTCAATCAATCCCTGTGTACTTCAAGGACCTGTAACTTGGACAAAGTTCCTGTCCAAAAAAAAATCATCACCTGATTGGGAGGCACTCAGATGGGTCACTGCGTTTTCCACTCAGTGGCGTGATCCATACATTTGTATTTTTTTTCTATTTCACGCTAAAGCAAAAAATTAATACCAAAGAAAAGTGCAAAATCAGTTGTCCCATATGGAACTAAAACCATAGGCTGTTAGTTGTGGCAACATCTCCTGAGCCTTGATTTTCTGCCTTATATTGCATAAAGGTAACCAAAAACATTGAACACGCATCAACATTTTGAGAAAACTGCACAAACTTTCATGATTGCATTACACACCGAAGATTACAACCGTGCATCTCTAATCAACACTGTTTCTAATGTCTAGTAAAAACATTTTTCCGTGATGCATTTTGCCATATCCAGTGGCAGATACACACCGGGATGCATTGCTAAACTCGAGACAATGCTGACAATACTCCTTCCCACAAGTGGGACAAGTCCACCTGCATCAATCTTACGGATATGTCTTAATGAATTCGAGAGGACCATTAATGTAAATGTGAGTTATTACTGGATGAAAGATTTACTGTTAAGGATTTATGAAGCCAGTAATCTTGTTCATGCTTCATCTGAACCAGGATTTTGACTCATAGCACTCAAAGTTAAGCTTTCTGTTTCACCACACTTTCAGGATGAATTGCATTTGGAATCAGTCACAGAACAATGAAAAGACTACTTGAAGTCGAAAATTACAAAGTAGTAAACTTTTAGACACATTACAGGTGCGAATTTCACAGCTATCATCAAGTTCTATGTTTCCGTCTTAGCTGTGAACAGCGCCATCTGTGAATTATTATTAGTGTGTTGATGTTCGCTCAGTCCCAAGGCCGCAATTAGAATATTCCTGAGAAAGGCGTAATGACAGTAACAAACGGCTGCGGGTGTAAAAGAGCAACACCTTCAAAACTAGTGGTGTAACAAATTCTGTAAAAGTACAACGCACACTGGAAACACACACACACACACACACACACACACACACACACACACACACACACACACACACACACACATACAGTAGACAGGAAGGCAAAAAGCTGTTTTCACGGTGGTCACATGCACTTGGAAAAATGATGTTCTAAGCCCTTCCTAAAAAAACCCCCACAGACACACAGATTCATAAACAGAGAAACACTAACTTTATCCCGACTACATCCCCACTTTCAAGCACACCTGCAGTACTAGACAAAGCAGGGAGGTGTGTGTCTTTCTCCCTGGTGTTTGTCAGGTCTAATTAAAGAGCATGCTGCTCACTAGAGGGGTTGATGACACATAAGGGTGTTTAATTAATATTCGAAAGCAGCAAAGCATTGAAGCATTGCAGAATGAGTCAGGCTGCTGGGAAAACAGGATTTCCGGCTTCAGTAGGGGAAAGAAAAGTGAAGAAAATGTACAAGTATGCAGGAATGCAGACGGTGACTAGAGAGAAAGAAAGAAAAGAGATTGAATTAAATGAAAAACAAGCAAGGGGAGGGGAGAAAGGATGAAAGAAAAGAAATTGAGAGACAGTGTGTAAAATCACTCATGACCAGCAGCAGAGTAGAAGGAACTGTGCAGCGTGGCAAATGAATTGTTCTGCAGGAAGCATTTTCATTTGTGTGCACACGCAGCGCAAAACTGCATGGGGGTTCTTTCTCTGTGTGTGTGTGTGTGTGTGTGTGTGTGTGTGTGTGTGTGTGTGTGTGTGTGTGTGTGTGTGTGTGTGTGTGTGTGTGGATATGCTGGCATGCATGCAGGTTACTACAGTCCATCTCTATTTACCAAGTACAAACCAACATGTGACAGCACAAGGAATAATTTCCTCCTACTGAATGTTTACTTAGTGCTTGAGCATGCTATTAAATTCCATTATTTGAATATTTTGAAAATCTTTATCGTACTGTGCATTATCTGAGAATGTTATTTAAGGCAGCAATTACATTTCCCTAAAAATAAAGTGTAAATAGGGTTGATTATTTTCTGCATAAATCCACAGTTCATTATCACCAAAGCAGATGGATACATTGCCACATGAAACATGTGTATTCGGGGCAATTAATCCTGAAAACAAGCTGCATTCAATATTTCATTATCATCATCATCATCATGAAGTCAATATTTAATTTAGTTGTTCACTTCTTTGGTTTTCTCTGAGTGCCTGAGAAACTTTATGGCATTTTTTTTTCAGCCTAAACGAGACTCTGAGCAAAAGTCTATAATAGAGAGACGAGTCCTACACTAGTAGGAAAGCTATGCAGCTATTAACAGATCTGGCAATGCAGCCTCACCCCACACACTAAGTTACAAAGACTCCAAAAATATGCATCAGAATTCATTTCCAACAGCACCTGCCTCGTAGTAAGAAAAGGCCACTTCTTAGAACTTTGCATCTGCATGTGAACACAACATCAGCCCAGTTTTCATGCTTAGTCCTTGCTACTGCAGTTTGGCTACATTTTCTCTTGTCAGATAAAGTCAGTTTCCTCTTGTGGTCTTGTAGTTATCAAAAGATGAAGAAAAGTTATTGTTGCAGTATCAAAATATGTAGCCTTCCACAAGCCACAGACCTGGTTTTGTGTTGGTAAGACTGACTCCCGGGGGGAGAAATGAAGTTATTTTGACTAGAAAGACATCACAAAGCATTCTAAAAACTGTGCTCTAGATATTTTTTTTTTTCCTAATATTCAGTCTGGTATGGAGTGGAGAGTAAACTTAAACTCGAAAAGCACTTGGAGAGTTCATTTCTTAATCAAAGCTGATGCCCTGTCTCAGAGTTTGAATGAAATTGATCCAGACCATAATAGGTTTTTTGTTTGCCCATTTTCCACCTTTCCACCAAGTTTTATTAAATTCTGTTGTAGTTTTTGCATATTATTGCTGACAGACAGAAAGACACCTTTTCAGAGGAGCTGCCTGAAAGAAAATCTGATAGGAATGCACAAACATAGAGCAAGTGTTTATAGCTGCAGTGTTTTGTTCTGCTAAACCTTGTTTCCGTTTACCCTCAGGCCTTTAACCCTTTCCACGTTGTACTGGGACCATTGCAATTTTTACAAGATTGCATAGTGTATTTGTTTAAGAGGCCACCTAAAACTATTACTGTGGTTAATATGGATGCATCGATGCATCATTGCTGTTTTGTACCATCAGTATTGGCATACTGGCTTGATCCCACTGCACATATAGTGAATCACAGGTAAATTTAAAACTACTGCAGCCACTGATGGATTGTGTTTCATTGCCTGATCGATTCATCGTCTTGGGAAAATAAATACATTTTTCATAGTCATAATCGCTGATAGTGCATGGTAGCCAGTCCTGTCATTGATGCCATCTTGCATGACATCAGTGGCTTTTCACTCAATTCATAGTATCTAACCTATTAACCTGCTGGGACTTCTGCATAAAGCCAAGCAGAGACAATGACAACCCACCCCCAGGGAGCAACACAACACATACTGTACACTTTTATATATGCTGACAGCCTCCTGCAACTTCCATCACTCTTCCTAGACAGCTTCACCTTCCTGCACTCCTTCCTGGCAGAACTGTAAAATATTATTTCTAAATATTCACCATTAGCCAGCAATAACAATTAATAAAGTTTTCTTGGAATCATTCTTGTAGTAAAAATAACACTAAAACACAATAAAAACACCTTACTAAACATAAAACGGTATCATTTATGTACAGTTTTCCAGTAATACAAAGTAAAACTAATATGCTCCCCGTCTGTGTTATATGGGCCAATATTATTGCTATAGAAGTTTAAGAAGTTAAGAGAAGTTCTGCAGTTATGAATGATTGTGTTGCAGTTCTGAGAGGACCGTGTATCTCTTAATAAACAGCTCTTAATGAGCTACCATTAATTAAGTAAGCACTAAGTATGAGCTAGCATTAGCATGTCTGGAAACTAAGTTAAAACTCTGTTTCCACACAACAGATTTGCAGATTGTAACTGATCTCAGAACAATGAAAGCAGAGGCAGTGGCATCTCATCTAAGACACTGACTTTCAGTTTTCCACCGAAGACCAGAGGTTTCTCCACAATGCACATGCACCAATGACCAGAAAAGAATGACTCCTCACAGATTTCAGTGGCTCCTAGTCAAGCTGAATTAATCCTGCTTCTAGAGACAGTAGCTAAGTGTGACCACAAGATGGCAGAAATTTTAAAGGATGGATGAAAACTGAAGAGAATGACCGACTTTAACTGATATCTATTTTTTGGATTTCACTGGACAAGCGCTGCTTGTTTTGCTTGCCCTGAAGGAACTCCGGTGATCTAAACCCAGTGTTATCAATACTGTGCAGCTCTCACTCTACTTTGCTGGTACAGCTTTCCAAGTCCCAAAAAATATGAAAGGATATAAAGCCGACAGCCTGCTCGCAAATAGCAGTATAGAAGTCCATATATTGATGGGTTTTTGCCCATTGAAGTACATTTACCAATCTGTTTTCTCATACTTTCAAGTCTGAACTATTTTGGAGCAAGTGCACGAGACAGGCTATTATTTGCCTTGTTCTCCATAAGACATGCAGTGGAAACAAACTTTCAGGATGCCATTCACTCTATAATTTAAACTTTTGATTGCACAGAAATAAAAACTTGCCTGTTTGCTTGTTTGATGGGGTGGTAAGTATTAGACTGTTTTTGGAAATTCTATGAGTATAAGTGTCTCTTACTCATAGAGCTCAAGGTTGCCGGCCTTGCAGTTGTGGAGCTATCACTCACTGAATTTGTGGTGATTAAATGATGAAGAGGACCTTCATTAACTTTGGCTTTGTCTTTGTTCCCATTTTCTCCATCTTTCTGTAGCTCAAGAATTACAGTGTACCTGCTAATAGGGTGCTAATAAGGGTCCTCAATTATATGCATATTGCACAAGAAACACAAAATGTTCTACACTTATATGTGGACTATTCACTATACATCCACACAAAGTCTTTAAAGTTTGTCATGCGTAAATTAGCTTACACACAAACAAACACACACTTGGCAGCTTTGCCAGGAGGCTTTGAGTCGCTCCATCCTTCTGTATAGCTTTATTTGTTTTGTCATGAAAGCAAATTTTTGAAAATTGACACTTGCCGTAACGAGCATCTGTTTTCGCCATCTGTGAGCTATGCAAATTAAGCCAATGAATATTCAGACAGGACTCAGTTTAGAGGCACAAGTCCTCAGGCTTGCTTACAGTTGGTGGAGAGAATCATGTGGACCATCGGGATGAGGGGAGGAGGGAGTAAATCTTGCTACCTCTGCTCTCCACCTCCCCATCCTTTCTTTTTCAGTTTAAGCGGGCATATGTTAAATGAAAGCTCCGCTAATTTAGAGCAATTTATGAGCTGACAGACATGTCTGCTTTATTCATCCACTCCCTTGGACATCTGATCTACCTGGAGAAAACCACTTTGACTGTTTTGCCCAACTGTCGTCTGCCACTCTTCATCTTCTCTTCATCATCTTCTATTTAGTTCTTTACTCTCCAACTATCCTCTCCTCATCTGATCAATCCATCTTCCTTGAGTCTGCTCCTTCATTTTATCTTCCTTGCCTCTAGTCTGATGTTTTACTTGCTTTAATTTTCTATCACTTCTTTCTTTCCACTGTTGTTATCGCCTCTTATTCCCTTTTTTCCCGTGTCTCTTCCTCTTTCTCTTACCGTTCCACTTCATTTCCATTTTTACACCTCTCCTCTCCTCCTCACTTTCTCCCTACAGCGAGGGCATTCGATGAATAATTCAGAAGCGTTGCAGGATGATAATGGGAAATTAGAGGTGAGACTGTGTGTAGCTTGTGCGCATGTGTGTGTGTTAGATTAGTTGATTCATTCTGGCCAGGAGGCAACTGTAAGGGGCTCTTTATCCATATAAATTATGTCAATAAACTGACGCTTCTGTTTAAAGTTTCAAAGTGAAGACGAGTGACAGGCAATTTAGTAATCTCAGAATGATGAAGTAATGATTACCCTTCAATGTTATATCAACATTATCGCCAGCCACTATTAGAGCTATCAGTCAAAGCTTATTGGTGGGAAAATTTGGCAAAAAACAGAAAACCCTTTGCTGTCCTCTGGCCACAGTTAGCTCACTGTATGGCATGAACTTAGGACTGCTTTTTTTTATAGTGTAAAGCATAAATATAAACTTAAATAACACAATGGGAGAATAAAGTAGTTAAGAGTTGCAGTCAGTGGTTAACACAATGCAACTCAGACTAGCTAGCAGACATCTAGTGGTCATGTAAAGAAGTTCGGGTAGAATCTACATCGGCAAGCCAGAAAAATTGAGCTTTTTAGCAGGCTTGTGTTGTTAAAAGATCTAATATTAACCCAAAAAAAGCAGCAAAAAAGCAGCAAAGTTATCTGGAGGGTTTCCATGCCTTACCCGGTAGTTGGTCAGCATTTATTATAAGGCGTTCCATTGCAACGTGTTACTGTAATCATGTTGAATTTATAGAAGTTGAGTAATATAACTCATTACTGATAGTGTAATCAGTACTGACAACATCACCGCAGACACAAAGGTTCTTCAATTATCTGCATAATGGACTGAAATAAATGTGCGGGGGAGGGAAAAAATGGTGAAGCGGTCAGCAGCTATTGCGGTAGTAAAGATACAGACTTTACATTTATTTGTATTACACAAAAGAACAAAAGTTAAGTAGAAAAGGTTAAAACTGAGTGAATGCCATTCCCAACTCAGCAGACAGAACCTGATCTTTAACACTGATTTCGTTAGCTGCTGAAGATCAGCTTCTGTCTGCTGAGCTGGGGTTAGGGTTCATTCAGTTTCAACTTAAACTCAGCTTTAATACCGTACCGCGATGATCTTCTTTGGGCCAGTCAGCTCGTTAGAAACTTTGTGTCCATACTTAAACACTGAAAGAATGATTGTATACGTCCTCATTATTGTCAGTGTGTGGGAGTGTAGTCTGCAGTTTATGGTATTAACTGGTAATTATGTGAAAATGCATTTCAGGTCATGTTACGCAAACATAATCTAATAAGTAGTGTAACAAATTACTTTCTCTGGGGATTAATTAAGCAACATAATCCAATACTAATGATATATTTTTTAAAAGGAAAGGAGAGGAAAGAGGGAAACACAGGGAAAGGAGCATTAACTCGGAAAGATGGGACTGAAAAGCATATCAAGCTTTAAGGTCGTGTAGATTATGATTCTGCACTTCCTCTGTCCTCTGTGTTTTTGATCCTCTTACAAACTAGAAACAGATCTTTCTCATCATTCCCTGTTTAACAGAGTGATACAACAAGATGTAAATGAGGAAAAAAACTTCTCACTAGGAAATGTAGGAGGTGAACTACTAGAATTATGTTTGGGTTTAATAACAAGCGATAACAGAAATCCAACTGATAGCATTTGAAAGGTGCGTTAGCAGGCTAGTGACAGCCTAAAGGTAGTAAGTTTTTCTTAAACACAGCTAAACATCATCCACGTATCAGATTTTTGTTACTTTTTGCTGTGCAAGTATAAACCAAGCATATAAATGGAAGTATTATCAGACCAGCTGTCTGGTTCAGTCAGATCAGACTGAGCAAAGCAAAGGAAACGGTCAGTTTATAAACAGAACTGAATGTGCCTCACTCATGATAGAAATAAATGGGAAATACATTTTTTTATAACTGTGGCAATAAGTGGTCACATCACTGTTTTCTGTGCCAGTTGCAAGACAAAATAAAAGGAAAAGTAACCAAGTATAATACAATTATTATGCTTTAACAAATGTGCATGTGTTATATATGTATAGCTCTGACATTTTTCATAAAACAAATGTTCGTTACAGGTTATATTTTGACCTATGACCAGCGTCTTCTACTGTTTGCCCTGTAGCACTCAACCTTGAAATGAATAAAAAAGAGAAGGAAATTCAGTCAAATTTGACTTCTAGGACCTTGCTTTTACATCAACATGTGAGTTCAGCACCCACTGTTGACCCCATCTCTACAAAACAGCTGCTGGCCTGGAAGCAAAGTAAAGCTCAGAATTTCTGCTTCCCACTCTGAAGGTTTGTGCTATAAGAAGTCCTCCACACGTCACAGTAAATGCAGTCTTTTTGTAAAAAGTTGATGTGATCTGAAAAAAAAAAAACCAGAAGAAAACACTAACATGCTAAAGTGTATATTAAAGTATAATAAACAGTACTGAAAATCCCCTCTTATAAAATGATGGCCCTGGATCTGTGGCTATTCTTGAATCTACGGGCGTTTACTTACATAATGAGGGCTTTTCTCTTTTGACTCATTTGTGCCTCGTTGTCTTCTATGGCCTCTATCCTCTTGCCTGTGACCTGGAAATCAGTCTCAGTACTTCATGCTGAAGGATGTCTGAATTCCTAAAATTAACATCACTTTAAAACGAGTCTCCAAGGCAAGGACATCTCTTTGTTAAATGCCTGTTGAGTCAACTCCTCGCTCCTTGTGTCTCTTCTGCATCTCTTCCGGTGGGAGTGTTTAATGTGAGGAGATGAGGATGTGCAATTTGGGAAAGGAGGAAAAGCTGGTCTGTTTTACTGCAAGTCTGGACCAGTTAAATCTGCGATGTCAGCAATGAACTGAAGCAACTGCATCCTTTATCTGACAGGAGAAATCTATTTCAGTTAGGCTGTCGAGAATGTGAAGCATTATTTCTTAATGGCTGTTCTAAAGTGTTTTAATTGTGCATGCACACCCAGTGTCTTTGCTACTCTGCTCCTGCATTATCCCCGTCCTTAGAGGTGACAACAGAAAGCATCTCTATCTGTCTTTTCCCTCTGAATGGAAGATAAGTTTACTCTACGGGTTGCCTTTGAGTGCTGTGGGCAAGCTCATTCACTCTCCTTCAGGGCTTCATTTAGCTAACTTACAGTCTAATCCGTGCAAATCCATCCAGCTGGAGGTGAACGGCAGAGCAAGCAGCTGTCAGCTGCAAACTGGCCTCCATCCTGCCGAATCCTGGAGTAGCAGCAGCAGCGCTGACAGAGAGGGACTGTCAGAAAAATTGACCAGGGGGGTACTGTTACACTAAAAGGCATCTTCTTCTCTCTTCTTCTCTTCTGTGCGCATTTGTGTGGCTGAAGATGGATGAAATGTGGGGGTGAAGATTGAAGACAGAAAGAGGAGATATTTTTCCAGGGTTGATAGAAAGCAATGAGAAATTCACCAAATATCCAAAAGCTGTGATCAAGCTAATCAGTGGTGTTGCACTGGGCTGACATTAGCCCATTAATGATTCAATTACTGCAAAAGTCATTTTAATAGCACTCATCAGCTGAAATGTTAATTTTTGCACCACTGCATCTGAAACCAAATCAGAAAATCTCGACTTTAAACAACTGCTTGACAGTGTGTGAGTGTGCTTCATGCACAAAGGTAATAGTAGTAGTACTTGGGGGTGTCTTTGATCTTTTCATAATATCATGAAAAGCAATACAGCTATGTCTGATGTATTTCAAGGAACATCCTTTAAATAAGCGAGTACACTAAAGACACAACCAGGATGTAAATTCAAAAGCAACGTTTCTATCAGCTTAAACACACAAGTGTTTGTGTGCAGTTTGTCACACAGTGTGTTGCTAGCTAAAGGTCTAGCTGCTGTAATTCACAGGGAGACAAACAGATGACTTCACTCAGAGGAAGAGGAAGAGAAGAGATGAGGTTTAAAAGGTACGAACCGCTCAGTGACACTTGATAAACTGCAAATTTAAAGCTTACATAATTTTAGATTAACTCACTCAATTCCAACTTTAAACCAACTGTAAACAGTATAAAGACAATACACAGTGTAGTGTGAGTGTAGGAAATGGAAATCAGCCATGATAGCTATGAAACATCTGTTGACATCTGGTTGAATTAATTTATGTAAATCCACAAAGAGCAGCAGGTCAGCTGATCACAGCCTGTGCACTAAGAAAACCGACTGGAGCTCACATTAGCAATTATTTGGGGCTGTGGTTCTTTCATTCATATTCACAGATCTTAGGGTTTCCCCACCTGCTGAATCCCACTGTGACCCCTTCCTTAGATGTGGAGGCAAAGTCACCCTCTACGATGTAGGCAACAGAACATTTTTCTTAATTATTTCACCGCGTGTGTCCTAAATAACGGATTCAAATTGAGTGCATTCATTAGAATTAAAAATTAGATTCAGATATTTGATTATCATGTACTAATGTTGTTTGATTATTACATATATAGCACAAGGTTCAGGTGCCTTTCTACAAAAAGGTTAGTAAAAGTGTCCTTCAAGGAGCTACTTTTTACTGTCTTACTTTCAGAGCTGCTACTTTTTCACTTTTACTTGAGTAAAAAAACTTGCTTGATTACTCCAACTTTTACTGGAGTAGTTTTTAAAACAGGTACTGTACTGTACTGCTACTTAAGTAAGTAAGTCGGTACTTTTGCCACCTCTAGAAGGCAGACGTGTTACATACTAAACCTCATGTTTGCCATATCTTCTGAAACAAATGCTTCAATAAGCGTAGCACTGTCTGCACATGGACATATGAAGGAAACGTATGTCGTCGGGATTTCTGACAAAAGTCTGTCAAGAATCCTCTTTCTGCTTCTCCAGTCCTCTGTTTTCCTGTTACACATGCTCAGTTTCCCTCTATTCAGCTCTCCCCACTGAGGTCAAAGAAATACTGTCTGTGGATGATGACATCACGCTGGAGCATATTAGACAGAGACATTTGTCAGGATACAAGGTTTTGGATTCAGGGTAAGAGCACCCACACACACACACACACACACACGCTCAAGGGTTCAACCCTCAGGTAATGGAAAGAGTATTATTTCCTTTTCCTCTGTTACAGAATGAGAGTCTCATCCTCTCTGGCACACACACACACGCATTTGCTCTTTTTCTGTTTCAGTCTATCTTTTTCTCACGTCCACTTTATGCCCGCAGGGAGAAAGCGTTCCTATATGATGCCAATAACAACACCAGGGCGAGCCTCTCATGTTTCCGTATCTACCTCCATCCCATAAAGCTTTGCACAGCACCGACTCTGTCACCCCGCAGCGCCTGCTGCCTGTACTCGTAAAGAAACTTGGCAACAATCCCTCATCACCGCAACAGTCACAAAGCTGCACATGCAGCAATCACTTGAAGGCCCTTGTCTTGTACCTGTAGTGCTGCACTATTGCGAGAGATGCCAGGCTACTTTACAGCGGATCAAAATTCACATACCAGTTCTGGAACATAACTATTATAATATAATATTATAAGAACTGGCAAGAAACAAATTAATATAAGTAATTGTGACAGTTCATACTTGTTAAGATAACACTGCCTATAGTTTCCCACTTACTTTCACTTACAGTGAAAGAAAAAGCTCTCCCACAGCGTGACTTGTTATGCAGAAGCACAAATTTTCCTCAGAAGAGTAAGACTCCATGCGTCCCATCCCTTATCAAATATCCCAGTGAAGTACACAGGAAGACAAGTGATAAAAAATGATGAGCTTACATACTGTCACTCAGGCTGGCTGCATGAATTAAACCTGACTTCTGGGAGAGATGGGAATACGGCACTAAGAGGGGAAAAATACATACATGCACACACAGACACCGAGATAATATTCATTGTCTGGTGTTACAGTCGTTGCCATTTAAATTTACACCGATCCTCTTTTGTGCCTTCTTTCAAATCGTCCAAAGTCCATTAACGCTGATCTTTGAGCTCACCATACAGATGGGCAACAAAGACCATCAAAAAGTGAATTTACTAAAAACTTTCCTCTATTACATGGTCATGATTTAAACATTTCAGTACCGGAAATGAAGTGAATATTCATGCATGCTTAGTCTGTTGGGAGGGCAGGGAACTCATCAAAATGTGTCAGTAATTAATCTAATAAGCTAAAACATGATTTCACTGGACAGTACATTAAGTCTTTCCTCATCTTCTTTTTTTCCAGACTGAATGAAGCAGCAGCAAGGGGGCTGGTAATAATTATTCAGAGGGATATTATTCATCTTTGTAAATCTTTAAAGCCTTAGATGAATATAGATGAGGAGACCCCTGTGAAACTGCAGTCAAATGCTGCCAGTCCTGACAGGGATGCAACGCACTGCAAAAAATAAATAAATAATAAATAAAAATCTTCATCTTGACAGCTAATTTACTGGTACTTTCTAGACTGACCTGTTCCGTTTCCTCAAGAAAAGTGGCTTTGCAATCCTAAAGAATAAAAAGTCACGAAGTATCGGGTGTTATTTATTTTCATCCCCCAAATAATGTTATTCTTGTGTTATTTTCCTCAGCGAGGTACCCCTGTAATAATGCTGTTATAATGTACTAATCAGACTCAAAGCAAGACAAATTCTAGCTGTGTTTCCACCTCAGGAACTTCCCCCATATTCATCTCATCAACTCCAGTAAAAAAAGATTTGTTTTTGTTTTACGAAACACCGCATACTACTGTTTTATTTTTCCGTCATGTGATTGTCGTGCTTTGTGCCCGGATGCTGTAACAGACTGCATGTGTCACAGGTCCCACTTCATACTTTTAATGATGCAAAGATTATTAGAGCTAAGAGGTATTTAAATAGAAAGTTTTGCCCTTGGCTTCCAGTAAAATTAGTCAAATATCTGCAGTCAGGTCCTGAAGGCATTCAGTATGCAGTTCTTTAATAATTCACTTAATAATAATTTTCCCTTTTTTGCTACTTTTATATTTTTCTGCTGTCTCTCCTTCGTTTTACTGTAAATTACAGTGGGATTGAGTGGACTTAAATAACCCCCTTGTAGAGAATAGCTGGGGATAAAGTATGTTTTGTAGCTGTCAACACAGCCCATAAAATGATATCCTGTCATGGCTAGACTAATGCAAAATGCTTGTACAGACTCACGAATGCAAAAAGTGTGCAGACCTACAACTAATCAGAGCAACAAAGTAAAGAGAAACAGAGTGCAGCATGCAGAGATGTCAGTCTGATAACAGCCCAGGTCTGCTCCTGTGTTTGAACAGGAGCAACTCAAGGCAAAGCAATTTACAAGTATTCGAGTTCTGGTTGTTTATTTAATTATTATACTTTTATGGGTTTTTTAGGGTTTGCTGTTTCATCCTGTTTCTTGTCCTCTTGTGTCTGTGTGCTTTGTCTCGCATTCCTGATTTATTTTGGTTAAGTGGTGCTCCTTGTGAGGCTTTTTGGTTGTTGTTTTTCTTCCTATCTGTGTCTTCTTACCTCTGTGATCCCATGACAGTTTTCACCTGTGCTCATTTGTTCCACCTAGTTCCCTGTATGTGTAATTATAGTCATGTTTCCCCCTTTGCCTTTTTCTCAGTCTGTGCGTTTGCTCTCCTCCTGCTTGTTATGTTCTTCCAGCGTCCCCTTGTTTCTTTTGGGGCTCTGTACTATAAAGCAACTTCAACACACCCAGAATATCTTTGCGTTTTCTGGCTTTTCTTGCACTATCATCGGCAAACGGGTTGAAAGGTTAGACGGAGATGGTTATCGATGCAGATGTGAGCACGTTCACAGGAAGGCAGTGGCATTGGCAACATATGAACAGAACACTGTATAGCAGTATAGTGTAAAAAGTGCTGCACAAATTTGTGTGTGTTGTATATGTTTTGGTCCGTAAGACTGGAAAAGATTTAATTATTAATGATCCAGAAAATGGGTAAATGTTTTTAAACTTAACTCTAATCTGAAGCCAAGTCACTTTTACACTGCTGGAACTGCAGTTATCAATTTTGTAATCAGCATTCTGTTAAGTTACATTAGTAGACTATTTACTACCAAGAATACCTGATCAATAAAAATAATTATGCTTTGGGACGGTAACTTTTTATATTGAAATGTGTCCAATTTAAAGTTTTAAATGTGCAGCCATCGCACTCCAAATAAACAGCAGCACAGCGATAAAATAATTAACTCAAGTTCAAATGTTTATATTGCTACTCTGTGTACTAAATCACCAACTAACCATTTTCCGCAGCATTAATCTCTTGCCTTATTTGCACACTGTTGCATTTTACTGTTGCATTTTTATGTTCTCTATCCATTCTAATCGCCATTTTATCATCATCTACATCTGATAGCATCTCTGATTGGAGGAAGTGGCATTTATAGGGGTGTGGAATACCCTTTATATATGAGCACGCTCAGATCCTGAAGCAGCAAGCCCAACTTAACAGAGAAAGTTAGTTAGATAGTTATCGCTAACTAGGGTTTTAAGCTTTGTCTGACTAGCTAATGATCTAAAAAATAATAGCTCCTGATGGGCCGGGCTACTGTATTTTGCATTTTCATTAAAACCACTGTTTCTAAAGTTTCAGCATTTTCATTAGCTCACAAACAAATGATGTCATAACCAGTGTTGGTCAAGTTACTTGAAAAAAGTAATCAGTAACTAATTACTGATTACTTCCCCAAAAAAGTAATCCCGTTACTTTGCTGATTACTTATTTTCAAAAGTAATTAATTACTTAGTTACTTTTTAAAAAACACGATTTACAACCTGAATAGGTGATAAAGCGATAGAGCTTTCAGCCCAATTCTACTTTTTCTGCATAATCCATCATACAAAATGTAATCAAATGGAAAAGTCCCTTTTTTTTAACTTGTTTTATCAGTTTTAATCTTTTAACTTTATGCATCAAGTAAAAATTTAATTATATACACCATTCTCTGACTGGAAGAAATTTGTTTAATATTTAAACCTATTTTCTGCACATTCCAGCACATAAAATAAAATATTTTTTGTGTTTACACTCACTCTTTCAAATAGATGCAAGTAAAACACAGCAGAAAATAAATAAAATCAAAGCGGTCCTGTTGCTCTATTTTCACCTGTAAAGCAGGAGTGGGGTAGGCGGAGGTTTGCTCTGGTGCAGGTGTGCCGCGGCGGTCAGTGGAGGAATCCACGAGTTTCTCTGTGAATTTCCCATTATGTCGTTGCGCACTCGGTGCTTGTTTAGGGGGTTTTTTCGCTGTAAAAAGAAGTTTTCTTTCCACGCACAACGGATGCTAATGTTTTTGTCACTTTTTATGGAATCAAACTCAAAGTAAGGTCAGTACTTCCACGCTTTAAACGCTGCATGCTCATACTCTCTCCCGCACTCCTTATATTATCCATTGTTGTCCTCTCCCTTTGGAATGAAAATAGAGAAACTGATCTCAAAACGAAGACCTGCCTTTACAAACTGACAAAGTGTGAGTGGAAAGCAAATCTGATTAAACACCATCGTTAATCTTTTTATACAATTGATGTTATTTCTACATTATCACTATTATTTTGCATTCATAAAGAAATCCTACAGGTGAAAGGGATTTTAAATGTTTTACAGTGTTGTTTATTTCTCTCACCTTTCTCTTCTCCTGCCTCCCTGCCTCCCTCTTATTTATATTTACCAAGGGACTCTGAAGCTCCATTACTACAGGTCAAGGCTCTATGCTGGGAAATAAAGATTAACTCTTGGCAATTAGAGAAGTGAAATTCCCTGGCAATGTTTATTATCCTGCCCTCAGTCTTGTTCTGGGGTTCAGCTGCTTAAATATGCATGTACATTCAATATTTAACATAGGAACATCAAAGTGGGCCATAGCCTCAGTACTGGGGAAAAAAGGGAGAAAACGAGGCAACTTTATCGAGCTGTAGGAGTCAGTGTTCCACGTGGGAGCGCCAAAAAACTGCAATTTCCTGTATCTTTACTGTAACTGCTTCAGTTTGTCTCAGAGCATCATATTAGGCAAAAAATAAAAAAATGCATGCTAAGAATAATTATCTATGATAACTCAATCTGCTAAACATTTAAACAGTATTTTAAAGACGTGTCCCAAAAATGAGTCTCACTGATTTTGAGTCCTTTAACCTGACTACTTTTAGACTGATGTTTATTTAACACAGGTTCTTGCTGACTTGTAAATTATGTGTCACAATCTCTTTAAGCACTTTGTCACTACCAGTGTTTTGCAAAAAATAAATGATCTTTCTCCTAAATTGAATCTAGAAAATATGTCAGTAATAGTTTGTATAAAATATTATTTTTGTATCAACAAGCTGATTCCCAAACAAGTATTAGCCAAAAAATAAAAATGTTAGAAATCTGAACCACTGGAGGACAAAAGAAAATAGAAACAGTATCTGAAAGTCATGTTTTAAGAAATAGGGGGAAAGACCTGAGAGATGCATATGGCCCGTTCATCCATCTACTGTTCACTGAAGCCTCATCAGAAATGATCTCAGTAGAAGGCTGGGTGTCAAGAAGCCATTCTTAAGGAAAGGAAACAGCCAAATTACACAAGAACTAACAGAATATTAGTGGCAACACATCTTATGGAGATGTTGGTATGCCATAGAATACCATCTGGAAAGCATCTGATTGCTAATGGCTTCATTTTCAAGATGACAATGATCCAAAACCCACTGTCAAAGCAGCGAAAACATACCTGGATAGAAAAGGCAACACAAATAGAACACCAGCAGCCATAGATTGGCCTCCCCAAATCCTGAATCTTAACATTACTAAAGCAGTGTGGAATCACTTTGATAAAAGATATATATAAATCTTATAGTTTGTATCTGTCCTGTGTGAAACTTGTATGAAAAGCATACAAGAGTGAAAACAGATATAAGATCCCTTGAAAAATTATATAAATGAAACTTGTATGTTTTGGATACTTACTAAAACAATATACGAAAGTAATGAGAAAGTGGCCACTTTCATTAGTAAATCATATAAGCCTTATATGATTCACTATATGAAGCAAGCTAAAGCAAGTCTTTTATAAGTTTTTTCTATTTCTTTTCCATATTGGCAGAGGAAAAGGCAGCCGACATCCAAAGAAGAGCTTTTAATGTCCTTCAAGGAGCCTGGAGAACTATTCCTGTAGACTATTTAAAGAAGAAGAAAGCTTGCCTTAGAGAGTTCAGGCTGTGTTCAAGAATAAAGGTCGACTTTGTTGAAGCTAAAAAATTAGAATTGTACAAACTCTGCTTTGGCTTAATATACTGTATTTCAATGTAAATTACACATTTCAGTACAATGCATCTATTTCCCTTTTTCCAAGCAAAATATTTTACAAACACGAGGTGTGACTCAAGATTTTTGTAGTGTACTCCCATTTAAGAATACCCTTTGTAACTCAAATTTCTCAAAATTTAGTTATTTGACTGAAAAAGTTGACTTAGCGTTGCCTGGCAATTTTTTCTTTTTGAACTATTTTTAACAATGGAAACAAGCTTCCATAAGAAATTGTTGCAACTCTTGTGTGGCATTGTGGGGCGTTGTATGCGTGTCCTGCTGCTCTCTGTGACTCAGGTACCTGCTGGTTTTTCTGTTGGGCCAGTGTGCAGCTGACTCCACTCAGCAATCAGTGCTGGGTATAAAAGCTGGTAGAGGCGCTGTGCAGCCCATGTTCTACTGCAAGCGAAGGGGTGTTTGTTGAGGTCTATGTTTTATTGTTGTTATTTTCCACAGACACAGTGGTACAGCTTTTTCTATATGTTAACCCTTTTTAATAAAATAAATTATTTGGCAATTTGCCTTCCTGGCTTTATTTTTACTCTCCTCATCTCAAAGGTGCTTTCATGGAGTATACCAATGCGTTCAGTCCAAGGACACTTTTTGGATACAGCCACAGATTTAAATAATCATGTCTTTAGGTCTGTAAAGTTTTGGGCAAGAAAGATAATTATAGTTTTTGGTTCCCTAAAAGAGGATCAAGAATTACTGATGTAAAGTTATCATTATCAAAGAAAACAAAGCCACAGCACTTTGATTAGATAATTTCATGTATCAAACACATATTATCGCCACATGACGCTTGGTAGTTGCTATGGAAAAACCGATGGGTTTATTATTTAAAACACTTTGAGGATTTCCTGTTTCACATGCAGTGGAACTGTAATTTGTGACTATTTAATGTTTTATTTGTGGATCACTCAGAGTAAGACGACAGTGTTAGTGTCACGATGCAATTAATTTGACTCCTCTGGAAACAATTAAATCTGATCTTTAGTTTGATGAATGTGCGATGCTTTGACAAGAACACAGTTTTCAAACACACAAAAGCAATTTTTGTACTTCTGCCTTCATCTTTTTTCTTTTCCTTTTCCTTTTTTTTTTTTTTTTTTTTTTTTTAAAGCGTGTGTGCGTGTGTGTTTGTGTGTAAAGCTTTAATAGATTTCTGTTACTTTGGCTAATTATGCTCATTTTTATCTGTAGAAACAATTGGGATCTACTTCTGTTTTCCTGTACCTGAAAAATATTCCAACCCTTCATAAGAATGTAATGTCTAAATGCGTTTGCTGTCTTTTTCATATAATTTTACTTTGACACAAAAACTGTAACTAATTAAATTAACGGTGATTCAGTTCAGTTTAGGTGTGTCAGTAAGCCAGAATGCCGTAACTAACATTATTAACAGCATTTGTGTTTCTCAAGTCAAAATATCCTCGATGTCAAAGTCTCTAGCAGCAAATTATTTTTATTTATATAATTTTTATGCAAAGCTTTTTTGATCTACATTGCTATTAAAAAAATCCTATAAATATCCAGAACTTAGGGTGACATTCATTTAAAATCTTCATACCACAGCTGCATGTTGTGGAGCATTTTAATGTGGCGCTTCAAAAATGATAGACTTGCTTCTGCCCAACTCCAAGCCTGTGTAAAATCTTTACACTCCACTCGCCTTTTCTGCCTGGATTTGGTTTCACAATGGTGGATTGAGTTCCGTCAGGACACCAGAAGTCACTACCTTCTGTCATAGATATAAAAGCTACTTTTTTAAAAGCTACTTTTTTAATTAGCCCTTTTAACACATTACAAAACCCCAAAAAACCCGAGTTTTATCTAAAATTGATACACTTTTTTATATACCTTCTTTTGAATGCTCTTGTAAGCCACTTTAGATAAAAGCAGCTTCCAAATTAATGCATCCTGATTTTGATTTAGTATGTATTTATAAATAATTTAATAAGTATCCCTAAACCAATTAGCATTTTACCATGTTAGGAGGCACAACCTGTCAAGAGCCACCATTTTCATTTTCTAAAGCGTGTGCGAGTGCATACATGCATGCTTGCGTCTGTCGGTGTGTATATAAGGTGAGGTGGTAGAGCCGACCTCTGCCACTCAGCTCCAGGAGCACAACCTGAAATCAATTTTCTCGATTACTGCTCTGCAGATTTTCTGCTCCAGGTTATTCCAGCCATATGATGAAAGGCCTTTTGGATAGGGGAAACCAAACAACCTGTTATCAGCTGCAAGTATCAGAAGTCACATTAGTGTTAGAGCTGCATTAATGCCTCTGGTATGAGTATATTTTTAAAGAGTGATAACAGATAGGGATGACTGCTCAGGCCACTTTGACATCTATCAGGGAGTTATGTCATTTTGATGTATAAATGACATTTTCTCTAGTAACTCACAAACCTGCCGGACATATGAAATGTATTCCCCTGTCATATTGTATACTGTTCTAATGTACTATTCTTCTTCTGTATAATGTACAGATTTTAATCTTGGATACCAGTTGTGAAGTAGTCGCAACCTCTAATTTATTGATTCATGCTTCTTCTTTTTTTTTTTCCTTTTTTTTTTTTTTTTTTTTTTTTGGTCCTTAAGCACAGTTTTTTTTATCCTTCTGGTATCACATGTCCAGATTTCTGGGTGTGTACATAATATGAATATTTTTAGCTTTCGAAAGTCAATATTTGGTGGTTGGAGGGATTTCGTGGTTCGCTAGAGACCCAAGTTCAAGTCACATTCATCACACATGGTATACTGGTATACAAGCTCAAACAGTACATTCAACAGAAGATCCAGGTGGATCCAGCAACTATGGTACGCCACTTGTACCATAGTTGCAATATCAGAACTGTTTGGCTCAGTTTAGGCAGTAAAAATAACTTAACTTAAGAATATTCGTTAAAAACGACTGTGTTAGATTTAGAAAAAAAATCATGGTGTTGGTTAAAATTCGACAGCTCCATCTTTTAAAATGCTTCTCTCTTGGTTGCCATGGTGATTCTCTGCTTAGTGTTGAGTGGGAAACTTGGCAGGTTTGGGGGAACCTACTTTCCACAGCAGCAATGCCGTCGGCAGGTAAAAGACTTAACCTACCTAGAAATAAGGCACATGTAAATTTCTGCAGTGATCTCCAGCGTGTTTGTTTTCTTTGTGTACAGCCTGTGATCAGCTAATCTGTGCTGCTGCTTTGAGGTTTACATTCTGCAATGATTATGTCTGCTTTCCAGCCCACTTTAAGCCCCGGTGCTAGTATGAGTACTTTTTTTTTTTTTTTTACTAACTACTTATAACAGCTTTTTCCCTGGAATGCAGTTGTGGATAATATGCTGCTAACTGATCCACTCATTACAGCCAGTTCTCCCTTCCAACCTTTGGTCACTAAGTGATGAGTGGCTCACATTTAAATCCACTGCGTAGCCCTTTAGAGTCATTTATTAACATGCAGGGCAGTTCAATTGACTTCAGTAGAATTCATGCAAAGACAGGAATAGAGGAACAGCGGGCAAATGTGATATGCTGGTGTTTGAAAGAAAAAAGGGGAAAAGGCCACACAGGAGAGGCCATTCTTTGATATTAAGAGCCCCATAACGCTATTCATCTGATTCACTGTTCATTTATTTTTATTTTACCATCAGCCAGTCATCAATATGTTACAAGACGACAGTGCTCGTTAATAACACACGGGAAAAAATAGCACATTTTGTAAACATTTTCTATGTCAATAATCATTGCGTGTGCTTACTTTGAAACTGTAGCTGACAACTTTTGGGGGGTTTGTCTCTTTTGCTTCGCTTTCTGTTTTCTTTTTTGTTGCATTTGAGTTTCAATTGAATTTCAAAGTATTGTTCTGGTAATTTATGCAGTACATCAGAACACTTAGAGAAAACTTATAGAAAAAAACAGCTTGAAATACATTTACTTTACAAACATGTTTTGCTTGCAGTGCTGTGATTACATTATTTTATAAGCTTGTATTCTGCTTTGTTGTTGTCCACCTGTGTGTAACATGTTCCTCCCTTCCCTGCCAGTCTAATCCTTTTAGTTCTGTGAACTTCTTACCCACTGAAACAGATCATTTCTTCCCTCCAACATGCAGGCAACATGCAGCGGCACACTATCTAGCGGTAGCCATGTAAGCTCACATTGTTGTCCATGGCAGGTGCCCCATGCTGTTTGCCCCAATAAGATGGAATTACCCAGACAGCCATGGAGCCCTCCCAATGGGGGAAGAGGAAAGTCCTAATGCTGTTTACATCAGTGCGACGCTGCCGCCGCTGCTGCAGACACACCATGCCACAGATTAAGTTAATCTCATGTCACAACTGCAGTGAAAATGTCACTTCCTGAAAGCTTATTCCCACAGATGATTTTTTTTTTTTTAAATTAAAAAATGAAGGGAGGGAGGAAAAAAGCATCTAGGATTCTTTTAAGGATGCTGCATCCAAAAGTAAAGTGAATTTCCTGTGCAAAAAAGACCTGCTCAGAGGGTGGGCAAGCTGGTTAAGTCTGAATAGGGGTGTTTTTTTGCACACTTGTCTCTACATTTTTATTATTCAGGGAGATACAGACTTCTATTTCTTCTATTTGCACTTTGATTCCAACATCCAGAGACCCAAATCTGACTCTGGGCCACTGTCTTTGCTAATGTCAGAAATAAATATTTGATTTGAGAAGTTAAACTCTGAAAAATAGTCAAGTTATCTGAAATTGGTGTAACATATGCTTGTTAATAAAGCTCTTGCTTGCTTAAAGTAGATGTTTTAGGAGGTTGCTAGTCTGGAGCAAACATAATGGCACTATCTTTGCACTAGTGGCCATCCTAGGAAACTTACACCAAGGTCAGACCGAGCAATGCATTGAGAAACTGCAAATAAACACAAGAACTACATTTTACACTCTACAGGCCTCAGTTAGCATGTTGAATGTTAAAGTTCATGACAGTACAATTAGAAAGAGACTGAAAAAGTATGGCTTCTTTGGAAGGGCAAACGGAAGTCTGTTCTCTCTCTAAAAAGAAGAGACACCTTAGGTATGCAAAGCTGTACATAAGATCATGGAAAAAGACAGACCCTGCACAGTGACACTTGCAAGAAAATAACACAACTTCAGCAAAACACCTCAAGACTATCAACAGGTTGATTGGGTGATGGTTTGAGTTTGTTTTGCAGCTACAGGGCCTGGGCACATTGCAGTCATAAAGCAAAACTTCCTGTATCCAAGTATCTACAGTCAAATGTGAGGCGATGCCCAACACAAAGCATGGGGGATGCTGAATGATCCGCAAGCCGGCATCACCAATAGAATCATGGTGTTGCAGTGGTCCACTCAAAGTCTAGACCCTAACCTGATTAAAACTAACCTGATTAAAACGCTGTGGTTGGACCATTTTGGTAGCACTTCGAAATTAATTAATGCATTTTTGCTATCGCCATCTTGGTTTTATAGAAACACAGTGGCTATTAGGGGGTGGCTGTAGCTCAAGTGGTAGAGCAGGTTGGCCTCCACCAGTCTGCATCTTGGGCAAGATACTAACCCCATGTTGCTGTCCGATGCATCCATCAGAGTGTGAATGTGTATGAATTTTAGACAGTAAGCACTTAACAGTTTAGGAAAAAGTGCTTGTGTGATTGGTTGAATGAATTAGTTGTATAAAGCGCTTTGAGTGCTCAGAGTAGGGAAAAGCGCTATATAAGAACCAGTCCATTTATTACAGACCAAGCGTGTTGCAAAAAACCATCACTAAATTCCAGATTTTTCAGATTCAACTTCTTGTGTAATATATGTACGCACAGCACACGTTGCATTTTTGTGGAAAATTCGTCTTCAAAAACCATACTCTGAAGAAAATGAAGCTGACGTCAAGATATGATGAGATGGTCCCGGTGTTTTTAAACAGGAAAAGGAAGAAACAGAGATTCCCAGTTCATCCAATTCTCATGAGAAGGCAGCAGCAGGGAGAATTTCATGGTTTGATCCAGGAGTTGAAGCCGTTGTGAAAGCGTATCACGTCCGCTTTTGTACATATTTCAGAATGTCAGTGGGGCAGTTTGAGCTCTTGTTGGCAGAGTTGGGACTACATCTGAGGAGGCAGAGAAATGTAATTTCAGAGAGGCGTAGCGGGGTCTCGCTGTGTGTGTGTGTGGGTGTGTGAGCCAAAATAGTATTATTCTACTATTTGTATATTCTGTCCTGGTGCATGTTTTGAGATATGAACAAACACTGCCAAATGCAGTGGTCTGATTGGTCAGATCATTTTATTTGGACAAAAAATATCAGAAGACATGGTACTCTAACCCTGTGATATCAGTTTAACTCTAAATTGGACATGTTCATGTCGTTATGTATCAAGTGTCTAGTCAGGTCATTGTCTTCTGTTCAAAGAAGAAAATTGTTTTTGCAAACCAAGGAATTGCCCCCTGCTCGATATTAGAAAGAATGCAGGTTTAATGTAACCAGAGTATCCAAAGTTCATTTTTGAAGGGACGTATATGGAGGAATTGGGCACTATCCTCGGAGTGACAGATGCTGGTTTAAAGATTTATTTTTGAGAACTGGTGACATATGGCATTCAGTCACAGTAAAGTGGCTTATACTCAAATAGCAACAAAGATATCAATGTCATCCTGGGTTTTTCATTAAAACCCACTTCAACACCAACACTGCTCAAGTCTTTCATTTTCTGTCAGCTCTGCCTCTATCTCTGCTTTTCGATCTCACCATCTCATATTTGAATTGGCCTCTCATAATTCTTATTACTCCCCATCTCCTTCCCTTTCCACATTCACCTTATGCTCTGCAGAATCGTGCTGCTTTTTCCATTTCCTCTCCATCATCATAGAGTCCTCCTCTTTCACCACTTTCTTTCCCTCTTTGCCTTCACCTTGCCTTACAGCTTTACCACAGTAACAGATGAAAACTCTTCTCCCAAGTGTCCTTTCCCACCCATGAATTCCGCTTGCCTTATTCCAACCTCCAGGACATCGAAAGGCAGCCATTTATCACGGCTGCAGAGCTAAACCACGTGACCCACAAGAACTGAGGAGGTCATAAATCTGCGACGAGTGGGGGGCATGTTTCAGTCTGTGCAGGAGAGGGTCAGGAAACACTGAGCACCATGTTCATCATGACAGCGCTGCAGATGGCATACAGAGCTTGGCTCTAATCCAGAGCTAATTAGCGGGGTGTGATTTTTACCAGTATAAGCACAAATCAGATCCCCTGCATTCATGGTAAACAGAAAGCATGAGTTTTCAGTTACATAAACACATATTTCAGATTTAGCTTTCATTTTATAGCAGCTGAACCCTGAACTGTCCTATGACATGTTTGAATAGTACAAGTAGTAAGTATTAGTGGTAGTAGAATTACAGAGTGATGTTTATTTCATACATTTCTAAATAACAGACGCACCCAGTCTCAGGGTATCAATAGTGATGCCTGCATTCTCCCTCTAAAGTCCAGCAGGTTGAGAACTCTCCTTCTATAAAGGTCTGACAACAATATTATCCCACTCCTCATTTGGGGCCAGATTTACTTAAAATGTCGAAATAGGGTGTGTGCACGATCTCCAAAGAGCTGATAGGCGTGGTCGGTTTTGAGGGTGATTCACAAACGTTGTGCTGTTTGCCAAAAAAATGTCAAATATGTTATAATTTCAGGAATGTTATAAAGTATATGTAAATGCATTGTTCAGACATGCAAGGCCTGATTACTTTCAGGAAAGGGTCCAAAGTCAACATCATCCCGCCATTCTTTAGCCATTTTGCTTTGAACCCCATTGCACACGGTGTGATTAAGAAGAGTTGAAGTTTTGTTGCTGATGGTATTGTGTGACTTCTTTAGGCTGGAGGTCAAATCGGACTTCTCTAAGCAAATTTAGAAATGGGTGGCTTGATAATCTATATGTTATTATCACATCTTTTTCTGACATTCCAAATAAATTGACTCTAGTGGAGAAATGTGTCACTCTCCTAGCACAGAGTCCAAGTCTCTATGATGCATCTTTTGCACAGCAATAAGTGCCGCCATATCAAGCGCAAAGAAATAAGACAGACTTTTTGTCTGTGTTAAATATTGGTGCAATTAGTAGTAAATTGCAGTTGCAAACATTTGTAAATTAGCTTGTTCACTTCATTTAAATACCCTCCTTCCTATATTTTGAGCAAAAAAGAGACTTTTAGAAATACAAATGCAAGAGGGCAGTCGCAGAATCTTCCACCTGTTAAACTTAATCTTCTCCTTGCTCTCTCTTTGTAAACACAGACTACTTTTTTCAGTTTGGATGTTGGTATGTTTTAGTAACTCTGGCCGTAGATCTGTGACCTTTTCAAACACCTGATTCTGATGAATTTATTGACTCATGTTGCATTTTTCCTAGTAAAACATGATGTCAGTTTTGTTAATTATGATCACAATAAAGAGAGTGAGCTGTAAGGTGTGGCTAACTTGATTTTTTTTAGTTTCACATCGTCTGCATTTCAAAAAATTGAGTCCGAAATGCTCAACTCGGTCGTCACAAACTAATGAGCGATGCAAGGAAGGCAAAGTCCATCTTTTATATACTGTCTATGGTTTTAAGAAGCAAATCATTGTTTTTGTTTGCATTATGTCACTGACATGGGACAAGTGCAGTCTTGGGTGGTTACATACACAAGCTGTGGTCAACTGTGTAAAATAAATATAACTTTAAACATGAGGACAGTGTGGAGATCGTCATTCATCAAGTGACCCAATGTCAGACACATCCGTTTTGTCATTGTGTCCTTGAATGCAGTGTCTGAGTTCCTGTTCATTCCAGAGTTGCTGCTCTTTGGCTGAATGTGACCATGGTCCTCTACTGAACTTATCAATGAGAGGTGAAGGTGTGAGCCTTGAGCACCCAACTTGAAGAGAAAAAGACTCAAAAGGTCATAGTCTTCTTTACCTTTGTCTGTAAAAACTTCTCATTTCTAAACAGGGCAACAAAAACTCCAAAAGAGATCACCAAAATCTTAAATTGAACCCTAAACATTTTCACTTCGCTAATATGTTTACTTAAGTCTAACTATAGCACTGTAGCTAGCCACCAGGTAATACATCATTATACGCAAGATAGCCCAACTTCACTAACTCTCCAAATGTTGCTGATTTTTAGTTTTCTGTCTTTGTTTATGTTAAGTAAGTTATAGCATAGGCGAACATTCTAATGTTTTACAAATACTTAAGTCGGAACATGATATATTATTTTTAGATACTAGATAGCTGCTTTCTTGCTAAATTCTGACTTCGCTAAACCTCGTAAATTGTCTTTTTCATGGATGTCTGGTTGTTAAACTTTATTATAAAACCTGGGAGAACAGCCATACTGATCATTTTATTGAAAATGAAAGAATTTGGACCAACCCACAGTGTTTCATTTTCTGAACCAAAACAACATGTAGACCCAGAAATGGTCATATAGAAAACAGAAAACCAGTTTTCTATATTATTAAGATACACGTTAACATTTTTACACCACCAAACATTTAATATAAAACAGATTCTGAATACTGGTCCTTTGGTTGGAATTTTTCCCATATTAGCTCTCTGTCTGCATACACTTCATTATGTGTCTGAGTTAACTACTCCATCCTGAGTACTTAAGCAACAGTGAGAGCCCTCACATTACCCTGAAACTGAAATAAGAGTCGGCAGCTGAATGCCAATCACTGGATTAAATATGATAATTGTGGAAGAGGTGGGACCAGAATCTGAAGTGAGTGCAGATGATCATGAAGCCATATGGTTAAGAAGTATGATGGTTCATGAAGAAATGTAAAATATGTTCTCATGCACCTCATAACACATGGCCAACAGGTTCAATTTAGTGACATGCTGGACCCAACAGGTGATTGTTGCTTCTTTATCATATGTAGTCCTGCAACACCTGCAGTGCTCATCAAAAATCTGAAGGATTGTGTGTGTGCCACTCTTACTAAATGTGACTATTAATAACTGGTTCATTCCTAAGTGAGCCTACACCTGCCAGCTATTGCTGGTGTACTCACTTGCCTTGGCTGTGCACATAGTTTAGCAGTGAGGGGCCTTCAGATGACGAGTTTGCAGAGGAAATGAGCCAATCAGATACCAGACTGCTCAGTGTCATGCAAAGCTTCCCTGATTGTTTCTCCTCACTGGGATTGCACACTGAGTGTATGTGACTGGAATTAAAAGGCAATTTTTTTTTGCTTTGAGCTCCGCTGCTAATTCTTCATCATACCTGTTATATTCACACAAGCAATTCAGCAACAGTGTTCAGATTGTAAACGCAATAATTGGTAAACTATTAAGCAGACTGGAATCATTTATGTCTTGTTTTCCGTACATGTTTTAATCCAGCCAAGTTTTAAAAAGAAAACACAATTAGAACACACACAGCTGTTATAACAGCAGTGAGAAGCTTAACAGAGACAATTACTTGTCAATTCAATTAGCCCATTGTTTAAATGACTTAATTGTAATCATCTCGCTCTCGTTTTTCTGTCATTTTTGACGGTTTCCCCTCCCTCTTCTCTTCTCACCTTGCAAAGCAAGAAAAGAATGAGAAGGAGGGAGACTCAAATTAAGCAAAGCCCTGGAGAATCTGTAAATGAAGCAGGAGGGGGGGTTGAGAGAATAACAAAAATGAGGCAAAGAGTGAGGATTTAAAGAAGTCAAGAAAAGCAGTTATGTAGGGAAAGAGAGGAAGAAACAAAAGGAAGTCGGATCAAGATAGAATAGAAAAAGAGTAAAATGAGTAGAAAAATAAGGAGATGTGAGAATTAGCCAGAAAGATAATTGGGAAAGGAGAGGCTCATGAAGGGTGTGCCTGTGGAATGAAATAGGCAGGAGGGAGAATAGGTGGAGGCTAAAGAGGCATGAGAAATAAAAGATGAAATAAGAGGTATAGCGGAGAAACAAAGAAAAAAGAGATAGAAAGTAGGGGAGAATGAAAAGCAGGAATAAGCAGTGTATTGTCAGGGCTAAATGAAGGATGGCTTTAAGAGAGCAAAGGTTTTAAAGACGGAAAACAGAAATGCATGGAAGAAAAGTAGAGATTAAATAATGTGTAAAATGGAAGAAATATAAGCATCAGGAACGGCAAACAAATAGTGTGGAGGTGAGATGACAATTGTCAACACCTGGCTAGTCAGATGTGCCTGAAAAAGCCACTGAAGGGACATAAATCCCACAGTGTCTTCCATGAACACACAAGAATACTCACAGAGGGATGAAAAACACCCCAAGACACCTGGCGATTTTCAGACGTGTCATGAACACATGCATACACCTGTGGATTGTTCCAATCAGTGTAAACAACGTTTTTCCTTTAGGGTTTTTATCCCAGATTCATGTGATTAGTGCTGCAGTTTAGTAGTGTACAGCTGCATAGTGTTTAGTTTATGTATTGTGGTCTGCACTGTAAACATCGAGGGGAGAGCTACAAAAGCAAAAATCAGTTCTTAAATACAGTCTAAGAATTCTCTATTCTTTGCACAAAAACCTTGTTCTGTTGTATGTACCGAATGCAAGTGATTTGGCTTTTAAAATATGAAATAATGAACCTATGGTTCACCAAAATCAGACATTTCAGTTGCTGTTGAGTTCAAGTCTAATATTTGAGTTAATTCACATGATTCTTTTTCACCATTTGCAACAGGTTGTGGTTCAATCTTTCTCTTGTTGTTCTTTTTTTTTTTTTTTACAAAGAAGCGAATAAATTGATTCCATAAAGTGAAATTCGATTTACATAGCAAGTTTCAAGATAAATATGACAAAGTGCTCCATAGCAAGGCAAAAGTGATTAAAAAGGAAGTTTTAAAAGGTTTTTAAATGTTTTTTAAAAGAGACCACCAAGTCCACAGAACTCGTTCACCTTTAGTTTTCAGCCTTGTTTCATGTACAGCGAGAAGACCCTGATCCTGAATGTAAAAGTTTACTGATGTTTACTGGTGCTTGTCCATGCAGCTCTCTAAAAGTCATTGCAGTCACAACCACAATCTCAAAGTGCACCCTGAAGTTAATGGGGAGCCACTGCAACTGAATTTGCAACAGTGTGACATTTCCTTAAAAGGCTTAGTAAGAAGCCTCACAGTGGGATTCTGCTATGAGACTCAATGTCAGCTGAATAGCAGCGATAATGTCCTTAAAAGTTGTCAAAATTTGCTGAAGAGGGAGCAGATATAACAGAAACAGTAAATGTCCCAAAACAGAGCCTTGTGGCACACCGCAGGCAACAGAAGTGGAACAGGACCTACACTTGGAAGCAGCTACAGAAAAGGATCATTAAACAAACATGACTGAGCCACCCCCAAGCAAACACTGGTAAACTCACCCAGTCTCACAGCCTATCATACATGATGTGATGGTCAGCAAATGTCAAAAGCAGAGATCAGGCCAAACATCTGCAAAACAGAAGCTTTTCCTGTATCACTATGCAAAATAATACCATGGGAGACTGAGAAGCTGTTTCAGTGAAATGAGCACTACAAAAGCCAGAATGAAATTTCTTAAGAATGCCATAATTGTCTAGAACAGCTTTAAACTGATAAACCACAACCTCTTCTAAAATCCTAGGAATAAACTATCATTTTGAGAAGTACAAAGTACAGGACTGTTTTTACACAGCAACCTGAACATGCAAATATTGTAACACGAGCCCATCATTATATTTATCACGCTACCATATTTCAGAACAAAAAATAAATAAATAAATCCTCTCAGGATTTATTGAAGGAATTTTATGCTTTTTATCAGGAGCATGTCAAATGAAATTGGGGTGGATTTGATACAGTATGTCACATGGTTACACCATGTCCATACAGAAGATCTAGCAGCACATTGGCAGCAGCTCAGATGCACTTGTGTATACTTGTGGATCTCACAAAGGCACAATTTTAGGGGTCAACTGCACACTGTTGCATAATATTCATCATTAATATGGTATCGATACAGTTGAATAAAATTGGAAAAAAAAATTAGATCCAAAGAGCAAAACTACAGCTAGGATTTATCATCATAGAGCACAACCCAGCAGGGATTTTTAAAACAGTTGTGGTTACACCAGGCACATGTGAGATGACTGAAAAATATCTACACAAACTGTTGTGTGGACATCCCCTTAGCATCCTTAATCCTTCACATTAGGGTTTTAAGTAGGGGTAGGGTTTTAAGCAACAAAATAACTTTAATCCAAGTAACAGCACGATTGTGGTTTCCGGTTAAGGGTGTATACAGCCTGTAAATAAAAAGAAGTGCTTCAGATACAGTCAGCGGCTAGGTTTCCCAGGTCTCCCAGAAAATTCTTATGTTCGTAAAAAGTTATGAACATGCAACATTATCACTGACTGGATTATGTCAGAGGCAAGAAATGAAATGAAGGACTAATAAATGAATGAAGAGGAATAACATTTGAGCAACTGTAATCGGGGTGGATGACATGTCATATCTATGACTAGTTAGGAACTGAAAGCACATGGCTGCGTTAAAGTTCCTTTATTTACTAAGCATAACTATAAAAACTGGATATTTGGGTGAAAAACAGATGTCATATATTGTCATATATTCAGTGCTGTCAAAATTAACGCGTTAATTGTTGAGATCAATGTGAAATGTTTAACGCGTTAAAAAAAATTTAACGCCTGATTTATTTATTTTTTAAATTTCCTGTAATCTAAGACCTTTAAACTCATGAGCACCCCTGGAGGAGGGGGCAACAGTGTGCTATGCTGACATTTGGCCTGACAGAAATGATTAGAAGAAGTAGAAGTGACACCATGCCACTATCTAGCTAACACTAGCTAACGCATGCAAGCATGGGCGGGCTTTTGGGCGGAAAGTTTCTCTTTAAGAAGTTGCCTGATGGCTTGTTGGACAAATCGAGAGTAAGGTGCACAATTTGCAAAGCTGAATTCAGGTACCACAGAAGCAGTTCATCACTGGCGTATCACCTGAGAGCAAAACACCCAACTGAATCCGCCTCCACGGGACCTCGCCAGTCTACGCTTCAGGAGTATGGTGCTCGTTGGCGAATAACAAAAAATGTGAGAGAAAAATTAACCAATTTCTTGGTTGCTTGGATAGCTAAAAACTGCCCACCAGATAGCATAGTAGAAGATGACGGACTGAGAGAAGTCATTCGCGCTGCATCAGGAGATGTGTGTTACAATTTCCTCTCGAGAGGAACCATTGTGTCAAGACTGCACATTTTGTATGAGTACCAGAGGGCTCAGCGGTCCAGCAAGCTTGTGCAAGTAAGGAACGTCGCTCTCACCAGAGACCACTGGACTTCGGTGAACAACGATAATTACTTGGGGCTCACGGTGCATTTTATTGATAATGACTGGACTGTGCAATCATTTGCACTAACAGTGAGTAAAACTGAAGAGAGACACTATGCTGAGGCATGTGCTGACCATTTTCTGAGTGTTGCAAACGAATGGAAAATCAAGGACAAGCTAACCACGCTTGGCACTGACAGTGCTCATAACATGGTTGCAGCTGCCAGACTACTTCCATTTGAACACATGCCCTGCACGGCCCACATTCTGCAAAGAACGGTCACAGTTTCTCGTAATGACAGCGCATTTGAAAGGGCTCTGGCCAAATGTCGCAAGATTGTTGGACATTTTAAGCATAGTCCAGCAAATGCTCAGCAATTAAAAGCACAGCAAGCTGCACATGGACATCAAACAGAACTGTTTGTTAAGGATGTTCCAACAAGATGGAACTCCACCCTAGAGATGATCAAGCGGATCCAGAGAAACAAATCTGGGCTGACCACCATCTTGACTCAGCAAAACAGCAAGGTGACCATGTTGATTGACCAAGAGCTTGACAGACTGCAAAAGCTGGAGGAACTACTTGAACCTTGCAGGTAAATTATTTTGTTTCTCATGATTGTGTGTCTATCTTTGTGTTCTAGCTTCGTCTTCAAGTATGTTCTCCACCTCTCTGTGTATTTTCATATGTGGTATTTATATTTGTCTCTGCGTGATTAATAGAAAAATACAGACTCAGCGGAGGGACAGCAGCAATCTCACGTGGTTGAAGATCGCTACTGCCCTTGATCCCAGGTTTAAAGACCTAAAGTGCCTTTCCAAAGATGAAAGAAGAGAGGTGTGGGCTTCAGTACATGACCTTCTGATGGCAGAGACGCATGTACACCAACCATCTGCTCAGACAACAGAGGAACTATCACCAAAGAAGAGCAAGATGCCCATCTGCTTGCTGGGTTCTTCTGATTCAGATACAGAGGAAGAGGAAGATACTATAGACCGCTGTCTGAATCTGTACAAAGCAGAGCCCAAAATTGACATAGGAGAGTGTCCACTACAGTGGTGGTTAAAGAGAGAAGGAGCACATGCCAGGCATGTGTAAACAGAATAGTCTTCCTCAGTAACTGGCTGAGTGCAAAGAAGGACTAAGCCAGATTGCTCCTTTGAAGTGAAAAATGTTCAACATTCTGGGTTTTCAGCTGTGTCTTTTTGTGTTTTAAATACTGAGTTGTGTGCAGCCTTTATTGTTATGGTATTCACTTTAACCTTTAGGCCTGGGTTCGGCCACTGTTGATGGCCTTAAAGGTTTTTTTGTAAGTTTTCACTGTGTTAAAGATTGATGAAAACTATTAAAATTCTCTTTGAATTTCAGCATCCATTCTTTGTGTTTATTCTGCATTTGCTTCATTGTATTGCATAAATGTCTGTTACAATCTTAAAATATAAAGTTGAAAAAATGTAATTGGAGCCAGGCTATTGATCAAGTAACTGCAATTAATCACGATTAATAACAGAAAATTGTGAGATTAATTAGTTGTTGTTGTTTTTTTAACCTATTGACAGCACAAATTCTTATATATAAATAAAATGTCTCATATTGTTTTTCACCTTTGATTTGCAAAGGATATAAATACTGGGTAGGCTAAAAATAAAATTAAGAACACACTCACATTGATTTCCCATATCTCTATCTCTCTCTCTCACACTCTCTCACACACACACACACACACACACACACACACACACACACACACACACACACACACACACACAGCATATAGTCACAGCTACAGCTGATATCCCATGCGTCTTTCACTGCAGCCCCAGCAGGGTTTGACAACAGCAGACTGGAAAACAGAAACAGTTGCCTGGTGTTTCAAATACCACAGAGAGCTCACACACAACAGCACAGACTCGCACACTTCATCTTCATCCAATATCTTGTTTTTTGTTTTTGTTTTTTTTTTGCTTTTCTCTGCAGCTTTTTTCTCTCTTTCCCCCCCACTTGTCACACTTGATTATCCTAATCAGTTATTTAAGTTTACATTAACAATCCCCAAAAGTTTATTTTGTTCATCTGTACGTAGCATTTTTTAGTGGGAGAAATGTTTCGTCACTCATCCAAGTAACTTTTTTAGTCTCAGCTGACTGCAGGTTTCCCCAACCTTATAAACAGTACATTTGCATAATGACTGAAACCAGCACCACTGACTAACAATGGGATTACAATCCTGTGATTGCAGCCATTCCCCAACTCTCAGTGAATGGTACTCATCAATGGTCATGACAATTTGCATATTAATTTTTGAAAAACTGGCCTCACAGCCCATTGTTCCTTACCTGGATGATTGAGGATGCATCAGGACATCTTACATTAACAAATACTTGTAAAATACTTTGTCCATCTCACTTGGCTACTTCATATATCAAAAGTAGTATGTGGAACTACAGCATACTTTTGTAGGTCACTTTATTTCAAAGCCACAAACAACATACAGCAAAGCTGACTGATACTGTGCCATAATCACTGCTAAATATAACCAGTTATCCAAATTAATTGGGCTAAACATTGAATCAGTTGGGGAATAGTCTGTGGAAGTACATATTTTCATATATTAAAGCGCAATAATTATTTGGAGAAAGTTCCTTTTGGCTCATATAATGAGCAAATTAATGTAGCAAGGTGCCAAAACCAGATCATTAATGTGTGTATATTTTAGCATTTGTTGTGATATTATTATTATTGAGTTGTCTACAGTCAAGCAGCTATCAAACATGAAGGCATGCTTGATGTCATTATAACACATTGTTCTGTATATGGTGAGGATAAAAACTACATTATATACAGAAAGGCAGCAACACATAACAGCAGGAAAAATGAAGGCGTTAGAGGGTGGTGGAAGATGGTCTGCAATTTAGAAAATTACTTCTAAATAGATGCTAAACATGGACATAGTTTTGTCTTTAGTTCTTATTTTACAACATGGTTAAATGCCAACATTTTGCTCTCCTTATTTGCTGGGCTGAGAAAAGAGAGATGTTTTGCAGTTCAAGCAGCAAGTTTTTGTTCTTTCAACTTACTAAAATTGTTCTCTAGCTGTTTACTACACACTCGTGATTATGCAAAATTCATTCGTGTAATGTCATTGTTACCTTCAGACTCTGTGCCATGCTTTTGATGTCACTTTAATCCAGAAGCTTTGCTGTTTCTACAAATGTTATTTTTGGGATGTAACAATGCCCATTCTGTTCTTGTGTTTAAACATCTATGAGAAATGCTTTGCACAAGACATGACATGTATGAAGAAGCAGAAGGAATTCAAAAAAGAATTTGTAAAAAAAAAAAAAAAAAAAAAGTATTATGTATCATTATTAAATGGGTATGTAGAGCACAGTTGTACCATCAGGGCAAGTAAGGCAAGCAGTGCTTGTCCAAAACAATCTAGGTGTGCTTGTCAATTAAAACCCACCAACGTGCAAGCAGTTTCTCTTCTTGCATCTCAAAAGCATTCTGTCCCAGCCCTTCCTATTTCCTGTTTCCTTCCAGCCTTTAAATTACTCCCATCTAGGATCAGTTAGGTATTACTTCAGAAAGCAGGCTTTACTCTTCTTGACCCCAATTTCATTGGAATCTGGAATCTGATGATTTCATTGTGTTGGCATCCTGTTACCTGTAGACTGAGCTTGTCAAACTCAGGTTTTTCTGGTTGCAAATAAATCTCTGCTCTTTGAGAAGATTAAGTCAACAGACAAGCTGCTGCAGGTTCTGCTTTCACTGCATTGAGATCATTGACAATCTCTACATTGTGTGAAAACAGAGCTAGAATTAGAACATAAATAAGCCCTACATGACTTGTCATATTAACATTTCAGCCAACGTGATGTTAGAGGACTTAGAGTGCAGAGTGAGGAAACTTTTAGTAACTCTTTTAGACAATAAGAAAAGAAAGTCGTGATGCAAAGAGATCTCACATCCTGCCATGTCACATTTATTAAAACAGGCAAGGAACAGGTGCATATTCAGCCAGCAGAGCTCTTAGTTAGCCAAATGTTTAACCACCTGTTTTGTTAATATGCCGCCTTAATTGTCATTATTTTCTGATCTCCCAGTAGATATTGACAGTTAAAAATGTCATGTAGGCTCAAGCATTTTAATTCGGCTATGATTTTTCTTTTTGTCATTGTGTTATTGTATAAACATTTTAATCAGGTTTGTTAAAAGCTCATACATATGATTTTGTTTTTGTTTTTTAGAATATAATACATCACTGAAGGTTAAACAGAAAATACAGTATTTAAAATGAGCACAGCAGTAAAATTAATTCACATAACACTGATGAGGACAATAATAACTTTTACTTCTAATACTTTATGTACAGTTTACCAGTAATACAGTTTTATAAGTAGTTAAGTGTTTTGACAGCATGGTATGGTTACTTGTGCTAAAGGAATTGCTCTAAAAACTTTCTTCAGCAATCATCATTGTCAGTTAATGCTAAATATTTCAATGATGACTACAGATGGAAGTACTACAACACTGAGGTGTAAATGTCATAATATGGTACCAAGAGGAAGTTAAATAATCCTGTGTACATTAATCAATATTAATATTTTTTTTCTTCAAAAGAAAAATAAAATTTAAGTCCTACTGCAATATCCTCTTCCCATTTCAACTTCCCATTTCCTGTGTGAACCACCACTGTGCGATACCAAATTCTATGTGCAATAACCCATCTGTATATACATAACACTATTTATTACATATTACTTTTTTAAAACCAGCTTGTATATTTGTACATTTTATATATCTATATTTTCCCCCTCTGTTAATACTGTCCATATGTATATAGTGCTGCAGAACTGTGCGGCACTATATACTATATTTCTCTTACAATTACACTGTTATGATGTAAAAAGCCAACACTTGAAGTTCAATTAATCTAACATTCCATATCTTTATCTGTATTTGATTTAGTCGGCAGTGTTTTTGCTTAATTATTATGTCTGTCTATACAGCATCACTGTATAATCACTACATAAGTATTTTCTAGGCTCAGAGGGCTTAGATAAATCTTGCCATTGAACTGCGCCCACTAAGGTCACCTTTGCATGTAATCTGCCTTTCTAAATCAGCCCCATAATTATGTGCAGAAATGAAATGAAAGCCACAAATTTGCCTTACACTTTCCTGTACACACAAAATGAACAACAGAGTAGGTGGTGATGGTGAAGCTGAATCACAATAGGAGATTATTTTGAAGTTTTAAGTTAATTATCTACTACAATTGTCCTTCCTTTAGCTTTCTTAATCACCCAGGTGGGTGGGTTAACAAACTCTGGATTTTGTTTAACACGTTGTTTCTCGGAAAGCTGCTGATAGGTTTGTAGCTTGAACCTATTCGCTGGAACGTTGAAGACAATATAATTACACAGCAAGCAAGACACGAAGTAGGCAAAGTTCTTCATGTTTCTCGTGCACGGGAGAGAACCGGACAAACGCCGTTCCTTCGCTTGACCCCAGTTGCTCTCGTCCGCTCCCCCGTAACACTGCTCTTTTATTGAGGTTACATGAATATGCATAGGTTCATTAACATATGACGTCTACATACTAGAGGTGGGAATCACCATACATCCCACGATACGATATTATCACAATATTTAACTCACGATACAATATTATTGTAATTTTTTAAAATATTTTGCGATATTCAGATTCTGTACATAAAGGTAAACTTTATCAATATTCATTTTATCTAATATCAAAGTCTCACACTCAGTCTTTCTCTCATTTCAGTCAGTTTTATTGTTGACAAACTGAACGGTTTGTATTACAGTCTAGTCCAACTTAACTGAATGCAACCATCTGGTACAATTATAGCTATTCTGAACTATGCAATTTATGAAAACTATGCAGCCCCTTCAGCAACTGAAGAATTTGAAAGTAAATTAAAACAAAATATAATTTTACATTAAATAAAAAAGTTTTAAACTTAATTAAAATAAAACATGTCTTAAATTAAAATAAGTAAACTGTCATGTTTATTGCTGCCAAAAAAAAGTTAAACACATTTGGACAGCGAAGGAATGTCAGGATTCTTGCTCAGAAAAAGGATCAACATGCTCTGAAGTCAGAGCACAAAAACCTTTTTTGTAACAAAATATCGATTTCTGCTGTCCCTGTATCGATACATTATTAGCAAACAAAATATCACGATACCACACAGTATCGATTTTTTCCCCCACCCCTACTACATACAAACAAAGAGTACCTTGCCTGTGTGTGGGGGGGGGGGGGGTCAGAGTGTGACCCCATAAATGACTTCCCTAAACCTGCTGGTCTGGAAGTCCAGCAGTTCATCAAACCAAAAGGCACTTAGACTAAAACAGATATAGCCACGTTTATCCTACCATAAAACAATAAGATAAGATAAGATAAGATAACCTTTATTAGTCCCACACGTGGGAAATTTGTTAATAAGAGAAGGTACGACCTCTCCCATGCTCCCAGAGTGCTCTGGAATGCACAAAGTTTGCAGACTATCAAGGATCAAACCTCTACCAATCTACAACTAATTATAAAACTCTAAGCATATATAAGTAGATATTTCTAAGCATAAATGACAATCAACAATACAAAAACTAACAGCTGCTTTGATCAGAAGAAATTCAGAAAGTCATACAAGTCCTTCACAATGCCTACTCCTGACAGCCAGATCAAAATAGCTTGACAGAAAGAGAAATACTCAAAGTACTTCATAGCAAACATGTACAACTCTCCAAGCCCATAAAATACATAGTAATTTTGATTCCGCAGTCAACTAACAGGAATATTTTGGCTCATGAATGAACCCTTATATGAGTGTTACCTCCAGTTACTTTAGATCTCAGACATTTATAGTAAAGTAGTTGACAGTGTACACAAAACCACGGGCTGTGTATGAGCCCAAGCCCCTGAGGCTCAAACACATGGTGGCTCTAATAAGCAATATCGACTTTAACCCACTGTCTGAATACATTTACAGGCTGCCATTTTAGCTGGCTGCCTCTAATATACCTGTCCGTCCTTATGAAGCTAATGCCTGGCTCTGTTCCAGCTCCAAAAAATGTCAACCCCTCCCTCCAAATGTTTACTTCCCTTATGAGCATCTGTTGGTCACAAGTCAAAAGGGATACTGCAGAAGCGCATGATGCCACCACAACAGCTGCCATGTTAAAGTGGAGACCAGAAGAAGTCAAAGTCGCAAAGGGACTGGCGTGCCCTCTACCTGACACTAACTTCTCCAGAGTGGCTTTTCAGAGTGTCTCAGCTACAGCAGCTGGCACAGTGACGGCATCATCCTGTGAACCAAAGTTCAGTACTGTAGCAGTTAACTTCACAGAGATGCCTAAAAAACATTGCAGTATAAGGGTGAAAGGTAGATTTCTCCTCCTGCTTTTTCATATGAGCAACAAACTGGCAAGTTAAGAAGGAATTTGAAGGATGGTACACTTAACACTTTTTCTTTTCAATTTAAATGTGGTTTAAAAGGGGATTTTTTTTTGTCGAATTTCACTTTTGTTGTTTTTATGTTTAAAAGTTGCAATAAGAGGCAAACACAGCTATGTTTTAAAAGATTATAGAGCCTAATTTATCTGAGAGATCTAAACTCTTAATGCTTTAAAGTTTTCACTGTCGCAGCCATTTAGCTTTCATCACCACAACCACCATTATGAAATACTTTGTGCATGTTTACATTGTCACAATACTTACGAACTCAGTGCTGATACCCAGGAAAATACTAGAAAAAAGACAACAAAATAATTAATCATTTTTTTTATAAAGTCATAAGGAAACTGAGTATTGAAAGCGGAGGCATCTTGACAGGGTGTAAGGAGCCGGTTTAGCTCACTGGGATGAGCAGGCGACCACATGCCGTATAGCCGAGAGCCGCCAGAATAATAATATATATATGTATTATTATATAATAATAATATCTTACAATGCAGATGATGCTTTGTTGGTTCTCAACAAAGCAACTATAAGGTTTCTCTGCCTGCAGCACAGCAATCTCCACGTTTCATCTGACATCTTTCAGACAGTATTAGTCAGTCCGTTGCCTAGCTCAGCCTTGCCAGCATGAGTCATGAACGGATGGTCGTGTTTTGCTGCTGAGATTTCTAGATCCACCTGTTCATTAGTTTTTTCAAGTGCACAGGTTTGGTCTCAGCATGGCAAACAGGCTGCAAGCCTAATTAAAACTAGCAGGTTTTAATTAAAATCAACATAAATACTTGCTATTACTAAATAGGCGATAAACTACTTAACTACTTACTAAACCGCTGGACCTGCTAGCCGCTTTTTCCTCACTGTTACAATGTCTTTAAAATCACTTTAATTTAACATGCATATGATTTCGCAGATACATCAATGTTATAATTTTGTGATGATATAACTGTGGAACTCAGAAAGAGCTGAACTGAAACTAAAGTGGAATTAAATGCAGCTTGTCCTGTGGTTTAGGGAGTGTAGACCAAGAAAGCCTACGTAATAACAAAACATGACAAAAAAAAATACCATGGATTGTGACCTGTTTGAAATCTGAAAAAATACATGTAGAAGTATTATTTTTAGATATACTGACCATCTCACTTGTTGTCATTCAAAGTTTGGTTAAATTGAGGCACTAAACTGAAATGCTTGGTTATGTTTAAGATCACAGTTTGTGTTAAAACAGACCCTGTTACAACAGCTGCATTAAAATGGCATTATTGAATAAACAGTCTCATTTAAAAAAAAAAAAAATGAATAGTTTGCACATGCAATTGCAAGCATATTTTTTTAAATGGTGGTATGAGTTATTGGTATTGATAGAAAACTGGGAGCAGGGCACATGCACACACAGTTCTAGGAAAAGCTTTAGTGAGGCAGGTTAGTTTCTGACAATCATATAACTGGATCAACTGAATGATGACCGTGAATAAATCACGTGAGACATTGTGACTTTTTTTTTCTCATATTGCCAGTGCAGCTGTGACACAGGTAGTAGAGATGAATGTTCACTAATCGCCGGGTTAGCAGTTCGAGTCCCTGTACCGTGCCAAAGTGTCCTTGGGCAAGACAATAAACCCGAAGTTATTCTCTATAGTCGGAAAACACCTTGGATGCTCTTGGCATGTATGAGAAATGTATTGCAGAGCACTTTGCTGAACCTAACTAAGGTTAAAAAGCACTATAAGTGGACACCATTCATCTTTCTTTATTCTAACATCTGTAGAGAAACATTCATGTTTATCCAGCTGCTCCTTTTGACTTATCAAGACCATCTAGTCATAAAAACTGAGCAGTGACTTCTGCTAGAAAACAAGTCGGTCTCTTATCTTTAAAGTATCATCAAAATGACTAAGTTTTTAAATTGATGACTCCTAATATGTAAAATGATGACAGGCAAGCCTTTACCCTGTGGGCTGTGGCTAAATTGAGAAAGCCGGACAGAATAATACCAGTGATGTTAGAGCCAGGTCAGGGAGTAAGTAATTACATGGTGAGAGAATAATCTCATTATTTAAAAAATCCTAGTCACTGCAAATCCTCAGTCAGGTCTTTAAAAAAAACAGATAATTACTTGTTAAATGCTGCAAAAGGTTAAAAGGAAAAAGATCAGAATGTAAGATTAGTGACAGTGATATAATGACAATAATAATTCAAAATTACAGTCTCTTTAATGCCTGGAAGGGCTGTCTGAGACTGGGAACAGATTATAGAAACATTAACTTCTTTCCAGAGGCAATTTATCTTGCAGCACAAGTTACGAACACGTTGTGATTAAGTCTGCAGTCACATATACAATCAGTGCAGTCTGGGATGGCACAGAAGTAAATTGCCTCAACTCCATTCTGATATATATTCTGATATGGGCTAATTAAGGATACAGAGACAGATAGGATGTTCAGAGCCACAATAAATGTGCACCGTGGTAGAAACAGAAAAGATGGCTCTCATCCTTGCAGCATCATTGTGTGCAGCTCTGTGTCATGACGCTGTGCTGCTTTGCTGAATATGTCGTGTATCTGTCTTTTATCAGCCACAGCGGGTCAGAAAGCGACTCCTCAAGTCTAATTCAGCGTGAACTCTTAGTGATCACGTTTTCTCGAGAGAGATCCTGAATTCCTCCAACCTGCTACCGTCTCAGGGCGTCGACACACTGTGTTGACCTTCTCGTTGTGTCACCTTGCTGATGTAAAGAGAATCAGAAATATAGACTTAAAGAAGCAAAACCTTGCTCTAATCCACAGAAGCAAACCTCTTTTGAAGTCTTAGTTAGATTCTGAAGCAGTAGCAGATAAAGTGTTGTAATTAAAGTTACACTTTCTCTGTTCTGTGATTTGTTGCCAGGTCCGGTCACGTGTGCATGTTAATACATGTGAGTCCTTCACCTACAACTACAATGGGTCCGTCCCATATTTATATAGAGGCAAGAATGAGAGTGAATGTAAATGAGAGTTAGCAGAGCAAAGTCCGGAGCAAGCCCCAACAAACCAGAGGAAGCATTGAATTTATGTGCGGTTTTATTTAAGCTCAGTGTGAGAGTCTATACTGCTGGGTCATTGCTCTCTTCACTATTCAATGCATGCATCTGTGAGTGTGGGAGACAAAACACAAGGCAAAGCAAAGAGCAGAAAACAGCAGCGGAGACTTTCATCAGTTGGTGTATTTTATATTACAGTCGTTTAGTGTATTTTACCTGTACCTGTTGGTTGTTGCAAGGTTTTGGAGGGGGTGGTTGTAAGGTTTCTGATTTTTAAATTGGACAACATTTCTGACTGTAAGTGGGTCACGTGCGGTAGGGCACATCTTTTTGATTTTACTTAACAACATCATGAGGAAACATTTAGCTATTTAGCTCTATTTTATGCTTATTCGTGACACTTTTTAAAAACCGTTTAAAAAGGTGATGGTGCAAAAGGACACCCACAATCTATCCATCCATTGTGTGCCGCTTAGCATACATAACACACATTAGCATATGATGGGCATATTTCAATGTTATACAGCGATCAAGCACAATATCATGACTACTGATAGGTGAAGTGAATAATACTGATTATCTCACCACCGTGGCACCTGTTAGGTATATATATCGAGAGAAAAGTGAACATTTTGTCCTCAAAGTTGATGTGTTAGAAGCAGGATAAATGGGCAAGCATTAGGATTTGAGCAGGTTTGACAGGTTTGAGCTTGTGGGGTGTTCTCAGTCTGCAGTGGTAAGTGGCAGAGGCAGTTTGATGCTATGGGCAAAGTTCTGCTGGAAAATCTTGGGTCCAGCTGTTCATCTGGAAGTAACTTATACTACCTGCCTACGTATTATCTTTCATGGAAATGGTACTTCCTGATAGCTGTAGTCTCTTTCAACAAGATAATGCGAAATGCCACAAAGCAAAAATGGTTCAAGAATGGTTTGAGGAGCACAAAAACAAGTTTGAGACATTGACCTTGCCTCCAAATTCCCCACATCTCAATCCAGTTGAGCATCTGTGCGACATGCTGCACAAACAAGTCCAATTTATGCAGGCCCCATCTCCAACTTAAGCCCTAGTTCACCCACTTAAACCTCATCTCACAATTATTTGTATTTATACCCACCGTCAAGGCACAGGAAGCCGCTGCAGTATTCTCCTGAAGCCAAGACTCGGCACGATTGTACAATCAGCTGATGCACCACATGATGTGACATCAAAAACAGTACTGAAGCACGTCAACAGCATTCAAGGAACCATCCCTGCAAATAAAGACTATTAGACCACAAGCCATGTGTCGGTTTAGCTGTGATTGTTCTCAGGCTTGTACCCTTTTTTTTTTTTTTTCAAACCCACCATTTGGGTCAGTTTTGTAACTGAACTTACACATGTTCACATCTTTTGCAAATATTATACCACTGTAATAACGGTCACAAAAATCCACTATCAGTTGCTAAAGCAGTCCTCAATAGATCCTTCCTCAAGTCCAGCAAAGCACAATATACAAGTAACACTAGCTGATTTTGTCTTAATGTTAAACACATTCTGATACAATATTTCCCTCCCAAAAAACACAATGACTGCGATGGAAATGTCTTTGCTTTTTAACCACATTAGTATAATTGCTGTAGGGATTATAATGTTACTTAGGTAAGTCCACCACTTTTGTCCATACTGACATATCTCAACTGTTGGATGGATTGTCAGAAATTGTGGTATAGATATCCAAAGTCCACAGAGCATGAATCCTGATAATTTATGCTTCCTTCTATCCTCGCTCCTCAATCTTCCAGGCCTAGCAGAGAAACCAATCTTCCTCTGCTATCATCATGGATGTTCCAATTTCTTAAATTTGTCTGGGAACAGGAGAACAATCCCAAAGGAGCTCAGGGCAAAGATTCAGGTGTAGTGTGTAGTTTGCTGAAGATTTTCTGTGGTGGTAACAGCCCTGTAGTTATTCACTTAGTGCTACATTTTTTTCCCCCTTTTCTAATTTTACAGTCCGAGTTTATCGGACAGCATTCAACAAAGGAAATACAGAGCCCCACATCTGCAGCCGGAGTTATTTCCTGGTAATATCAGTGATTTTTCCTCATGTCTCTTAATATTTTAAGCTCTTGTCCTTTTTCATGTGTGCTTGTTCTATGATTGTCCATTTTTGCTACATTCATGTGAAAAAGTTCTCCATCACCCCTCAGTTATTTGTATTTTGGCTCCAGGGAGCCAAATGTTCTTTTTTTAAAGTGATTGTGATCAATAGTTCTTCAGTTTTTCTTTGGACATTGACTACTTTTGTTTTTTACACATTTTCGGTCCAATTCCTGTATCTGACCTTTTTTTCTTAAAAAAGGTCAGCCACTTATCACTGATCACTGATCAATGAATCATTCAAGCATAGAAAATATACCCAACTCAACTGTTGTGTATACACATAACAGACAACTTAACAAAGAACCAATTTTAAACTGTATCTTTGAGCACTTTATTGTCTCTAAAGCACATAATTTGTTCCCATTTCTTTTGTTGAATCTATGAAAATGGAGGATAACACAGTTTGACAGGCATAAAATAGTATCTTTGCACCAAAAAGTTGATTCCCAAAGAGCTCATTCCTGAAAACCTGTTGTATTTTGGCATGGTGTGCAGAGTGTCTTTAAAATTTGAGTAAAGTGGGCAAGTGGATAAGCTAATAAACTATCTACAACAGATGAACAGCATCTGAAAGTCATGTCATTAAGTAACAGGAAAAAATCCCACCAGCATTGCAGCTGAACTGTTCACTGAAGCCCAGAGATGGGCAGTAACGCGTAATCCGATTACTTTTTTCAAGTAACGAGTAAAGTAAGAGATTACTATTGCAAAAACGTTAATTAGATTACCGTTACTTTCCTGTAGGAACACTGCGTTACTAAAACCGTGATTTTTTTTTTTTTTTGCAAGAATGTCTCATGACAATGACATAAGCGAGTGCGACGTTCGTGACAACAGCTGTGTGCAGATCAACAATGGATAATATAAGGAGTGCAGGAGTATGAGCATGCAGCGTTTAAAGCGTAGAATTACTTTGAGTTTGATTCCATAAAAAGTGACAAAAACATTAGTGTCTGTTGTGCGTGGGAAGAAAACTTATTTTTACAGCGAAAAAAAAACCCTAAGCTTCCAAGCAAGCACCAAGTGCGCTACCACATAATTGTAAATTCACAGAGAAACTCGCGGATTCTTCCACTGACCGCTGCGGCACACCTGCACCGGGACAAACCTCCGCCTACGCCACTCCTGCTTTACAGGTGAAAATAGAGCAACAGGACCGCTTTGATTTTATTTATTTTCTGCTGTGTTTTACTTGCATCTATTTGAAAGAGTGAGTGTAAACACAAAAAATATTTTATTTTATGTGCTGGAATGTGCAGAAAATAGGTTTAAATGTTAAACAAATTTCTTCCAGTCAGAGAATGTTGCATATAATTACATTTTTGCTTGATGCATAAAGTTAAAAGATTAAAACTAATAAAACAAGTTTTAAAACGAGATGTTTCCATTTGATTACATTTTGTATGATGGATTATGCTGAAAAAGTAGAATTGGGCTGAAAGATCTATCGCTTTATCACCTATTCAGGTTGTAAATCGTGTTTTTAAAAAGTAACTAAGTAATTAATTACTTTTGAAAATAAGTAATCGGTAAAGTAACGAGATTACTTTTTGGGGGAAGTAATAAGTAATTAGTTACCGATTACTTTTTCAAGTAACTTGACCAACACTGCTGAAGCCTCATCACAAATCGTCTCAGTGGAAGGACAGCAACCAAGAAAGGGAAATAAGGCGTGCCAAATTATGAACCTAAATTTATAATGTTTGGTACAAATCTTTGTCAACATGTATGGAGAAGGACGGAAGAGAGGCACAGTGGGTCTCTACAGCCACATGTAAAATGCGCTGGAGGCTACATCATGGTTTGAAGCTGCAATTCAGCCAATATTGGGAATCTTAAAATAAATGGAATTACAAATGCAGAAAGCTATTATCAGATTTTGATCCATAATGGAATACCATCTGGAAAGCTTTGATGGCTATTGGACATGGATTGGTCTTCCCAGAGCCTGGACTTCAACATTATTTAAACAATGTGGGATCATCTTGACAAAGAACACAACAGAAGGCAGCAAAACCCAAAAAAGACCTTTGCTTTAGAGACTTCAGGCTGTGTTGGAGAATAAAGGTAGTCATATAGTGCATGTATCTGAATATCCTCTAAGGTTAAGTGTCTTTTGGGGAAGTTTGTTTTGCTGTTGTACCTCCCAGTGAAACAAAGGCCAGGAATAAAAAGAAAGCAGGAGACAGAGGTTCATTAAGGTACAGACAACCAACTGGCCACACGATCGTTTTTCCAATAGAGTTGGCTAACCACTGCTTTGGGTGATTATAGATTTATCTATCTCTGCTTCCTCTTCACACATCACAGACCTTTGCTAAATGTTTCCCTTTGGGAGCAAATTGGAGGAAGTTGATAAATTATGCTCATGCACAGGAGGCTATTAACTGATCTCTATGAACATCAGGCCACCGAGAGTCACTGGACCATGCCCAGTGGATTTCTTTCCATTATATTTATATCAATATTGTTATAGTCAATGCCTACATTTGTATGCACAGTGTAAACTAGCCAAGCCCAAGACATTAAATACCCATGAACCTGAGGTATAGCAGAGTTTGGCACAACCATAAAAGCTGCTGCCAAAAACATAAACACTGAACAAAATGGCAAATAAGCAGTAGCTTAAAGGCAGCTGCTAGGAAAAGAAGAAGAAGATACGAGAGTTCAAAGCTACTCTTTATATTAAGAAATGTGTGTTGTGAAATGTTACAAACTCTACGTGAATTTAATGAAGTTATTTTTCTGTCACAAATAGAATTTTGGTATCTTTTAATAATCGTTTTAGTTGTAGTTTATCTCATTTATAATAACAGCATGCAGATGTGTTTTTTTAAATCCCTGATAGACCCAAAGTATGCTGCCTGCCCAGACACAGAAAATTACAGATTGAATGGTGTAGACAGATCAATATGAGCTGAGCAGTGGAAATGTTGCTCCAAAGATTAGAAATAGAGTTAAACAGTAGGTATACTTCCATTAGGTGACTTGAAATATGACTCCAAAATAATACTTAATAACTTATTATATATTTATTTTCTAATGCTGTCTTTATAACTTTCTCCACTATTAAGTTGGCTAAATAATGAGGGATTCAGTCTGCATGTTCATGTCCTCCAACACACACACACACACACACACACACACACAGAAAGCTTAACCTAACCTTACCTTACAGGGGCGGGCCCTCGTGGATCTCCACCCTCCTGCCACACACCTGGAATAATCACCCACCTCTTGATCATGTGACAATCAGCTGGGTGCTTTAAAAGTTGTGGATTTTCCTTCAGTTGTCGTCTGAGTGTTGAACTTGTTGTTTTAGTTATTCAACTCTGTAATGTAGATCTGTTTACCTATTTCTGTGTTTGACAACCTCTCACTCATCATCTCTTCTGTCCAAAACCCCTGACCTGGAGTACTGGATATAAGAGACTGTGGATGAATCCCTTTTGAACGACTTTGGAAATAGTTTTGCACTTTTTACTGTAAATAAAGTCCCGAGTTTGAGTCAGCCTGCAAACAAGATTATGACAATTCAAGAGTTCTTTGGCAAAATACTGAAGTGCTGTAATAACGTGTGTGTTTGTGTGAATATGCATTGTTTCAATAAACAATTGTCAAATGTAAAAAGGAGACACCAAGTCTGAGTCCTTTTTTGTTATCTTAAACAGCTGCACTTTAAAAATACGTGCTCTTGAAAATCAGAACTGATATAAGTTTATCAAGCCAAAAATAAGTAAATATGTGACTACACTTACTGCCGACTGTGCAGTAGGCTTGCTAATACCAGGTTAGGCCGTTTTACTTTCAGAGCTGCCTTAATTCTTCATGGCATAGATTCGATAAGATCCTGGAAACATTGCTCAGAGATACTGATCGATACTGACACGATAGCGTCACACAGTTGTTGCAGATTTGTTGGCTGCTCGTCCATTATGCAAATTTCCCAATCCAGAACATCCCAAAGGTGCTCCATCGGATTAAGGTCTGGTAACTGTGGGAGGCCATTTGACTACAGTGAACTCATCATGTTCAAGAAACCAGTTTGAGATAATAACTGCTTTGTGACATGGTATGATCATAAAGGGATGGCCACAGTCAGCAACATTACTGAGACAGGCTGTGGTGTTTAATCTATGCTCACATATCAGTGATTCCAATGTGTGTCAGGAATTACATTACACCACCAGCAGCATGAAGTATTGATCCGAGGCAGGATGGATCCATGCTTTCATCTTCATTATGCCAAATTCTGACCATACCATTCAAATGTTGCAGCTGAAATTTTCTGTTGTCTAACTTGAAGTTAGTAAGTCTTGATTTGTAGTCTCAGTTTCCTGTTCTTAGCCCGACTGGCACCCGCTTTGGTCTTCTGCCGCCCATCTGCTTTAAGGTTCAGTGTGTTGCAAGAAGCTCTTCTGCATACCTTTGTTGTAACAAGTAGTTCTCAGTTTCAGCTCCAGCAGGTCGTCTTGACCATTTCTACGTGCTTACATTCATGAAGATTAGGTATTTGCATTAACGAGCATGTGTAGTTAATATAGTGGTTGGTTAGTAAATGTTTTATATTAAGTCAAAAGTAACTTTAAATTAAATTCCAAATTCAAATCTAGTAAAGACTGTGTAAGGAGGAAGATCTGATTTTTTTATTTTTTTTTATTTTTTTTACTTGATCTTTCTGAGGCTTTTTTCGCCTTGCATTTTTATTGCACCAAGTAGACTCGACCCTCCTTCTGTGGGTTCACTCCATTATGAAAATTATGCCACCACTACCCCCCTACAACCCCACATTTCTCCCCCACTACTGGCTCCTCGCTCATAATTCCTTTGCTATATGGCGGCCGTCAAGTGATGAAATGGTTTCCTTGACCAGAGCACAGCCTGGCAGTTGTTTTAGTGTTTGGGTTTTAGCAGAGCAATAAAGCATTGCTGGATAACCCCAGCTGACAGAGAGCTATTTCTAATAGGCCTGCCGCTCCTCTGCCAAATCGCTTGCTGCATTTCAATTAAGGGTTCCTGAGGAGTGAAAGGGCAACGTGAAGTTGTTATTAATGCATGCATGCACGCAGGCACACATCGATGATATGGTTCCCTGTAGAGTAAAGATAATGAAACTGATATCCACAGCAAAGTTTAAGCTGGTTTTGTTGCCTTTCATTGCATCACTGTGATTAATCTGGATTCATTATGACTATCAGCTGGTCCATCACCTTTTTGTGGAGCGAAATATCTCAATAGGCACTGTTATCTCATGAAAAGTGGTGAACTCATTGGCTGTCTTCATATGATGCTTTTGTGATACCCTGACTTCTTATTTAGTTATGACGCACAAATATGCAATGCGCATCAAGAAGTTATCGCTATAAATAAACAACCATGACGGCACCTTCTTGGACTGACTGTTAAATGACAGCAAATCCTAAACTCAAAGCACTCAGTGACTGTACCCATGAAAATAATTGAAGATAAATTATTGGAATTTCAGGAGCAGGACCACGCCTCCAAATACGTTCCTTCCAGTTCTTATCTATATAGGTTCCCCCAGTTCTACAAGCTGCTCATTCTCGTTTACTTGCCCCACTTTCCCTCCCATTTTCAATTCTTTAACTTCTTCACTTCTAGTTAGTACATGAGGATCTGCTAGGCCTTCCCCAAACCGCAGCTCAATTCACGTCCAAGCCATTTACCTTTATCTACTAAAACACTGTCAAACCTAAAATGAGGATGTGAGCCCAGCTAGTGAAATGCTGGATAGCAAAGAACTTCCTGCAGCTAAATGAAGAATTGGCCCTGATGCACGCAGCCCACTGACTACTACACACCTGAGCTTCTAATACATAAAACTGGGCAGATTTGTAAAAGGAATTTCCGCTGAAATAAGCACGTCAATCCAGTTCAATAAGAATAGATCATTTGGAAGGGCTGAACATGATTTATTGAGATACAGAATTTAATTAAACTATTGGGCGATTAGGCTCCAATGAGCTGTCATAGCAGAACAGAAGCCAATGGTGACAGGTAATAGGACAGGACACTGGTGGTGGTTAAGATAAAAATGGAGGCTTGGATGGCTACATTGACCAGGGTGAGATGGAGATGGGGAGTAGGTGGGTTGCTAGAATGAGAGTCCGAAAGAGCAAATGACAGAATTGCACTAAGATTTAAAGTAGCGCAGAGAAGGTGGGAAGATGATCGGACTAGAGCAATGATGTCGGCATTGAGTTTGACCACGTGGGAAATGGAAGCGATGCAATGAATAGACTAGCTGCCAAATACCCTGGAAGGCAGCTGGATGAGTGATTACAGCAGCATGAGCAGGCTGTGCCTCCACTTAGATTTGTTTATGATTCATCATCTTCTCCTGGCAATCATTTTTAATACATTTTCTTTCTTTTTTTTAATTTGCTTTAAGTTTACCCTCTTTTTTACTATAACTTATGTTGTTTCACTTTTTATTTTATTTTTAAATGTTTTATTTGTTTTGTAAATTTGTAACTTTGCATTGAAAGGTGCAGTATAAAGAAAGTTATTATTATTAAACTTGTGTTATATAAGGTTACATCATTTGAATGTTCACGCAGAGATGGACAGTAGAAAGCTTGTCTACTTCTGTCATGGTCTTGGAAAGACCCCTTCCTTGAAATAAACTCTATGCTAGTGTTTCCTTGTATTTTCTCTTCCCTTTTCTCTCTGCTTTGTGCCTTCTTATCTCCCGTGTCCTCCTGTCTGTGACCCGGAAATCAATTTCAGCGCACCATCTTGTCTCAGTGCCTAAAATGCATCAGAAGAAGAGGAACAAGGAGAGAGCAGGCTTGTCTGAGGAGCTATGATTGGGCATACAAAGGTGTATCTGCTGCAGAAGTGCTTTTGACTGTGATCTTGAAAAGAAAAGGAGAGATACATGCTCTGAATTTCATTTAATACTTCAACTGTCATGAACGCTGCTATGCTCACCATATATATATATATATATATATATATATATAACAGTAGGCTGCAATGAAACAATAATCAGATGGTGCAGCTGTGCCACACATCAGATGTTAATTGACAATGCTTTAAAATCACAGTTTTAAAGGAATTTTGTGAAATGCCTTTTATCTCAGCTCCTCTTTTCTTTTACGTCTTCCTCATCCCCTCTATTTGCAGCAACATTACACAAGGAGAGGTTGGAAGGAAAATAACAGAAAGGAGAACAGAGGCTTGTTTCCACTGCTAACTTGGGTGTGGTCTCCATTCCTCCAACTTCTGGCGCTGGTAAGCTTGTCCACCTGCCCGTGATCAGCTAATCACCTTTCCCGTCCTGCTCGCCTGCACCTGTGTGCAGTATTATCCAACTTTTCCAGATTGTAGTTTCCACCCTTGGACTGTATAAAAGATGGATGTAGCCACCATGATATCACTGGTTTTTGCAGGTGCCGTGTTGTGAAGTTGCCATGTTTGGATGAGATGGTGGATTGGTGAGTTAGTTATCAGCAAGCTTTATCACACAAGTACAGATATCAGACAATTATTAGCTAATTATTACTTGACTGTAAACTAATTTTTAAAGCTGTAAAGCTGAGCGTTTTAAGTGGCCATCTAGGGGAACTGGCTCAGTTAAGGAGCCAGCCTCAAGTGGAACCTAGAGGAACTGCGGGTTTGGGAGCATCTGTATTGGCTTCCCTTTTCAGGCCTGTTTGGCTAGGGCACTGCTTGTTTCTACCACATTGATGAAAAGCTCAAGTTCAACTAGAGCAGGGTTTACATTTGTGCACAAGTCCACAAGGGTCTCGGTGATGAAATATTGTCATCAGGCCGTTAAACAAGAAGATCTACACACATGTATCAGCCTGTTTCTTTTGACCACATGGACCATGTGGACTCATCCATGGGTCTTTAATATTACAATGCACCAACTGCGCGTGCACCCCAGGCGGTAGACTTCAAGGAAATATAACAGGAACGTACAACCACAACATAAGATAATCAATGTCTTAAATATTTCTTCAAGCCACCTCAGCCTTTTTTCAACTGAGAGGGAAAAAATGGAATTTACTGCTATTATGATACAGTTTGCAGTTTATACATAGAGAAGCTTTTAGCAGTGAGAAAACACCAGTAATAAGATTCTTCATAGTCCTCCACCTGTTTTTTTTTTTTTTCTAAATTTAGCTAGAGCAAACTCTAACATCCATCCATCCATCTTTCTGGACAGTTCACTAGTCTATCACACAGCTTACAAAGAGACAGACACCTATTCACACCAACGGCCAATTTGGAATCACGATCTAACTTAACCCCACTATCTGCCTGTCTCTGGACTGAAGAGGGAAGCCAAAGTACCCAGAGAGAATCCAGAGACACGGGGAGAACACGGAAACTTCAAAATCCAAGCTATGGATCAATACATTGACCCTCTATTATTTTAACACCACAAACATTGCAATACTGCCCCACATTTCTTTTATTGCTCTCAGCCTAACACTCCAACACCCTTTTAAGTAGACGTCACCACTACTAAGGATCAAAAACAAAGACTGGACTGTACTTTGAACTTCCTTGCAATTTATTTACAAGAAGTAATACAGCCATTTTTTTTTTCGGGTAAACAATTTTAGAGGCAGGGAAAATACTTGCACGGAGAACTTCTTTCTTCTTCTTCCCTCACTTTTCCTGTCTTCTCTTGCTCCAGTGAAGCTTTATCCTCTGTACCTTCTGTTGTATTGTGCGGTGACGGTACCCTCATCAAAGTGAAGCAAAAGGGCGTGGAGAAGGTTCAGCCTGCACTACAGAGAACAGACACTGCAACAATATGTGTGTGTGTCTTTGACACCAACGAGGATGCCTGAATGAGACTCCCTTTGTTTTCCTTCATGCAGTTGGCCTCATTTATAATCACAATAAGCTTTGTGCACACAGCGCTGTGCTCGGAAAAGTTAAAAAGTGTTTCACATGGAAGGAAACCCCGCAACACAATCAATAGAAGCGGAGCAAAAACAAATAAAATAAAAACAAAACGACAACATAAAAATATGCAGAACTGGATCAGTGTGTAATGTTTGTCTTTGCTTCTGGTAATTACATTACTAGAATTGATGTGCCAATAATTTACAGACATTAAAATCCACTAAGGCAACTAATAAGTAAGTGAAGGATTAGATGCAAGCGTTATATGTGAGCCACACTCTTTGCAAGTTGTGGAAATTAAAAGACGTTTGTTATTTGCAGTTGTGTTCATTTAAAAATGAAGCGAGTTCCTGACATGTCAGTAGGTCACATTGCTGCAGCTTACGGTTTCAGTTTTAATAAGCTATAACTTTTGTGCCGCCTTCTTCTAATTAATTACCCTCGAACTTATCTCCCCTTTTCACATTCAGTGAAAGGTGTAAATAAACAGCATGGCCAGCCTGAATGACTGCAAGCCTCATAGTGGAAACTTAGCACCTAAGTGACAAGGTAATCTCGCCTTTCAGAAGCAATTAACTTCAGTAAAAGTAAACAGTGGGAATTAAAAAGAGAGAGAGAAAAAACTCTCACTATAATAAAGCACCTTCTCCGTGAATGATGAATAGGTATTTTAATGTATCGTCATTGACTGATAAACAGAAAGGTCAGGCTCTCCTGTGTGTGACGGGCTTGGATGGATGGAAAAGGGCCAGTGAGGGGTTTTTTCAGGTCTTTGCAGGTTTGCTTTATTATCTGGAATAAAAGAGGCCACAGGGCTAAAAGAACGCAGTCATTAATATCTGCTCACTTTTCTTCTTCTCATTTCACTACCTTGAGTCAACCACAGTCTATTTACAGAGGGCCGGCGTTTCCTTTCAGATTGTTCACCCCCACAAAGGGAGGGAGTATGTACATCTGTTTCTTAGCAGTCTAGTGTCAACATTTTCAGATTTTGTGTGACGGTAAACGCCAATACCAGGTCGTGCTGAATTAATTTTGGTGAAAATACGGTCAACGTGATTATTGTCATTTGTCAGTCAGTTGTATCACAGACTTTAGATTAAAAATTTCCTAAATGTGAATCTGCTATGGAAGCAATATGGAAACCCACTGGCTAATGTGCTGACTAAGCCTCCGAGTATTTTAGGGCATCAGATATGTAGGATATACAGAAAACCAGATGAATGTTATCCTGGTTACTTTCCAACATGCAGGGTTAATTTGTAGAATAGTGTATTTTAATCCAGGACACCAAGAAACTTTTTTGGTGTCTTGGCTTTACCAGCAAGTAAAACTTGAATGAAAAAGTAGCAAGTCATTGAGCAAAAATCAAATGACATAAAATATAAAGCAGAAGTCTCTCAAAAAGAAGATGAAGCATTGCCTCCTGACTCTTGCAGTTCATTTTTAATTCAGAAGATCTCTGTTGTGATATAAGACAGTCGGCAGCCACTTCATTAGTTACATATTGTATGTTGAAGTGATAGCGTCACTCAGCTGTTACAGATTTGTCATCTCCACATCCATGATATCATTCTCTCGTTCAACCATGTCCCAAAGGTGTTCTATTGGATTGAGATCAGGTGACTGTGGTGGCCATTTGAGTACAGTCAGTGATTTGCGCTTTGTGACATCAGAAGATGAATACACTGTGATCATAAAGGGAGGATCAGCAACAATACTCAAGTGGCCTGACTAATGCTCGGGTTGTCCCAGGAAGATATCTCCCACAACTTGCACCACCACCAACAGTCCTATTAGTACAAGGCAGGATGGACCCATCTGAATGTTACAGGGGAATCAAGACTCATTAGACCAGGCAATGTTTTTCCAGTCTTTTACTGTGCAACTTTGGTTAGTCCTGAGATTTGTAGCCTCAGTTTCCTGTTCTTTGCTGACAGGTGTTGTGCCTGCTGAGCATCCACAGATGCTCTTCTGCATTCCTTGGTTGCAGTGAGTGGTCATTTCAGGTTCTGTTGCCTTCCGGTCAGCTCAAAACAGGCTGTCCATTGTTCTCTAACCTTTGGCATCAACAAGGCATTCTCACCTAGAGAACTGGCGCTCAGTGGATATTTTATCTTTTTTCGGACCATTCTCTGTAAACACTAGAGATGGTTGTGCAGGAAACTCCCAATTGATCAGCAGTTTTTACTCAGATCACCATCTGGCACCAACCACTATACCACATGTAAAGTCCCTCAAATCACCTTTCTTCCCACATTTTGATGCTCGGTGTATGATGATTGGCTACTTACACTGTTGTCTTAACAACCAGTAGAACAGTGACTATGAAGTTCACTAAAGGGATGAATGCTGACTCTTTCACAGGGTCAGGAGAGTGCAACTGAACATAAAACATAAAAACTATCTTCAACTGCAGAGCACCTCCAACCAGTAGCATCTGTAGATCGGTGCCATGCCGATCTACTCTCAGCAAAATACAAAATAAATTCCTGCTTTAATTAACATTTTCACAAACTTAACAGTTGACAATATTGTATGCAGTTAATTACAACAACAAAACTGCAAAACAAAGTCAAACCCTGAACTGAAAGATTTACCATGAACTAAGATCTCTCTTTAATGTCCTCGTCGTGGTTTGTTTACATTCTTGAAATGTCAGCTGATTACTGACAGCTGTGACATTATATTCATGCCACAATTAAGAGAAAAGGTTTGACTGTTGCTTCCAGAGAGCACAGGTCAGGGTATTTTACCTGCACGCATTCAGCTAAATGTGTCAAAAAGATCACAAATAACCAGGTTTATTGTGTGTGTGTGGGGGGGGGAGAAATCCACCTTAATATCCATCCTAATTAAAGCCTTGTTGGACAAAAACTTGGTTAATGTGCATAAATTACACTGAATTATGGCACGATTCTGCTAATTATCTCATAACAATATGTCAAATTTCCCACAGAACAACTTTATCTTCCCTCAGCTATGACTCAGTCGCCGACTCCTCTTCTGTCTGTCAAAAGACCGGGATCACTGTTATAGATGCCCCCAGGCAGAAATGCATTTGAGTCAGAGGATAACAGGATCAGAATGTCTCCTCCAAAGTCGAAATACTGTAGCGAGAGCAAGCCAAATACAGGAGGGCCAATTAATGCAAAGGAGACGTACCTAAAAATACACACACATGCACTTACAACCACCAAAAAGAGCTGCTTATCAGAGGCTGGGAGAGGAAGATCAAAGTAGCAACGGAAAAGCATCGAGAGGGAGTGTGTAAGATTGAGACAGAGCTGAGGAGTAAGACGCATGATGCAAAGGAGAGAGACAAAAAAAAGGATAAAGTATGGAGGAGAGACAAAATAACAAGATTGATAGAGAAAGGAGGAGGAGGGAGAGAGAGAGGTAAAATATGAGACTAAAACAAATGCTCAGATCCAAACAGTCCTGAGAGGAAGGCAATCGTAGTCAAATATTTAAAAGCAAGAGTTTTGGATCCTGGTTTGATGGATAGAAAAAAATCCCCTGGGTGGAGAAAAAAAGATGAAAAAAAAATACAAATGACAAGGGCTGATAAAATGCTTGGAGTGCAGAGGGAAGAAAATGGGGGTACGCTAGGCAAGTTAGACTGTGACAAGAAGTTTGAAGGGGACTTAAAAGAGCGAGCAAAATGAAGGATTTAATATGGAGGAAAATATTGAGACATCAATGCTTTAAACCTCAGGTTTGAGTTTACTGCTGGAAGGGACAGGCTCACATCAAACATTTGGTTTGAAGATATTTAGAACAATCTGAATGGCAAGTCAGAGATGGTGCTGATGTATTGGCTCATTCACCAGTTGCTCAACAACCAGTCTGCTGGGGAAATCATGACAGGATTCCACCACAAGGGTACGCTTGGAGGAAAATGCACTCAGGCCACTTATTTAATAGACTCAGCCCTACTTCGAAGCCAAAGGACACCTTGCATTTAATGGGAGACGCGGAAATTATATCATGCCTTTTAGCCAAGGTTGCATCAGGTTGCTGTGACATCCCAGAGCATCTTATCAGTCAAAAATGAGCGCGCCAGCTTTTCAAAGCAATAGCTCATCTGCAGCATGCAGCCTGCTAATGAAACATGCTGACTGCCACTGTCTCTTACAACAACATCTAATAGTAAAAATAGATAGCTTTCGTACATTTTAAGAAAAGCAGTTCATCAATGTAACAGTTTTTTGTGCATTTGCAACTTGAAGCTACTAAATTGCAAGATTTACCATTCCAGTTTGAACTGCACGGTGGCCCTGAGAGCTCAAATGCACTACAGTTTAAGAAAACACCAGCAAATAGAAAAATGCTGCAAAAAAAACACAATGAGTGTTGAATAAAGATCAATGGAAATGTCCATCCATCTTCCTCCACTTATCCAATTCACGGTTGATGGTTGGCTGGGCCCAGCTTCAATAGGGCAGGAGGCAGAGTACACCCTGGGCAGGTCCCCAGTCTGTCGCTAGGCTAGCAACCAGTCACCTTCACATTCACACCTGTCTTTTGACTATAGGACTACCTGGAGAGAAGCCCCACAGAAAGGGGGAGAACATGCAAACTCCGCACAGAAAGGTCGGATGGTGGGTTTCATCCAAGGACCTTCTTACTGTGAGGTAACGGTGGTAACCACCACACCACCGTACTGCCTCAACAGCAAACATGTATCTACAGTATTATATAAACAATGCCATTACAACAATCATTACCTTGCATCTTTTGCCCCCTCAAACACAGATGTAACCTCCTCTTCTTTTAAATGTGCCTCAGTACAATCCTTCACCTGTTTTTGTTTCTGTCACTTCCTCAGTTGTCTCCCCAGAAACACTTTCATTGTGTTGTGTGTGCTTTTACAGCATTTTCTCTACTTTCTTAGCTTGCAGTACATTTGACCTCTCAGGGCCACCATACAAACCCCTCCTAAGCAGAAAATATTGAAAAAGAATGACACGCTCATGCATATTGTGTGATAAATGCTGCACACTGTCAGGCTTTTTTCTCACTCTCCTCCGAGCCAAAAGAGCGAGAGTCCCTGTGCACCTTGAGAAATTTATTTAAAGCAATTGTAATTTGTAAAACAAAACGGCATGCCAGACAACAATAGAACGGTGAAGTCAGCAGCATCAGGCAGTGCATAGCTGGGTGGGTATAGTGGTGTGCCGTTGAGGTATTAAGGTGCAAAAGCAAAAGAAGATTGATAACAGGGTTGATGGATGGGAGAGGCAGAGTGAGCCGGCGAGCTTTTACAGCCTGGAGGCCCATGTGAACTACATCAGCTGGTGACCCTCATATGTCAGCCAATTACCTGCTAAGGTTAGTCAGGACAGTCTCTGAGACGGTGGGAGGGTGTTGCATATGTGCAGCACACTGTGTGTGTGTGTGTGTGTGTGTGTGTACGTGCGTGTGTTTTATTCTAATTAGTACCTCTGATAGAGCTTTCACGACCATCTCCATCCTCTCTGCCCTTCTTCGCCCCCTCACATGCCGCGAAGCCTCCCACTTTCTTAAAACATAAAGACGATGGCTTCTGTGTTTTTCTTATGAGCAGCGAGGGGAAAAAATAAAAAATCAAGAGGCTCCACTCTTAAAGCCAGCGAAGCAGAAGATAAAGAACAAGGATGGTTAAGCTTTGTCAACACGGAGACACAAGTCACTGGGAGATAAAATGGAATGGAGCAAACATAAAGCCCGGACATAAACCTTAGAGGAGAAAGAAAGGAATTAAAAAACGTAGCTGGGAAAGTGAGCCAACCTTTTCTTAGGTTCACAAAGGTAAACAACGAAGGGCTACAACTGCAAAAACATCTGAAAACGTGGATGAAGTCAGAACCCGTCTGAGCTATCCTGGATTTATAAACCTGTCATTTGGAGTACTCTTTGTCCTGAAGGGTTAATGGTGTTTTTTTTGTGTGAGTGATGTGTGATTATTTCAGTCAGTGTCAACAATAAATGAGGCTTGACAATGAGTGCGGAGGTGTGCTGATTCTACACCCTCTGTCGAGCTGGAAGCTTCCACTTTGTTCTGAGAGAATTCAGGCTCGCCCACAAAAACACCTGTTAGCCCTGGGCTCATACCACACGTCGCACTGGGTGTTCTAACACAGGATATTACAGGATTTAAAACTCCAACAACACTTTCAGTAGTAGAGAAGAACTTACTAAACAGGTGGGGCTGAAAGAGTCGGTGTTAATTACAAAAAGCCAAGTTTCAAAATCGCTTCCACTTTTCAGGCAGCTTGCAAGTAGGTGAGGTAGAGCTCAGTCGCCATGCACATATTTTAGCAACATAATAGTAAGAGTGGTAAGGGGATTACAGGTTTTCCTTAAGTTTTTAAAATGTCAACTAATAAGAAGGATAAGAAATATGAGTACTACCTGACAAAATCTAATTCATCTGAATGTAAGATTTAGGCCCCAACAGCATGAGCCCCACACCTGGACCACACACAAACAAACACACACTCACACCTGGCAGCTGTGCACTGAAACCTGTCTATTACTGGGTAAATGAGATCAGCGGGGGGTCAAGGGCATCTCAGTGTGAGCTGATGAGGGGAGTTACTAATTTACTTCCATGTCCTAAATATAATTTCCCAGAGTCCCTATAAAAATAAGAAAAATCTTCCTGTTGTATCCTGAACGTTCTTCCAAAAATAACATTAGGCGCGCCAATATCTCATACAAGACCAGACACAATAAACCCTTTCATGGGTGTCCAGTTATTAAACTGACTTCTGCTCTTTGGCGGATACCTTTTCAGTTTTCCCTCTATTAAATCCCAGCCCAGACAACACATGGAGTATAATCTGAGCACGGTGCTGATGCTGAAATGCAAAGGTATGGAAATCCTTTCCCAGGTGTTTCCTCTTCCAGTGTTTCCCTTGACCTTCCCCACTGAGGAGGCAGCTAATAGGCCGGACCACATGATCTGATCGCAGCAGCGTGTGCTTTGATAAGTTCTGGCCTTAACCCAACATTTTATCTGCTACACCTCCAGGTCTCCTGCCGCTCAATATATTGACGTCTCTGTGAAAAACGGATACCTTCTAGAACGAAGTTATTAAAAGCAGGACCGACCTAATCCAACCAATGCTGAAAATACAGAAATTATTACAGAGAAGCCCGATTAGTCAATATCTGTCAGAACTGTCCTTGATGGATAGCTTCACACAGGCAATCCAATTTGGGCAAAGATGTATTCTAGCTGTGTGAATTATTGCCATAAAGCTAGCGACATGCTGGTTTGCTTTGATTGCTTTAACAGGTTTATTTTTTGAAGAAAAAACATGGAAAGAAGCTAGCGAGCACTTTTAGACAACAAATATGCTTTTCCCTATCTCGTAAGGACATTACTTTCAAATGCTCTTTATCTGATGAGGACAGTTTGTAGGTCTGCCACTTCTTCTGTCCTGGTCTTGTGTAGTTTACTCACATTTTTTAAGGACGCACTGCACACCATGACAAGCCATCAGCAACCAGCTCTTTGGAATCATCTTGTCGGTTTGAAAATGTTATGTTTGTGCTGTCTTTGGCATTTTTCATAGATTCAGACAAAGGAAATGGAAAAAAATGACATGTTTATGTGACATACTGCTGGTAAAAAAAACTGCCTACAGATACAAGTTAAAATAGTTTCTTTGCTAAGTCACATGTAGATAAAACGCTGCTTCATCGCTGGAATTACGTACCTATGCTTGAATGAGTCACGGTCAGTGATAAGTGACAAAATAAAACAAAAAACGGTCTTGTGAAAGTGGTGAGGTACAAGGACTGGACTGAAATGAGCCAATAAGCAGTTGATGTCCAGAGAAAAACCTTGGCCTTGGAAGCAAAATACAAAGAAATCGGGGGGTGGTTCAATACTTTGCACAATACTGTATCTTTAGAGACTGGAACCAATCAAGGAAGCCACTCAATGTTTAATTAAAAAAAAAAAATCAGATTGAGTAATGTCACTTAAAAGCTTAAGGAACTCTTTTTTTTTTAATTATTATTATTTCTTATAACATTTCTGAAAAACTTTTTTAAAAGCCACTGCATAACCTTTGTCAAGATGTTCACTCTTCAGTGATCAAAAGTAGTTTTAGATTTTCTGGCTGGTGAATTTCATTTGCTGCTGTCTCTCAGATAAATACACCCAGCATAACATCAAACAAATATCCACAAAGCCTGGTTATCTTATCTGCTGATGACATGCAACCAGCAACCATCACTTCCTGCTTTTCTGTTTTTTCCATCTTCAGGTTTTACATTTCAGGCACCTGAATGATGCTTTTATGCAGCAAAGGTTGCTATGATGCACGCATGAGTTCAGTGTCTTTAAAAAGGGAACAAAGGGCTCAAACATTAACTAATTAACTAACAGTATGATGTAACTATTCAACCCTATCATCATGCTAATTTAGAGATTAACCTAATTCTTCTTCACTTTTAATCCTGGATGATTCGGTTAAGAACAGCTGATTTATTCTACTGGCTTCTATCTCTCTGATACGTCTTCAAGCAGCTGACCAAGACTGGACTGGACACGCATCTCAGTGATCACAACTGCTTCTTCCGGATGCTGGAACACTGAAGCTACTAGTTGTTTTGCAGTTTGTCTTGATGTTGGTTGTCGAAGATTCCATAGGTCCCATCTATCTATCTATAACAAATATCTATCTATCTATCTATCAGACAGACAGACAGATGGATAGATAACTAAATAGGTTAACTGATGATTCCAGGCTGGAGGTTTAAGTCGTGTCTTTAAGGTGCACACAAACCACAAAGGTACCTTAGACAGTACCACCCTAGTGACAAGACTTTTGCTCATTGTACTTTATTTTCTTAAGAGTGTTGTTTCCTTTGTGTAGTTCTGCCTTACAAACTACAGCTGGATGTTAAATTTGTTGTTTCTGACCAAGAAATATGTTTCAGTGCATGTCTGTAACACTTGAGGAGCATTACGACTGTGGGAACAGACTGTGGCAGACATTAATCAAATACATTCACTCAAAGACATGGACATCTAACTTTGCTCTCCATCTGTCCTGTCACTGTGCACCGTTTACAGACTTTAAAAAATAGACATGCCACAATAAATTCTTAATTTTTCCCCCTCTTAGTGGTATTTTCTGCACATTAGTGATGCAGATGCTCACTTTATCTCCTTTCTGCAAGAATCTGGGAACTTTTCTGCTCATGTTCTCTTTAGTGATATGAATAGGTTACCTGTGTCACAATGACAGGGAAATCAAATTATGAAATTGCACTTTTATTTGCTCAGGCACCAAAATTTAACTTGGTGAGGGAAAGAGCAGAAAATCTGACAAGTGAAGAACACATTTCCAGCATTGGTCTTCTTCAATTATTTGTGTGCATACTGCCTCCTTGTGGTCAAATTAGCAGCTGAGCTACAGAGTCTGCTTTTGTACACCAGTGCAGTGGTTTTTACGGTGTTTTCTTTTTTCTTTTTGGTTATTTCTTTTATTAACACTTCCCTGTTTAGCAAAATAACTTTTTAACTGCAACAATATCAGCTCAGTCTATGACTTTTAATTATCAAAAGATACAACACGTAAGCCTATTAGGATCAAAAGAGATCAAAGTATCCTCTCCTCTTAGTGATGCCAACATAGTTAAAAAGGGCATTTGCCACATAAAAAGGCAGATCACCCAAGAATACTAAATTAAAACTTTTCCTTATCAAAAATATGTCAGAGTATGAACAGAGGATTAAATGAAACATGAGCCAGAAAAATTACAAAGGAAGGATTTACGCAATTTGTGCTTTATTGACCAAAAAAAGCGAGAAAGATTGTACAGTTTCTACTGTTGATTGCGAGATCAGTGTTGATCCTTCGTCCCTTCATATTTTAACTAGCATACCTGAACGGCACAGTGCAAATCTATATATATATCCACTGTCTCGCTTGTATATTCACAAAACCAGCTGAAAACAACTGACAGAAGGCGTCGCGAGATTGATACATTTGCAGACTCAAGTGGCAGTCGTGGCATTTCATTTGAAGGCATGAGACAACGACAGACAGAAAAACGTGGCTGCGACGCATAGGAAAGAGAAAAAATAAAAAGTTGTGTTTTCGCTTATGTGAACAGGTCATAGAGAGGGTGCAGAATTTCTGATTAACTTAATTCCACCAAAATACCCTGACAGGAGGCAAGGAAAAGTGAAAAGTTCTGCATGGACATGAGGAAACATTGTCTTTACAACTGGCCACAGTGAAGATGGTTTTTTTGACAGAGACTTCACCGAAGTCATAAAACAAAGAGGGCCAGCACCAAGATTTCCACATAGCAAAATCTGGGCAGTAGGAGTAAATCAGGCATGTTATTAAGACAAGTTAAATATAAAGTGATCAAGAAAAAAGAAGATTTCTGGCAATAGACATTTCTTTCTTATACATTAGTACCTTATCATCTGCACGATACACACATCCATCCTCATTTAAATGGCTTAAACACATGGCATTATCTTTCACCTGAAGAGTAGCCCCGCCCACCGCTCCTTAACTTAATGCTTAATGTGTAGCCAAGATGGCCAAAAATGAATGAAAAGTAATAAAACTGCCACTACTTTTCATCTATAGTGTAAGCAGAAACATTGGCAATAAAGTGATTGTAAAAAGCTCATTTTCAGGGTCCAATGAAAATTGTATTTCTCTATCTATATGCGAAAAAATAACTAAACATGTTATGTGATTATTTCTATATCAAACAATACATATATTGGAATGGATATCTTTAATTCAGCTGCCCCATTATGTCAAACCGAGACAATTTAAGAGTAGAAGGGCTTTTCTGTTTTTGTTTTGTTTTTTAGGGAATAACTTAATATATAGGAACATTTGATTAACAGTTTCTGCTTCATTGCACTTTTTTGCATATTTTTGAAATATGAAAGGTAGTCATGCTTTCCACAGCAATTACTTAGGTGTTCATTCCTAATTTCAGAGTACATACTCAACTCTTCTATTAGTTCACGATCACATTACAGCCTAAAAGTTCAATTAACATGTAATTTTTGCAACTCTTAAGCAAAGTGTTAGAAATATTAAGACAATATGCAACAGAGAAAACAAAAAATAGGTATAAAGGAACTGTAAGGCTGAAACAATACTAAAAAAAAAATGTAAAAATAAAATAAAGCCCCTAAGAAACCCAAAATTATTAACTTAATGGCAATGACAATTAAAAATATAACAAATAAGAATATATTAATAGGATTATCTCTTCAGACAACCAAAAAGGGCCATTAAAAAAATTTCCCAACTACCATATCCCCTGATTTCTTATTGGCCTATAAAGCAAGACAAAGCATCAATCAAGCTCCATAACAACGCACAGCATCTTATCTATAAATGACCAGGAACTGGCTCTGCGTAAGCCTACTATATTGTTCCACTAGATTAAAAAATGTAGTCTCGGGTCATCTTGAGGGACGGCATGGCCTCATTGACATTCTGGTCCAAGCGGTGATACTCCACAGTGTTGCGGGAACACAGACCCTCCTTCCAGCGCCGGCTCTGTACCAGGAGGTAGATCTGAAAAGAGCAGGAGAAAAAGCAAATCAATTCAATTGTATTTATTTAGTGCCACGTGGCAACAGTAGTTGCCTCAGGGCACCTCAGTCACCATAAAAGTTTGCATAAAGACTGGATTGAAGCCTTTCAGAAATAAAAATCTGACTTTATATGGGAGAAGATAAATCTGCTACTTATACCAGTCAGGCATAACATCATGACCACTGGCAAGTGACGTAAATAACACTGATTATCTCTTCACCATGGCTTCTGTTAGTGGGTGGGATCTATCAGGGAGTGAGCGAACATTTTGTCCTAATAGATGATGTGCTATATGCAGCGGAAAAAAATGGGCAAGCATAAAGATTTAAAGAGTTTGACAAGTGGCAAATTGTGATGGAAGAAAGCACCAACAAAGTGAGCGTCAGAACCAGGGAGCAATGGACGAAGGTGACCTGGTCTACGGATGGGAATCGAGAACCAGTTCCCAGTTCATTTCCTTTGAGTTGTTAGTCTGCTTGCCTATCAGTCCAGCTTATCGCGCTACAATCAGCTGATTTCAGTTTGAAGTTCAGTTCATATGCCAGAGGAGGAAAATAGTGACACAGTCTGCAATGTGAATACGAACATTACTTTTATTTTTGTTTGACAAAGGGCGAGAGTGCGATGGTTAAGCGCAAACTGGGTCTGGAAAAGAAACAACTATGTTATGCTGCTACTATATCTTTGGCTCTTTGCAAACGTGCCAACGCTAAGCTAGCTAAGAACCCAGAGTGATATTAAAGCTCAGTGAATCCATTCAGGGATCGAGCAGAGATGGATCAGGGCTCTTTGGGCGGGAAAGGAGGGACCAACACAATATTAGGCAGGTGATCATACCGTTACGCCTGATCAGTGTATGATCATGGTATATTCTACAATACGAATAGCGAAATTAAGCTGATGTTGTTTTATTATCTCAAAGTAGTTTTACTTGGTTCATTTTAATTTATTTAACACTTTGCCACTTCTAATTATTGAGTCTAATTAACTGACAATGCAAATTAGTAGAAGTTAACAATCTCAGGTATTCATGCTTCCTTGGTTAACACAATAAGGCCTTCAAGCCACAGATCGTGTTAAATTTTACCTTTTAATTTCTATGGCTATGTTTCATTATTCCACTGATTCTCAATTATTCAACTATTCCACCTATAATAGGTTAAAACATTAAAAACAGCTGGAGACGTCAGTTTTTGGGTGACAAAATACATCAATTCAACTTGAGCAAGACCTAAGATGTTAACATAATTATTCAGTAAAAGCTAACTTCCTTATAGAAATACAAATTTTACTACATAAATAAGAAAAAAAATAACTATAAATTACACACAGACGTTTCTGCATCAAGTTAAATGTCTGCAGAACACATTTGGCTTTTCCTCAGCTATTTGATCTGGATGAAGAAGTGATTCCTGTGCTGTGCAGCCTGTATCAGAGACTCCTACGTCTGTTTGACCTCTACATCCTGCTGTCGGATAGCTTTTGTCGGGCCGACACTCACCTTCCTCTTGTTGTGGTATGTGATGTAGACAATGGCCACCAGGAAAGCCAGTATGACCAGATGAAAGAAGAAGTGGGAGTCTTCATCCTCTGTGTTGTAGCTGTCTTGTTCCTTATATTGAGTCACCCTGGTCTTATCTTGCTTTTCATTAAATTCAGTGTTTTCACCATATCTGTAGTCATCATCACCCTCATCTTCATCAATGTCATTAACATCAGTGCCCATGTGCAGGTCTTGATCACTGTCCTCGTCTGTAGTTGGGGTTGGTTTGTCTTGAGGTTTGAACTCATCCGGCTCGTCCGTTGCAGATTTTGTTGGTTCATTAGTTTCGATCGTGGCTTTGGCATTTTCTGGATCAGACTTAATGTCTGCTTCAGGAGCTGCTGCTGTTGCTTCAGCAGTAGCAGGTGTGTTCTTGGTGCCGTCATTTAGCTTATCAGAGCTATCGAACACAACAGTCTCACCTTTTTTTGGTTTTGGAACAGTCTGAGTTTTGATGTCGCTTTCTTCACGAACTTTTGGCTTTGCTGTGGTGGAGCTGTTGCCATCACTTTTTACAGGACCCTTGGAAACATCTGCAGCTGCTGGATTCTGATCAGTTGGTGCAGACTGTATCACCGTTGCTTCTTTTTTCACAGTGGTCAAAGAAAGATTTTGAGATTGAGTTTCTGTGCTGTTTGTGGGCACTGTTGGATCAAAGGAAATAACAACGCAACACATTACATACATTACAATTGCATTACAACATATTTCTGACAAAGTGTTCTTTGAAACACTTAAACATAAAACATTTTCATTAACCAAAATATTTATTGCCCATCAAAAACCTAGAAAACTAGAACGTTGTTTTCTTAGCATTTGCCAACCAGTTTCACAACTACACTTTTTATCTCTTATTATGAAGACATATAAATGTCTCAATCACAAAATATTTAAAAAGGAAAAAAAAATATTGAAAATGAACATTAAATTGTGACAGCTGGTGCTCCTACATGAATTTCAATCATGTCACACAACTACACCTCAAGTGAAACTGCCACGTATGGAAGCCCTTCAGCAAGCCAGTTAACCCTTGAGCTGACACAGAGAAGCTCATAAGGGGACATTTGTACTGAGCAGCAGCTTGTTTGTGTGGAAACGTACAACCTTCACTGCAAACTAGCTTTATCAATGAAAGGTTTCATTTTGAGACAGCTTTTTTCCTTGAACTGAAAACTATAAAAACTTTAGTTTTAGTTATCTGTGTTCCAAACTGGAAATTAAAACTAGTTGTGAAAAAAAATGTTTTAGTCAGCAAAAAATAAAAACTTCAGATAATAAAGAGAAAAAAAAATTCTAAAGATTTTGTGAACTTTTTTTTATCCTATCTCCCACCCCTCACCCACAACCGGTCATGGCAGATGGCTGGATGTGGGTGTTTGTATCTCCTGAATGACATAGTTGGTGTGTGCTCATGTGTATGTGTTTGTATGTGTCTACATGTCTAAGTGTGCTAGTTAGTGAGTCAGTTTGTGCATCCATAAGTCATTAAAGAAGAATGTGCTGGCTGCAATGAAGAGAAGCGAGCTTATCGGCATTCTTCACCTGTGCACTGCAAAATTTTGTGCTACTGAACAGACCAGATCAGCAGCTCAGAATTTTAGTGGCCCATGTACATTTTTATTGGCCTGCAAAAACAAAGCTTTTATTTTCATATTTGTAAATATTCATAGAATATCATGAATAGAAATATTGCATATTATTTCACTTTAAATCTGTCAAAATAATGCCAAAGTTCTCTTTTCTTCACATTGGAATCTGTTGATCAGGTGGTTTAGTGAAGGACTCCCACCAGCTTTTTCCCAATTAAGGGTTTTACTGGTGATCACAGTAACAGGTGGTGCTGTTTTGAAGGCTAGAAAAACATTTTCCTTCACTCCACCTGAGCTCACCGTCTGGTTAACAGCTCAGTCTCTTTGCTGTGTTTGTAGACTCTGGCTCAACATTAAACTATGAGATCATCATAGTGTAACTGATGCTGTTGTCTTTTTTTGTTTTAAAACTAGAGGCTGTGTGGGTTAACGTTGGAATACTTTTTATCGACACACATGCTCCTAAATGCATTTCTTTTGCAGGTCTATTTAAAGTTACAAATGTGAGCGAATGCTCACATTTACGTGCTGCCAACTAAGTGACAAAAGCCATGCATTAAATGAACTGTTGAAGCAAAATCATTGAGCTATTCGTGTTACTCGATGAATCGTTGCAGCCTTAGTTTTAATACCTATTAGTTTGGTAAAAATTTTATTACAACTTGCCTGATGAGGCACTGATGAATGTGTGAGATTTGTGATGTTAACAAGACTTTGAGTCAGCTTATTTCAAAAAGTTACATTTTTATTGTAACACCTGTACTGATTTTTCTGGCATTTCTCTGAAACAAATGGCTCCAGTTCAAAAATGACACATCTCTGGGCTTCGAGTAAGGGCTCGTGTGAAAAAAGGCAAGCGTGGCTACATTTTGAGGGTAAAATGATGGCTGTAGGGTGAAAATTGTGGTTACAGCTGGAGATTAAAGAGATATTTTTCAGTCTAGGTTTTCTGCCTGTCTTCCTCTAGTTCTCTAATACACACGAATGGGGAGGGATTTGAGAGATTTTTTGTGACATTTTTGAAAATAACTGCAAAACCATTGAAGGTGCAGCGACAAAAATATGTTAGTTTTGTAGGCACAGTTGTCCTGGTCAGTCTGGTGTGACAACCGTGTCTGTAGGACAAACATTTTGGGAGAAAATTGGCCCAAAGGAAGGAGAGTCACAGCAAAAAAGTAAGAAAGGCTGGTCTCTCCATTCAAAGTTAACGTGACTCTACCAACAGAAAAGGTGGAATATTTCTGAAACAAGCTGCTCGTGCCACAGAGGGCGGCAGCCACACTATGATGAATAATAATAATAACAAAATTGGCTGACCACAATAACATATACTGGGATCGTTGCCATCCAACTAATAAAAATGAAAACTGATTAGATTAACATGTATAACAGTATAATCAGTATAAAAACATCATCACTCTTAAACTGAAAGACCTTTGTTTATTTAGCATTGCAGAAAAAGGGACATGTTTTGAACTGAGCATTTTTTTTTCCTTTTTCTTTTTTTTTTAAAAAGTATTTAAATTGTCAAGAATCTGTTGCAATCAGCCAGCCTTCCTCTTTCAGTGACACCATTCACCCAACAAGTGTTGACTTTATTTCATCCTCTGGGACTGGGAGGCGTTGCTTAGCAAGTGACAGGAGGAGAACACTGGGGACTTGAGGCACTGAGTAAGCCATCCCCAAGTGAAGAAAGGGTCTATTCATATACAAGGGCCTTGGCCCATATAATCTCTGAACAGGAAAGCTTTGTTGCATTAACACTGTGATATAACCTTAGCTTTTAAGCAGTGACAAATGACTTAATATTTATAATTAAGCATTTTTATAATTAAAAAAAGATAATGTGGCATCCTGTTCCAGATGAATTTGCATTAAAACCATGTGACAAGACGTACAGTGTTTCAATTTAAAGCAAGTAAATATTTAGCAGGTTAATCAAACAGAAGTCACCCTCCCTCTCTACAATTTTTTTTTCTTTAACATCCTGTTTTCCAGTGACATAGCACAAATCCTAAAACCCACAGAGATGTTTTAGATTATTTCGGCTAAATATGCAACTTCATTTAAAACAGGATGAAATGTTAAACAATTCAAATTGACAACAACACCTCTGTTGAATTAGGACACCTTTATCTCAACAGCACATCTTGAAATAAGCTGTCTGTTGCACACCATCATAGTATGAGGAAGGGAAGGGCAAGAGTAGACAACAACCTATATCCTGACAGCTCCAAAGTCCAATCACATGGTTTTTTTAACAAACTGAGAACACAGCGAACCAAAAGAAGTAGCACTGCTCAAAGACTATCAAGGCAAAACAATACCTGCCACTGACTGAAATATTACACCCTTTACTTACGTCAGGAGGTTTTCTTAATGACTCACTGACAGAGGGTTAATAATCAGTGTAGATATATGGTGGTACATCTGGAACATGTCAGTTTATCTGACCGCCATAACTCATTAACCCTCAGAAGAGCATCTATTGATAGAGGCTTTAAAAACAATACAATCTTGTCTTATATTATGAGGTAAACAGATATTTAACTAGGTAAAACTGAACAATACAGATCCATTATAAACATACAGTAGTTGAAATGTGGTAGAGGTTGGAGATAAAGGAAAATATGACTTCCTATTGATGGTTTCAATAACTTTGTTATGACCGCAAAACTGTGAAAAGACTCTGACGCACTGTGAGTGAAACTTAAGCAAAGCTAATGTTATGAATTTATGTTTGCAGCTTAACGTTGAAACGCTTAATTTTATTTGAAAGAAACATTAGCACTGTCTTCAACGTATAACATATTTTAACTAGAAATTGTTTTTGCCGAATCGCATTTCAGTGCCAGGGTAAAGGCGAGAGTTTTAAAATACTACTAAGTCACTTTTCCGAAACAGAGAAAGCCTGTTACCTGCCTTATTTTTCCCCTGACACGGCGGATACTAGCATGACGGGCTAGCCAACTAGCTAGAGCAGGGGTAAACCCTGTGGCTAAGTTTAAAGGAAACTTCGTCTCAGATACTTCAAACAAGTACGACATACCTTGTGTTTCATTTCCATTCAAAGGAGCCGACAGGCAGCTGCTCACCAAGAGCTGGAGAACAATAGTCAGAAAAAGATCAAAAATAATTCTTCTGCTTCGCCACATATTTCCGCATGTCGCCATGTTGGTGCGTGAGTGAAGGGGCGTGGCTGAGTGCGGACGTACACAGTCTGTGGGCGGTGTGAGTGTACGAATCAGTTGTGAGCGGTGAAGTTTGAAGTGAAGTGAGCTTAGTCTATGAATATTAGTCCGTCTAATGTTATGTCACCCAGTAACTTATAACAAACATATGTAATTTGCCACTAATAGTAAGAGTTCACATACTTTCTCCATTCACTGATAAAGGGTCATTTACCTCGATAAATATAGGTCAGAATGTAGTAATTGCGTCGTATGTTAGACTGAGTCTTTGTGACACTTGTTATAATTATGCTTAAAAAGACAAAAAAAAACCGTTGGGCCTCTTTATTAGGTATGCCTTACTAGTACTGGGCTTGCCATGCTTACTGACATGGTGTGATATCCTTCTGGTGTGATGGTCTTCTGCATAACCTGGTTGGCAGTATCTCAGTTGTCATTTGAGATACTGTTGCTTTGCTATCAGCTCGATGCAGTCTGGACATTCTCTTCTAACAGCAACAGAACATTTTCACCCAGAGAACCGTCGTCACTGGATATTTTAATGGAAAATCCCAGATCAGCAGTTTCTGAAATAGTCAAACCAACCCACTGCTACAACCAACCATAACACATTCAAACTTGAATCACCTTAACATTTCTGATGCATGATGGGAACTTCAACAGGTCATCTTGATTAAGGATCAGGCTGTAACTGCTGCGGAGATTCAGATCTTTTGGAGTGAAGGGCCCACTCCTGAAGACCCTCTATGACTCTGTGCCTCAGCCATCTGTTACGGTGTGTTCTGCTGGGGCAGCAGCATCTCTGCTGGGGACAGGAAGAGACTGAACAGGCTGATCTGGAGGGCCAGCTCTGTTCTAGGATGCTCTCTGACCCTGTGGAGGTGGTGAGTGACAGGAGAATGGTGGCTAAGCTGTCATCCCTATTGAAAAACATTGCCCACCACATCCAGGAGACCCTGAAAGCACTGAACAGCTCCTTCAATGGCAGGCTGCGGCACCCACGATGTGGGATGGAAAGATTCCACAGGTCTTTCCTTCCTACTGCTGTGAGACTCCACAACAAGGACTTTGCAGCTGACCAAACACACACATCCACACATGCAATAACATTAAGTGCAATTCTCTTTTTCTGACAACGCTGCATTTTATTCTATTGTATATAGTATCTTGTTCTTATGATCTTATCCTATTGCAGTGTTTTTCATTTTTGCTACCTAACTTTGCACTGCCCACTTTCTGCTGTGACACAGGAAATCTCCCACATGTGGGACTAATAAAGGTCAGATTGTTGCTGTATTTTTGGCTAGACTTAACCAAAGGAATAGGTATATCTAATGAAGAGCTGTGAGCATATGTTCAAATAATTTCACGTGAGAGTGGTCAGAAGGTTTATGTTGAAGATGTTAGATCTTTGGAACTCTCCACTTCATAAACTAAACATTTATCAGTAACAAGGAGTCATGTGCTTCCATCCAAATCATCTTCAGCTGTAAAAATAAATTACCCACCTGTCTGTTCAAGAGTGTTTTCATGTGGGCAGAAATGATCATCACACCAGTTATGGTCATGTGACAAAAGACAGGAGAACAAATATGCTCAGAAACCGGTTCAAGATGTTCTTTATTTAGTTCAGGGAATGACAATACTGCCAAGTACACTAAGCATGATTCCCATAATCATTTGTGGAAGACTACAATTTCCTGGCCATCATTCTTCTTCAAAAGAAGCACTCTAGCTCTCACCCAGAGGAGTTCGGCTGTGTGCGTGATGGGTTGCATCCTGTTTGCTCGACCAGGAAGAATTGACAAGTCTTTTCCCTTCCTAAGACTTCAGGTGCATTAAACTATGTAAGACCATCAATAAAATAACATTGTTTCTGCTATTTGTAACAAAAGACATGATTCACACCAAATGCACAGACACAAAAAGACAAGTGAGACAAAAACACAGAATGTACACGTCGGGTTGTAGTGTCTCTTTGAGCTACTCACAGCTGTTTACGCCAGGGACAACTAACCCTTCCCATTGTACAATATATCAAGACAGATACTAGGGCTCTCCAGTGCCAACGTGCTTAAATAAAAATGAATTCATCACTACGCCTTTTGAGTGAGGAGCGCTTGCTGGTGCTACTCAACAGCACCATTGGTGGCCAAACTACTTAACTGCAGAGACTAACTGTGCTGAGCCCTTTTTGCATTTCGGGCTGATCTATTTTGATTCCCTTTTCACTGCATTGGAAAGCAGAGACACAAATTAAAGCATTATGCACGAATGTTGTGAAATGAACAAAAAAAAAAGTGAGGCCAACTTGAATGTACTCAAGGCTATTTTTCCCTTGCAAGCTACACAATTCAAGATAAAACCTTCTGTTCAACAGTTCTAATTTTGTTCTAAAGTGGGCTCTTTCATTTCAAAATATAATGTTCCCAGAAATGGTCCATAAAAAGTGGTAAATTGGCGCAAGAACAATTTGACCTTTACGCTGTCTTGCTTCCAGCTATACAACATCTTTAGGGGACACAGGGATTTGTGAAGGAGAGCTAATCAATAAAGGATCTTTTTGGTGGGGGATGCATGTGTGTTTTGAGGACTGGAAGGATTTTTTCCCCCCATCCTTCTATGCCTGGAATTCAAGACCAAGACCAAGCTTGTGACCGCCAGCGTTGATGTTTTTGCCATCAAGGAGAGCAGAAAGTGTCAGCTTGATACCTAGGAAAACACATAAGCCACAAATACATTAACACTTTAAACATTACAAGGGTTGCTGAGTGAACTCATTCATTCACAGCTCGTGGACACACACTTCAGATGTTTTCCATCCAATATTCGTGCAAGTGAATGTGCACTTCCCCTGATGAAACCTAATATAATAACTGAACTGTCTTTGTGAACAGAGTCAGGTCTATTTAAGCACACCTAACGTCTGCAGAGACTTCACTCACCTGGCTTCAGAGTCTGAGTGTAGCCCAGGCCCACGAGGCTGGAGTTATTCACCTTAGCCTGTGAGGGAACCACAGATCAATATTATACATAGAAGATGAACACAGAACTTCACATTACAATGTGGTCTTTTTTTACTCACTAAACAAAGAAGTTAATAGCCCTAAAAAAAAACAACAGTACAGTAAAAACAGCTTCTCTTCAGCAGGTTTTTGTGTCTATAATGCACAGGGGCGTTCATGAAAATGAAAACTGTAAATTGTATTTACGCATTATGTCTGTAAAATACCAACTAGCCACATGGGTTGGAAATGAGCAGTAGTTATAAACTCTCGTAGAAACACAACATTTACCCAGTTAAAAGATAAAAACGTTTATGAGTGGCACTGTCATTAAAATAGAAGCTGAAATAATGCAGATAAGTACACTAACAAACAGTCAGATTAAATATCTCTGCTTCAAGTGGGAATTCCAGCTTTTATAAGGAAATAAACATCTGTTACAGTCAAGCTGCTGCCCAAAAGAAGTCAGACAAAACTGATTAAGATGATCAGCGCCAGGTACATTAGTTTGAAATATGGTGTCTGTGGCACCGTTCCCATGCCAGTGCACTTGCATTGATGATGCATTTCAGGTCAGGTAGGAATGGTTGGTTTGTCTTAATGGAAGAGAAAGGGTGAGCAACAGTGAATGGGAATAGTGTTGGGGGAAAAAAACATTAAAAAAACAAACAAACAAACAAACAAGGAAGCATCCAAAAAGAGTATCTGATGCTCAGAGTAAAAGAAAGTCGGTGACTACAGAACACAATCGATAGCAAAGACATACAGTGATTGTGTAATTTTCACTGCCAGAAGAGGGAGACATAAGACCTGAATTGTGGCATTAACGATTAAATTAGTCCAAACCTTCACTTGCAGACACTCCTCCTCTTTAGCATGAGTGCATTTCTTTAAGACCATGCACCTGCACTGCATGACACAGTGCATTTTCTAATATATATATACCTGCATTACAAGATCCCTATCAAACGGTCGACAATAGACCTGTCTAACAGTGCAGCAATAAAGTAACCCTGGCACAGAAGGATCTAAGTCACTTCAGTTTACACACTACTCACAGAGAAGGATGCGTCGGGATCAATCTGATACTTGGCAGCGATACCAAAGCGGGTATTGCTGTTTCCAGCAGTCCAGGCCAGGTTGACGGCCGTCTCCAGCTTGTCATTCACCTTCTGGTAGATGGAACCACCAAACTCGGTACCATCGTTTCTAAGGAAAAAGATATTTGCAATATATTTAATGCTGCTACACAGAGGTGACATTAAATTATGAGTTTTTGTTTCATAAACTTCTTGCGTGTCAAAGACATCCACAGTTGAGTGAACTGTGACTGGTGTAAAGCCTATACTACACTTTGTCTGACTTCATATTAACCACTTTACAAGCAGACTCAGACAGGCTCGGTCAGAGGCACAGCAGGAACCATGACTAACACCGTGCCCTGTCCCTCCCTCTTGCTCACCGTCTGACACCACTTCGTGCTACATTTTCACTGAAGCCTGCCAAACACTCACTCCATCTCACTTGCAAGGTAGTAAATCCCATCACCTGTGTATAAAAATAACCGCAAGGCACCTGGGTGTCAGGCAAAGTGCCAAACAGGCAACAAGTCAATCATCCAGACAAGGACAAAAAAAGAGGGCTTTGGAAGTTCTTGTCTAGCCATACACTGGTCTGGAGTCACTAATAACTTAAACGTTTAGCCTTTGACTTACAATGTCCATTACGACAGGACAGAAGCATTCACCTAACGTCCGAGTGTTTTATCCACGAAGACTCAAATAAAATCCCACACATACACTAGGGGTGGGGGAAAAAATTGATACTGTGTAGTATCGTGATATTTTGTTTGCTAATAATGTATCGATACAGGGACAGCAGAAATCGATTATTTTGTTACAAAAAAGGTTTTTGTGCTCTGACTTCAGAGCATGTTGATCCTTTTTCTGAGCAAGAATCCTGACATTCCTTCACTGTCCAAATGTGTTTAACTTTTTTTTGGCAGCAATAAACATGACAGTTTACTTATTTTAATTTAAGACATGTTTTATTTTAATTAAGTTTAAAACTTTTTTATTTAATGTAAAATTATATTTTGTTTTAATTTACTTTCAAATTCTTCAGTTGCTGAAGGGGCTGCATAGTTTTCATAAATTGCATAGTTCAGAATAGCTATAATTGTACCAGATGGTTGCATTCAGTTAAGTTGGACTAGACTGTAATACAAACCGTTCAGTTTGTCAACAATAAAACTGAAATGAGAGAAAGATTGAGTGCGAGACTTTGATATTAGATAAAATGAATATTGATAAAGTTTACCTTCATGTACAGAATCTGAATATCGCAAAATATTTAAAAAATTGCAATAATATCGTATCGTGCGTTAAGTATTGTGATAATATCGTATCGTGGGATGTATGGTGATTCCCACCTCTAACATACACACAGCATGCCTGCACAGTAAGCTTGTATACTGCTTGATGCCAATTCAGGAATGTTTCAGTGTGGCTTGTTCATCAGACACATCATTATTCCAGTAATATTTTACTCCTTATATTTTAAATGTGAATTTCTATTAAATAAATCAAATCAACAGCAACGTAGCTGCAATAACACAAGCTTCATAAGATTACTAAAACTGCACACAGATGAGGCGAGGAGGCCATATCAGCATCTCTTACACATTCGTGTGGAGCTGGAACTCATCAGTCTTGTATCCAACTGCGAAGTTGCTCTGGGTAATCCTGTTCCTGCCAGCCTCAAAGGTCATCTGGTAGCCAGCCAACCAGCCCTCGTAGCCCACCACTGCTGCGCCGTGGATGGCTGTGCCGTTGATGTCGTAGTTAACGTCACAGCCAACATTGATGTGTTCGCACTTGTAGCCCGTCTTGAGCTTTCCGCCCTTTTTGCTGCCAGGAGATTGCAGGGGAAAAAAATACAGGTTGACATTGTTGTCTCACAGCATGAAACATAAAACTGCTCTGACAGTGAAAAGAAAAAAAAACTGGTTTATCACAAACCAGGTGAACTAGTGCTTTTTACAACATGTCCCTTATTAAATTATTGTAGCTGAGTAGACTGCACCATCACAGGCACTCCTGCAGAAATTTAACATGCCAGTTGCAGTTTACTTATGCAGTGCCCCATGATACTGACATTTCTTTTTGCCCTTTTACTTCCCATCAACCTCTTTTATTGTTGCAAATTAAAATCCATCAATCAGTTGGGCACCCATACATGAGGCTGTGGATGTTTGTTTTCATATGATAGACATTACATATATTAATTCACTGATTGTACAGTTGGCATTCCTGCAATGTAGTTTTTGCATCCATTTGCTTTAAGCTTTACTAGAGCAAAAGAGCCAACAAACAAAAATGCAGCTGTTCTTACCCGGTGTTTGGCGAGAAGGAGGAATCCAATGTAAGTTTCAGGCCCTTAGCCAACTGTGAAAAAGGCAAGAATGACATTTAAAAGAATGACAGGAAGAAAAATAAACAAAAAGCGCTATGGTTTAAAAGCATTTTAAATTGCACATCTTGAAATTTTGGTCTATAAGCTTTTAGTCTCAATTTTAATGATTGATTATAAATCACAGATTCTTTTGCCAGCAGAAATCTATATCTCATTCTTCTGCCATCACAGCACCTGATCCTCGATGGTGATCTCAGTCCCCAGAGTGTTGTCCGTGTTCCACTTCTCTGTGAAGGTCAGTCCGTGCTCTGCCCACTTGTATTTGGTTTCCAAAGATCCAGCTACCTTGCTGGTCTCGGTGTTGGCAGAGCCAGTGCTGGTGAACTCCTGCAGATGATAGATGACACCCACAACTCCTTTAATGTGGAACACCAAAACTAATACTAGTAAAATCTATCAATAAAATGCTTTTCTGTGGTCCAGGTCCAAACTATATTTGCAGTGATAGCACTCTGGATAAGAAACTAGATCCAAAAATACTGAAGGTGCATGAACAAGGTCAAGAAATCCATTTCCCTTAACTCTGAGGTAAGATGTCAATGAATCCTAGCAACATTTTAAAGATCAGATAATGAGCTACTTAACAGCCAGGATGGTCTTAAGCTATCATAGTACTGCTGCGGCATCAACTGGCAGCCCTGCTAATCTGATAATGACCAATGACGACTTACCAGTCCATTCTCAGACTTTGTTTTCAAGTCCAGCTTGATGAGCCCGAAGCCTGAAACAGAAAATGGTTCAAAAGATCAACAGTATGTACAACAATGTAACTATACCACCATATGGAGAAAAAAAACAACACTCTGAAACAGTCTTGCTTATGGAACAACTTTCTTAAAGATTTACAAGCATTAGCAAGCTCTCAGGATAAGAACTGCTTTAATTACTATACTATTAGTGGTACTCAAGCAAAATTTTGACTAATAATTATTTAAAGAGTGTTTTCTGAAAATTCAGTACACATTAAATCAAGATATTGATTCTGGTCTGTGAAATACCCATTCATTAGCCACCAGAGTACTTTTTAAGTGATTTATATGCCACTGACTTAACGTGCATTGATTTGATGTCAATCTTCTAAAAGCATTAGTTGCTGTTAGTTATGAATAATAGCCAGAAGGTGGGCCGCACTGACCCAATTCATGGCACTGTTTGGCATTACAGCTGTCAGTTGATTCACCACCAGCCATACTCAACATAACGTAACTTAAATTCTCGACTGATTTTGCAGTCCACCTTCACTGAAACGGCAACATATACAGGGGTTAAAGTCCTCGAGACTATCCTTTTTTTTAAGTTTATGGGACCGGTAAAAACTTATGACACACTTAAAAGCAACACATAAAATATTATAACACTCAAAATAACTAAGATAAGTTTTATTTACACAGACAGCCGTTTAAAAAAAAAAAAAAAATCATTGACCAGTCAGTCTCACTTTCCAGGAAAAAAAGGGAGGCTTTTTTCTTAAACCAAACACTTGAGCCTGCTTTTTTTTTTTATTATCCATTTACAATCAATGTTATATTTGCATTAATTCAGTATTGATGCCACATACAAATCAGTAGCTTCAAGAACTGTGAATTCCCCAGATTCTCAACGGACATCGTTTGGCAATCATCCGAGAATAGCAGCATATTTACACAAACGCAATCCAAGGACATCCAGTTTAACTGTAGGCCCAGTGTGCAACATGTGTTCCTCTACTGGTAAGCTATACACAAGACTGTGACTGGTTTGAATCAATCACTTTCATTTGATATTGCATTGTGTGCAGTGGCTGGATTTTGCGCAATCTCTGAGGGGAAGTGTTTTATCATAGCTTCCAAGAAATCTTCTCATTTATTCAGAGAACAAAATTAATTGTTCAGTGCAAAAAACCATCAAAATATTCTTCCAGTGACAGAAGATTTACACAATAACAGTTTAATAAATGATTATTAAGTAAAAGTGGAAATAAAATGAACTCCAAATCACCTTTTTAATGCAAAACACAGAAAAAAAACCTCAAAATCAGAAGGTAACATGCATTAAAAATCCTCAACTTCAATTTTTTAAAACATGGTTTTCCAGGCTTCTTCACCTCCACCAAAGTACCAGTACTTAATATTTGTTGTACCTATATGCAACCACTTCAGTTATGCAGTATCATGATGACCCAAAGGAGGTTTCCAGATGTCTTTTGAGGCACAGCATTCACTTGTCAGAGATTTATTGAGATTCAGACCCTTTTCCTTCCAAGTAGACTACACTAAAAGCTTATGAATAAAGTGATGCTCAGTGGTGCTTACCGTATCCTTTGGTAAAAACATCCCTGGCAGACTTTCCAAGGTCAGCATAGGTGGGAGGTACAGCCATTATCTGAAATGAGAAAACAGGATTGTCAACAAAGGCAGAAAAAAGTGCAACTATCTCTTTAAATATCGTTTTTAATTTAAACTCTCTTTCCGCCCCCAACCCCTTGAGTACTGCAGCTTTAAAACAGGTAGAGCTCGAAATGGCAACACTGCAGCAGAAGAACAATCATATAGATGTGATGCATTGTTGTCTTACATGCACTACATTCCTTTAAACGTGCACACTTCAGAGCAAACTGGTCAGCTAGGATGCAACTGCCACATTAATAATAATAATAACCTTTTCATTTCCTCTAATGGACATATTTAAAGTTTATATTGTATGAATGCTTCTGTGGATTCTTTCAGTCACTCTGCTTGAAACTACTTCAGATTTAAGGTCAAATTTGGGATATTCTGACACTTAAGCTGGCAGATTTTCTAAATTAAATTTTAAGTTTTTAAAATGGAATAAGGCAAATTAAAAAAGCGAGAGCGAGAACAAAGAGGGCTCAGACTGAAATGCAAAGTGACCCCTTTGATAACCATCTAGACTGCCTACTCTCATGCATGTGAGTGACTGACTGTCCTTCATTTTCATGAAGTGCCTGTTGTGCAAAGCATGGCGTCATTAGAACAGATTCACGTACAATCATAAATAGCTGCACGGGGACTTGATAACACACATGTTAATATTGATAGTAGATAGAAATGTTGGCCAGGTGAAAAGCAACTCTAGCTCACGCAATTTCTTAGTTAAAATTTAATATTAATAACAATAACAATAATAATAAAGGAGCAGTGAGTACCAGTGCAATAAAGCTGGTCTGTATTATATAAGAATATAAACTCTGAACTGTAACACTACATCACTCCTTCGTTTCAACCTTTCTGATCCGTTGTTTCCCTCAGGCTTGTTACTTAATGAGCGGCCTCACCCTTCATCAACAACTGCACCTTCATACCAGTTATAACACATGTTAGAAAAACACTGTGTGAACATGCTTTTTCTATCTGTTTAGCCCAAACATGTTCCCCTCCATCTCAAAGGCTCAGATTTCCCTAATAAAGACTGGTACATCAGCCCATATACATGTATCCCTAGCATGTTCTCACTATTAAATCATCTCTAAAGCCAGCCACCCGGGTGTTCAGTGGAAGCACCTGGAGCAGGAATATCATATTAATGTCAAATGGACATTTACGAATAGTTAAGTTATTTACTGGCCCCAAGCTTGGATTACCAACTGAACGAGAGCCCAGCCCATGGATCTATTTCTCTACTTACAGAAAACCATACTAAAGCAGAGAATCAATGACTCAGACTGCTATTAACTACTAAAGTGATTAGCTTGGATTTCCAGCACTAGTATACCCAGTAGTTTCCGTGGGTATTGTGGAAATTATGAAACTGACAAGTACAGTCCCAGACACACTTTTTTTGCCCAGGGTCCCTCATGGAATTGATTCTGCCAATGATTACAGCACAAACACAGCTTGTGAGTAGTTATGTAGTTATGGCTTCCACGCGTGTCTACGAGCAACAATGGCAGAGGCCGTAGAGGACATGGAGGTAGGACAAACCCGCACGTAGGAGAGCTTACTGAGCTCTCTTACAAATACGTCAAGTGGGAAACTAAATCATTTTAGGCTAATATATAAGACAAACAGTTCAAGAATAAAAGCGCGCAGATTTCATAATATTAGCATGAGGAGGATCATTCATTAAATGTCACACTTCCTTTATGAGTGCCCTTCAGGACCTCCTAAGTCACTGTCTACGTTAGAAAAGAAGACATCAGTAAAGACATGAATCAAATCAATTTGAAATCTCTAGTCTTCTACTAGAGTCACCACCAGCAGTGGCCTCCTGGACTATAAAAAAGAGGTTGTAAAGAAAAGCAGAGAGGAGAGCATCTCCCTGCCCTCGCCTGCTAATCGATTAGCATTAGCTTGCTAACAAGGTGGGCAGCGGGCAAGGTGAGCTATATTAAAGCAGGGTTATCAGTCAGGAAGCTCACAGCCTGCCAAATTGGCTTAATTACCTAAATGAAAAATACTTCATTAACTCTGCTGACTGTGAGTCTCCTGCGAAATGCCAAATGACCGCACCGCCAGACATTAGCAAGTAAGCTAAAAGGAGCAGGCCTAGCATCTCTCCTGAACTTCGACCTGCATCCAGCTCCGGTTAAAAGGATGGATGAGGCGGACAGTCCCCTGGTCTCTGGTATAAGAATCCACAGACAGACAGCATCATCGCTTCTGTGAAATACCTCAAAGGCAGGTTGTCATCGGGTTCAGAAGAAGAAACATAACGTACCTCAGTGTGTTGCAGTACTAGCCGAGAAGAAGCCTGTCCACCGCACGAAGGGAGGAGAGAGAGAAGGGAGGTGGTGCGGCGTCACGTACGTAGGAGACACGTGAGCAGCAGCAGCAACAGCCCGTCAGAGCCAAAGATACAACACAGTCACACAGCAAGATGGTGCTCACTAGAGTTGTGCAGTAGTGGGGAAAGTGTAGCTGGAGACTCCCTCAAAGTTCACGCGTAGCCTTATTTTTCATTAGGTACATTTATTCAAGTAGGCGACAATAAATTATTATTCTAAGCCGCTTTATTTCCGATGGAAACATTGCACTTTTCACTCACTATATTAGTGGTCATGCAAAAGAAATATTCTTTAGACTGCTAACATTTCACCCTATCCCCAGCATCCTCTATCACGCCAACCCTCTCACTACATCAGTGAACCTCCTCTGTGTTTTTTTTTCCTGCAGGATCCTGCCTGACAGCTCCGTTTTCAACATCTTTTGTTACCCTTTTATCCACTATCTCTCCTCTGCACACGTCCTAACCTCCTTAACTTTGTATCTAAACTGCTCAACCTGAGCTGTCCCTCTGAAATACTCGTTTCTAATCCTGTCCATCCTGCTCACTCCTAATGAAAATCTGAACATCTTAGGCGAAGCCTCTCATTTTATCAGTGCCATACATCATAGCAAGTCTCACTATCTTCTCTTAAACCCTCCCTTTCACTTTTGTGGTATCCACATCACCCCTGAGACTCATCTCATCAAGCCACCCTTGCTGCACTCTCTTCTTCACCTCCCCTTGCTTGGGGTAGTGCAGCTTCATCGTTACACCTGCCTCCCTTCATTCACACACGTATTCTGTCTTGCTTCTATTGTCTTTCATTTCTCGTGCTTTTAGATTTGATTCTTTAAATGACACTAAAGAGGGAAAAAAATCACGAAACGGAAATAGCAAAGAATGAACATCTAGCCCTGCTGAATTCTCTCTGGGAACATTACCTCCACGCATGCGCAGTTTGCTCCTCGCGGCACGCAATTTATCATCGTCGTCATCATCATCATGGCAGCATCACCTAAAATAAGCTCCCCGTTTTTCGGGTTGACTTATCAGCCTCTGGAATGTTACCTCATGCTTGTCCTCTTCATAGCAGGACCAATGAGCTCTCAGGGCTCATACAGTAGTCACCTTTACCATGGTGCGTTGAAACTGAGCACCTGTGACCACAGCAAAGGCTTTTCTGTGCAGGATTCACTCTGCAGGATAGTCTCATCCCTCACTATAACGCCTATAACCAGACATTACATTATTTTAGTGGTAGGTGCATTTCTTCAGGTATGCAGGGGCAATCAAGTACAATTTTTTTAAATGCTTTTCTTAGCTTTTAAAAATGTATTTAATTCGAGTTTTGTGTTTTATGCAATAATAATGTATTACGAGTATAAGATAAATCCAAATAATTCAAACAAAAGGAGGTTATTCTGCTACACAGTGAGTATAATTTTCTATTGTTTTGGTTTTTGTTTTGTTTTTTTGTTACCTCTTTACCTGTGCCTTTTTAATAACATTTTTTATAATGACGCCAGTTTTTCAGTGTGGCATGCATAACAATACCATAAAATCTACATGGATGTCATTATAACTGGATTTTAGTGATGTGGTTTAGCTATTTTTATGTTGATTACGCATTATTTTTCACATTCAAAAAAGAGTCAGACATTCTTGTTAAAGATTTGTCTGCATTTAGGTGGAAATTACGTTACAGTTATGATGCATACGATAAAGAATTTCTTGAGAAACTCTGCATTGCTTTTATCCACTTGGTTCTGAATGCAAAGCGGTGCTGTGCGCGTTTCTGTAGTTTTGTTTAAGTGCGTATGATTTCGCAGAAACGTAGCCGTGTGGTTTAGTGATCGTTGCCCAAACTTTAAGGTGCTTCCTTTGCACCGGGTACAGCTGCCAAAAAAGAAAAAAAAAACCCTAACAAGTAGACATCTTATCTTGTACCCACCTTACCTACGTTTTTTTCCTTCTTACACTGCATATAACAACACGTTTCTCTTTATTATTTCTTATTTCTAATTACTGAGATTTTAAAGAAATAAATAAGAACGGAAGTCATAACTGAAATTCCCTGATAGCAAAACAAGTTTAGGACCAGATTCCACCAGCTCCTGAGCGCATGTCTGCATTTAAACATTTGGCCAGTAGATGTCAGTGTTGGTAACAATCTGCAAAACGTCAAATTACTGTGTTCAGTAAGTTGTGAGTATTTTAGAGACATGCACAGTGGCTTTCAGCAAACTACATCTGCTCATCTCTGTCTGCTTTAAGAGTCACTTTCATTTTTTCCTTCTGTGCAGTCCATCAGCAGTGTTGAAATGCAGTTTTATTGCTGAACCTTCATCAGCCAGTTGATTGGGATTAATTTGCAAAGCAAGGATTTCATTCTTTTCTTTATAATTGCAATAAACGTAATAACAGATTCAACAGATTTGGTTCCTTTGGGTTGTTTTTTCTTGTAATAATCTAAAATCATTTTGGTTGTTTCTCCTTAAAAAAAAAACCCAGAAAAACAAACTGTATTGCTTGTCTAAATTTTTGTGTGTGTTATCTTCTTCCTCCAGATATAGTATACAGTACATGACACACACACTGTTTTAAACATTGTTAGCCTCAGTTAAATAATTACACCTTAAGAATTTATTTGATTAAAGCAGGGGCGCCACTAAGGGGGCGGGGGGGGGGGGGGCACTGGTCACCCCCCAAAATTTGCTGCCCCTCCCAGTGGTTCCCCACCCCATTCTGGGGGAGTGAATCTTAAGCCGCTTCTGCTCAGCTCTGCTGAGAATCATTGAAACGATGGCTGGGACTTATTTGGTTTTCATATGTATCTATTTTCAGTGATATCAACTTTAATACAAGGGAATTGACTAGGCATATAATTCTTTTCTTTCTCTCTTTTTTGCCATATTTTTCAAGTAACCTATATTTGACAACAGCATAATAAAATTCTGTTTTTTGGTGCGCCACCCCAACGTTTTAGTGGCCCCTATATGGCCACCCCTATGAAAAAATTCTGAAGGTGCAACTGTGACTAGAATATTCTGTCAAATAGGCTGCATTTATGTGATTTTTTTTATGGGCAAGGATTAGCATGCAGAACATTAAGTTTATTAACTTAGAGAGAAAATTCAAAGCCAAACACACTTTATCGCTTGCCAGAAGGATTTATATTTGAGATGGGTTTTTTTAGGGAATATTGTGTGGATTAGTGTTTTTCTCCTGTCAACTATTGACTTAAGAAACTTATCTGTGATGAGCTGCAGCAGACAGGCAGACAGACATATCTCTTTTTTAAAAGCTTTAAAAAAAACTTTTTAGATCGCTCTTCAAATGATGTCTGCTTGTCTTTCTGCAAACTTTAAAGGTTTTTTTTGGGTTTTTTTTGTTTTTTTAATAGGACTGCGGTTTTTTAACACATTTAGATGTAGTGATTCAAGAGATACATTTGTGATCGTGCTGGGAAACAGTGATTAATAACGTTAATTACAGCCACAATTGCAAACAGCATTACTCATAAATAAAAGGAGCTGTCTCAGAGAAGAGATAGGCCATTCTTTGCTCGGTCACCAACATCCGCAGCTTGTTGTCATTAAACAAACATATTTAACTTATTTCCTGATGTGTATTAAGGAGTTTCCATTTCTGTTTTATGTCCTTGCATCACTGAATCTCAAATAACATTTAATCAACAACTAGAAACATGTTTGTCGCCTGTCGGTCGCCTTCAGAGGCAGCCAAAATTCATTTCTAGATTATCCGCTAGTCATATCTGGATGCTCTGCTTTCATCCCCCAAGCTTCAAAGCCGAGGCTGTGTTCACTTCAAACAGCCATCACCGAGTGCCAGTCAAACCCTGCTCCAGAAGACAACAAACACTGCAGAAAATGTTAATCAACCCGGGCCAAGCATCACCAAAGTAAATAAAATAAATTGTAAACAGATGCCATAATATGCAACATATGGATAAATAAGGCAGCATGTCATCTTTCTTCTTATTTTTTAATTCAGTGGTTGACGCAGGAGCCAAACTCCTCTGTCTCCTCTGTCTCTTTCAATTCCCTCTATCCCATCCATGCCAAACTTTCAGCCAGTGACTTCACTGCACGCTGCTTCTTATTCCAGCCCGGGGTGGAAGTCCACAACCCAGGGTCTGTTAATACAGAAGCATAAATCTCTCTGCCTGTGTTCCTGTGTTCAGTTTACAGTCCAAGAGCAGTAACCTTTTTACCTTTGTCTCTGCAGGATCAAGCACATCGTTGGGCACGCTTAAAAGCTTCTTGTAAAAGATTTAATGGTTCAAATTTCCACTCCTTCGATTCTGGACAGATTTCTGTCATCACACGGGGCAGTGAAAGTGATGACAGCTCAGAACGGATGAATAAAATCCAAAAGTATCAACATTAAACCTAGCGATGCAAAGCAAGTGAGGTCTTTCATTGTGAAAAAATATTTGTGTAGGTCAAAAATACTCCGCAGTCCCATCAGCGGCTGAGACACCCGATGAAAGAAATGTTAAATAACTGATATTCTTAATGGGTTTTTTTTTTTAAAAAGCTAGATGAATAACACATTTCCACTCAGTAGATTTAAAGTTTAAACTTCCATTTTTTCAGCATCCTTGATTATACATTGTTTTTTAATCTGTTAAATTAATTAAACTAGCCAATCAGCTGTTAGGAATGTACTTTTTTGCTCAACTGGTTGCAGCTTGTCCCGGAATAATCCCTCTGACGTAACGTCTAGAAACGAGAACAATGTGAGCGTATTTCTCGAAACAATAAAAGTTTTTCTTCCTCTTCTCATTGTTGAGTGTGGTATCAGCGAGACATTGTGCTCTCGTGAAAAATCTGTTTGTTTCGGGTACTTCATTCCTCTGAAAACCCATCAGAAGTTCTCTTTACAACGCGGACATGAAGGGAAACAAAAGTGGCGGCTCAAAGGCGGGAAAAGGGAAGAAAAAAACAAGCTGGAATTGAGTGGTTTGTCATCGTGAAAAAAAAAAAAAAGACAATACGCTTCTTTTTTGTTTTGCCTTGTTGTTGTTTAATTTTTTTGTTTTGATCAGCATCTTTGTTTACAAGTGGGTTACATGATAGGAAAAGTGAGAGACGTGTCCTTCCTGTCTGAACTTTGGTAAATACATTGGAGGCATGAGAAAATGTCAAGGCTCAACTGTGGTCAGAGTGCTGCAAGTGGAGCGGTGACTCATTTTCAGCATGAGTGTGTCTATGCACGTTTGTGTGTGCGTGAGGGGAGAGAGTGAGAGAGATGTAGTGTTTGTATGTGGCACTATGTGTGCAGCAGATGCAGCGATCTTTATCTCTCATTCATGGCGTCCAAGGAAATGTAGCGTAAGCTGGTTAACAGTCATTTTCTCGGTATCTGCCTGCCTGCCAGAGATGTGCTGATAATCACTGCTTTGTCGCTCAGGCAGCCACCTGCCGTCTTGTTTTGTGGAAACTGAGGTAATGCTATAGCATTGCCCAATAGTTGTAGTGGTGCCCTCTGCTCCTTCATTGGTTGACTTTTACATGTTACATAGCTGCTCTGTGCAAAGACAGACGCCCAGTAGGAAATCAGCAGAGGGTCAGCAAAACTCACTTAATATACACGCAAGCAATTTATGCCACTCTGTCATCTTCTGCAACTGGATTTTGTTTTAAAAGTTTGTGCACCTGTTCTGGCTTTGTTCAAAACCAAATGCGGTATGTGTAATATTGGGGGGGGGAAACTGATATACTGCTAATTGTGAGGCTCATGGTGTTAACTGAACACTGGTATTTTGATGTTTGGAGCCAAGCCTTAAAGGCTCTGCACCATCTATGCTTATTTAAGGTACCATGGATAAAGGCATTCAGCAACTGACATACAATACTCAAAAAAAAGCCCACATAAAGCCCATATTTTTGACCAAAGTGAGAAAGAACAGCCTATATAGCTTATACTCTGATTCACATCTGCAGCTGATAATCACAATATGAAACCACAGACTTGGCAGGATGAGGAGAGCTGTGCCCCTGCCAGCACTTTCACCACAAACTATCAAACTGCTACGCCGAGCCTCCTGCTATATACTGTGCGCAGCATCGGTGTGTGTACTGAATACTTGAATCTGTAATCAACACATTCTCCATATTCTCCCCCTCAGGTGCCCCGCCAACATCAAAGGAGGTAAAGGATGGTTTGGTATCTCTGTGTGCCTGTGCCTTCCAATGTATAAAACAGCCCGGCTTTCAGCCCCAAGACACAGGCGGGGAGCTGCCGAGGAAATTTAATTTCACGACTACCACATTGCTACCTGGCAGGTAGGGCTGTGGTTCGTGTATTTTGTAGCTTTTGCCTGCACCTGGTTATGAGCTGATCACACCAAACGCCTCTTTAAACCACAGGATCAGATATGGAAATCCTTGTGCCAAAGATCCAGGTTTTTGTGATTCTTTGCACGGCAGCCGAGGGAAAAGCATCAAACTGTCACTCAATTAGACAGTGAGAGAAAAATAATAATAATTTAGGAATTTAACTACAGAAGGAAGTAAAACAGGTAAACTGTAGTAGAAGTAGTTACTGCTGAGTGACCCTTTAATTAAGAAATTGGATTTTTAACTTTAATTTAAGCTGTTTTGAGGACCAAACTTACAAAACAAATGGAATAATTTAGTTTGAGATTACATTTCTAATGGAATATGCATTTTTGAAGGTCTTATGAAAAGATGCATTGAACTGCATAAAGTTCCCTCCGGTCAGACATGGTTGAGTGAAATTTTAGAGGGGAAAAAGTACAAATTTTCACTCGTTGCACATCATAAGAGAGCTTAGACGCTCTTAAATTTATAACTCATTAATTGCAACGCAGTATTTCTTCTGAAGGTTGTTTTGCAACTTTGTTATTTGGTTTTCTCACTGAAGTATGTAATCTTTACAAGTGACAATAAAAAAAAGAACGCGGTTCAGCCCTTGTTTCATTCACTCACGCGAAAAGTATGTGACATCATTCAGCTGCTGAATTAGATCAAGATGTAGCTCTAATGACTCGAAAATACACTTTATCAGTTTGATATGAACATGAAATAATCCAGTTTAGGATGTACTTTTTGGTTTGGGGTGATTTACATTGTTTTCTCATCAGTGTCGTTTGGTCTTGGTTGCTCTTTGGCAGTTTGCTCAAACATTAAAGTTACTGTGGTTAATTACTGGAGCAAAGGCCCAGAGAGAGAAACTGTGCACCAACTGAAGCTCCTTGGCACTGAACCTCAAGCCCCGAGCTAGTAACCTTGGTGCGCTTTTTGATCCTGTCTTGAGTTTCACATCATAAAAATCAACAAAATTGGCTTTTATCTTCTCAGGAGTGCGGCCAGATATTGAAAGGCAGATGAATGCTTTTATCACCAACAGAGTTGACTACTGTAATGATTTTTTTTTTTCTTTTCAGGAAAGCTTTGCAAAAGCTGCAAAGAGCAAAAGCAGATGTTTCATGGGTTGCCCCTCAGTTTTAGATTTTAATGTTCTGTAATTGGCAATTCGCTCAGGAGATGCCAGACTTACCCTACTATTAATGCTACTTTTATCCCCAGTTTTACATTATCTTTTAATTATTTTATGATTTACAACAGACTTGATTTGACTTATTATTAAACATTTTGTAAACCCACAGTCGCAGAATCTAATTTTCAGGAGTTGCAATCTTTTCGATATTATGTCGACAATCCTTCGGCTGGAGTGACCAAAGCGAACCCCGAGTTTCTCCTTTTTAAGGCCCATTTGACATTTTGAAATGTAGTTTTGTGCACTTTTACTTTTGTGTCATGCAAGAGTTGCCGAAAGTTTGAAGTCAGTTGATTGCACTTCACCAGTTTGTAGCCTTAACAGATTATGCTTAGGCAATAACTTACATTACAGTAAATCACTTGTGTAATTCTACATTTTAAAACGTTGCTTTGAACCTCAAAGTTAATTCCATTCACAGCTATCTAAGAGCAGGTTAGAGGTTGTTATATTGGAGGAGGAGTACAAAGAACTTTCCACAGGGGTGTCTGATCAGCGCTGAGATCTTTCGATGGTTGTGTAATACTCTACGTCCCTACGAAACACGCCCTGTAGTGCCTTGACAACCCATCTACTGTAGATGTGAAGAGCTCTTTCAACAACAAGACGTGTGAAGAAATCAGACAAACTGTTGTCTGCGTGTAAATACGCTGTTTGTTAAGATGCTGACGGTTAAATCTAAATGCCAGGCACACCTCAAGCTAACGTACAGACAACCACACAGAAATACAATCACTCGCCCACTCTTGAACAGCCCACACAGACGCACACACACACACACACAGAGGTGAAGGCACGTATACACTCTCCAACTGTAGTCTGCCTCTTTCAATATCTCTCCAGAAAGATAATTTAAGCATACACTTTTCAGAAAGTAACTTCTTCAGTTATGTGTGGAAAATAATGAAACGTGTGGAGCAAGGTATTGTTTCATCGTCAGAAACCTGTGTGGGTGACACAAGTATAGTGTAATTTGCTACGTTATGGCGTCAGAATCAGAATACTTTATTAATCCCTGAGTAAGTAACTAAACTAGACAAGATAACACAATGAATTACAAATTTACAAGATACAACAAAATAGCTCTAATTATAAATATCCCAGTACATTACACAACGTTAATATATGCAGTTCGGTAAAGGTGTACTTGTAACCTTGTTTCCTAAAAGTTGTGTTTTTTCAGAAGCCTTTTATTTATTTATTTATTTTTCTAAGAAACAGCCCACCAGGAACAAATACAGTATCATCTGCAGGAACATCCTGTTCACACTCGCATTACAATTACACACATTTGCACTTGGAAGCGGCCCAGAAGAACCACAGTGTAATCTGCAATCCACTAAGTATCATTTCAGAAAGACAGTTTTTTGGTATGAAATGTCATTTACGCAGTTAATATAAAAATAAAAGGAAAATTAAAAAGCAAAAGATCTCAGATTTAACGTAGAATCTGTCTGATTTTATTTATTCATCACCTTCCCAACAATTTGGTGCAAGTCAAAGTGAATCGGAAGTAACTGCAAAACTGTTAATAACAGTATACAGAAGCAGTGAAGGTGATGTAACTGAGAAAAGAAAACAATAAAAGTCATCAATACTTAACAATAAAAAAGAAAAGGATGACATTCAAAGTGGTCGGTCTTATGAATTTCTTTGAAAATGTCAACACTATCAGCTTCACTGTTAGCCTGCACTCTGAAGCAGCTAAAGACCCCTACATATTCTCATATCCTCCCTTCTTCTGATCCTGGAGACTTTTTAATCAGTTCTTAAGTACATGCATACTCAACTAAAAGACATTTTCGTTTATTGCATATTTTGAGATTTTTTAGAAAGACAGCCAGTATTCCTGCATCTTTCAGTTAGCGCCTGGTCTTTTTCCAAAGTTTCTGAGAATTACTTGATCAAATTAACTGTTTCTTACACCTTTAGCTGTTTTGAGAGTGCGCTAGGCACAGAACATACTGTAAGCACTATATAAACAATATACATACATATAAACTGACACACACACACACACACATATACATACATACATATATATATATATATATATATATATATATATATATATATATATATACACACACACACACACACATATACATACATATATATATATATATACATACATATATATATATATATATATACACACACACATATTGTGTTTCCACTTTTCATTGTAGTGAACGACCTACAAACCTATCCAGGACTTAACTTTTTGGTGTTTTGTTATTTAACAGGTAATCTGACCTGCATACCACAGGAGTCAGAGGTTTGGTGTCTCTTTAAACTTGTCCGTTTTGTTTATTTTTACTCTCAAGCATCCTAACTGCATCCAGATACAGACCTCCTCAAGGCAAATTTTAATAAAACTAACAAACAAAAGTCTATAATATGTTGTTCATAGTAGCTCTCTAAAAAACTTAAAACAATAAAACTTCAAAAAGTAAGCAATTTAAAAAATAATGCTAAAAAACAAGTTTAGAAAATGCAAACAAAGTTGTCGACGAGTACATTATTCTTTTTGATGTCTTCCCAGAGCAAAAAGAACAGTTTCTGTTTTTATCTTTTTTTGAAGATTGCTTCATATATCACAGTGTAATGCTATTTTAATTGCGTGTTATGACAAATGTAATTCATACAGTCAAAGTCACATCTCCATTCAGTCAGCCTTCGTTAGCCGAGATGTACTACGTTATTATCTTGCAGTTCGGTGGATAAGAAAAGACCGGCTCTTCGCTTCCACGATCCATCTGACTTTATTTCTGATGATGCAACCTCAAACCTCAGTTACTCTTCCCAGACAAATAAATTTTGTCAATCACAAAACAAGCAGCAAACCCCACATAAAGGTTTGTTTGACTCCAAAATGTTCGCAGTATCACCGCAGCGTTCAAATTAGTGCCGTATCAGATGAATCTCTCCATCTCACCAGAAAAGTCATGCACCGAGAAATGCTTCTGATTGTTTTCTCCGTGTGTTTATAACAACCAGGAGACAGAGCCAGTGCGCAGATATGTGTGGTGACACATTTGTCGCCATCCCAATGAAGGCCCTATAATCTTCCCAATCAGGAAAACCAGAACAAATTAGGTTATGCAGCGCTTCCAGTGAGCCATCACAATAAATCATCGTCATGGCCCAGAGCATGTATAAGTAAGCCATAAAACAACAGGGCCTGGGAGAATAATGTTTGTTCCCAAGATTGGTCCACAAGTATTGGGTGATATACTGTGAGAAGAGTCCCATTCACATATATTTCTCACACGCTTATTGTACGGTGCAGTGAAAGTATTTCCCAACGATAGGTTACAGGGTCGGCAGGGTTTGGGTTTGGCTCTCATTCTTTTTCATTACGGGCTTTGCTGGCTGTGAACAAGCACCAGGCAATAAAGTATGATTGTTTACTGTCACTGTGAGAATGAATGGAAAGACAGTGCATTAAAAAAAACATCAAAACAAAGGCCTTACAATCAAAGTCACGTAAACAACAAACACTACTGGGTGTTTCTGTACATGAAGTTGACAGAAAAAAAACAAGTGGTTTGCACTGAAGCCTCACAGAGAGAAGGTTTGGGGTTTGAACCTGATCGTTGGTTTGGGAGTTTTCATGCGCTCAGTACGTGTGGGTGCTCTGATTTCTTTACACTATCCAAAGACATGGATGTGCGGCAATGGGGTTCTAAACTGGCTGTAAATATGGCTGTAAATGCAGATGTGAATGGGCATCTGTCTGTCTGTTTTAGCCCTGGGTGTGCCTCACCTCACCTGGGTCCAGCCTACTCAAATAGTTAGACAGTTAAGACGATGCATGGATGGATCACAGCTGTGGCCGGTAAATGAATAACTGCCACTAGTTTTGTAAACATTTAACTGGGAAACACCATATGTTCTCATTACAGTTCTAACACAAATTAACTGTTGATGGGGCGATCGTGGCTCAAGAGTTGGCAGTTCGTCTTGTAATTGGAAGGTTGCTGGTTCGAGCCCCAGCTCTGACAGTTTTGGTCGTTGTGTCCTTGGGCAAGACACTTCACCCGTTGCCTACTGGTGGTGGTCAGAGGGCCCGGTGGCGCCAGTGTCCAGCAGCCTCGCCTCTGTCAGTGCGCCCCAGGGCAGCTGTGGCTACAATGTAGCTTGCCATCACCAGTGTGTGAATGGGTGAATGACTGAATGTAGTATAAAGCGCTTTGGGGTCCATAGGGACTAAGTAAAGCACTATACAAATACAGGCCATTTTACCATTTACCATCAGTCTGTGTGCTTCACTCCCAAGTCCCAAATATCAACCTGATGGTGACACTGGAGGAAAAATGAGTCATTACAAGAATTCACCATGAATTTCTGTACAGGACCGTTTTTGGGACCAGCGGAAAAGGTGATGATTAGGATTCATAGTCTGTGGACCATGAACCTATTCACATTTTTTGTTTAACACTGTGGGTGACTTTATGTAGACTTGGATACGTGGTAATCCACCCGACAGACATTTCAGTCAGAGTAGAGGACCAATGAACAAAACCCAACTTGACAGAAATAGATTCAGTTGATGCTACAGCGTGGTCAAATATGAAGCAGATCTGTGGCACTTAAGGCAAATTACCAATAAAAAAATAGAAGAACATTTTTCAAGTAGTTTTGAACAAAGCTGCATATGTGAGTCACTCTTCAAGGGAGAAAAAATGACTAATATCATAAGCTTCTGATTTTAATAATGGCAATGCTAAGTACATTTTATTAAGCCTCCTAACAAAAACAAAAGGAAGTTTTATTTTTGTTTAATTGGTGCTGTTTTCAATCATTTGTTCCTTTCAAATATTTTGAAAAAATAAAAATGATAACTTTGACATAAAGATTAATACCAGAGAGCAGGAGATAAAAAAAGAAGAGGAAGAAGAGGAAAGGAGAAAGCGAGCGAGAGGGTGAGGAAGAAAGGGAAGACAAATGGTGAGAGGAAAGAGAGAAGCAGTGAGGACCAGTCACACAGTCTATGGTTCAGCTCCAGTTGGATATCAAATCTGTGTTCTCAGTCTGTGAGTCAAGTAAAAACCATCAAAGCTTGAGGTTTGGGGACTGGAGGCTCGGTTCAATCTCCAACCATTTCCCAAAAACCTTTCAAGGACTGCCAAACATTTATTTGTTTTGGATTAATGTAATTAACCCCCCCACCCCCCTTTCCTGGTGTCACACAGAAGAAGCGAGTCACAGTGAAAAGATTACAAGTCCTCTGCTTCTCATACAAGCAGCCCGGCCGTCCCAGCACAGTGGCTCGGAGATTTCATATCAGCAGGATTATATTTTTGCTTTAGCTTGACATGTAAATCGCCCACTGACAGTTCTCACGAACACATCAGCAAACACTTTACAGCCGTGCAGTAAAAAAAAGACATACTGCAGGGAAGAATACATGTGTGATGTGTCTGTGTGTCCTTTCAGCCAACCTAGAGTCTCTTTGTGCACGGCCACACAAACTGTTGCTTTGTCTCTGATAGATACGTGAATTTTATATATTTTTTTATTGTTATATTTGGAAACTTTACAGCTCACAGGGGTCTAAAACATTTCAGCTGCTTTCCCAAATGTCTCAAAATGCCAGCTTTAACATTAAGTAGTTATTTATTGCCACATTTAAATTCAAAAAGCTGTGACATTATATGTGAGGTCAACTTATCTCTTTCAGGATTTCATGTGAAGACAGGCAAGCGTGTATTGCATCAGTCCGACATGCAGCGTGGAGTCATGTAAAAATAGCACGTCTAAAAACAGAAGAAACCCCTGCTAAGGTTTCTCATTGTTTCTAATGCAAAGTCTGAACTCATTCAGTCTGATTTAAAGGTCTTCAGTTTGTATATAAAACTTACTCAGTCAATAAAACTTCATTCAGAGTAAAAACCAGGTTTTAGCAAACCAAGAATCGTAACTCTTTTGGCGTCAATAATTTTTCATGTGACAGTCGCTGTTAAAATTATGTGTAAGAGTATGTAGTGTATTAGTGTTTGAGCCATAGTAAAATGTCCCATAAATCCAGAGGCTTTTCTGTTTCATACACTGAATCTCCCTTCGTGGGCAGATGACGCATAAAAATGAAAAAAAATCTGAAACCATTGTGAAAATTCGGGGATCAAACCCAGATGGGACCAAATCATTTTTCAAAGTCTGGCACGGTGAATAATACGCTTTCTGATTTTGAATGTTAGAATAATGAGAGGCTTTTCTTCAGGCTGAGGGATGCATGTTGTAGTTTTGCCATTTCAACAACTGCTCAAACAAGAAAACAAAATGCAGTCTTGTTAGAAATTATGATGTAAACACCTGAAAAGAATCGTTGGGGGAATAAATATTTTTTGATCTCTCCAGTTCCAATGTTTTCCTTTAATGTTAAATACTTTTGAGGACCCTGAAAAGAAATGATTCATTTTATCAGCTGTATACAGTTATATACTGAAAATATAAAACCATAACTCCTGTTTAAGATGCAAAGATGTGCCTTCGCTCTGTTCTGTAATGCTGTGATCAATCTCTCATACCTTGCCAGGGTCTTCGTTCACATTAATTTCCATTATGTTCCTCAAGAGGTCAGCCTAACTCCCTGCGCCAGCAGCAGCAGCAGCAGCAGCTGGCAGCGTGACCAGCACTGAATATCAGCACAGAGGTAATTTTTTAAAAGCTGGAGAAACCTGAAAGTCACACAGATCAAAATCTCAGTGTACATGTTGAAGTGAGGTGAGAGAAAGAAAGATATTTAGGATTAATGTACCAGTTCTTACTTTATAATATATTAACTGGTCCATTCAATTAACTGCAGAGGCAGATGAACTGTAATCCATATATGAGTTTATCTTGAAAGAGAACAGACTAAAATAAATAAATGTAGAAGAAACCAGCTTTCACTGGCTGTGCTCAGCTCATATCCTGATGATAAACTTACAATGCATAAACTCACAGTTGGGTATTTCCCCTATTAGAGATTGGAGTTTCTCTTTATTATTCTTTTAATCACACAACTGTTCATTTCTTGGAGCTGGTTTGTTGAGCTGGCTGGTATTTGTCTGTTAGTAAATTGTTACATTTCCTGATACTTTTAATACCACAGTTTGGTCCTGAGCAACAGGAAATACTAAAAGTTAACAGGCTGTCCACACAAACTACACGTGTGTCTGGATGCATTTACAGGCAGGTGAGCAGAAGGAGCACACAATCCACCACGAGTGAAACGAAGAAACATGCACTTATACGTACTCGCGCTGATGTTGGTCCAGCATCTCCTTTGATCTAACTTGACTTCTCAGAATGATTGTTCTCAGCAGCAACACTGATGTCCTGCTTTGTCTTTGAGAACATTGGTCACTGCAGGTCATTTATAAATGTATTCTCTATATATAGTGCTGATTTTAGTTTCCACTGACTTGCCACATCATTTTCACATGGGTTATATATATATATCTATATCTATATAGATATAGATATATCTATATAGATATAGATACACACACACACGCACACACACACACACATACATACATACATATATATATATATATATATATATATATATATATATATATATATATATATATATATATGTGTGTGTGTGTGTGTGTGTGTGTGTGTGTGTGTGTGTGTGCGCGTGTGTGTGTATCTATATCTATATAGATATATCTATATCTATATAGATATATCTATATCTCTCTCTCTCTATATATATATATATATATATATATATGTGTGTGTGTGTGTGTGTGTGTGTGTACACTTATACTGTAATGTGCATAGCAAAAGTCGTTTTTAAAGAAAAGTTTAAACACACGTGCAACCTGTCAGTCAGGCCTGAAAATAGGGTCCTCCAGGAACCATTCTTGAATTACAGCTTCTTCCAGTAACCTTTTACTCTACATTGAGCTCTCAGAGGTTCTTGAGGAACCCCAAGTGAGTAAGGGTCCTTAAATAACCCCAAGGAATGCTGGGTGCTGCAGATTTCACCAGGAAAGTTACGGTCGAATGGGGAACATAAACCCTCTTTCTTTGATGGCCAACTTTGTGCACACTTAGACAAACTGGCACCTAAAAATGTTCCCTAGACACTTCACCATTTATAATAACACTTTTTGATTCTGTGATTCATTCACTGAAATATTTAAACTTTCTATATGATGTATTTTCATCCAGAACTTTACTCCTTTGTTGCATTTTCAGAGTTTTCATAGCTGAAGTTAAGAAAATATTAACACATACATATTCTGGGTAATCTGATCCTAAGAAAGCATTTTTCAGTATTCTAAAATATAAATTGTGAAAAATGATTTTAGAATCAACTCAACAAAATTAAGAAGTAAAGGAAAAGGTTTTTTTTTTTCCCCATCTTTAGCATTTCCAAGTATCAAACTCCTTCAAGGTCTCCTCAGGTATTCTGGGAATTTTAAAACTTCTTTTTTTTTTTTAAATAAAATCAATACGATTCTCTCTTTCCCTCACAGACACAAGTCGTTACTCAGCTTTTGTCTTCTCCTCTTAAAGAAGTTGTTCACAAGTTAAAGTAAGTTTCCTCTGAGATAGAAATGGATAAAGGCACAAAAAGTGATTTACAAAATGAGCCTTGAGTTAAAAGAAGCTCAGACGACTCTACAAGCTGCTCGTCTTTAAGTCGAACAAGTTGGCAGAAGTCTTGAGTGTTTCCTTTTTGTTTCCATGGCAGCTGCCAGTTTGCTGAAGGGGGAAAACATGCCAGGATGTTTTTCTTTGTCTTGTACGACACTCCCTTCATTTGACCTTGGCTTTGGATGAGGCTGTTAGGGCACACTGTAGCACTTCGGAAATGTAGGAACATTGCAGAGTCTAAAGTCTAAAGTCTGGGATGGACTTTAAAAAGAAAAGTAATGAAACTAACAGTAAAAATACTGTTTGTAAAAAACAAAAAAGAAGGAGAAGAAGAAGAAGAAAGATGTCTATAAGAAAGAAAATGTGTCTGCATATTTATCCTCTTTATACCTATATTTAAAATCAAAGAATTATTATTGTTATTTTATCTTCTCTTTTTAAAGTCTCTAAACCACTGTACAAACACAAGACACTTCACCTCGCAGCCATGGAGCATGACATCAATCCTTTGACGGGTTTCAACTCTGGCTTCTTTAAGTTCTAAGTCTTGTGATCCCAGCCCTGCAGAATCCTTCACATCTCCAAATATAAGTTTTTTCAGAGGGATGTAAAATGCATTTTTTTTTCAAGCATTCTTGTGCAGCAATGTTTTAATGAAAGGCAAATGCAACTTTTACTAAGCCTGACCCACATTTTCATCCTTTTATGTAACTTCCCCAGGGATGTCAACCCGTTATTTGGATATCGGGAAATAATGCACCTCGCCCATTGAAAGAAGAGGACATGAGACCTTCATCCTCTCACAGTCATCAGTCGTGCTCACCCTGAACATCCAGGATAGCTGTAGATTTTCTGGAATCATTCAAAGGGTGCATGTGGTCGTCTGTCACTTTATATATAAATGAATAGATAAATAACAGAAGCCGAGGCTATGCCACTCATGCTAACATCTCCAACTTTAATAGTAACTCCCAACATATTATTACTCCCACCAGACAAAAACATAGACACCAATGTATAAACCTATTAAACATAAGTAATACAGATGTTACCGTTCTTGTTTTATTTTGGTACTTGCTACATAAAGGAACATTAATATGAAGATATTAACTCCTTTTTATATGGTAATATAAATATCAATAATAATGGGGCAGCGTGGTTTTAATTGGTCAGCACATACACATTAATGCCAAGTGAGAAAATGACAGTTTATATCAGGTGATTTTTGCACAAGAGATCTTAAAATTGTGCTTTTTCTGCTTCCTTTTGTGTGTGTGTGTGCAGATGTGTAGTGCCTATGTTTACTGCTTCCATTGTGGATGTTTGTTAGTGAACATGCATGCATGAACTGCAGGTCCTTGATCTCCTGCATGGAGTGGCACGGAAACGCTCACACAAATACACGCACGCAGACACACAAAAGCTCACACACACACACCCACTCCCCAAACCTAAACAATGATCCATCATAGGAATCCACATCCTCCTCTGGGCCACATCAGTCCCTTTGCTGCGGAAAAACTGATCCCAGAATCGGCTGCTAACTGTCAACTGCAGGACTCTGAGCCGCCCACTCACCACTAGAAAGAGACCACTGTGGACGCACGCATTTAATAGGCCTGCCATCAGAGTAAATGGAGGCTTAGTTTGAGAGCGCTCTGATCTCTCTCTGGATTTGTGACGCTCCCCTTTTTTGGAAAAAAAAAAAAGAGAGAGAGAGAAGAAGAAGAAAAAGCCAGAGGGGAGAAAACACAATAGTGGATTTGTTGAGGCTGTAATTGTGATTTTAGTTTTAGTTTTGTTCCTTGTCATTGTAGGTGAATTGTCTGGCTTGTCGCAGCTGTCATCGAGGTTTGTGTGTGGTTTGTGCCTTTGCACTGTGTGTGTGTGCTTTCATGTAGGTCTCTGCTCTTTCCGCTGAACACATGCAGCCATTACAACTGGCTGCTGGCACACATTTACTGACTTTTGTTTCAAGTGGAGATACCACACTTTACCATTTGAAAAAGAAAAGAGAAAAAACACCTGCCTGCCGCCCGAAAATAAAATCAAGTGTTGTGAAATTTGATAAGATAAAGGTCAGCGTGCAAGTCGTAAATTGTTGCAAGTATTACATTATATTTGTTCATTTTGAGTGTGGAAACTGATGGATCCAGTGTGTGTGTGTGTGTGTGGCCATCATCATTAACCAGCAGTACCCTTGAGCTGCCCACCACTTCAGTACGAACATGGCCACCCACACTCCCTGCCCGGCACTACCATTTATATCAAAGTCCATATAATGGGCCATCTGGGGAATCTGTATGGTTAACTCATCAGCGCCACCACAAGTGCTTCTCTGTGCCAGACACAAAGTGATTTTTTATTTTACCATTTTCCAGTCTCTTGGCAGCTAAGTCGACCAGTACGTAAAGGTGGACGCAGCGAAGATAAATGTTGAGATTTGGTTCACTGACTGTTTTAAACAACATGGTTTTCATGGGAGACTGCAAATGGAGAGTGGGTACGGAGCCGGCGAGTGAGTTTACACTAAAAGAATTATAAATCTGCTCTGATTTTACAGCTTTTTCCACGGCGCGTAAACTACAATTAAAGGAGCAAAGTGAATGAAAGAAGAGCAGCTGTTACTGAAAAAGTTGCGACAAAAATCGACCGTTTTTTTAATAAAAATTTCTCTTCCACAAAGAATTCTTTTTTTTTTCTTTTGCACTAAAGCAAACAAAGCAGCTGAAGAAGAAAATACAAGAGCGATCGTCACCTTAAAAAAATTCTGTAAACCAATGTGGTCTTAGCACTGGAACCAAATGAGTGCAATCTTCTTTTTTTATATACATTCATTAGAGTCCTAAACCGACATGAGAAAACCAAGCTGATGCAATCAAAGGTACCCAAAAATGAAATTCAAAGAATCAGAAATTAAACTCGCCAAACATCTCTCACATCTACTTACGCCAAAGACGAGAGAACCAGCTGAATCGATTAGCACGAGGCCTGATAAGACTTTATCAGTGTCCGGTTTCATGCAGGGCATTCTGACTCTTCCCGATGAAGGTTCCTCCCAAACCTTCATCAGAGAGAGTCGGGCCTCTCTGCCTGTGGCGAACACACTAACCACTAATATCAGGTTGGCTCAGCAGAGGAGAACAACAGCACGGCCGCACTAACCAGGCAGCTGCAGCTTTCTGCATTACAATATGCTGCAAGAGGGATTAGCCACTCAACTAGGATAACAACAACAATACTAACAACAATAACACAAGAAATTATCATAATTACTCTCAGACCATGTTACACTATATTGTGACATCCACTACCATAGAAATGTGGCACACTGTATACAGTAATTGAAAGTCATAATAGTGGATCAATACTAAAGGTGATGCTTCACGTAAGGTTTTATTGAACATCAAACTTCTGAGGGTGATTTTTTTTAAAGGGGGTTGGGCAGCTCTGTAGGCACATGGCAGTGCTTCGAGCTAAATGCTATTGCAGTTGGCACGCTAATATTTGCTACTAAAAACATTTAGAGGTGGGTAGAAATTTAGTTTTGTGAAAACAAAGTTTTCTGCAAGTTTGTCATCTTTTTTAATGAAATCTACTTTCATTCACTTTCTTCTTCTTCTTCTTCTTCTTTCAGGTAGCCACAGCAGACTATCTGCCTCATCTCACATGTCCTGTCTTTCACACCGACTGTCGGTCACTGAAAAAACAAAACGTCAGCCACAAGGTGATGCTAAAGTAAAGGTCAAAAGATAACCAAAAGTCTTAAAGTAAGCCATTCCCGGAGACCATGCTACACAATGTATATATAGCTTTTATTTTAACTCCAAAACAATTTCCAATCTTGATCTCAAGGTTGCTTACCACCAGTTGCAGCCCTGCAATAAAGATTGCTTATTGCAATATTACTACAAGGACCGAGCCTGGCTGTAGCTCGGTCCTACGCGGAGCTGTGCAGACCATAAGTTACATGTTGCAGCTGCGTACTTTCACCAGGGGGGCATTGTCAAAAACATGTGGGCTACTGTTGTTTGTGTTTATGCTGCCTGTTTTTGCTCCTTTAGCTCAGCACCTGCTACAGAGAACACAGAAGTCATAATGCACAAAGAGCTTCTTTGTGTCGAGGTGTCAGAAACAGTGGAAACTGTCCATTGCAACCACTTTGTGCTTTTCGCGCATGCTTTTTTTGATCTTTTACTACCTTTCCTGTTCAAGCATTCTTATCAACCAGTAAGCCACTGCCTTTTGGTCAAAGCAATGTTGGTTTTCTGGAGGACTGCACAGAAGTGTAGCTGAAGAGCTACCCAAATGCAAACAAGATCTTTAATTCCTTATTATGTGACAACGAGTCTCTCCTTTCGCAAAAAGGACCTCACATACTGATCCGTGCAACCCCGAAGCATTGCCCCCTTCATCGTCTTTACGCACCAAATCTCACCAAACCTGGCCCCTCGTGGCACGTTTTGATGTTGGTAAATAATCTCATTCTGCCGTACGACTACCACAACCACCACATTTTCTACCCCGGGAGAACAAATTTCTTGAGTTTACGAGCCAAATCACTAACTCGTTTTGTGATTACTGAAATCAAACAGCAAATGGTGGGAACTGACATCACAACTCAAAACGTGCAAAGAGGTGGGGGGGGGAAAGTTTGTTTCCATTCAACCAAGCTGTAGCTTTGTGGTTCATCAGCGTGTGAGCGTGTTTGCTGCCGGCTGATTCAAATCTAATACATCAAGCTTTAAATAGCAGGCACGTTGCCTCCACTCATGCAGATTGCACTCTTTTCAGCATTTTTTTTTTTTGAAAAAGGCACATGAGCACGTCTGGATGTGCGCACATGTGCATGTTTATGTCATCTTCTAAGTGTGTGCGTGTGTGTGTGTGGAGCAAGGAGTGAATGGCTTGGCTCCACATCAAAGGCCCCTGCGAGTCTCTGCATTAACGAGGCCCTTTGTTTCCTGCCTTCCAGATTACAGCACGTCTCTCCCCGTGCTGCCAGTGTGTTTGGGTGTGCATGTATATGTGTGTGTGTATGTGTGTGTTTGTGCGCTCATATGCCTATGTATGTGTGTGAGTGTGCTGAGGGCACAGTAACCTGTAGACCAAAGGCCAAAGACGGATCCTCCCTCCTCATTTTCTTCATCTAGTGTAATCAAAATGAAGGAAAAACAAAGGTGACTGCGATTTCTTTTTGCCTAAAATCTGCTTGATAAATTCGAAAAGTTAAGAACTTATATTCAAAAGCTGTGATATTTGTCACGTTTTCCTGTATTTTGGTATATTTTACAATATGTTTTTGCAATAATTGTTTTGTGACAATAAATTACAGCACAAAAAAGTTCCTTCAAAGCAGAAAATGTGGAAAATATCAAATCAAGATTCAACTTAAATTAAAGAGCAATGATGAGCAAATGATGACACTTTTCCTTATTTGGGATAAATCATATGTTGAAGCTGTCATGATTCATGTTTGAATAAAATAGCTGCGTGTTTGGAGACGTGTTGGAAGGACTGTAAAAGCGCGGTGCGTCGTTAACTCGAAGAACTGAAACAGTCAACATGCTTTTCAGCAAGACACAAGCGACTTGTCGTGGAATACGTTTCAAAACTAAACTTCCATCTCCCTGCCTCTTGCTTCAAAACCTGAAGCCTCAACCTTCCCTCACCACACACTCTGACAAACCTTGAGGTGTGTGTATGCGTGTTTGTGTGTGTGTGTGGTGACATGGGGCGACGCAGAAGCTCTTCTGCTGCTATTTCCAGCCACTATCAGACCCGTTTTGTATGAGCTGGGGCATGATTTGTTGATGCACGTCTTTAAAAAGTTCAGAGCTGTTCCAACCACAGCTCGCTTGTTCTTTCCTCTGAGAACTGGAGGAGAAGAGAGCCAACTGCTTGCACGCCGGCATGAATGTTTCGTTGAGGCAGAGATGTACGTGATTCAAAACATCATATCAGATAGCACCAAAGAACGAGGTTGTTTATCATCTGCTGCAAAAAAAGAAAGCTTTTTTAAAGGGCCTTTAATCGAGATAAGCATAATTAATGAATTGGTAATTTAGCTCCAGATTATTCAATAAAAATGCAATTTATTAACCGTGCCGCTATCTTTATGTATCTGCAGATGTTGTTGCTCAGCATAAGCTCTTATTTTAGATTTTGCTCTGGACTAAAAGTTAAAAATAAAACGCTTGAATCTTTGTCCAATGATCCTCAGCAATGTGTTTTCAAAGCTCTTTTTTCCACCCTTCCACTGTTTATGTTTGTTGATTTCCAGACAAGATTTTACCCCCACCCCACTCCCCAAAAGCCCCACACAGATCTGTGATATCAACTCATAAATGTTTGATAAGGAGTTAACGAAGAGGTAAAGAGACTGCATTCTGCTAAATCAAAAGAGACAGACACATTCAAATCAGCAAACACTCAGCAAACTAGAACTCGAGTGAGCTTCGTTAGCTGCCACTCTATATCAAGTCGCTTCTCCTCTTCTTCTTTTTTCCGTCTTCTGCTTGTTTTGCTGATCCTGTATCCTCCCTTTACAGCACACTCTCACAGACACATGGGAGCTGAAAGCAGGTCTTTATCACAGGGCCAGTGAGTAGTGTCAGGTGGTAAGGTGCGGGATGACTTCGATTTGGTAGCTGATGAAGGAAAATACTGAACCTTTGCCCACCTGTTTTCTTCTTCGCTCTCAGTCTTATCATCTTTGTTTGATGCTGGCGTCGGTAACCTTTATTCTTGGTGGTGCTTCTGCTCTTACTCATGTAGCTACCTTTGAGTGTAACAACTTTCTAAATAAGTGTTTCAAATTCTGAAATGATTTAGAGTTTTTTTGTTTTGCTTTTTTTCTTTTTGCAACCTCCTACAGATATTAAACCCACCTTCACAGGAGCCACGCAACATCCTGTGAGTGCACCACTTAAGACGAGCTCTTTGTTTAAAGACGATTCACTGGTATCTCTAGATTTTTAAAGCGCTTTGAAAGGCGTGCTTCGTCTGGATGACTGCATGCAGCCCAAACATAACTCTTTACTTCCTGTAGTGTGGTGGTTATCATGTTCTAGCTAATATTTAGAAACAATTAAGCATAAATCAGTTATACTTTATTTACCATTCCAGTCAATTAGTTCACTGTTTTATAGCCAAAACTGAGGCACAAAATTAAACCGTTGTAAAGATTTGTTGAGGTTCTACGTTGCTGGCTGGATGCTGCCTGGAAGGACATGGTTTTGATTGTAGGAAAACTACCAATAAAAAAGCACACAAGTGGTTCCAGTTAAGAGCCGTTCGCTTGGATGTGGCTTAACCCCAATGAAAGGACATGATTTAATTACTCTGCAGCTTTAATGCGCCTGGTGTTTCTTTAGAAAGCAGAGTGTATAATCTTTTTTGAACCAACTGTGATTCATCTTCGAAGAAAAAAAAAAGAAACATGTTAAAGAAAGAACTTTTCCACCACCAATGATTAGGCAATGGAAAGGGGCTTGCTGAAGTGATCATCTTGTATTAAATGGGCTCTTTACACACTGACGGTGGGGTTGAAGTTTGCGCTATTAGGCTCTCCATTCAGGGGCCGAGGATAAGATGTAATCCTGGTTTTTGCACTGTATCGCAGATGATCCTGATCGTTAATGGGGTTTACTGCACCACAGTTATTCAGTTATCTAGTAAGAAAAAAGGGAAAAAAATCGTGTTTTTAGCTCTTCTCCATGTTGGTGTTCTTCATTAAAAAAGAATTCCCCTTTTGCTACATGACTTATTTCATGTTTCTACACTTTACACTTTGTTGCACACAAACATAAAGCTCTTTTTATCAAACGCTCCCCCTTTATCAATGCTGGTCTTATTCAAATGCAGAGCTTGTACTGTATCTGTGCCTGTGTGTGAAAAGCATGTCTTGTGGGGTCGCAGCAGCTACGCAAGCTTGTGTTTTGTGTGTGGGCTGCTTATCGTTTCTATCTGCTCAAGTTTCCTTTTTTGGCCTTTCCTGTCAACAGTTATTGTCTGATGTCACAGACGACACTCATTAGAGTTAGAGATAAAAAGATGATGAGAAAGGATGCACGGGGTGTGTGTGAGCATCAAACCTCTGAACTGATAAGGCAGGGTGATGTGAACTTAAAATATGACTCTGATCTGACAAGAATAATCAAACTGCTCATAGCAAAAAGAAAGAGAGAGTCTGTCTGCTCGTGTGTGTGTGTGTGTGTGTGTGTGTGTGTAACAGAGAAAGGCGTAGATATAAAAAGAGAAAAGGTGTTTGTAGGTCAGAGACCCTGAGAGTATTTCAAGAGCTCGTGTAGAGAAAATTTGCTCATCTCTGGTTCTTCTGTTGTTATCAGACAATCAGACAGGCTGACTGCATCCTTTAGCCTCAGGTGAACCTGAGAACCCATGAATGTGCGTAACTATCAGCGCAGATATTCAAGGGAACTGCGTTTGAGATCAGAGCACGGCGAGCTCACGAGGCAGCGTGGCCCACGCAGGAGAGGTGCTGCCTCTCTGGAAAAACAGCTGTCTATATTTAATCAAGGCGAATAAACAAGGAGTTTAAACAACTCATTTATAATTTAGATTTGCATACATTAACACTGCTCATTTTAATCTTTTTATTAATATGCATCAACGATATTGTATAAATATGCAGTTTTATGCAAATACCGGGCCCATTTTCTGTTTGTATTTAATTTTGTTTCCCAGCTGTGGATCATCATTTTCATTCAAGGCAACCGACTCAGATTAAGTCAAATATTAAGTCACAGCATGGGAGTGTATAAATATTTCTCAATTAAAAACTCTGAAGACCAGCTATGTTACTGTATCAGCATTAAAAATGCATTGGCATTGGGAGGAAAATAGGGGGAGGCAAGTTACGAGTTTGATAAGACATCAGAACTTTGAGTCTACATCTTTGAACTATGTTTTTTTTTTTTCCTTGTTTCCCTCCTCAAATCAAGTAGTTGCAATAGCTAGCACTTTTCGCTGTTACAAGATCTGGGGGATGTAAGGACCAGCCAAAAACATGCCGTGCCTCTGTTATTGATGAGCAAGCCGTGCCTTCTGATGTTTTTCACAGAATGTCCTAGATTTTGCTGCTTCTTGCCTGAGCTGCCACTTTTCTTTTGATGCAAATGAGGAGTTTTGTTCCAAAATGTGAAAACTACCAACTGAACAGTGTGACAGCAGCTGCTACAAAAGGGCTGCTGAGACAGTGCAAAGCTCACAATGCATAATTACCAAAGTTATTAACTAGCTTGATGATAACATCCCAGAAGTACGCAAATAACAATATACCAGCCACATCTTCGACATGTCGAACAATTGAGATATGTGTTACATTTATTGTGAGGTTTGAAATATGGTGGGTAAGGAAGGAAAAAGCCGAATTGAATCCCTTGACAAGGTCCATATTTTATTTGAACCAATCACAAGGAAGAGAAGTTGCAACTGTCAGCAAAAGCAACACGACAAAAATGCTTTAAGCTGCCAACTTTTTTTTTCAAATGTGCTTTTTATGTTTTGTGTGTTAATCAGCATCAGTTTTATGAGGTAAACAAAACGATGACTGCTGTAAGAACGGAGCCAGTTTTCAGCCCTCGAGTTTAACGCTGAAGACCAGACCGCTTTTTTTTTTTTAGGAGAATAAGATAAATAGAGTTCAGCTCTTACTATCCTGTAGTTTTTATTGGCATGCTCCCTGTTGGTCTCTTGAGCAACATCGACATCTGTTTGCGGCTGCTGTTGCCTCTCTGCTCACTCTCTCTGTCGCTTCTCACAGTGTCATCTGTGCTGAGTGTTGCTGAAAGTTCTAAAAAAATATATGATAGGGCCAGATAGACACTTTAATTTTACGCGAACAGTCATCGGAGCAGCTATTGAATACACAACACATGCACAGTGACTTAACATGAAGTGTTTTGTACATGCAGACCTGATTTGACTGTTATTCACTGATCTCATTTAATTTACTTATAGACTTCTGTTTTCTTTGAAGCTACGATATAAAGATCCAAATCCATTTATCGGTGTTCGTTTAATTTCTTTGTAAATACAAGGCTTGCATTATTTGTATATTTTACTCCATATTCAGGTCATGCTTAAAACATCTTTGTTTTTCTGCTTTCTTGTATTTTATTACTTCTTTAACTGACCTTGAAGTATGTTCCAAAGTTCCGTGTTATATTATATTTCTTATAAAAATATCTGTTGCTAGTTTATAAGTTACTTTAAAAGCAGATTAACTAATGAAATGATTGTCATATTTTGTTTATGGCACATATTCTATGACAGTGGCAGATGCTCACATAACATGGCCGAAGTTGCAGTGAACTACTTATACTTATACTCTTGATTTCCAGATCTGTTACAAAGCATCAACATTTGTATTATTTTATTGAAACTTTTAAGGATAGAATTTATAAGCAGTAACAATGACCTATGACCTATTACGATTTTTCCTTATTTTTGTTGCTGTTGGAATGATAGATGTTCATATTAAACATGGACAAATTTTTAAATAATGACTGTATGGGCAAAAATTTCAGATTTCATGCAGCTCTAAATGCTCTGTTTCTGACTGATTTTTTATTCTTGGCTCTGTGTGATGTCATTAAAAGCAGATGTCCTTATATGGTTATTTCAAGTGCACAGCGCTAGCTGTAAGAACCACAGCACCACCCACATGCCATTCAAATCTTCCATTTATAAGGGGCTGCCAATAAGAAGAAAGCTACTTTCCTTTCTTGTTATTTTTTTATTTTATTTTTTGGCTTTGGATGAGCTGAGGGGCTTCACCATAGGTCAGTTTAAGACAATACGGTTTATTTTGAATTAAAATTATCTAAAGCTACTCCAAAAAGAGTCCAAGAACAAAAAGTAACCATACTAAAACCCACAGCTCTCGTTTATAAATAAATATGTAAATATAATCTAAGTACAATGTAAGCATATAAAGAAATATGTAAAAGCCTATGTAGATGGAAATTAATATTCTATGGCTCAGGTCAAGCCAAAAATCATTTCCTCAAGTTTGGATAATATTTTTTTTAGCTCTCTCAAAGTGCATAAATTGGCTTTGAACCAGTAGGTTAAGAAAAGAAAACTGAGATTCTGTGTGAGCTTTATAGTAGCATTATATCTAAGCACTACATCAATGAGTTAGTGATTATGATTTAAATATCAAAAACAGGAATTCTAGAGTGAAATTTTTTTTTATAAAAAGTAGTAAAAAAGACTCTAGATACAGCTACTTTAAAATATAAACAGTGCTGAAGAAAGTATTTGATTATTTTGCTACAATGAAAGTAACAGTATTAGACTATAAATGTACTCCATTAAAAGTAAAAGTCTTTCATTTTAAATGTTACTTACATAAAGTAGCATTACTGAAATGTATTCAAAGTATCAAAAGCATTAATTAAAAAGAAATTACTACAATACAATATAGCTTATATAACCGGATTATTGCTAATAATTGCTATGTAAATAAAGTTAATAAATATAATAGATAAATATATATATATATATTTATATTATTACATATATTTTTATATTAAATAGTAAAAACCGTATCTACAGCTAAGTCTGATAAGTTGCATCAAGTGCAAAGCAGCAGTGTGTATTTTACTACACTGATTCAGTGTACGTAAATACACCGCACTGGCGGAATTCATGACGAAAAAGTTGCAGAAGCGCAACAAAACTGATCTCCCAGCTGAGCCTGTAGTTTAGGTGGCAGCCGTGGGATCGTGGAAGGTGTAAAGTCGCCCCTGGAAGTCATGAATAACGTCTGTTCGCCTGAGCTGGGAGAGGTGATGTCTCTTTAAGAAGCTCAGCCCTCTGCCGAAACAATTGTACAACCCCCCAACAAGTCATCGGGTCTGTCAATCATCCGGTCGGCGCCCTTTGATGTCGGACTCCTCGCCTTGTCTTGGGCTCAAATGAGCTGTTTGCTGCTGTAGGGAAACATTAGTCTTCTACCAACCAACCAGCCGGGGGACGCCACATCTCAACTTTTTTCTGTATGCGGTGGGGGTTTCTGTACTTCGGAGGCGCCCCAGACTGAGGAGATTTTAACAGAGAAGTCCCGCTGAATCTTTTTCTTTCTACTTTTTTATTTTTATTTTTTGTCAGTATCATTTTTTTAAACGTGTATAACATCGAAGAGGAGGGGGGAAGTAGACATGCCTCAGCTTAGCAGCGGCGGCGGGGACGACCTGGGAGCCAATGATGAGATGATATCGTTTAAGGACGAAGGAGAGCAAGAGGAGAAAATCCAAGAAAACGCGTTCACGGAGAGAGACCTGGCCGACCTCAAGTCCTCTCTGGTGAACGAGTCGGAAATAAATCAAAGTCCGAACGCAGCGGTAGGTGTCACGGAGTGTGACTGTGTGTGAAAGGCAGAGGGAGAAAGTGTGTGTGGAAAGCTTGTTTTATTTTACGCGCTGCTGAGAAGCTTTGAATGAAACCAACTCGCGCAGTCAACTTGCCTCCAGGGTTATAGTAGTTTAAAAAAGAAGAGGGGGTGGTGGTGGTGGTACGGGTCTACTACAGAACGAGAGCAAAACTGAATTGCACTTATTAGCGTGATAAAGTCAATATAAAGTCACTCTTGTTTGGCAGCGGTTTGTGGCGTTTTCGTGACTTTTTCGGGTAATTCTCACTCGGTGTTTGTTTACGATCCCTTCCAGGCGGTCAGACGGGGACAGCAGGGCGAGCAGAGGGGCTTCCCAGACAAACACCGGGAGCATCTCGACGTTGGTAAGCAGAAAATACAAATTAAAAAAACTTGGGAAAACAAATAAACAAACCAAAAAACCATGAACATACTCACTCTCATCCCTATGAGCAGTCAAGTACTGTGTAAGAAAGCGGTAAAAACCACCCACTGTGTCAAAGCAAGGAGTTATTTTGGTCACGGGCGCACGTGCTGCTGCATTAAAACTTCAAAGAAGCACCGCTCAGGTGTACACTGCAAAACAAAACAAAAAAAAAAAAGATGGCCATCCTGTCTTCAGCTCTTTAGTTTATCTCTAAGATCTATAGCTTGCTGGGGAGATTTCCTCTGCTGCTCAGTCAAATTAGCAGAGCTCAGCAGAGATGCAAGCAGACTAGCTATCTTTAAAAAAGTGGAACCCTCTTGGCCTTAAATTGTCATTAAGCTTAGGTAAAGGCACTGGTGTGAAGGGCAAAGCAACTTCTCAGTAGCTGTAAAAATTGCTAGTGCCTTTCATTTTAATTCACTATGTTTTAAGCTTATTTATCTAGTGATCTTTTATAAGATTTTGCCAAAAAACCAAGGTCAGCCTTCCTTTTTCTTCAAACCTACCACCCAAAAAGATAGAGGAAAAAAAAAAAAAGCAAATTCCCCTAACTACGCCAGGGCGCATTTAGACAACATATACAAAACAGCTTTAATTATAGGCATCACTGTTGTGTGTACTCATCTCTGAAAGGAAGAATGCTCTCACCTTGTGATCCTTTGATCAAAAAAAGAAAAAAATCCTCATCAAATGTGGATTTGCGGTTTTTAAAAACTGGTCTATTTGATGGTCCTCGAGAAAAAGTGAAACCCGCAGAAATCAGAAAAAACAGTTCCGCCCTGAGGGATGCTGATTGCCCTCAGATTCTGTCACTCAGGTTCTGGCCACGTTAAAAGTTTTGTCACCTTCGCAAGAAAGCTCAGCACTCACGAGGGAAGCCAGTTGTTTTGTGTTTGTGTTATGTGCGTGTGTGTGTGTGTTTCTATGCAGGTATAACCTAGTCGTATCTGACCTCCACATAGGCCTCTCGTGCTTAATATGGGTGGTGGTAAGAAATAAATTAACACATAGGCTACAGAAGTTCACGCCTCTAAGACTATGTGGTGGTTGTAACGCTTTTGTCTCCAGTATTGTTGCCTCTGCTCATTCACGGATGTAAAGTGTAGTAACTAGAATGCCTGTAAATAGCTGAGCTGCTTTATATGCACGTTTACCTTCTTTTTATTTTGACGTTAACACCTTAGCAGCATTGTGTGAGTAAGTATCAGGTTTGATTTTTATTTTAACCCTCACATCCAGCATTTGCACCCACAGCTTTACCTTTATTGTTGTTTATTTTTTTCTTTTCCCCCGAGCTGTCATGAGTTTTATTGTAAATTAAATACATTATTAAATGATAACTATTGAGATTTAGACAGCAAATCAAAAGAGTTTGGAAAAATTAGGCAACAAAGGTGACAGCTTCTAATTGTTTGCTTTTCCTGTCAGTGTCGAAGCAGCAAGATGGAGGTATGTACAAGTCGCCGGGATATCCAGGGTACCCGTTCCTGATGCTGCCAGACCCCTATCTCCCCAACAGCTCCGTTTCTCCATCTGTAAGTCCACTTCTCATTGAATCCTTCTGCTGGCTATGGTTCTCCTCTTAGCAACTGATGATATTCTGTGCTCCTGAGGACTCCTTAAGGTGCAAGTTTTTGCGCCTCAGCTTGTCTTTGTATTATTTAGTATCAAGTCCAGACTGTGAACACACAGTGCTGAGCCCCAGAAGAGAAATCCAGTGTTTTGTAGTCGGGGAGAATAAAAGGAACGCACACTCGTAGATGGAGATCTCGAGCGTGGTGTCCACTGAGTGATTTTATTTTTTTAATTTTTAATTTTTTTTGGGCTGGTGCAAAGACGTCCTCAGTAGTCTCAGTTCGAGAGAAAAGAGATGCAAAGCGGTGGAGAATTTACTCGACTTTTTGTGCATAAAAGCATAAAACATTTCTTCTTGGTATTTTCTGTTTCATAATTCATAATTTCTATTTTTTATGTGCATGCAGTTTTGAGAATTAGGAAAGTTCCCCTCACATCAGCCTAAATTTCAGTGATGTTTTCCCCTTTTAGATGCAATTAGCATATTGTGGCTCAGCTATAACCCCCTAAAACATTATACAGAATTTTAATGCTGCTTCTCTTATTTAGAGGGGTTTAAACTGCCAGCTTTATATATTTTTTTGGAGGGGGGGGTCTCTTTCACATTACAAAGCAGAATCAGTCAGCTTATGTTGCACTAGGTTTTAGATTCAGAAGAGACAACATGAGTCTCTGTCAGACTGAAGATGAATGGCACATCACTGCAGATCTCTCTCAAACTTTACACATGCTCTGATTTGGCTTTGAACTGTGCTGCTAACTCCCCCCACACCCCATCCCCAAGGCTCACACCATCCCTAACTGCCTTATAAAATAAAGCTGCATTTAAAACACAGCGGAATAAAATCAAAGTGCCGCAGCCTCATGAGGCAAAGCAAAAAAAAAAAAAACAGGAAAAAAAAGCTTGTTTTTGTTTACGCCGTTGCTGAAGTTGGAATTTGATTGATGTCGTCATCGCGAACCATTTCACGTGACGTTTTCCCGTCTGTTTGTACCCCGGGTGAATGACAAGAGGTTTATTGCACAGCCTTAATAGCAGTTCTAAGTGTTAAAACCGCTAAAACAAACATCAGAACGACTCGTGGAAAGATTTCAAGTATGCAGTATTGCTCACCCAGCCAGACAGCCCTTAAAGAATTCATCATAAAAAAAAAATCCCTTCGAGTCACCCGTTAAGAACCAATATCCATGGATAGGCTGAGTAATTGCGCCGAACGTGAACGGTTGTGCCTAATTCATTTTTCACGTGCTGCGTAATCCTGTTGCCTGAATTAACCCCCTGCTCTAGCAGACAAGACGTTGCTAAACAGCATAGATGCCTGTTTGTGAGATGACATGTGCTGTAGGCTGATTTCATGTGAGAGCATAGTGAATAAGGAATATGCTGATTTATGGCTGGAAAATGTGATTTTCTAATGGCACCTTGGAGCTTCTTAAGAGTGTTTCAAGACGCCGTCAGTGTCCAGGTCAGGGCCCGTTGGCTGGTCATGGGAGACTTTAATAGGGTCTGTGATTTTTCAGAATAAAAGCTGACAGTTGTTAGAGACTTACCTTCATTTTCCATGTTTTTTTTTTTTAAATGAAACTAAAATTTAAAATTGTAGTCTGTGGGGAAAATACATAGTAGGAGAGTGGCTTCTTTTCTCCGCCACAGCTATAAAGAAAAACATATCATGGAGCTAAATGCATCTGTAAAGTAAAGACGGGTTATACTGTTCATACATGTGATTTGGCTACACAGTGCCTTTTCACTTTAGTTTTGAATTTGCTCCTTTCAGGCTTGCTAGAAAAAAAATACAGGGTGAAAACTTTTGTTTTACTGTTTATTTCTTTTTATATTCTTGTATAGAATACATCCTTGACCTGCTAGCTCCATTTAATTGTGCTGTTTTGCACATAAAGCAAAGCCTTTGCTTGGAAGAGAAGCACTTGTAGGTACAGCAGCGTCTCCTTGGAAATCACATTTCATTTTCAGAGTCTTTATTCAGTAACCAGTTACATTCTGAGAATACGACTGAATGAACTACGAGTCTTAGTGAGCATGCTTGTTGTTTCCTCAAACGTCTTTATACTCGAAGCTGCATAACACGGCACATCCGGCATCGTGACAAACATTGTGAAGAAGTGGAGACAAACGTGGTGTCTTCCACCTTCTTCTCTTCTCTTCTCTTCTCTTCTCTTCTCTTCTCTTCTCTTCTCTTCTCTTCTCTTCTCTTCTCCAACCACAGAAGCCTCTCATAGATTGTTCTTGTTGGGGGTGGGATTGGCGAGTTTGGTAGAGTGAGGGGGGGGGGGGGGGGGGGGGAAGGGGTACCGGTGGTGGCGGCGGTGGTGGTGGCACGATAAAGAGCACTTTCTTCCCCCCCCCCCCACCGTGTCTTCGAGACTCCACACAATGCTCACTTGTTGCTGCTTCCCTTGTAATTAGCCCGCTGGTTGTGAGGCGGTAGCGGGGTATCAGGCCCTGTCTAACCTGCCACTTGAAAGGGGCTGAGAGTAGTGGTTTAGCGGGTGAGGTGGGGGGGGGGGTGATGATTATGGATGGCAGAGCTGGATCAGAAGTTCAAGGTCAGGGTGACTGACAGAAAAAAGAGCTGTTTGTGGTTTTCCCGTTATTGTGATGTTGACATGGGACATTTCTGTGTGCGTGTGTCCATGTCTCACTGCTGGCCTGTCTTGTCCTGGAGCTATGACATACGCTTCTAGTGTCTCATGTCGCACATGCACTGGAGCCTGGATCTTTTTTAGATCTTTCTTTGCAGGCGAAAAAATGTCAGATCCAGTCAGAATGGACATTAAATGGTCTTCAGCCTGCCAGTCCTGTAGTGCAAAGTCTGTCCGATTGTGCCAGGTTGCACGAGCGTTAGAGCAGTGCAGGTGAATTCATCGCTATTAAGTGGTCGCCTCATGTCTTGCCCATGCACGCTCTACTCTGGCAGCACAAGAGTTTGATTTTTCAGACATTTTTTCTGTAGAATATGTGTGTACACAGCTTTATCGTTGGTGTTTGTTGCATTTTCACTCATCAAGTAGTCTTTAAAAGGTGAGATGATTGCGACTTCTTGATTTTGTCTGTACCTGATGAGAGGGTAGCTTATGCTCACATTCATCAGAGGCAGATTTATGCTCACTGCTGCCGGGACCCTGCTATCAAACCTGTTTGGTTATAAAAAATGTAAAGCTTAAATCATCCGTCTGTCTTAATTCAGATATTTTATCAACAACAAGAAGTCACGACTGCCTTACATCCACATGTTTAGTTTCGGGGATTAACCTACGTGCAGTTACTTTGAGTCAAAATAATGAATTGGTTAATCATTAATTACTAATCAACATAAAATGAATCCAGAGCCAATGAATTAATTCACTGATCAAGTACACATGTATTAATCGAAGCAGTTTTGATCAGGTTTCTGCTTTTGTTACACTACACTGTCAGATCGTTCACAAACCGCTTTTCTCCTGAGTTTATTTTTTTATCTTCAGTTACGTACCAATTCTTTATTCATTCTGTGTATTTCTCATTTTTTATCCTAGAAGAAAGCCAAACCAAATATCATTGCACTGTGTGTAATGACAATAAAGATGATTCAATCGTCAGAACACTTGAATATATTATAAGCACTGCTTTTCTCATGTTTTAAATGTATTAAGAAAACTATTAAGAGAAAAGAAAGTGTAGCTTCATCTGTGTTATTTGAAGTCAAACCCTTTGATATACTTTCTTTTCTTTTTTTAAACGTGAATTTATTTAACAGGCTGTGGTGTAAAAAATTCTGCAGCGTTGCCCACATGTCACGAGCTCACCTGAAGAAACTACAACACCTTTGTGCGTTCCCGTAAACTGCTTTGAACTGTTGCAGTCATTGTGAGAACCTCAGCTGAATGACTGAAAGTCAGAAATTAATTGTAAAATCAGTCTGCTTGTGTCTGTGTGGGTTTATCCTCACTTGTAAAGGTCTAGCCAGCTTTTTGCACTTTTTAATCGCCAACTGATGAAAAAACATTTGAATGAAAACCTGCGCAGCCCCTGACCGTCGGAGTGGGCTGACTTACATTTCATATAGGAGGGGGAACGAAATTCCCTGAGCTGTTGTTGTGAAAGATTAACGCATTGTTTTCCTAATACAGCTGAATCAAAGTGGCAGAAATGGACGCAAACAGACTGATAATCACTCCTTGTTATTTTGGTATTAACATTTAAAATTTTAGATTTAAAGAGAAAAGAAGAAGCCTCTAATCTCTGCTGAGAAGTGGTTTTTACAAAGCGACTACACGCGTATTGGCTCCTTATCCCATTCAGCGATAATACTCCTATTACAGCATTTCATGGGACATTTCACTGTTGTTGCATTAATGGAGATATCAGCCGTCCTTTCAGGGGAAGTGGCCAGAGAAGGAGATTTGTGGGATTCGGAGATATGACTAAACTCCCTCAGCTTGTTGTCTTTGGATAAAGCTTTATCTCGAGTGTGTTTGTCAGCGCGCGTGCGTGTTTGCTGTTTAAGTTCATTACACTAAGTAATCTGTATGTATCAAAGCTTTTGGCATGTTCTGTGTGTGTGTGTGTGTGTTTTCTAGTTTGTTGCCTTAGGCTTGTGTTTGTACCCAGGGTTCATGGTGTGTTTTGTGTGATGATGCTGGCCGTATACTGTGGATGCAGCGTGTGTGTGTCAGCTCTCCTCTTGCTGTGTGTATAATGCTGTGAATTACCAGCAGACACTCTCTCTCTCTCTTTTTTTATTATTATTTTTGAAGGGATCATGAGTCTTTGTCGTCTCAGGCAGTTAAACCCTGTCGCAGGGGAGACCTTCAGTAGATATAAGAGTGTTTTTCTGTCTTCAGCTTCCATCCATCTTCCTCCTCACTCCCTTTGCACGCTTGCCATTTCCACATATCCATCTCTTTTATCGTCTTGTGCTGTCTTCAGCATCTGAGGTGGTTCCAAGCATCTCTCCTCACTTCATTTTCCTACTCGGAGAGATAACTTCTTGGTAATTGCGAACTATTAAAAGGAGATCAGATGGGAAAATAGGAAAGCTTATTTTCATTCATTTCCAATTATATGCATCGGAAGCGTAAGAACTTTTTTGTGTGTGTGTATTTCGTTAACCTCTTAAGTCACACAGGATCAACTTATCTGAGCATGAGAACCACCTCTTCATTACTTAATGTTTTGATTGATTATGAAGGAAAGCACACAAGGAATCAATAGAAGAAGAAACAGAAGTGATGAGAAAAACATTTTGGTTCTGCTGATTTTTTTGTGGTTTGTTTGCATTAATATCAAATATTTTATATGTTAGTGGCCATTTTTAGGTAAACATCTGGCGATTACTCACATGACTTCCCCTAAAACGCCTGTTATTAGTGGACAGTTTGGATATTAATTTGTAAGGAGGAGGCAGTTGTTTTTTTCTCAGTTCCTGGAACCTACAACTCTTAGAAAACTAGTCAAATATCTCAAAGTTGTGGGCTCTGAAAAGAAGTGCATATTTTACTCTAGACTGGAAGTTAACAGTCGTTATTGATTTCCATAACGCCAGCTGCACTTCCTACAGGTGCTTCACAATAAAAGCCTCTTAATTTTAATCTCGCGTGAGATTTTTATTGTGACGATTCTCTGCTGCGAAGGAATCGAGAGGGTTAGACTGAAGTAAGAGGAGAAGCAAAGTAGAAGCAACATTGCTTGATTGTTGATGGGGATTGATGGATGTTTGGTTGAAATTAGTGGGTGGCCTGCCCGCTGAAGCAAAAACCAGGGTTTTTACTTTATCTGAAGTGGCCAGTGAGTCATGCGCAAAGTGATTGGTGGTTAGCGGTTGTATATTAATGAGCCAAGTATTTGGATTTTAATCAGTAACCTTTTACCACCAGTCGTCTGAGAGATCCAGCGTGCCTCGTGGTTAGTTTGAAAGAAGCACACCTTTCTGGATTGATGTTCGCATGTAGAGCAGCTTCGACATGATTCGATCCAAAAGGAATCTGTAGGTCTGAAGATGTCTGAGGTTCGGCGATAAAGCGCTGAATTGTTTCACAACTTTGTCCACAGACTTCAAAGGTTGTCCGTCTGGTCTGTTTGTGGGTCATTATCTGAATAATTAAGCAGTTTAAGCTGATATCTGATATTTGTCTGCATGCAAATCTATTCGCTGTCAGAGAGGCTGTGAAACTCCCTGTGATGTGGAAGCTGTGGTCACACTATGACGTCAGCATGCTCTGAAGGCAGCAGGCTGCTCTAAAACACTTTCCCGCTCAGCCTACCTGGACACTGACTGTAAATGGCTCAGGTTCTTTGGGATAACAGTAAATGTTTGGTCGAAATGCAGTTTGACAGCGTGCTTTCAGTCAGTGGAATTTACGAGCCTGTGTTTTACAGCTCAGTGTTGTCTGATTTGGGGGAATTTCCTGCTCATTTGACATTTCGATTCACAGAGCAGAATTAAAAATTGACAGGAAGGCTGCTAAGAGATGGTTTACATGTTTGGGAAAGGCGGCGGGGGAACGTCGTCATTTCTGTGACTCTAAAGACTCAGCTGAAGTGTGTGTTTTGAACATTTCAGTGTCTCAGCCTACAAAGAAATATCAGTTTGATTGTTTTCACCCACTTCGACTGAAAGCTTATGCTTTCTGTTTGAGTAATTTCACATCTTTTAGCCCATAAAGGTTTTTCATACATCTCCTCCTTTTTCTTGTATCCATTCAGAAATCAGTTGCCGTTGTGAACAAGCTCTCCTCCCCGTTCCCCTTTCCTCCTCCTCCAATCTCCCAAATAATACGAGGTCGATCCTCCAAGATCAAGGGAATGGCATGTGTGTGCGCAAGTCTCTAGGATCTTGCCACTTCCTTGTTTCCCATTGTATTGCAGTGTTGACAGGGGGGTTGTTCAGCCTTCCCCTAGTCTCTTGGTAAACAATGGCAGCAACACAGGCTGAGGCCTCCCTAATCCCCCCTTCATACAGACCCAGGGGCTGGGATGAGCAGTGCTGGGGCCTCCCTGTCTCTGACTGCCTACGATAAGGACCCTGCACACTCGGATTTAAGAGGCCTAAAAGAAAAGCAGCTTTCACTAGAATGCGGGAAAAGCCCAAGTTTGGATGGAAAGCTTGCATCTTGTCTTTTATCGGATCTTTTTCTCCTTTAACTATAACTGACAGCTCTGCTTTAAAGTAACACCCATGCTGCGTTGCATCCATGAAGTAAAGGTTTTTGAACTATTAATGTAGGATTCAAAGTATGCTGAGAGGGCTTCATGAAGCCCCATCTGACAGCTTTTTCTATCGTTATGATGTGTTCAAGTCTGTGATTATGTTTGTGCAGAGTGTAAACGGGAGTCAACTACTGCCAAACATGAAAACATCGAGTGTCCTCGTTCACAATTTATTAACTGTTAAAACTAAATTTGGGACTCAATAAAAGGAGACATGAAGCAATGTGATCACAATATGTTACCCATGTTAAAAATAGTGTCATATTACAGCAGCAGCATTTACTTTAATATAACAGTGTAACTGAGGACAAAAATACACCCAAATCCTCTAAAACTATCTATTTATATCAAGCGTTTGTATATCTAATTACTATATATCAACATCATTCAGTATTGTGTCAGTTCAGTTTAATTTACTGTCTTATTAGCTCTCCACGCCTGCCCTGCTGTTCACCATTTTCCATCACAGTCACCTCACGTTGGTTAACTTCTGCGAGGACCTCTTAAAGGGAACCTGTTACGCTCATTTTCCAGCTCCGTATTTTATTTTTGGACTCTCCTGGAATGGCTTTGCATAACTCACAGCTCAAAATAATCCCTATTGATCTTATACTGGGCTTCAGCGCGGCCCCTCGGTTCTGATCGGCTACCCCTCACAAACAGAAGGTCTCAACAGCAGATGGGCGGGGCTTCTATGTTCACAGCCAGATACGACCTTATAATCAAGTCGGATCTTACTGACATCATACAGAGCCAAGAATATAATAAAAAACTGTCCAAATCTGAGCATAAGCTTATTTATTACAACTCCAGCTGTGTTCAATATAGACGTGTATCATTGTAACAGCAACAAAATAAGATGAAACAAAGAAACTATTTTTCTAAGCTTTATGGTTTAAGCTTTACGGAAGTGGCAGCTGGCTGTGATTTGAAGGAGTATTGACTGGTGTTGAAACATTGGTTTAAATTGTAAGTGTGTATTCTCTTTATTATTTGACAGCGTGAATAAAATATTGAGAGAAAAAAAGGAGGTGCATCTCATAATCTGACGCTTTCTTGCAAATTTGCATCCATGAACGCCAAGATACTCAATGAAAAGATATCTATCTAAAAAGTTATTCGCCTATCAGATGTAAATATAAAATAAAACTTTCTAATGTAAATATGACTTCTGATGTGTACTTTCATCTTGTGTCAGTGACTAAAGACATGAAAAGCAAATGCAAGGACCAAACAAAGATGTTTCTAGTCGATATAAATCATAATCTTTATAATTGCTGGATATCATGCTTGTTTGTTTGAGGTTGCCATGTTCACTTAGTCTCAGGGAGACCACAGCCAACGGAAAATGTGAGCTCAAGATCGAAATAGATTCGGATGAAGACAGATAAATAGATTTTTATAGAGGAAAGGCTGGAGAGGTAAAGACAGCGCTATAGAAGGAGGAGAAGAGGAGGGGGAAAGATTAAAATACAAATGACCATAAGAGCCTTCTCATCGCCCTACTGGCTTTGAAGTAGCGGGCTGTGAAGGCACCTGAAGAGAAACTGTTCAGAAGACTATTTGAAGAGGCGGTAATGTTAAGAAGAATATCAGGAGGGGGAGAAAAAAAACCCTTTGGATAGCCCCGAGGTGTTTATACCTGTAATTATTCATCCACTTATTTCTTTCCGGCGTTGAAGGAAGATGGGGTGGGGGAAGTGGTAGAGCAGTAAAAGACAGGTGTTGGCAAAGGAACTGTGGGTTTATTTGATTATTATTAACTTTATTTCTCTCGCGCGCGCTCTCTCTCTGCCTTCATACACTCAAACGCACCAGCGGAGACAAAACAGCATGTGTTCGCTCAGCGAGCACCACGCCGAACTAAGTGTGCTAAAGTTTCTGCAGTTGGTATGAAACTAAAATGAAAACAAGGGGTCTTGAAGGTTGGTAACCTCATGTGGCGTTAGTGCAGGTGTTTTTCTAAATGAAGACCACATTTCCCATGATTCCACCTACGTTTCCTGCCAGCAAGAATATGCTAGAGGTCAAACATGTTAAAACACAGAGGGCCTTGATTTTAGTTGCCGTCTTGTAGCGTTGGCACTGCATCGAGGTCTCCGTAAAGCAGCACTTCGGAGCACCTCAGGTCCCGTGTTGTGCAACATGTGGTTCAAGGAAACCTTAAGCAAACATAAAAGTGTTTTTTTTGTTTGTTTTAAGTTCATTTTTATTCCTTGCTCTCTAAGCTGTGTATACAAGCCAGTTTTCTGCTTGAATGGGAGAGTTATGCACTGTAACAGCTTGAAGGGGGAAGTGGTCGCATTTTTGCAGGATTGAAAAAAAAAAAAAAAGAAACACAGAGAGACATAAAGGTAGTTGACATAAGGTCAAGGTTCACAAAGAGGCTCTTTGTTTAGGTCCCAGTGTTTGTTTATGAGGTGTGTGTGTGTGTGTGTGTGTGTGTGTGTGTGTGTGTGTGTGTGTGTGTGTGTGTGTGTGCGCGCGTGTGCGCACATGTATGTCTGTGTGAGTCAGTGAGAGAGTTGCGGGATGTTGCACCCAGGTGAGTCATTGGCCTGTGGAGCGAAACCATGCAAAACCTCTACGTTGTTGTTTACAGAGCGAGCTGTCCAGACCTCCCAGATGTGTGTTCACAACCTGTAGTTAATCAATGACAGCAATGTCTCTCTCTTACACCAGATATCAAAGCAGCCACACGCGCATGCAAATGTGTCTATGTGCATCTTCGCGCTGCACGCATGGTTTGCTGGTCAAGTAAAAAGAACTGGAGAAAAGTTTGAAGTGCTAGTTTTTCACATATCGTTGTCCACAATATCATGGTTTGAAACGTGTGGTTTTTGATTTAAGGAAGTAGTGATGCAGCACAGTTTACTCACGAGATAACAAATCCGCATGGTGTCCAGCTGAAACTGAAAGAAAACTGCGAGCCCTAAGATTACTTTAACTTTTACTACACAGTATGCACTTCCAAAAATTTGATGTCTACGCTGCCTTCAGGATAGGTCACAAAGACAAGTTGGTTCAAAGAAGTGCAAAAAGATATTATATCGAATATGTATTTTAACAGGCGTGCAGTGTGTAGTCTAATGTGTCGCTGTTATCATGAATGGGCATCTGGCAGCTCCCCAGAACAAGCATGTTGCTGCTTTGTGGAATTTAAAGAGACACACACACACACTGAACCACATCACAAAGTTTATAGGTTAGCAGGCCACAACCAGTTAACAGGCTGAATCCCTCCTTCATCCTGGGTCCTTGGGCAATGAGGAGATTCGTAGTGCACTAATGAAGAAACAACATATTCAGACTATATATATATATGAAGCTATAAATATGAGAAGTTAAAGTGAATCTATTTAAATTAATTAATGAATCAGGTTTCTTCTAAAAAGCAAAGAGTAAGTTCATATATGTTACTGGTGTGAAGGGATTTACACCAACACCTTGCACCTGCAAGAGTAGTTTGCCGAGTCGGCATATTTTAGTTAAAGTTAATAATTCATTAGACTTCAGTTTTATTTATATAGCGCAAAATCACAACAGCAGTCACATCAAGGGGCTTTATACTGTCACGTAAAGGCCGTATAATTATAAACATTCAATTTTGTTGTGATGTAAACTTTTAAATGTATAAGAAACTCCAACATGGATGTTAGGGTTACATATCGGTGGGAGATCAAGTGATATTCAGGTGATTACACTCTATACTGGGTTTCTGTGTGTAGTAGTCTGTGTGTGTGTTTGTGTGTCTGTCAGACAGACAGAGAGAAAGTGAGAGAGAGTGGGATTTTTTTAGGTCACATGACCTATGGGAATTAAAAGTGTAGTTTCATTTCCTCTTCATTACTGACAATAATCAGACAGTTTCGCAAAAGAAGTTGCTGCCTTTCTCAAAGAGTTTTACATGTAACTCACACATAATCATCTCGTACTTTCCAAAAAAATAAAAACCAAGTGATGGGTTACAGAATTTTATTAAGAGATGATGAGAAATATGAATTTCAGGAATGGGCTCTGATGAGTCGCTGATCAGATAAACTGAGCTAATTTGATATATGCTGTCATTTATATCTGCACTACAAAATTGTAAGATCTGCATCTTAAGATTGGCAAAGGACAGTTTATCACATGCAAATATTAAAAGATCCACAACATTTAGTTCTTAAGTCTCGACTGCGTTCAGTCTAATAAGTAAATCGAGCGTTCCTGTCGTCATAGTTTAGCTTCAATGTGCTGACGTTAAAAATATAGGCATAAAAAATCTTTCTTAAAGATGTTCTAGGAATTGGATTTGTCACTTGTGCACCTGTGAGCTAGAAATCTAAAATAAACTTAAGTTGATAGCATCTGCTTTGTAATTTCCCCTTTATAAAATGCCCCCACAAACCATGGTTTAATCAGAAGAGCCATAGACTAAAAGACAATAGTTAAGTAAGCAGTGGGAGTGCGGTGTGTTCTGGGGCAGAAACTCTGAGCAAATGAGTGCAGAGTTCACCACAAGCTTAAATGCACATGTTTTTAGATTTGTAGTACCTCTACATAACCAACAGGGGAAAAAAAGCTTTCATCAAGACTCACAACGTCATAGTGCTTGCAGTTGTTTTTCTTCTTAAGTCTTACTTAAGCTGAACATTTATCCTAATGCTTAATTTATACTTGATGAAGAAGCTGTTTGTGCGGGCAACATGGATGGCACATAGGGAGGTTACAGCGTAGGGTTTCAGAAGGGTGTAGATTTAACAAGTATAGATGCCCTATAAGTCTGTCTAAAAAGTGACTCCTCAGGTAATGAAACTGACACATAACTTTGTTGTGGTGCCATCTGTCCAGCTGCAACACTTGCCATAAACAGATCTGCAGAGGAGAATGTTAAAGAATAGTTCAGACAGCAGAGAAAAGCAAAAACTTTATTTCAACTGTGTCTCTTAAAAATCAGAATAGTCGTTCAGGTGTTTTCCTCTGTTTGTGTTTACAATTCTATAACCCTTCCCCCTCAGCCACTTGTGGGGCGTTCCGCCGCTGCGCTGTGCTACGCTGTGCTACGCTGGCATATCTGCTGTTTGCAGTGTGACGACCACATGCTGTCGTAAATGACAAATTTCCACGTGAGCGCTGATTCTTTTCATCCATCCACTGTAAGGAAATTTACAACCTGTTTACACTCTACTTCTGAGGGTGTGTGTGTTTCCAGATTGACGACACTGATGTCACATCTTCTGTGAGTGTTGATCTGGTTTAGAACAGTACACTGTGTGCGCTGAACACTTGGTGGGTATGTTTCTTTATTTCTGCGCTAATGGGAATTTCAAGTTTTCTGGAATTTTTTTTTGTCTTTAGGATTTCCAGAAGGGCACTGAGAACTTGTAACCCCGTTTCCCCCCTTTTAGACGATAAAGTACAACAGTATAAACTCTTTAGGGAATTGTGGAAAACAACATGAAACAGCAGCTTAATAAAACCTGTGAATACTTACGTTAAAAAAAATGTAACCAATGACCTAATACTAACCAAAATGACTTAATAAGAGGCCTTTTATGAGTAAGTAACTGCTTGCATGCCCACCTGTTATAAAAAGAAAACCCACTGTTGAATAGAGTTTGTCAGATAACTTTCAAATATCGTCATAGTTGATATTTAAGATTGATATGTGGTCATTAATTAATATAAATAGGTAAGTTTTTTGGACGTTTGTTGGACTGATTTTGAAAATACCCTTAAATGCCTACACACTCTTATCTGACATTCTTGTTAGTTGAGTGGTCTAGCTGATCACTGACTCACTGACTTAAATTAATAATCACCATCATCAATCATAATGGGCTTTCCACTGCAAATAAAACATTCATATTTGCTGTGTTGATGCTAGTAATTGATAATGTTCTTCCACTGACTTTTCTCTCCTCCGCTCGTTTCGCCCTCCAAACCTCAGCCTCCGCAGCTGACCTTTATCATCATTTTAATATGCACTTTATTGAAAGAGTGTTCATAAAAATAGTCAACTAAATGAAACTCAAACCCCATCCTCCTCCGCCCCTCTCCACCCCGTGCCCGTGGCTCTGCCTAGACCAGCTGGAGCCGCCACAGCCGCATGAAGCAGCCCAGCACACATGGCTGTGATCTTAAACACACACATGCACACATGAATACTGAGACACACACACACACACGCGGGAGCAGAAATCTTTTCCTCCCTCTGACGATAATCGCCTGCTACAGACGGTGGCAGCCATTAACTTTATGTGCTATTTATATATATTATATGGTATATACTAGAGACCGATATGATTCATCTGGTGCACATTTATGACACAGGACAAAAAGTCATGTGTTGTTGTTTGTGTGATTGTTAGGGTTGATGGTCTAACCCCAAGTTTATGTTACCTTTTCAAATGGTAATGCCCCAAAATGAATTTACACCTGCTGTTCTGCACTGTGCTTTGGTGTCATTTCAGCTTGCCCGTGCAGCTCTTGATTTTTGTTACCTGGCCAGGTCTTTCCCGCCATTTCAATGATATATCAGTGCAACAGCAGAGAATTTCTGGAATTCCTGCTTTGCTTCCTGTTTGACTTCTCATGTTCCTTTTCCAGCGCTAATGGGGAGGTGTTTTTGAGGAGCAACTAGACTGCAGCGAGTCTGATTCCCAACACACCTCAAGCGCCGGTATAAACAGTCATGGGTGACATCACAGTCGGCGTGCAAAACAACTCGGGTGGCGACCTTGAACTAGGCTCTAGTATTTGGCTAAGGACCAGAAAGAGCAAAGTTATGACATGAAGAGCTGAAGTGAAAAGTGTCCACTGTGGTGTCCACTTTTTTCACCCTTGAAGTTTGTTTCACGGTTCTCCCACTGTCACCCAACTGGTCAGTCAGTCAGCATTCAGCACTTATGTCATCCACTTCCAGTGATGTGCAGTTAGGATCTTCCATCCGCTGTCTGAACTGAAATATGTATGCAGATGCTTTTTTCACAAGTGGGTCACCACAGCAGGTAGCTTTTATCCCAGATCCCATTCCTGACACAACTCCAATGGGATTTGTCTCCTCCTGGGATCAAAGACGAGGATGTTTTGCCTGTTAGGCAAATGTGTAAACCACTACACTATACAGACACTGCTTTAGTATTCAGCTTTGACGCTATGAACACCTGACATACGAAGCTACTAGGATCCACTGTTTTCTTCTTTCAGTTATAGCTAAGTGTCCACACAACATTTGACTTGAGTATGAAAAAATTACAGAAAAATCCCTGGCAATAAAAGGTACTGAAAAAAACTCATAATGTTGCAAAGCAATGCCCCAAAATTCCCCAAAACATTCCAGATTTTATCCCAAATATTCCTACGTGTCCTATCATCAGTTACTTTCCAGCACCTGATAAAGCTGTTTCCCACAATATGCCACCATGTTTGCCAAGCATGTTATAGTTTGAGTTTCTCCAGTAGAGAGGATGATGTTATGAACGGAGGTACGGGGACGCTGCATGTTGGACTAACAGCTTGTTCCTGTTTGAGCTCCTATGATTTTGGCACTGTGTCCATCTGCTAATGTAATTTTAAAGCAAGAAAAAGGAGGAATTCCCTTTTCAACAAGTTTCCTCAAAAGGAGCTCGGTCATGCGTCAAATTGATTTCCTACCTTTGTTTGGCCCTGTTCTCCAGAAAACGGGAGATACTCCCATCCCCACATTTACAGTCATGGGAACTTTTCATTTGGTCATTAGAAAGAAGAAGAAAAAAAACCCAGGCTTTTAAGGAGTGCAGTACTCACGCACATGCACCGATGGACACGCGACGAGAGCATGTTTTTCCCCATCAGCAGGTGATGAGAGAGCAGAAATGACATGCAGAAAATGTCGATTGAAGTCATGATGCAATTATCGGAAGCGTGGCGCTGACATAAAAAGGGGGGCGAAGAATAAAGAGGTGGATTTGAGGAAGAGGAAGAGGTGATTTGAAAGGGGAGGCATTAAAAACCAACCAAAACATAAACAAGAAGCCCCGCTAACGATAACGTTGATGTCATTGATACATTAATATGTTTCAGGAAGTAATGGAGCTCATAAAGCATTTTTATTCAGTGTTTTGTGCGTGTAGGTGTGAGAGAAGGTGTTGTGGTAAATCAGCTTGTGCGAACGTTTTTTGGGGCCAAACAAAAAACTAGAGCAACCGTGATATGCATTGCACTGTGGTTGATCTGTGTGTGAGCGTGGGTGTGTGCGATTGTGTAGGTGTTGTACATAGTACATGACATGTATGTGGGAAACACTGTATGCACACCAAGGACAGATGAAAGGGAAGAGGTGGGTGGGCAGGAAGTGAACAACAAAAGAAACACATCATCTGATTTATCAGATGGGTACAGTTTGGGTCGATCAGATGGAGGAAAAACATGGAGAAATTTGTACCAAGAGTGAAAGAAGTTGAAAGAGGGAGAGACTGATAGTGAGAGAGAATGAGAACAATGGAGGAAGAAGGTAACTGCAGTAGCGGAAGGGAGTTAGCAGTAAACAATGAGAAGCTGGAAACCGCGTTGTGCACCTGGTAGAAAAAAAACCCACAGGCTCAGTTGAAACAGACTCTGACACCTTACGAACACCTTTAACCGTTTCACCACCGCACTCAAGGAAAAGGAACACGAATCCACGGCTAGCTCGAATTCTGACAGTCAGTTTCTGCTTTCAGTAATAGGAAGTGGATCTCTTTGAAAAAGAAGCAAACAAAGGGAGCAGAGGGGCTGCTGCAGCCAAAATGACTGTAGATTTCTTTTCCTGGCCTGTTCTCTGTTGTAGATGATATAATTTATTACATTAATATTTGGCTTTTATTCAACATAAGGTGGGAAATGGTGTCAGATCTGCCAGTGTTAGTAGTCCTTCCCTTGTCAAATGTTGTCCTTTAAAGAGATTCTTGATCTGCAGAATGATTAAATAGGGCCATTAGTAAATTAGTCCGCACCCCAAATTATTACTCTCAAATGACTGATGATATTCTGTATACATTAAAAAGATTACAATCACAAACCTTTATATGTAATAAAACATACATGCGCTCAGTGCTGTCGTTAGTCATACTGCAGTAAAAACAGGACGGCAACCTTCTTGCAACTAGGAGAAATCGGCAATGGCCTGGGATTGCACTGCATTCTTTGAATTTCCTAACTGGGTGCAAGTAGTTATGGCAACCAGAGGTTGAACGTGCAAAGCAAGACTCAAGACTGCAGTCACTATCAGAAAGATTGACAAAGGGTTGCAAGTAATTGCAGTCTGAATTTATGAACGCAGTCAGCATGCAAGTGTGTTGCCGGGTGACTCTGCACATTGAATCTGATTCACTTTGCGCCAGTGAGAACAGCTTGTCTGTGTAATGCGTCTGCAGTATAGGATTCGACTCAGCTGGTTGCCAACTGGTTGTATCCTGATTATATCCCTATAAAAGTGCATTGTGTCATTTTAAATAGCCGCCCTGCACCAACTTTTCTAGGAGGGATTTCAGAATTTCTGACCGAGGGTCTGAATGTAACTACAGAATATGAATTTTTATGTATGTAGATGATAACAGATTAGGAATTTCAGCTAATAGTTAGTCGCTGTAATATTTCACATGCAATTGCCAACTGCACTCCAATTAATAGCAAATCAGTTGGTTTGAATGCAGCAACTGATCGAGAGAGAGGTGGTAGACTTGCTGCCTGTCTTCAAAGCATCGTCCGCATTGGCAGTGAGATTGTAAACTTATTTATTTCGGCGTGGTCTCCAAGCAATGTTTTTCCCAGTGTGACTGTAGCATAAGGGATGCATGGACAAGAAGTATGTGATGGTGTGTTGCAGACTACAATATAACCTGCTGACATTTTATTTCAGTTTAAAAGAATTACCAGCAAACAGTCACATTGATCATGTCCTACAGTTTTGATTCTATATACAACAACATGACGACATCCAACAGGATCGCCCTTGAAGTTTCTATAGATTTGAGGAAAGCACAGTATGAAAAACAACTTGCTGGGAAATTCAGCAGTTTAAAAAATAAATCAAAACCCCACAAAATTCTGTGAATGAAAAGATCTGAGCTAATCTGATGCGATTTGGCCAAATGAACTCACGATCGCTGACTCCTCCACCCATCACCACCGTCTTCTCGCTGCAGATGTCACGCTATCATTTTTATTTCATTCAGAGGGAAGAGAAGAGGACAGACTCTATTCTGACAGTCAGTCAGACAAACAGTCTCCATCAGTGATGTTTTTATGGTCCCCTTGCCGAATCATCCCCCAGACAGAAGCAGATTTACAGCAGGCACAGGCGCAGTCAACCCACTGTCAGGACCCAGAGGACTTGTTGGCTCCCCTACTGAGCTGCAAAGCGTGGCGACCTTCATCCCGTCTCGATTCTCTGTCTCGCATTCATTCTTTTTTACCCTTCGCCTCTCTTCTGCGCCCCGTCTGCGCTATAATTTGTTTTCTGTTTTTATTTTAAAACGGGCCTAGGGTCTTAATGCCTCCAATTAAAGACAGCCATAACTCTGACACTGTCTCAAACAAGCAGCGCAGCTTGAGTGCCATCCAGGCTCCAGTTGATCCCCCGCAGAGGCACATTAATCCCAGAGCAGCTGAGGGAATACTGGTTTCAATTAAGCATCCATTAGCTAAACATCAAGTCAGTGGTATGCTGTTTTGATTAGAGGAAGCAAGAGAAGAGGACTGTTGATTTTTATTTTTCTCATTTTTTCTGCCTTTTTTTTTTAAAGGAGAGAATGTCCCCGGAGGAACCCTGCTGACAGTTAGAGTTAAAGAGTTACACTCCAGAAAACAAAAACAGGACCCAAGAAAAATAACAACTTTATTGATCATTATTGCAGAACTGGGTGACCTTTAGGACAAGCGATTGTTCTATTTATTAATAGTATTAAAACAAGCTATGAGCAGATTTTCTGGTTAAGATGCGTTTCCCTTCGTTTTCTTTTTTCACTGGTGGAAATATTCTGTTTGGTTAAGGTGAGAGGGGAGTGGTTAGAGTGTCATTTGTGTCCACACACAGCTCTTTTGATGCAATTTGTCAGGGATGCAGTACATGTTATTAAAGCAAGACTTCCTCCTTCAACTTCTCCTACTTCCTACTTGTTTGTAGCAGTTCTATCCACTGTTTTACGGCACTGATTCATAACATATTAATGGCAAAATGCAATCCTTCATTTATTTTACTCAAATGATGCTTCTGCTGTTGATCTGTAGGGTTTAAAAAAAAATCCAAGAACCTCTTTGGTGCCTGCAAGGCCGGCCAAATTAATGCGAGGTGCTGTTGCATAAAACATAACCTGGATATTACATTCAGAAGTTTCTGCTTATGGCAACAGAAACAGTATTACCAAGCGTAGTAGAGCTAAACAGCGCATGTAGATATTATTTGTGGCTCTGCAAGGCACAAGTGTTTTCTCATTTGCAATAAAACTGTACTGAGGGCAAAATTTTACTGTTTTGGCAATACAAATCTTCTCTGTGTCACTCTGTGTGTTTGTGTGTGTGTGTCCAAGTGCATTTTGTGTCTTTGTATTTGCGTGTGCACACCCGTGTTTCTTGTGTACAGTTGAGCGAGGTTAAGCCTACTGTGGTTTACCATGGAAAATAAAGGCCTCGAGTCTCATTGTCACCTGAACAGTGTACACACACACACACACACACACACACACACACACACACACACACACACACACACACACACGGCTCCTCCTTAACCGTGTGCTGTTGTTAAGTTGTTGGTGGAAAATTTTAAGGGTTCGCTTGCTCAACTGCATCTCCTTCTTTCCTATTTCCACCTTAAATGGAGATGATTTTGCTGTGTGCAAAAGCATCTGAACCTGCAGTGGAAACTGTAACAGAAACAGCAAAAAAAGATAAGTACAAACAAAACGTTGGTTTAAAAAAAAAAAAAAAAGAAAGAAAAGAGGATGTGGTTTAGCTTTGTTGATACAAAGAAATCGCCATTCCAGCCTGAACCAGCATTGAAGCTTTCTAAAGGGAGGCATTAAAAATGAAACAGGAATTTCCGCATGTACTTTCCTAAAGTCTTCATCGGACAGGAGTTTTGTTTTGTTTTTTTTAAGCCGTTATCAGTCGGGCAGCAAAGGTGGAAAAACTAAATCACTCCATCACCTGTCATCATGGAAAACAATACCATGTTTAAAGTCACATTTTCCAGGTGTTGCATTAAACAGCACATCAGCAGCAGAGCAGAGCAGAATTCTTGGAAACTGCGAATCTTTGTTGCACGAGATGAAATTATCCTAAGATATGTTGGCTCTGGATGAGGTGCTTCCTCGCGAGCCAGTCGCGGAAAGCAAAATCAGAAGAATCACGGAGTTTGATCAGTGGGAGTAATTGGTTGAAAGCCCGTTCGAAAACAGCGGCGTTGCATGCAGTAGCTGGAGGGAGGGAAGCGGTCCAGGACGAGAGCAGCGATCGCTGGTTTGGCCTCGGTCGCGCTGCTTGGCTTTTTGCTCGCCCGACTTGTTTTGCTTGGACTGACATTAAACAAGTGAGGGAGTGAGAGAGATAGGATGGGGGCTTTAAGACTGAGAAGCAGATAAGTACTGTGTACTGGACACATCATGAGGGTAACAAAGATGTCGAGATGAGAATCAGATAAATGATGTTTTACTTGTAAATTTTGTACTTTTGCTGGAAGCTTTGCCTCAGATTTTTGATTCCTGCTCTTTGGAATCATCTCACCGGCTTCTAATAAAAACACCAACTCACTAACCAGTTGCACATTTGACTAAGAAAGCTAAGTAGCCTTACTAATCATCTGAGACTGCCCTGCGACGGAGACTGTCGGCTCCATCGAGGGCAGTCCAAGCCTGAAGGCGAAGCGAGCCATAAGGGCTGCTCATGGTTAGCCGCTTGGCTCGGGTGGACCCGCGCTGAGAGAGGAGAGGCCCGGGAACAATTATGGCTTAGTAGGAGTAACAGAGCTGAGCCAGGCAGCTGCTGGTTGCTCTCTGAATATGCAGTGTGCATTCGCATGTGTGTGCGAGCGCGCGCTTGTGTGTGTATGTTCAGGCGGCGTCAAGAGGGAGCGATGCTCTCATACGCAACCGCATATTTACATTACAAATCACGGCTAAACAATTCAGCCGACCACAGACGCAAACATTAGACGTTTTTATAGAGAAGATGGATAGATCAGAATGATAGAGGGACGGGCAGAAGAATGCACGAACGAGAGCACGAAAACAAGAAGGAATGAATAGATGAGTGACAAGAATAAATTGGTTAAATGGTTGAAAGACCATTATAGTCGCATACCAGTCATCGATTTTCTGTCATAAAAGAAGCAAAAAAGAGAGATTTTCTGTGGCAGAGGAGCAAAAAAAATAAAATGAATAAATAAATAAATCCATCTGATAAAGTCCGTGAGGCCTGGTCTGGTCTTGAGATGAGCTGTTCCAGTTGTTGTTGATTTAAAGAATCAAACCGTACCTAATTTTTTTCTCTTTTTAAAGAGAAGAGGCCAAGTTGTTTAAAAATGACGACCCTCCCGAGGCAGAGACATGACCTTTGGTGAACGATGTCACTTTGGTTAACACTTGTATGTTTGTTTACTTTGTTAAACAGACAGAATGAAGTTGGATAGATGAAGACGCTGTAAACTCTTTCACACATACTGCTGTTGTGAGCTGGCACTGAATGAATATATTTTAATTTAGTGAAGCAGATCAAATATCAAAGACTTCAGCGATCCCGACTATCCAAGTCAGTGGTTTTGGTCCCACATGACATTATGGTTACGGACAGATTGGACAGTCATAGCTGGAAGTGACATACTTATCAGCGTCGTGAAGTTCGATGCACTTTACCCCACACTACTGCTGCTTTTCTTCCCACCACAGCTGTGGAAGAAGCCTTAAAGAAATCGTACAAACTCCTGAGGTGGAAAATTGCAGGAGTGTCTGACACAGAAACTCTTCTGCGACCTCAGTTCCCACATGACACCCACAAGGAAAGTCTTTTCTTCGTCTTTTTTTAACTTAAAGGTGTACAGAGGGAAGTCATGCGTGAGGAGTACAAGAAGAAGAAGTCGAAAAAAATAAGTGCAGAAGTGCGCAGATGACCGAAGTTGATTGAAAGGCAGAGTCCCTAAGTAGAGCCAGCTATTTTATTTTGGGGGGTGATAATTACACACTGCTGGTAAGTCACCATGTTATTTGTACATATGATCGATAGCAGAATATCAACCCTAGCCCCGTAAGCCAGCCGGGTAGCTTTTGGCAGGCGCTCTGCAAAACACAGGCGTGCCATGCCCTCTCCAGGGACCCTAACACAAACACACAACGATACGTGCACATCGACTTATAAAACACGTTCCCAAACAGATGGAAAGTAATAACACGATACGCATAAATACATGCGAGCGTGCACATGTGGTGCAAACACATAAATACATGGACACGGTAGGGCAGAGAGAGAGCATTGTGCCACAGAGATGGCACGCGGTGACAGGCGGCCTCTGTGTTGCTGCCGCACAGCGAGGCCCCGCGGGCCCGTGCATGCAGCTCTGTGGTCGAAACGCACCAGCGCTGGCTCTCGCAGGGTTTTGGACGAGCTCCACATGTGGTCAGCTGGATGGTAGCGCCCTCGCTTCGCTCTACCAACAAATACAGAGGACTCCTGCTGAGCGGGGCTGTGTCGAAATCCTCGACACTGGTTTTTTTTTTCTTCTTCTTCTTTTTTGGTCCAAACCGAGAGCGAACCCTTTTCTTTTTCTCCTTGGAGTCTTGTGTATGTTAAAAACATCAGATCTAAACGGTTTGACTTCAAAAGAAGACTGCTGATGATTTGTGAGATGTCTTTTTTTTCTGCATTCAAATATACTGATGTGGGAAAACGGTAGTCTCGTTGCTTTGATTTGATATGGTAAATGTCACTGTCTCAGATAAAATGTCATGCTTAGACTGAGTTACGTGATGCCAGTAAAGGCTCAAAATGAGGTAAAATCCAGAGTGTGGTGCTCATAGTTCACACGCAAGGTTTGCGTGGTGATACAAAACAAACCGTCTTTAACCTCATTTATGAACTGATTTTAAGTTCAGGCTGTTTTATCAAGGATAAACTAAGAATAGTCGCATTTGCATAAACACTATCTATGATTCTACAATTTCCAAAGTCAGTAAATGATCTCTCAACCCATCTCTTAAAAGGGCTCCGACCACCTCAGGTTAAGAAAGTCTAGTTAAAAAAGAAGAAGAAGAAGAAGAGAAAAAAAAAAAACCCCAGTCTGCTTGGTTGGACCTGGTGGGGAGTGCATCTCTTCTCTCGCGCACCTCTTTGAGATCCTGGAGATAAAAGCAGCTGGCGCAACATCAAATCAATAGGCCATCAATGGTAACATCTCCTGAAGATTAAAGAGAAACTCACTCAGAGGCAGAGAGGGAAGGTAGGGTGCTAATATAGTACAAGACCTGGCCAATGGAAAGAGATTTAATTGATGTGTAGAAGAGGGATGGATGAAAAGGGTGGGAGCTGACGATGTTGTAATGGTGTGCGTGCATGCGTGTGCGCCGAGCTTCCTTTGGTCAGCTGTTTCCATTAGTAGGAGTCTGTTTGTCTACATGTTTGCCACTATAACACCGCGATTATTCATCTATCTTTTTAGGCCTGCATTTAGCACAATGCTTATTTGTACCTATGTGCATTAACATCTGTATTTGCTTGTCTGTCTACATTTTTCCCCCAATCTCTTTGTAATTTTGGGTGTTTTTCTCTCCATCTTTTGGCCTCCTAGCTTTTCATTACGCTGTTTATCTCCTCATCAGATTCTCTGCTCAGTCCATTAAAAAGCATGTGGGTCTATAAAAATAGATATAATGTCATTTGTTTGTTGGCCACACATTAATTTCAATTATATATTCCAGGATTGTGATTTCTATAATTTGGTCCCGTATATTGGAGTTCTACCACTACTACTCATCTCTACTCATCTGTCCTGGTTGTATAAGGGAAATAGTGTTAATATATCTCCAGTCTGATGCTTTGTGTAATGCAAAAATAAGGAGACCTCATCTGTGATGCTGATTAGTTATCCTTGATTCGTCTCCACTCTTACCAGAGCCTTCTGTCCAAACCTAAAAACCTATGAAACTGTGTTCGCATCCCTTCAGAGCCACTTGTCACAGCCACTGGCGCTCTTTGGACTCCCCCCAGAAAAAAAATCTAAATGAGAGCAGCATGTGGAGCAGGGGGGGAGTACAGTTAGGAAATGTTAAAGGCATTCAAAAATATTCTTTCATAGCATGGAGACCACAGGATGGGGCCTGAGCTGAGCTGGGCTGTGTGGTTGCAGGCCGGGGTTTGTATGCTCTCTATCTAAAGCCACATCAGAGCCCTGAGCCATGTGTAATGTAATCTGGATGGGTAGAGGAGGGTTCCCCCTTGGATTCAGAAGAACCGCCGCCGAGGTGCAGCGCAGGGACCGGCGGTCGGTGATGTAAGATGGCACTTGGCGACAAACTATTATGGCTGCGGGTATGGTTACTATGAAACGGGCTGTTTTCTGCTCCCATTACGGTCACTGTGCATCTGTTTCTGTGTTACTGCTTTGCTTGCTTCTTTTTGTTTTTGCTAATTTTTTTTTGCCTCTAATAATATCTATTGTGTCTTCTGTTTCTGATGAGCTTTTTAAATTTCTCATCATATACCTGGATGGATATTAGTGTCTAAAATCAGCCTCTAAACTTAAACGCAACACATCTGATGAGAAATGTTGGGAACTGGCTACAAACACTCTACCAAATGTCACAGCGCGGGATGTCGACGGTCTTTTCAGCTCGTTTTTTATGCAGATTGTTGTATCAGCAGCACAGATGGCCTCCTCAGGATTCCCAACCTCGACAGTGCTCAGCAAGCTCCTGTAGATTGCATTCCTCTCCTTTTCTGTCTTTTCCCGCTCTGTCCATCTTTCCTCCATCCTTTCTTCGTCTTTGCTGCTCTCTCCCTCTCTTGTTTCATCTCTCCCTCTCTCTCGGGTCCTTTGGCGTTCCCTCTGCTTACTCAAAGTCTCGAGCAAACAAACAAGCAGCGGGTGGCTCGCGTCTCCTATCTATAATTCAAGCCAGTCAAACTACAGCGAGGATGTTTGCCAGACACATGAAGTGCATCTCTCAGCATCATAGCGAGAGAAAAAAGGAATATGTTTTACCGTCATGACTTGGACTCAACACACAGGGAATATCCCATCATCCAGCCGGGAGATTAAAATCATGTTTATAGCATTTCTGCTTTTAGTTGATCTGAACCACCACAGGGAAAGGCAGAGATGATATAACAGTATTGATACTATGCAATCAAATTTGTGAAGCCAACATATTAACAGGTTTTCTCGTAGAAATCAGATTTCCTGTCTTTACTGACCGAATTAAATCACAATGAAAATGTTCCAGCAGTCGCGCGTTGCGTAGTTGCAGCGCTAAAGGGACACGAGAGGATATTCGCTCTTTCTGTTTTTTCTCTCTTTTCACTTCAGACTTTTGCTCAGGGACACTGATGCAGCTGTGTAACAGTAACTGACTGCAGACGTTATCCATGCTACAGAAAAGCATCGAATCCCCCCCAGAGACCAAGCCAAACCACTTGTGGTAACAACAACTTATAACGATAAATGAGTCGAGAGGAAAACCAAAGCTGTTTTTCCAGGTGTTTGGATGAAACTCCAGAGTATAGTTTTCAACTTGAAACCGTTCTCTTCTCCTGAAAGCAGTCTTGTAACATTCAATTATTTTGTTTTATTTTTTTTTGAAAAGCACGACTTTAATGCCCTGGTTGAAGCAGTAAAGTGAGAGCTCTATAAATTTCTTTAGATTTAAACTTCTGCCTGTTTGGACAGGTCACATGCTACCAGAGCTCTCAGGTAATATACATATATATATTTATTTATTTAGATTTGCAGTTTATGCACACAAAATCGGTTCGATTTAACCTTTTTTTCCCATCAGACTGAGTTGATCTAAAAAAACCCAAACAATTAAATTGCCTTTCACCTTTTCAAAGATTCTCTTTCCTTGCGCTTCCTGATTAAACTTCCTAGATTGATTTCTTCTAATCTTCTCATTTCTCAGAAATAAGGAGACGCGGGTAACAAGTTAGTAATCTTTAAAATTTAAATATTTTTTTTGATGATGTAGAGAAAGTGTAAGGAAAGTGAGAAAGAGAGAGATTTTTATAAGCGGCAAAATTTATTCTGGGAAGTGATGCCATCACCGTGCCAACCTACCCCATAATACTTCTTATAAATATAAAAAGTTTTTTGTTTTTTAAAAAAAAAAAAAAGCTAACAGTCAGTTCTAACAGTTAATATTTAATGAAATGAGTCATGCAATTAGTCAGTGATCAAAATGAGTCATCTTTGGATACAAAAAGCTGCTTTAGAGAGTCATTTCGCCACCCAGAAAATTCATGCTTTTTTTTCCCCTGACGCCTCATATTGACAAATCAAAACTGTTGCAGTGGATGAAAGAGGAAGCTAAGTACGTCTTATTATTGTTTTTTGGTTTTTATTTTGGGTGAACTTACCCTTTAATGACTAAACTTCGCATTATTCTGTCTGTGGAATCGAAACAAGTGGCGCGGCAGATCTCAGATTAGGTGGCGGAGACTTGTTGCAACCTGCGGTGGAAGCGGTGTTATGGTTACCATGGCTACAGCACTCCTCCTGTGTTTTCTGGCTGCTCTGTGGTGAGCAGAAAGAGAGGGGTGGAGGGGGGCTAGCTCAGCAGGTGGGCCTGAGAGGGGAAGAGGGGGTACAGTAGAGAAGGAGAGCAGAGCAGGTTAAGTTGCTGGGAGCTGGGTGGGGTTGGGGGTAGGAGGCGGGTGGGACATCCAGAGGAATCACTCCAGCCGCTGGGGTAAAAGGAATTAATCAGACAGCATAAATTAGAACATGAAAGGAGCGAGGGAGAGACAGAGTCACATTCACCCCTCCCTCTACACTTCCATCCATCTACTTTTCACTCCATCCTGTCATTTCCGTGCTTTTCCTGCATCCGTCACATCCACCCATGTCTTCTTTTTGTCTCTCTAAATGAACTGAACGATCATATGAACTGTTTCAGCAGTTTTTTAAGCAATAACCAGCTCACTAACTCATTCCAGTCTTTCTGCTACCAATACAGATACTTTTTTAAACGATCCCCTCCTAATGTCCCGAAGCACATGTCATTGAAACACGCACATTAACTCAGTGATCAACTGTCCTTAAATGGGACACGAGCAGCATGTGATTCAGGTAACGAATCACTTTAAGGACCCAGATGATTGTTTTATTACATTATTTTCCTTTTTTTCCCCTGTAAAATCTTTTTTTTTTTTTTTGGTAGAAACGCAGCGGGGGACTGTCGCACAGATTCAAAAGTCAAATGAAATGATGGCTCAAGCAGCCTTTCAGAAGGAATTTCAGTGTCGAGCCATTGTCAGGGACCCTTTGCCCCCCCTTCCCTTTGTTGAATGCATGTCAGCATGCACTGAGACTTCTGCGAAACCCTTTCAAACTGTTTAGTATCTGAGTTTCCACACTGGTTACCGCTGATGAAAAGCCTGTTTTCAAAACTGTTTGTTGCAGCAACTGTAATCTTTGGTGAAAGATGGCTCTTTAAGTGCTCCTCAGTCAGACTGCTTGATCTCTAAGAAGACAATGAAAAGAACGCGCGTTGATTGGACAGCAGCCTCGGGGCTTGGGCTCGCTCCTGATGTCATCTGTTTGTGAGTCACCTCTTCCAATCAGTGTACATGTCTGCTGGTTTGTGTGCTGTTTGGCTGGGTTTGGGTTTATTTTTTCTCCCCCTCACCACCTAAATTGTCTTGTAGTGACAATCGAACAAACGGGGCACTTTATGTTTTTTGGGACTGTAAGAAGTCTACAGCAAAGTTGAAATAACGAACAGATAAATCATCTGTGCCTTTATTTCGAATCTTCAGCTTTCAAGAATTTTCTTATCTACTGATAAATAAAATATCACTTTCGGCATGCAAGTCACCGTACAGCGACAAGTTACAGTTCATTTATAATAAAAAGCTGCCTGCTGATGTGTGAGAGTCAACCGTATTTATAGGCCAGTTCAAATAAAGTTGTTTTATGTAACTCTATGCAAGTGTTGCAGGGGGTTTTCACTTCTTTAAATGATCATGTTAGCTGCTTCTTTAGCTGTTTTTAGCTCAGCACTTATGAGATATGATAAGAAACCAATCTTCTCGTCTAGCTGGTAGCATGAAAGCCAGAAGTGTATGGTCGTGGAAATAATCCGTTTCAAGTTTATTTCCATGAACAGACAGGCAAAGCTGCAGTGATTCATTAGGTGATTAAAAAGAAAATATATCTAAAGCTGTATGAATAATCAGTTAACGGTGTTTGGTATTTTGTTATTCTTGAAAACTTGATTTTTGAGGTTTCCAATGGTTTAGATAAATACCTTCCCGTAATACATATTATGACATATAGCAAAATGAATTTGCTATAATATATTTTGTGCCATTTGTTAAGTAGAAGAAGCTTTCAAAAGAAAATGATTGAGTTCTGTTTTTGAAATAAAATGTCACGAGTGTTTTTCATTGTAAATTGTTTAATCTTTGCAGATGATTGGAATAATTATTAGTGACATCCTTAGTTGTAATAATTTTCTTTTCTTTTAAAAAAAACCCTTGACCTTGTAGAACTCCAATAAATAGACATTTGGTTTGCTCTATCAAACAACACGTCTATACAACAAAGAGTGAGCAACTTCAAGGAAAACAAAAAAATCAGCCTTTTTTTCATTAAATGTTCAAATTCAACAATATGAGAAAGTAATGCCACTAAGAAAAACTTTTTCTGGTTCTGGTCAGTGTTTTACTTTGTGTTTTCACAGCAATAAAAAGGGAAATATATTATACAAATCAAATGTAAATTTGTGCAAAAACTTCTCACTTTTCAAAAAAGTAGATATCCCTTCATATTTGCCAAATCACCCATAGAGCGCAAGTGTGCATGTAAATAAAAATAAATATTTCTGTTTGGGTTTGGGGGATGTTAAGGCCATTCAGCGCGCTCTGCCCGCCGGCTATTTCTTTTGCGTGGCCTTCAATATGTCCCATAACACAAACGCCACAGGGATGAGATGATTTCGATAGAAACATCAAAGCGGCAGATCAGACAGAAAGCACCGTACATGTGAAGCAAACCGGTGACCCGGAGGGCAGAAAGCATGTAAGCTGATTGAGTCGCCCGCTTCCCCAAAAACTTCACTCAAAAGCAGTTGGCTTATATGTAGAGTCAGCCATGTATGACCCCCTCGTCAACGCCCCGACGCCACAAACACAGACACAACACATGAAAGTTGCGTGTGCTGGAAGGGAAGCGTCTTATATATATTGAAGTGCATTTCAGGAAAAAAGGTGTATGTTTGTGTGTTATTTAAGTCTTTAAATTACACAATTGTGTTCATTTCCAGCTACTAGCGTAGCTTTGCATGATTCAAAGTTCAAAATAATCCCTATTTATCCTATACTTGCCTTTGTTGTACCCTCTCACTTAGTAAGGGATTTGACTCCCCCTTAACTGTAAGCAGCTTTAATTGTGATTGGCTGTCCCTCACAAACTTGACGGGGGGTGGGGGGGACATCGCACAGATATAAGAGAAGGCTAAACATTTAGAGCATTGTAAAGCCTGAGCTTTGACTTTCTATATGTTGACCACATCCAGCATTTTAAGTGAATTTGTGTAGTGTGTGCCAGGGATTAGAAAAGCACATTATGACAACTTTAATAGCTTTTAAATAGATTCTCATTGGCTGGCATATATGGTGAGCACTCACTGCACAGAAGTTGGCAAGGAAAGCAGTGTTTTAAAGTCTTTTTCTTGCAGAAACTGGTTACTGGTCAGCAGTGTTAGAGCTGTAAGCTGTTTCTCCAATTAACAGATCGGACATTAAAGACATAAAAAGTTCACAAAGTGGAATAAAATGTCCAGAGCTGATAGCAGGACATTTTATTTTCAAGTGGCAATGCGTGATGTGTAACATTAGAAAATTGTAGGTGAGACAAAAAACAAACTGAAATCAGCATTTTCCCCCTTCATGTGTCAAAAGACATTCTGAGGAGTGTTTTGTAGCTTTAAACTTAAGTAGTTGAGTTAGGAGTTCATTACGAGGTAGACCATCCAAATGCACTTTACTTTAAGCCCACCCATCACTTAAACCAATAAGTTTCACCACTGCGCTTACTTGAGCTCCCAGCAGTGTAGCCGTCAAGAGCGAAACGCGCCGAACAGCCGGTTTTCAAGTAGTGACATACAGAGATTTCTCGATTTGCTGGAGCGATGTTTCGATTGATAATTACAAGATTTAGTAAATCTTTTCTTGAAACCAAAAAAGGGAATTAGCGAGAAAGAATCAGAGTAATTGAGAGAGCCGCTGAATCTCTCTTCATCTAGAAAGGAGGGGCGGGGGGGAAGTGTTTTCACTATGACCTGTGAGAGTCTTTTAATGTGGTATTGGGTGGCCATATTTGTGTAATAAATAGATACTGGCACAAAGGAAGCGCGTCACTGCAGGGGTTTTTTTCATGTGTGGCGGCATTTCCCATTTGGGCACATGGTCTGGTATTTAGGCTGAGTGAAAGCTGTGCTCTGCAGCCATAGAGGAAAGGTTTCACAATGAGTGAGCGACAGACTCGCTCAGTCATCTCAGCGGGGGGGACGGGACCACATAAACCTGCAGACGGGATCAGTATCACACTTTGGGGATCTTTGAGAAGAAGAAAAAAATCATAAAAAAATAAAGATCTCAAGTCTCAACCAGTACAGTAGGTAGGAGATTCTCCAAAAGGTCACTTTCTTGGCTTTGTTTACATCTTGATGAGTGGGTTAAAAAAAAAGTCCATCACCAAAGCCACTAGATAAATCAGGTCAGATAAACACATCGAAGTTACAGATCGGGAACAATCCCGTCTGGCTTGGCTGACAGTAAATGCAAACAAAGACTCCTTTTCTGACAATGCTCTTATCAAACCGCTACATTTTTTTGCTTCTGCTAACAGGCTCCCACAAGACGGACAAACAGGGCTGCGGCCTGAAGTAGTCGCAGTATGTATTGTTCGAGTGAACCAAAACCCTGGAGGAAGTGCGTGTCAAAGAGGATTTATGCCTTGCGTGGTCGCCTCATTTCCTGCCGACTCCGTGTGTCAATATTTTTGTTGCAAACTATCGCCGGGATGTCACAAACAACTCGTTGATTGCGGAACGCTCTGATCGAAATAAACAAGTACACCATTAATTAGCTCTCTGTAGGACCAATCATTAGAGGTAATTTGTGCTGTGAAACTGCCGCCGCAGTCTGAAGGAGAAAGTTGCCCGCTTGTCTGTCTCCGTCCACTCATTAAGGGAGTGATAACTCATCTCTAAATGCCATCACAGCAGTCGAATTTCATTTTGCACCCTGTCATATCCAGGGCCCGGAGCCAACTTCAGCAGAGCGCTGCCTCACTGCGATGCTACAGCGAATCTCCCTAAACGTCCCATCTCGGCTGCTTGGCAAGCTTAGGCAGTGCTACAGCCTCAACGACTAGTACTGCTGCCGCCGTCACTTATTCTCCTCCTAGGGCCGCTGACGAACAAAAGAAATGAACAAAACTTTGCTTGTGGGAAGGTCGTCAGTCTTAAACATACGACGTGAATCGTGAATCAAAAAAAGGACGTTCAACAAGAGCAAATATGAGCGAAGATTAGACAAATATTAGAGGTCCTATTATTATGTATAAATATTAGGAGTGGAAGTAGCAGTGGTAGAAGTGGAAGGAAAGGTTGTAGTTAGGGGGACCTGATGGGGAATAGGATAAAAAATAGTAATAGTTATTATTTTTATCATTTGTATTTTTAAATATCTGAAATGAATAATTAGTTTGCATTATGTACATAAATCTAAAGACAAGGATGAAGGAAAGATGGATAAAGACAGCTTCTTATGTAGCTCTTTTCATTTTTAAGTGCTTTTTTTATACAATGTGTCTCATTCACATTTTTCTACATCTAAGGCGTTTCTATCTCACATTCACACACACTCCAGTGAATGCATCAGGAGCTGCGGGTGCAACATCCTGCCTCAGGATACTTTGGCATGCAGACTGGAGCACCAACCTTTCAATTAGTAGATGACCTGCTGTACCTCTTGAGCCATAGCCATCCAGTCTCTGCAAAATAGAAAAAAAATACCGTAAAGAGCAAAAAAAGGGACTAAAAGGTTCTAAAAATTGGGCTCTAAATGGTATATAGTCAAATCTGCAGACAGGGGGGAAAAAAGGAAATAGAAGGTTGGGGGATGTGTACTGCTGCTGAAGTTGAGACTAGCTCAGAATGTGAGAAAACAGCAGAAAAACATAAAAGATCATATGCATCTTTTCCGTCTCTTCATATTTAGATTAATACTAATGCAAAACCCAGAAGAAAACGCGTTTTGTTTCTTGCTCTTCGATCCTCCTTTACAACCGGAAAAGCAGCCCTCATGTTTCAAATCAAGCTCCCATCCTGACACTGAAATCATCGTTTTCATTTATTTTTACATTTAGCTTTAAAATTTAATATGCATAGTAATACATATGGACACACATGCGTACAAATATTTCTGTCTGCTGCCTACTGATTCATCCTGGCCACAGCCCAGATGTTCCAGCGGTGTGTGGCAGCAGTGGACGACAGTGTGCAACAGCGTGTGTGTGTGTGTGTACTTGCATGCACTCCACTAGGCGTGTCCATGCTTACATGCATTCATGCATGTATACGAGTATTGATGTGTGTGTGTGTGTGCTCATATGTGTGTGTAATTGGGGAGTGGGCGGGCTTGTTGTGGTGTTGGTGGGGGGTGTTTGGTCCTTTTTTAAACATAGCTGCGTTGTTATGGTTGCCTAGGCTTTGATGTTGCCCAAACCTCCTACTAAGAGGCTCTCATTTTCGGCTCCTGACTCGGGAGAAGGCAATGACTTCCAGATTGGGGGGACCTACAGAGTGCTCGCTACTCAGGATTGACTGCTGGGGTGGGAAGGGTTTTTAGGGGGGGTCAAGAAGGGCAGAGGAGGGTGGCTCGATGGCAGAGGAGAGGGTGCAACAACTGTGCTCCGTAAATGTACTGTGCAGAGCAGATAGAGAAAAGGTACTGACATCAGGTCTGCACGTGATGCTCGCTGAAACACTTGCTGGCAATAAACTGTTTGCAGACTTGTTTTCAAAAAGTAAATAAATAAGTGATCCGGGAGGCATTATATTTAATAATGCGCTGCATGTAACTGTACTGTGTGGAAGGCAGGATTGTATGCTTGGCTCGAGCAACGACGGAAGAGAGTTGTCAAAACCTGCTGAAGTATTTGATACCGCAAGGAGATTGAATGCGTAAATTAAATGTTTCACGAGGTTAAATATTCTGGAAGCTAAAAACGTGTGTATGTGTGCATCCTCTCTTGTAGATTTGTGTAAATTTCAGTCTCCGTGCAGAAAGTAAGACTTTCTAGCGGTTCGTCAAAATTCTGTCAGCCGTTTCTTTTGCAGAAACACATTAATCATAATCGTGTGCTCAAACACACACAGGCCAGTTTCAGAATTGTTATACATTTCGTATAGCTGCGTGCGTTTTCATGCACGTACATTAATCTCATCTGAAAATCAAGTCTGATCTAGGGCAGGACTTTCCATGGGATCAAACAAACACAAATTCTCTGGTCTCTAGTGAGGCACTGCCACCTCATGTTCCCTCTTTCTCATTTTTTTTCTGTCTCTTTTTTTCTGTAGTGCTTCTCTGTTTTGCACTTGCTCTCTGCATGCAGGTGTGGGGAATTTTACCGCGCCTTTACGCTCAGTTTTTTTTTTAATCTCCCCCCCTGCTCCTGTTCACCCATAAACCCAAAGTCATTCGCGTAGTGAGAGCGTGTCTGTGCGTCTGGTGCGTGTTATGCTCGAGACGGTCGACCCTGCCCTCTGACCTCTCTGTGCAAAGCTATGTGTCTTTGAAAGTTGGAAAAAAATTCAAATGCACTGCTTAATCAGTGTGAAATGATCATAGGTAACAAAACCTCGGTGTGTTGCTTCTGCATCAAACTGCTGGAGACGGCTTTAGCTTCCACGCAGCATAAATAATCCCGGCTTCTCCTCCAGTTTATTCTCTCATAGCCGGATCTTTCCAAACAAAAGCTCAGTTCTTCAATTTTCACTTTCCTTTTGCTCCATCCAGAGCGACAATGACCCAAATTAAAATGACAAAGGCTTGATTAGTATCAGTATTCCTTAGCCTTCAAGAATTTAGTGGTCATAAACCACAGAAAGTGGAAATGACACTGTAGCATAATATAAAACCGACTGTGAATATAAAGTTTGTCAGTTGTCAGATTTGTATCTGTATCTAGTCAGTAAAATCTCAACTCATTTGATAGCATCATAAGAAAGCTTCTGCACAACAGTTTGATTGCAGCCACTTGAAAGGATCGCATCAGCTCTACTGTCCATACCTTCTATTTAATCATTTATACCTTCTTTTTTCAAATTTCCGCTATGCCAGGGCAAAGGGTGACGGTGAAAGAAAGAGTGAATGAACGTTTTGAAAGTGCAATCTCCATGAAATGTGAGATTAAAGACATTAAATTTAAAAGCACTCTCGAGTGAGAGGAGGCTTTAATTTCCGCTGCAAATATAAAGAGACGGAGCTACTTAGTGTGTCATCCGAAAACTAAAGAATACATTAAAGGAGGGTTTTTTCCCCAGTATAAGATCTTCTGAATCAAGGTGTGTGTGTGTGTGTGTCTGTGCGTTTCTTTGCACACGTGTGTATGCGAGATGCTTCCGTGTGCGAGGGTCAAGGTGGAGGGCCGTCATTACAAACAAGTGATGTCTGAGATCCCATTAACTCTTGTATTCAGCCGCAGATTTCTGTTCAAATAGAGAGGAGATAAAAGGCAGCAACAATATGCTGATAATTCAAAGGCCTTTCAAGTGAAATGAGACTACAGAGACACTGAGGACCACGTTCACGATTTCCTGACGCACTTAAAAAGGTGGTGCTGTCTAATTGTAATTTTTTAAAGTAATCGCCTCTTTGAAGTATTTAAATCTTTGATGTAATCAACAAATAGGAGCTTTATTATTCAGCGCAGCCGTCCTCGCTGGGGTTCGACACCGAGTTTCTTCTCGTGCACGGCCGGTCGATTGATGTAGTTCACCCGGTTTAACCAGAGCTCCACCGCTGCAGCAGGAACTCGTGTTTCGTGAGACGTGCGCCAAAACGCATCCCGGCATAGTGACACGGTTACAGGTGGTTCTTGAAACCACAGTAAGAGATTCCTTTTGAGCGTCCTCACACTAAACTGCAGGTTTACCTGCATGTCTCTTTTTAAAAGTAGTGAGTTTAGAAGCGTCGCTGCACACCACAACAAGCTCCCATCAGCAGTGAATGCAGATTAAATCAGCAGAAGAGGGGATATGAATGCACAGAGAGATAAATGTATGCACAGCTATGCATTTTTAGGTGCACCCACCTGGTCAGTCACCGCAGAAAGAGGGCGTGGCTGACATTGTTTCCCGGCAACACAGATTCTGGGTATCTGATAAGACCACAGACTGGCCTTGAGTTATGATCAGCACTTTCTATAGGCGAAAGGGCCCATATGCATGTTATTATCCTATTAAAGAAATAAACTCAGGGTTCAGTTGGCCACAGTTAACTCCCCCCCCCCCTTTCCCTCTGTATTTAATATTGATCTGTACCATAAATTTATAACGCTTGGATGTATCTCAGTCTGAAGTGGTGGGTAACTCAACTGTTGCAAATTAAAGGGTGAATGAACTTTTCCCTCATCTGTTTGTCTGCGCATGCACCGACACATGTGTGTCTATTTCTTTTTCCTTTTTTTTTCTTTCTCCAATTTACCAAAAACATAGCTGCAGGTTTACAGTCTCAGAGATGTCTTTTGCGTGTGTGTGTCCCACACATGCATGTACACGCTTGTCTGTTTCAGCAAAGGTAATTATGTGTAAGTTATGTGTGCGTGCGGGGGGTTGGGTTTTTTTTTTTTGTTTTTTTTTTAAACACAGAGGGGTTGATAATTATGGGTTAAATGAGTGCTCTCAGTCAGCCTCCCTGAGTGTGTGTAAAAAAAGGAAGGCACAGCGAAAGCCACTTCAAGGCCGGCTAATTACCCCAAGGAAGAGAGGAAACATAAATGGACGATTTTGCGGCTATAATGTTACAGCAAAACGGCTAAATCAACCTCAGCACGTGAAACAGAGCCACAGCTACTTTTGAAGGCTCCTAGCAGCCCTGAGCACATGTGTGTATGTGTGCGTGCGCGTGTGTGTATTTTCGCCCCATATGCGAAGGATCTGCCGAGAAGCAGAAGATGTGCGTATGTGTCTGTACGCAAACTGTATGTGAGTGTGATTTGTGTGCAGAAAAGTCACACTTGCTGAGTACTGATGTTATTTAACCTCTGCGTTTCTGTCCCAGGCGGTCTTTTTTCTGTAACGTGAAGAATCATGTAGAGTTTTGTTGGTGCTCATGAACATTCATTGCCTTACTTGTGGTTTTGACTCCTATTACAGGAAAAGTTTTTTTTTTAATGTCATGCAACCTTTTTACCAGCTATACCAGTTCTGAAACTTTTTCTAGTTTTCCCCCAACCAAAGGCCTCATCTAACCCTACAGTTCATATCAACCCTTGTGAATAAAAAAGGACCCAAATTCAATTTTAGTGAAGAGAGAGAGAAGAAAAAAAAAAATCAGCATGCTATTTTTGCAAACTCTTGTTTATTTTCCCTGCATAAATCACATTCATTCGACACAGCGCTCCATGTTTTTCCACTAGGTCATCCAGGCAGTAGTTTTACACCCGGTGCAGTTTGAGAACCTCCGCATTCTTATGCCACTCACCGCCGGTGCCAGTTGCATCGTTTGGGGATTTTCCCTGCAAAATGTCAGTGATACTGCTGAATGTGAAGAAAAAATGCAAAAATAAATTGCTTCCTTTTCCTTGGATAGAGTTGTGTGTCGCTCATAAAACGGTGTTGATAACAAGACACGATTTATGCAAATCAACCACATCAATAACTTCACAGAGAGGCGACATCGAAGAACATTGATCATCTTATTTGAATGCAAAGTTCTGCTGGGAAACCTTGATGTTCATCTGACATGTGGACTCATCATTGTCATTGAAGAAAAGCATTGCCTTACAGCAGAGGGCTTTGTTTAGCTCGACAGGGCGCCCTGCCGCTTCACAAAGCACATTTTTGCAATTTTCTTGGCTGGTTCGTTGTAAGATCTATGACAGCGCAGCTTTTCTTCAATGCAAAATATTATTTTCTAAATCAAAAAATTACATTTTTTTCCAAATTGCAGAAAGTTACCGCTCCCGTCTCTCAATGAAACATCTGAAAATAAACACCGAACAAAAGGAACTGCATCAGATTTACAGAACAAAACAAATCTCAGGTACTTACATTGTATTCCAGTATATTTATAACATGACAATCTAACGGGACATTGACCCTTTTCACTTTTTTTGGTCATCTCCATAATTTCCTCATAACTGCTTCAATCCATTGCTCATACCGAGGCTGCTGGCTTGTGGCTGCCTCACAGTACTGAATAGTTTTAGCTTTAGCTAAAGAGGTCGAGGGTGATTTAAGTGTCTGATTAGGTTTGTTGTTACGAATAATTTGCGTGGTGGTTCCCCCTGTGGATTACTTTGGCGAACTTTGCTGTGAGTGAACTTTCTTCGCTCACAGTGAGGAGTTTCCACGCTAATGACATGTGAGCGTGTGACCGTGAGCACACACGTGACTACTTCCCTGCACCGCAGTGCGCGTGTTGCAGACCGGCAAATGGACATAAGGGAGTCTGACCAGCACAAGCCGAGAGTAGCAGGAAAAGACAGAAAGCAAAAAGTTTTGACTCAGCCGTCAGACGCCTCAAATCACGATCTCTTTTAACAACCGGAGGATTCGCCACAGTGCAACCCTCAGCACAGTCCAGATCTATCCGGTAGTTGGCTGGGGTTTGTAACAGTGTGGCTGATTGGTGTTTCTGGGAATGAAAACGCCATCAAAGCAGCAGAAGGGTCATTAAAAGACAGACGTTTGAGAAACTCTGACCCCAGTGAGTCATAAGAAGTAGAATGCCTTAATGGAGATTTTTAGCATTTAGAAAATGTGGAAAAGAACACAAATTAATAATTTAACTTACATGTGGCCCGCCACATTAAACTAAAAAAACAATTGCTTGCCAGAAGCAATTTTTTGTATCCGCGTCTGTCTGTTTTGTTTCAGAGTTACTTTCATGTTCCCATAAATGTCAGTTTCCCATCTCTAACTTGAAAGGGCCAATGCAGTCACCTCGTTTGAGCTGATGCAGTGTTAATGTCCAACCTTCACAAGACCAGCTGTGCAGACTTCTGTGTTTTCACACATCCATCCTGAGCTGGCGAACTGCAGACAGTCCCCTTTCATGACATGCAAACCAGCAAGGCGATGCAGCTCCCCTGCCCATCTTCATTGATAAAATACTGGTCTGCCGGGTCATAACCTTAAAACCTACTCAGTGTTTAACGCCTGCTGATTTCATTCTCTTGCCTTTGTTCTCGGCCTCTAAGGTGATGAAAGAGGCTTTTTGTACAATCCTTAAACCACGAGGTTTGTCCTCCGTCTCACTGTTTCTTCAGATCATTATGAATGCAGGTCATATTATCACCACATTTCACCTTCCTACTGTGCTACCTGCTCCCCTGCACTTCTTCCCACCCACCACCACCATCACCAGCCCCATCCTCACACCTCCCCTTCGGCTCTTGAGAACAGAAGCAGCCAGTTTTGTTTTCACGGCATTAAAAAGCGGTGTAGCAGTTTGATCTGAGCTCCGCTGCCGGTCGTGCAGCATACACATGAGGGTCCGTTTCCGCACATGTGTGTGCGCACGCGTGTGGTCAGTGCGAGTCTTTAAGATGCTGATTGATCGAAAAGGAGCGGTTTAAAGTGTGTGTAAATGTGCAGTGTAGCAGTGTGGAAGCTCTGCCTTTAAGTGATAAGGTGCTCGCTTTGTAACTCAGTGGGGGGTCTAGCGAGCAGCAGCAGATCTGGCCTTCTGCACTGCTGATCTTACACACTTCACACACATGCACGCTTATGCAAATAAATCTCAGTGTCCAAAAAAAAATCGCTTGGAAAACTTCTCTCTCTTTTTTTTTTTTTAATGTTCGTGCCGAGGAAAATTAGCGCCTCTGCAGAGCCTCACATTTACACACATCCACCTGCTTGCAAACACACTGATACTCACACCGAACGGCACTATTTAAACTCCCCAAGTAAACAATACCAGTCCACACAGGGCCTGCTTCAAATGAATGCAGTGAAATCCTGTCCAAGGCCGGCCGGTTAGCTGCTTCCAACTTTGCAAACCGCTGTGACATATCGTATGTCAGCTAGCATGCTGCGAGCATTAGTAATAACTGGATTTCACGTAAGTTATTGAAAGCCATTTGTAAACAGAGACATGAAAGCAAACAAGCTCACACGCAGCCTCACTTGATCATCAAAGACTTATCGATCAAATAGTCCTCCTCCGCCTCCCCGCTCCACTGAAAACCAGTGTGAGCGAAGTACGGCCCATCTGTTTTGTTCCAAACCGTGTTTAAAATGTCCAGCTTTCTTCCTTTTCTTTCAGTCTTGGATGAAGTATAAGTGCACGCAAATCCCCCCAAAATTCGGAGACACTTAACATTTGCATCTTCTTCCATCAGTGAATTATTTAAGAGGAGAACGCAGATTTTTTTTTAAATAATTCTTTTCATGTCTGGTTGCATCTTGTTATTTCTTTTGTAAGCAAATGAACGAAAGGAAAACTCGTGTAATTGCAAAGCTCTTTGATCGTGCTCAGCAGCGTTGGGCCGAACGGCTGATTCTGAATCTTAAAATCTCAAAATGCAGTTTGCAGACATTATTTGTAATTGGAATAATATAGATTCTGTGATCAAATTAAGATACATCTGGTTTTCCTGACTTGATTCCAGACAACTTGATTAGCCAAACTTAAACAAATACTTTTGGGGTTTTTTTCCTTTTCAATTGGTGTATCTTAGATTGTATCATCCTGGGTCTCTTTTATGTCTGTCACATGCAAAAGTCTTTATTTTTGCTTGGAAAATGTGAATTGTGCAAAATGTTCTAACATAAGGCAAAAGCAGTTTTTTGTACTTCTCAGGCTTCTTGAAGGATATTCAAAGCTCTTCTTTTATCTGAATTAATTTGTGTTGTTGTTGTTGTCGTCTCATCAACAGTCTAACAAAGTCTCGGTGGTACAGCAGTCTCACGGGATGCACCCGCTGACCTCCCTCCTGCCCTACAGCAACGATCACTTCAGCCCGAGTTCTCCTCACCTGCCCACAGACATGAGCCAGAAGACAGGTGAGAGCACACGTACACACCTAGTATAGAAACATTGTGCACACACTGTTAGTGGAGGCTTGCACATGCAGACGCAGCTAAACAGGCGTAGTTTTGGAGCTCAGTTAGATTTAAAAAGTCTCTCTGCACAAGTGCAAGTAAACACAGACGTTCTCGGGACATCTGCCGAATAGTCGCTGAAACCTCGGTCCGCATACACACTGTTTGTGCTGTTGACACATCATTTGTCACATCTGTGCAGATGCACCACACACACGTTTGTCACTTCACCAGAAGCACACACGAGAAATGTAATATTACAAATATTACAGTAATATTTTTGCACACTCCCTCTTTCATATGCACGCACACAGTATTTCTTTTTTGGCTCCCCCACCTCGCCTGGAACATGGACACACATAGAAAGACACAGGCACGCACTCCGTGTGTGAAGTGGCAGCATCAGCTCCGTCAGCCTGTGGCGGTCTCATGGCTTCTCTGAAGTGGCCTGCTCTTCTGAAGGGACAGCCAGCCACACACACACACACACACACACTCACACACAAAAAGATGGAAACAATTAGGGTGACAATCGCTCAAACCATTGCAGCAGCGCACACAAGGTTCTCCTTAGCAAGCACTACACATACAAACACACACTCTCCTCTGTTTGGAAGGCACAAACAAACACACCCTGGCATTTAAAACACTATCGGGTTTTGGACCTGCCTGTGGCAGGGCCTGAAGGGTGGCACAGTGGGTTTGTGCAGCATTTCGCTTTAGTGCGAGATGTCACAACTACCGGCCACGTTTGCTGAACGTGTTCCCCAGAAGATGGCTCATCAAGCTCCTCAAAAGTATGCAGGTTACTGGTGATTTCCTTTTTATTTTAAACACGCTATGTGGACTAACGAGTTTATGCAATTGCAATGCTTTTTGTTCTTGTGCAACCTCGCTGGAACGGTGAATACTCTTGTTAAAAATAGCCAAAGCTTAAATAAGGTCCATGTGAGCCATGTGAGCTAAGCACTCTTATTACTCCTGTTAATGCGCATTTTTTTAAATAAAAAATTGCCTCTGCATGAAATCAGTGATTGGTGATTTCATGGATGAAGACTCCAGAAACCTGCCGTTCAGGCCTTTAGCCAATCAGAAGAAAGTTGTCTTAAAACAGCTTGTTTCTGACACAGTGAGAACTGATGCACCAAGGGCAAACATTAAGATAAATAAGCATTATTCTGACCCTCGAATCATGCAAAGCTACTCTGCAGTGCTCTTTAACCTTACAAAGGGAGAGGAGGAGAAATGCAGAGTTCTCACACATGGTGGCTGACTGAAGTCGTGATCATGTATGTCAGTGGGGGAAACTTACAGAGAAATGAAACTATAAGAAAATTTATTTAGTTATTATTTGATGTAATTCTGTGGTTTCTTGGTAAAGTGTGAGCACCGCTGGAGATAGAAGTTTCAGCTCACAGTAACAACCAGACACTCATATGAAAACGCGCCTGTGAACGAGGGGTGTGAAGAAACCTAAATATTTCTTTTTGTTTGCCGTGTTTGTGTTAATGATCCCCTGTGAACACAGTCAGTCACAAAGTAAGACAAAAATTGTAATGGTGACATGTGCAGAACACAGCAAAAGGTGCTAAAAAAAAGATCGACATGCAGTGTAGCTATCCCACGGTTCAAAGAAGTTACAGTTTAATGCTGCTGAGAGCCTTAAAATTGTCGTCCTGATGTGGAGATATGAAATCCAGTGGTCTTCAAGCGCTGCCTGGTTTTTCCTCAGGAAATCATTTATAAACTCTCTGAAGTTTACAGAGTCTGTGCGAGATTCATTGAAGGATTTTGTCCTATGTGGTGACGTCCAAGAGAGAACAGGAAAGAGGAGGAAACAGGCTGAGAGCGAGAGACGAGAGTGAAGAACAGACTGGAAAAAAAACACCACAGAGAACAAAAGTCTTTTATCGGCTCTGATTAGGTGTGAGACAGCGCGAGACCTCGGGCGATCTCCTGCCTGTTCCGTCTGGAAATCCCCCTTTTTCCTCCAAACACACTCCCGCTTGTCTGGCTTAGAGAGTCTGTGTGTCTTTGTGTGTGTGTGTCTAACACAGTGACTCAGCCCGTAATGACAGACTGAGCCACCTGTTTGTTACTTACACACACACAAACACACGCTAACACCTGGCTGCCACATCTAACCTTTCTCAGACCATCTCACCTGAATTATTTTGGCTACGCTTCCACAGAGGAACACCGTGCTGCATGCATACGCACGCCACCTTACCTCACTTCTCTTTTTGTCTGTCAGCTGATCACAGGTTCGGGGGTTACCTCACCAGTGATGTCAGTGATTGGCGCACCTTTCTTCCTCTTTGCGCGTTGCTTAAAGGGGAAATAAAGGGACCTGAGCTATTTCTTTGGTTTTATATGTTAACTCTTGAGTGCTCGGTTTCTGGAGGCTTTTTTGGCCTTTGACCCTTCATCTTTACGCGTGTCTATTAAGCCTCCATTGCAGACACGGACAGCTGGCACGCCCCAGGAGTCAATCCTGTTATTCTAGGTGTTTGTGTAGTTGGTAAATGTTAAAGCAAATTCTTCCCAACAAGTCTGCGCAGTCGCAAAAAGCAGGAACACACATTGATGTATACACGAATCCTCCCACTAACCGCCTGATAACGTTTACCTAAGCGGTCCCAAGTGGACTTGCACAGCAAAAGTTTAACCCATGCTTAAGTAATTGAATCACAAAGTGCTACTTGCTCTGTACTTGCTTTCCCCTTGAGTTTTATCATTGAAGAGGAGGCTAGCAGTGTGCCAGAATCTGTTGTTTTTCTAAAGAATACGTTTTGGCAAAATCCATTTCCTTTCTAATATCTTGACAGCTAAAGTTAGCCGCATCAGTCTGGTGGAGCATTTCGTGACACTAGCACTGTAACGGAAGTATCAGATTGCAAACTTTTCTCAAGTTGACTCCTATAATCTTGGTCACCTGTGCTCGGTTTGTGTCAGACACAAACATGATTCATGCTTTGGACTGTCAACATGGTATCCTCACCTCAGTTCAATCATCAGTCCAGTCATTCCAATCTTTAAAATCACAGCTGATGGAGGAAAATAACACCAGCCTCGACGAGGGGGAAAAATGCATTGATTTTCATGCTGTGGCTGCTTTTGGAGTTTCTGTTTTCTGTGTGAAAAAGCGTTAGGGATGGGGTTACCTGCCACCCAGGTAAGGTTGTAGCATGTTTAATAGAGTATAAAATCCCAGCCTTCAACATGTGCTAGTATGTGGGGGTCCATTTTGGGTCGGGCTGACATAAATTTGAAAGTGAGGCTTCATGCGAACTTGGTCCCGTATTGGCCCGGTTTGAGACTACCCTAAAAGGGCAGCAACTGTGCATGCATTCTCCAAGCACACACCAGCGAACGCAACTCTAAGTCCTCTGTGTGTCTACAGTGCTGCATATAGCTCCTCTGTAACAAAGCCTTGCATTACATGGAAATCTTTATTGATAAATCAGAGGTGAAACACATTAGTCCACTCAATAGCCTGAAATCAGCTGAGAAACTGGCGAAAAAGTGTCCTGCGGCGAGGCTGCATGTTGTCTTTGTGTTTACCCATGTATTTCTGGAGAGTTTATGTAAAAACACACTTGTGCCTGACTGCTTATCTCCTGTGAAATTGTTTTATTGGCATCACAGAACGTGCAGGCCCACTGCAAAACCTCAGTAATATAAAACAGGCAGCCGATAAGATAAGACGTATATTATCTATCCTGAAGGCTGGAAAGCTTCTGTGCTACAGCAGCCAAACCACTGAAATAGCTTAGTAAATAAAAATGACACAGCTCAGTAAATAATATACAATAAGACATTAAGATGAAAATTACACAAAAGAGAGAGAAGCTCAGTTAAACAACGAGGTCATTTATACAAAACTCTGTTTATGCTTTTTTTTATTTTGCTTTTAGTTGAACAATTAACAAATTATGGTTACAAATTTCCTCTGGATTTCTTGACCTTAAGATGACTTCGCTTACTCTCCAGGCTTCTGATTGTTATTGCGTCATCTGCATCACTTCGAGTAAAAGGTCAGGAAGGAAAGAGCTGTGATTACAGTTTTTTTTAATTTATTTAATCAATCAGCTACTTTGAATCTTTCTTGTGGCCTTGGGCCTTTCTTCAGAAGCACCGCACCATCGAAGTGTGAAAGTTCATCTTTCCTGTTGTTGTTCTGCTCTTTGTGACATCATTAGAGGCAATAAGAAATTCCCGTGAGTGGACGTCAATGTTAATGACAAACATCACAATACTTGTGGGTTTATTTCTGTTTTGTTTTTGTTTTTTTTGAAACAGTTAAAGATATAAATGTTCTTTTTTTTAATATCCTTTATTGTACACAGAGCCTACATCTGTCATTTATTCTCACCACACAGTTTACTTCCTCTGTTATTTCCATCACCACCCACTGTCTGTTTTCACTGCTGCCTAAATACGGAGTTGCCTTACCTTTAGCTATATTTCAACTTTACAACCCCCTTAATTTTCCCGTTAATTTCCCCTAAAGTAATGCACATGTTGCATCATCTTTCTCATAGCATGTTTCACTTCTTTTATTCAATGTATTAAAATTGGCCGTTAAAGTTGTCAGCAGAAAACTTAGCGCGGGGGAAATACTTACTTGATCCCCTGCTGAATATCTAAGTTTGCTCACTCACAAAGAAATGATCGGTGTCTAATTTATTTTATGGTAATTCCATTTTGATGAAGAGAGACAGAATATCAATCAAAAATAAATTAAAAAAACATAAAAGTTATAAATTGATTTGTATGTCAGTGACTGAAATGTGTTTTTAAGCCCCAACAACCCAGACACAATTCTGGCTTCTACTGACTGCCTGTGTGGCCCAGTGGAAAACATATTACAATCATTTGATCAGTCATCAATTACAGAATCAATTTCTCCCATTCTAATCTCTCCACCATCATGTCCAAGACCAAAGAGCTGTCAGAGGAAGTCAGGGACAAGACTGTAGCCCTGCACTGTAGACCTTGGTGAGAAGGTGACACCTGTTGGTGTGATTATTCAGAAATGGAAAGAAATATAAAATGACTATCAATCACCCTCAATCAGGGGCTACATTGCAGGATCTTGCTTCATAGGGTGAGGATGATCATGAGAAATCGATCACGAGAAACTGGCCATCTGCCCCGACCCTCAGCTGATTGGGACAGAAGTAGACCTCAAAATCAAGATGTTTGGCAGGAGGGAAATGCTGAGTATGACCCACAGAACATCATCAGCACAGTCAAGCATGGAAGTGGAATCATTATGATTTTTCCTGCTAAGGGTACAGAAGGACTTCACTGCATTTAGGGGCCAATTAATGTGCCAGGTACTGTAAAATCTCCTTCCCTTAGCCAGATTTCTGGAGTTGGGTCATGGATCGGTCTTCCAGCATGATAATGACCCAAACATATCGCTAAGGCAACAAAGAAGTGGCCTACCCATTCTCCAGACATCTGTCCTCCAGACATCTGTCCCTGACATGTGTGCAAACCCGGTGACCAACTAAAAGAAATGTTTTACCGCCGTGGTTCCAACAATGGTTTTCTCCACCATGTTTTGCTTGTTTCAAACACTTATTTCACTCAATGACATGCAAATCAATTTATAACATTTTTGTGATGTGTTTTGGTTAATATTCCGTCTGTCTCCATTAAAATGAAACTATCATAAAACAGTTTTTCGGAAGTGAACAAACTTGGATATTCAGCAGAGGATCAAGTAAACATTTCCTCCACTGTAAAACTTCAACCCAGTGAATATTTATGAAGTATTTAGAGAAATTTCAGTGACAGAAAGAGTCGTTAATCCTAGGTTTAAATTTAGGTGCTGCATAGTCACAGACACTGTCATACCTAAGCCCCACTTTACGTCACCGAGAGACTTAAAATTAGAAGCTGCAGTGGCAATGACAGGAATGGAAGGATAACCAAAGAGCTTGTTAACAACACTGTGTTTTACTCCTGTTTTTTTGCCACCCAAAGTGATAAACTTTAAACAGTCTTGTAATTATCTAACACATTTATTTGTCTGACAGATGAAACAATCATAATGAAAAGGCTTTTTTTTAAAAGCAAAAATCATGGACTTTAACTAATTTTCACATTTAGAAAAAAGGCCTGGAACTTCAAACTTTTATACATCTAATTCACGTTAAGCCTGTTTAAGCTTCAATGTCTTACCAATAATCCATCATTCGTGTAGCACCTTCCAAGCTCAAAAATACAGGTGAAAGTGTTTTACAACCTGAAAAGGAAAGCAGGAAATTTCACTGTCAGTAAATCCTGGAGATTCGAACGCTGCAGTGACCTTTCTGCCGGGTTGTGTTTGACATAGTGTGACCCAGCTGGTCGGCTTAGTAAATTCAGTCATTTCTCCAGTCAAGCGTAACACCGCGTGTGATTCAAAAGTGGAACATTCCCTTTAGATTGGGCAACATCTCGATTCAGATATGACTGTTTGTAAGTAAAAGTTGTATTTATAGCACGTTTGAAGACAAATATTACAAAGTGCTAAACGACAAAAATGGTCAAAAAAGTAAATGAATAATAAGGACAAAAAGTTACGAAGGGCAAGTTTAAAAAGATGACTTTTGAGTCCACAGATCTCAAGCTGAGTGGGAGCGACGTACAGAGTCTCTAGTAGTCCACAAAACCTTAAGGACCTTCTGTGGATGCAGGGAGGTAAAAACCAGACTCTGAAGCAGCTGAATTAGCAACAGTGTTAAATGAGAGTACCTAAGGTTCAAATTCGACTCGAGGTTTTATTGAGACAAGTGAACAAGGAATTACAGTAAAGACGCGATGATGACATAAAGACACGAACAACAACTTCTAGTTCAGACGGTGATACTGTAGGACTGAACCTGGCAATGTTTCTCAAGTGAGGGGGAAAAAAGGAAGACAATATTTGCCCAGACAATAGATTATAAAATACAGAGAAGTGAAACATGCCTGCTTACCATCACCCTGCCATGTGATTAACACTTACTGTATGCTATTGTATGTATTACTGTAAATCGGAAGGGGAGTGCATGTGTGTGTGAGACAATCTGTTCTCATATAGCAAGCTTTGATTACTTCAGGAGTGCCAAACGTGAAATAGCTGACGAGGCTGGAAATCAACTTTTTATTTATTTATGTTTATTTGCAACAAATGAATAGTTGTTAACGCAAATTTATTTAATCGTATTTTTTAAATAGTGATTATAGTTCCAAGCTTACCGGAGTAATTGAGACATAAACATCTCAGATCAAGAAGGTTCCTGGTTTGAATCCCGGCTGAATCCCATGTGGAGCTTACTTGTTCACCCTGTGCCTGCCTGGGTTTCTTCCCACAGCCCAACATTACATGCAGGGTAACAGGTGATTAAACCGGCTGTGAATGTGAGGTAGATGACGTTATTGAAGTGTTTAGAATAAAGTGCTGCATGAATGTGGGATTAAAATGCCTATATTAATGCAAGTAAATTTAATTATATTACAGTCACATCAGTTTAAAGTGCTGGCTATTAACTATTTGAGGCTCTTTAACCTGTAGTGCTTTTCTTCATTAAGCGATCGCCTTATTTTGAAAAGAAACGAGTCGCTGTGCGAGAGAGACGCAGTGAAAAGAGTGTAAAGGCGAATGAGCGCAAGAGTTAAAACAATAGAGTTAAATTGGGGTAAAAATGCAAAACGTTAAATAATTTTAAATTGGGTCATCGGAGCCTGTTTGTGCTAGCTGTTACATTTTTTTGAATTGGAAGCGAGAGTGTGAGTCACCCTGCTTAAAAGGAGAAACTGTGTATCGACGATGAATAATAAGAAAAAAAATAAGAGTCATATTCGACAATCTGTAGTTTTACACTGTAAAAAACTGACTTTTACTATTACTGCAGCTTTTGATGTTTGCGCTTAAAAAAAGGAAAGAAAGAAACAGTTCCAGTACTTGTGTAAAATTTGTCAGCACTTATTACTGCCCTTACTGTAACAAAACTCTGCACAGTTTCTTCTGGTCTTTGGGCTCTTTTATGTACACCACACTGGCTGATTGTCAAGTCATTTAATGGCTCAGATGCTGCATCGCTTTCACTCTCAGTGGTTATAACCACCGCGGCACATTATCAGTGCAGGAATACTATTTTCAGCTTCTCGACTCTCAGTTTAACATGCACACGTTCTAATACTGAGCTCACACGCAGCCACTTTGACTCAAATGGTTCCTCTTTGAAGTGTTTCCCGAGACGCCAACATGGAGACCGTGAGATAGTTGCTGTAGTTGTTATTAGACGGCCGCGCTAAAAGGGGCATTCCAAAGAAAACTGCCCCATTACTGCTGCTAATTTTCCCCTTCAGGTTTCCCAACAGCAGACAAACTGATAGCAAGGGCAAAAAGGTGACTTACAGAAACCATGATCAAGTTTCCTTCGCATTAAGGTGTGAAGATTAACTGCTAAAATAAAAAACTTGTGTGCAGTTCGCATGTAGGATTTCGACTTTGATGTTTGCCATACAGTCATTTTAGGGAAAATGGGTAATTTCGAAAAAGGATGTTAAGTTTCAATATCACAAGAAGTATTAGCATCTGCTGTTGTTATTACTGCCGATCACGTGTTTTCAGAACATTTGCGCTCGAAGGGGTTAACTTGGCAGTCTGACACTCTCATCAGATTAAGCATCTTTAAGTTAACCGTGTTGACAGTGAAACTCACATGAGGGTGCATTCAGATTGTCACTAACAAAGGGACAAAATGGCCCATGTTGGTGATGCTGGTGAGGCTGTGCAATTGTTCTTCTGAGGCAGCAAATGTTTTTTAACACGGTGCTGCAAGCTGCATGCTCCAAGGTGTGTGCGTGTGGAGTCCTGGATAATTTCATTTGTCGCCACCAGATGTAATTATTTCAGCCACTACTTCTGAGAAATGTAGTTTGGCATGGCAGATGCCTACAAAACACTACAATACCCATGAGCCTCAGTCGCTGTTGCCTCAGAGAGGAAATGGTAGAGATATGAAAAGGCTTTCATTCTGCAGTTGAAAATAAAACACAGTGTGACTGTGTTCTCAGTTGTCTAGCAGTTTAGCATACATACAAGTACCTGTAGGAGGTTTTTTTTCATCCTTAACTTCTGTTTCAGAGTTTTTATGTACGCAGATGTGTACCGTACCTTCACCTTTTTAGCACAGCAGCAGACATTTCTGACACATTTCTTAATCTCGCAGGGTTTCAGTTACATCTAAAGTAGTCGCAATGACTCACCTATGAGTGTGTATGGGAAAAAATGCCACTTTGTAACTTTATACCCTTGTTAAGATAGCACATACTTCATTTATCATGTAATTCATGTGTTTATAGCAGCCAAACCTTTCAACACAAACTACAACAAAATATTAAAGTGGAAAAAAGAAAGTGCGTGCTTACTATTTCCATAGGATTTTAGGGGGTACGTAGCAGCCAGGCACTGCTAATCAAATCCATTTCATCAATCATTAATCATGAACCAGTGTCAGCATCTCTGTAACAGCGGTTTTGGTAGTTTGCTCCTCTGCAGGAATGTCACAAGACTGTGCAATGCTCAGAAAAACTGTAGAAACGCAAGAGCTACATTTCAGACTCTAGAGGCTGTTAAATGTTAAAGTTCATGACCGTACAATTAGAAGAAGACTGAATAAGTATGGCTTGTTTGGATGTGTTGCCAGAAAAAAGAACATGGCAGCATGGCTTAGGTTGAATCGACGATGAACTCCTCTGTAGAGTCAAATGTGAGGCCGTCTGTCTGACAGCTGGAACTGGGCCAAAACTCGATCATTCAACGGGACAATAATCCCAAGGAATCGAGGTGTTGCAACGGCCCAGTCAAAGTCCAGACCTCAGCCTGATTGAAATGCTGTGGCAAGATTTCAGGAGAACTGTGCATAAGTGAATGCTTCCAAACCTCAAATAATGATGGCTAAACAAATATCTCAGTAAGGTAAAAAGAACACAAGCTACAGTAAAAGTTTTAAGTACATCAAATCTGAATGTGATACAGTAAAATTCATGTAGTTTCATGTAGTGGAACAGTGTAAAAACTATAAAGCATAATAAAAGAGAGTAAAAAAAATTGTATTAAAGGTAGAAAAACAGCAAAACAAGCAGAGTAACACGTAAGTGGCACCCAAAATCTACTTGTACTTGTTGTCTCGGATGACACAAATTGTTGCAAAATGATACAGCACTTTGCCACGCAACAAAAAGTCCCCCCTTCCACCCCCCCGACCCTTGTTTTGCTGCCTTTGGTTGTGCGACTGTGATTGTGGCGCAGCAGTTTTTCGTCAGTACGAGCACACTCTGAATGTAAGCCTGATGTTTCCAATAAATGGAATTTACCCCTCATCAAAAACTTCTATATGTTGAACAATCTCTGAAGGGAAGTGGCTGCAGCAGCCCAAAAGTCCCTTCTTCTTCTTGATATACATACAAAGCGGCGTACTGAGCGCGCTCTGTGGCTACTTTGGCTGGTCAGCTAATCATTACTGTACTGCTGCGAACCAGTTTGAGTCAAGCACCCGCTGCAGCATTTTTAGATATTCTCTGTGAGTGAAGCTTAACAAGTTTAACTAAATACTCAACTGCTTACTTACACTTCATCGTGCACGCAGGGTGAAGTTTGTTCACACAAGCTGCATGAATAAAACTGTGAATGACATTATTTAAAAAGAAGCAAGAACAGAGAGAGACCGATGAAGGCTTGCAACTTGAAAACGTCGCCATTAAATACTCGAAAGGTGTGCAGGGGAGGGGAGGATGACAAGGAATGAAGGTGTAATGACGAGGAAAAAAGGATGAAAGGGGTCTTTAATGAAAGAGGGTGAGACGCGAGGGATGGGAAACAGAGAGGCAAAAGGGTCAAGATGGGGTGAGAAGCAGGGCAGAGACGAGCAATAAGAGGAACCCGGACAGTGGGAGGGTGGAGGGCACCAGGGGAGGGATGGGGGACAAGAGGAGAAGGGAGGAAGGGCGTGGTGGGACAGACAGAGGAATGGGAGGAAGGGTTGAGTGGTGAGACAGGTCGACTGACTCAGTCTCGTTCTTGTCATCCAGATTTATAGCGGCTCGGGGTCCCGAAACAGGCCCGGAGCCGCGGCCAAATTACAGTCATCTAGAGCATTCCTCTGCTGCAAACACAGGTTAGCAGCCGGGCCGCGCTAAGTGCTAGGTGCTGCCTGTTGACAAATGACTTCCTTTGAAGGGCACAAAGAGAGAGAGAGAAAGAGAGAGACTGGATATTTTCTGTGTGAGGGCACAGAGTCAAGCAGTCTGTGTTTCTTTTGTTCGAAAACATTTCTGCTAAAAGTAGAGACAAAGAGTGTTTGTTTGGATGCTCGTCTGGGTGTGCGTCTGCCCGTGTCGTTGTGGGTTTTTAAAATGTGGCCGCTTTTACGACAGACCCTGACTTGTGTGGAATAAACCAGTGAAACCGACTGGCATCATTGGTTTCTAGTGGAAGACACAAACACACACACACAGAAAGACAGAGTATGCCACAGTGACCGAGAATACGTGAGTCAGTGTGTTAACGTGTTTAATGGCAGGTTCCTATGCTGCTTACACTGCTAAACCCATCAGACCTGTGGGCTGGGGATGTTCAAACACTGAGAAAACCCTGATTACAATGATGTTAATGTGTGTGTGTCTGTGTGTCCTCCAGGCGTTCACAGGCATCAGTCCCAGGACCTCTCAGGATATTACTCCCTCCCTCCTGGTGGCGTCAGCCAGATCACTCCCTCGATGAGTTGGTGAGTCAAATTAGCCCCTTTCTTAAATCAGACGTACCTTTGCAACCTTCACCGGTCTGATAAAGGGATGTCATTCAGGTGCTCACATCAAAGTTCAGACACAGCACAGACTTTCTCTCTGTCTCTCCTTGGTATTCACACCATTTGTTGTACTTGTGCTTCAGTGCTGTGAGGCATTCACACTCTTGACATCTCTCTTATGGATGAGGAAATAGTGAAAATGCAAGAAATAGTAATTGAGAAAAGTCCTCATCTCGCTGCAGCTGATTTAAGATGTAAGGTCGTGGTGTGCGTGTTATCGATATTTGCGTCCCTCTTCCAAACAGTCGAGTTTTATAGCGAGCTGGGCAATTCAGGGACACATGATAGAGATTTACAGCTGTAATCTTGTGCGTGCCTGTCTGCTAATGCGACTGCGTTCAGTTCAGACTTGTGTTATGTTCTGTAAACGTTACCAGGTCTGACTTGGTAAAATTGCTGCTGTGGCTATTATGGAAAAGTGACCAGATGTTGAAGCCCTGCACTGGAAAAGAAGTGCATGTCTGGCTGTCTGCACAGGACTTTAGATCATTTGTGTCATTCCTAACTAAAAGTGGGACAAAACAATGCCCTACCCTCTGAATCCAATGGGGTTTTTTCATGTTTTCTATGCTTTGGTGATGTCTGATGGACATTTTTCAGTATTTTCCAGCGTCCTATAAACCCAAAGGGGTGTCAAACCCATTTTACATTGTGTCCACTTTGATCATAAGTGGGACTGACCAGTGAAACTCATCTTTTTGTCAGTGTAAAGAAGTTTAACTGCACATTTAATCCCTGACATAGTATAAGAAAAAGAAGTGCAGTTTCAACAGTACAGCTCAGTTTTTCTACAGGATAAAGACATGTGGCTTTGGGTTTCAATTGTAAGAATTGCATGTGTAAAATTACAGAAATTACTGAAAGAATATCTTTTTTCTTTTTTTCTTCTTTTTTTTTTTAACTATGAACTCACTGTAAAAGTCATACATTTCTATAGTATACAGTAAAAAAATATGAACTTTCTGGTAGTTATTTGTTTATCTATTACTTATTTTCTTCTGTGAAGAATAAATAGCCATGGAGAAGCCATACAACTAATGAAAACGCAGTTATATATCTAAACAAAATGTTGCATTTTCCAAAGCCATCCAGTGGGCCAAATTGGAGTCTTTGGCAGGCCGATTCTAGACCCTGGGCCTTATGTTTGGCAGCCTGCTATAGACTAAAATTGTCAAAGAGAAATATCGAAAAGAATTATTAGTTGAAGCCACAAATTAAAGCTACACTATACTTTGCTCCAGCATAGTAATCATAGTAAACTGCATATCTTTTGTGTTTTAAAATGTTGGTCAGAAATATCAAAGATATGTGAATGTCGTCTTTATAGTTTATGCTTCTTAATCCAATCAGTGGTGTTCTTCTGGACCAGGTTTCCCATCATAAACTTGTAACTAACCCTTAACCCCACCAATGTTCCTCTTTCAGCCTGATTAAAGGAGCCGCAGTGGCCTCCAAACTGTTATCCCCGTTTTTTCCCAAACACTGTTATCATTTCATTGACCTATGCCGATGTGCATACATCACAGGTTCATCTGGTGTCAGCTCAGATAACCCGTTGTCATGGAAGCCACAGCCTTTGATCCTGTTTGTTGAGGACTTCGACCCGTGGCCTCTGGTTAAAACACAATGAGTGTCGACAGCTGCAAATTTTAAATGAAATGTCAATCAAAGTAATGGTGATTGGCCTCAACAAAGTCCTCTGCGGCACATTTTCTCTATATATAAAGAAGCGTTTTGTGGTCTTTAAACTGAAGGATGTTTCTATGAAACACGTCTTTAAAGATGTCCTGATGGCTGCAAACATCACAATCGGGTGGGTTCAAAGATTTCCAAACAATGAAGAAAATGTTGGTTTTGGAGTTGTAGCCACTGCACTGTGTTTTTAGTGATAGAATTCCTTAAGTCTGTTTCTCATGGGCTCGGAGTGCAAAAAGTGGCGATGCAGAAAGCTACGCTGGACACCTAAAACGGGCACATCTGTTCCATATTCAGTCATCCAGGTTTCCATCCATTCAGAGCTGATTGTGAGCCTCCAATGTCATGCTGGTTGATTGTGAACTTATAATGTCAAACTTCCCATTGATTTATGGATCAACACAAATCCATTTATTCCAACCTACAGCATCTGTGCCTGGACAAATCCCCTCTCAGAATAGTTAAAGGCTTACATCAAATGTCATGGAGATTTGGGATGAAAGCTTAAAAAGTTTTTGTGGGCATTAGCTTACATGTGTGTGTGTTTATTTTTTTTTCTTTGTGTTTTCTTTATTTTTTGTGTGCTTCTGTAGGACAAGCTGCATGTCCCTAGACGTTTCTCAAGTCTGTGATTTCCGGGGGTTTTATCTTTTTCAGACAAGAACTCTTCATCATGGACTTTCACAAGTATTACTAACAGTTAATCTCCTTTAACCCAGATTATCTGCTTTGTTTTGGCTCCTTATAGTGTGCTTCTTTGTGGAAGGAGGAGGCGGGAATAACATGGAGAATGAGCAGTTAAATGTCAAACTGTTGTTTTCTGTTCTTTCTCTCTTTTTGTCTTTAAGTCCGTCCCTCCACGACCACCTCCAACCGTCCCTTTAGCCTGCTGGCTGGTTAAATCCATTACATCAGGAATTATAAAAGCTTTTACATCCTGCTGATCAAAGAGTCTTGCTTTAAGCGATGCAGACATTTAAAATCAAAATTGTAAGCTGTTATCAGAGAACAGAAAAATAACAAATAAAAGAATATGAAGAACATGACTAATAGCCTTATTTTCTATCAATGAGCAGCTTAAATTACAAGTATGGAGGTCTGGTTGATGATTGAATGTCATGTGACCGATTCTAACTCTGTTAATCCAAAACAATTATACTGTACTTACCGACTCTTTGAGAAAGCACCTGAAGTCTTTTTGAGGGTCTTGGCATCAGAGCAGTTGCGGTTTCTTTTGGAGATAAAGCATCAAACTCTCTTCTTGTAGGGACAAATGAAGGTCCACAGGAGGCGTGGGCAATTAGATTAATATTGTATTCATTTAAAAGTTCAAGATTGAATCTTGGGAGTCTACTAAAATGGGTTTAGATGCTTTAATGTTGAAGAAAAAACATGAAAAAAACAAACTGCGCCCGCTTGAAACACTGTTTTAGATCTTTGTTCTTTAAGGCTTCCCTTTTTAAAAGCCTAGTGTGCACTGGCTGGTCAGCTGACCTGGCAAAAGTGAGTGTATTAGTTGCATACCATAGCTCTTCAAGTGTAGACTCAGCTCTTTAAGAGCTGTAGGCTAACAACCCCCCCAGGCCCCCTGCAGAGGTTAATACGTCACACATTGGTTTCATGCATTGACATTGTTTCCAAAACCAACCCCATCGTGACCATTTATTCCTCCACCAAGGCGGAGACCAAGTAGCTGTCAGCGAGATCGCATTAAAAAAGAAACTACTAAGCCGGATTTTATTAAAGTTAATGGAGAGGTGGTGAGTGGGCAAAGGAATAACTGAGTACATTTTGCAGCAGCTCCAGATCAATTTCTATCAAACTGTAGAAGTGGGTATTAACTTGAGTATGCCTCAAGTTTTTAACAGGTTTACAGTCAGATGATTCCTAACAAGCAGTTGAGCTTTTTTTCCTCTGTGGTTGCAAGGACAATGCAATCAAAAATAAAAGTCATGTGCTTGTTCCTGGGTTCTTCAGGTGCAGGTTGGGAGGCAGCTGCTCATTGTTTTGACTGCCAGCATGTTGAAGGAGCTGTTAGGGCTAGGTGTGAACTATGCAAGCTTGTTACATAGTGATGTAAATAAGTCGCGAGAAAAGCCTGTACTACAAACAAGGAGCTTCGGGTGGCGCAGCAGCAGTGCTTTCTGTGGCCTCCTAACTTTGCAGAGCACAAGGAGCTATAGAGCACACTAAACAAAGGGGGGAAACCCTAAATGCATAACATGGGAACTTAATTTATTTTAGTGGCTATGGATTAAAGAGGATTGGACTGACTAGTGGACTGTTTGACTCATTAGATTCAGCGATATGAAGGAAAAAAGAAAGAAAAGTGGATGGGCCATTTAGTTTGAACCGCTTTTGTCTAAACTGTGTCGTAGCGTGGCCTCAGCTGAAACAGGGTTACAGCCGGAGCTGAGGCCACTAATCTCCGGATCTCGTCCCAGTTTAGGGTTTCTGCTGCTGGGCTTTTCTGAATGTAAAAAACCTTTTTGAGAACAGATACAGCTGAAACAAAGAGGAAGAGATTAAAAGGAGATAGCAGAGTGTGATGATAATGATGATGATTGCAAAGGTGGTGTAAATGGTAGATGTGGAGCAAGCGAGCGTGTGCTGACATTCACAAACACCAGGATGAGTCAGTCGAAGGGGAGGATGGTTGCATTTGCTCTCTGGAGGTAGTTTTTTTTTTTTTGGGAGGGGGGGGGGGAGGTGTGGTTTTTCTACATATCAAAGGCTTTTCCCTACACCCGCTCCCCACCCGCGACCTCCCACGGTGTGAGTATTTGTTTGTGCTCCCAGTAAGTCAAGTATTGACGCACAGCTGTCAACAGTGCTGATCCAGGCTTTCCAGGGGGTGCATCACAGCATCACGACGGGCTTTAAGGATTGCGAATTAACTTTATGTTAGAACCATCAAATAACACACAAGTCCTGAAGTTTATTTTATTTGGGTTTAATTCTGTTTTGTTTGCGTATTCAAATGCAATGCGGTATGAAATGTACATGGGTGACTTGAAGAAATGTATGCCTGAGCACGCACAGAACAAAAAAAGAAAAGCTGAATGAGTGTTCGAAAGCATCTCTGCAAAACTTTCCACCAGATTAAGAGACAACTTATATTGATGTTAAAGGATGGGAAAGGCACAGGAATGACAGCAAATTTCAGGGGTCAGGAAGTTTGTTGGGAATTTGGAGGATTATGCAGTGGAATAATGGTTCTGGAAGCATTCCATTAGGTGACCTTAATGAATCTGTTTCCACCTAATTCCTTAATTTAACCATTAAGGGCAACAACAAAAAAACTTTTACCTGTTAAATTAAAATCTTCTGCTCCCGTCTCTTCCCTCTGCTGTGCTGTGGCAGGCAGAGCCAGCCTGTCTATCCTGCCCTGTCCCCATGTGGATTCAGGCAGCCCTACCCCTCCAATCTCCCCAGCGCATCGTCCTACTCCAGGTACCGTAGCCGACTGGCCAGCTTGAGCCAACCCGATCCGAGTTGGGGTTGGGGGAAAAAAAAAAAAGGGCAACGCTCTGCATCACCAACTCCTGTTTATAGCACATCTCAAACGTCTGAGCAGGCGTTTTCCATTCACCGTGGCAAACTCATGTTCGGCCTGATTTCTTTGGACAGCTTCTGTAAAATTCTATTGGAGCCAGTGTGCTGTAAACAGGACCAGTTCAGTGTTTCGCCAAAAACAAGCTGAGTCAAGCCAAGCTAATCGCTGCTGCAGAATATGAAATGTCACACACACACAGAGAAATAGAAACAACCATTAGGACAGCTGCTTTATTTTTTCTTTTCGCTGCCCTTAAGCTTTGTTCTGGTTGTAATTGTGTCTTGTCTTTATCTCGCTGTAAAAACTTCAATGTTTTTAAAAAAAAGAGTGTTCTTTTAGTCGTCATTGCAGATGCTTTTCATGTTTGCAAGCACACGCACGGGAAAATTAAGTGTGAACCCACTGTGAGTTTAAGAGGGTTTTTGTCTTGAGTCAAATTTGCAAACCCTTAAAGATCTCTGCTTGCAACTTGTTAGTTGCCTAAAATAGGCGAAGAATCCCCAGCCTGTCTGGCATAACAGGCTGGGGATTCCTCATAGCCTGTTGTCAGTGACTCTGGTCTGTTGACAAGAGGCACAGTGTTTAACAACCCAAAATGGAACAATTAGGGACAAATTACTGATAGATATCGCATAACTAACCTGCAAACAGGAAGGAAAATATGAGGGAAATACAAAGCTAGATCACATCATGATTGGTGGAATGCATTTTTACTCCCTACGAGTCAAGGTGTGTGACACACGAAGAAGCGTTTTCCCCTCAGTGCCCACTTCCCCTCTCTCTCGCTCAGTAATGTTTGGTCGCCCTCTAGTGGTGATAAATGATGGCTTCACTCTTACACAAAAATAAACTTTAAAGAGCTTCTTTGTCACACTGCAGGCACATTTGTCCCGTGTTCTGTATTGCATTTACTCAGCTGTAGACACAAGATGAAACACAAACAACACTGATATGAAGCCCAGTGGACTTTCCATGCTTTCAGGCTCACTGCTTACATAAAACTGTCGCTCCTGCTTTGATGCTTACCGCCCTGCCGCCTCCTATCCTCAGTGCATCTCTATGAACTCACCTTTTTTGTCACCCCCCCCCCCTTTCTCTGTCTTATCCCCCCCACCCCCTTTCCTCTGCTTTTTTTTTTCTTCTTCTTTTTACCCTGCACCAGGTTTTCTCACTCGCTGATGCTCGGCCCATCGGGCATGCATCCTACAGGGATCCCCCATCCAGCCATAGTGCCCCCTACAGGCAAACAGGATCACGAGCAGTATGACAGGAGCATGTACGTGTAAGTATACCCCTCGCTCCGTTTTAGGTACATTTATATTCATGGCTCCACCCTTTGTCACAGTGTAAGAAACTATAAAGTTCTCACAGCCTCATTCCTTCACCCCACGTCTTCATCAGGAAGCCACAGGTGGAGCCCAAGCGGGAGAAGGAGCCCAAGAAGCCGGTCATCAAGAAACCTCTGAACGCCTTCATGCTTTACATGAAGGAGATGAGGGCAAAGGTCATCGCCGAGTGCACATTAAAAGAGAGCGCAGCCATCAATCAGATCCTGGGACGAAGGGTGAGGGACGCACACACACACACACACACACAGAGGCATGCACATTGAAAAGCAGACTAATCCTGTTTCCAGGTCAGTCAGTAATTTCACACATGAGGAACATGAGAGGTAATGTGAACTCTGTTTCCCTCACTTACCAGACTGGTACTTATCTAGCACTTCTCTACTTTACCTGCACACTCACAGCACACACACACACACACACACACACTCCAGTGCTCATGGGTGCTGGGAATCGTACCACTGACCTTCCGATTAGTAGATGACTCGTTTTTTCAGCCACATCCGCCCCTTATTCTCATGCAGTAGTCCAAAAAAGTAAGAGGAGTTACAGTCTATTGAACCTGGAGTACCCACTCAGGCACAGGGAGAGCATGCAAACTCCACACAGAGGGTTCGAACCAGGAAGCGTCCTCCTGTGAGCCGACATTTCAAACCCCTGAATCCTCCAAATCCTTACATGATTATGTTATAAAGAGAGCGTCCCAGAGATGCACTGCCTTTCTTCTGGAAAAATGGAGAGAGGTTTCTCATTTTATTAAAGACTTCAATGGCCAGTAGTTAACAAGGTTTAAAAATTACCCTCCTAAATGTAAAACTGTGTCTACGGTACATAACATCATTAGGAGAGTCAAAGGATTTGAGAACAGGCCTGGAAAACAGAGCCTGGGGCCCTCGGGCTGCGCTGCATTAAAAACAGAAATGATTCTGCGATTGTTATCACAGTAAAGGCTCAGGAACACTTCAGGAAACCACCGACGGCAGCAAATGCAAATTGACACGCGATGAAGAAACATTTAAAAACAACATCCAGCTCATCTGTGCCGTAGAAAGAGAAAAACCGTCCTGTTGTCATAAAAATCTCCGTTATAATTCATTTATAGTGGAAAATGAGCACATATTCCACACAGAAAAATAACATTTAATTTTCTCTCTTTGTACTATTTTCACTTTTTTGTATATTCTCAATAGAAAGAGAGTTTAATGATCAGATCAGTTCAAAGCCATTATCAAAGACTTTATTGCCCAAAACCCAAAAACTGTATAAAGGCAAGTCTGTGAAAATACTGACCTTCTTTTTGTTGTGTGTGTTTCCAGTGGCACGCACTGACCCGGGAGGAACAGGCCAAGTACTACGAGTTGGCCAGAAAGGAAAGACAACTGCACATGCAGCTCTACCCAACTTGGTCTGCTAGGGACAACTACGTAAGAACATGTTCTTCTTATTCCTCCCTCCCCTGTGTTCATGAGCCTATTCAGAGTGAGAAGAAAAACAAGCCGATATGACTAATTTCCTGAGCCGTCTGAAAACAAAAGCAGGGATATGCAAAAGCTCTCCCACTTTTTAAAATGGAAAAATAAAGGTGTGCAAGGCAGGGAATGTTGCAGTATCTGCAGTGAACATCATTTTCCATTGTTACTGGTTTACCGCAGTTTACGGAAAACAGTGATTTCTTGTGGCGAGCTCTAAAAATGCACTGAAAACTGTGCTGAATTACACACAAAAAAGAAAATTGGAAGAAAAAAAATGTCCCCACCCCCTAAAATAACTTCTAAAACTGCAGTTCTAGTGATGCAAATGGTATTTTCTGAAATAAAATCCTCCCCTTGGATTCTTGGGTCATTGATTTATACCAATCTGAGCTTCCAGATGCATTAAAATAAAAGCCAGGAATCAGCAGAAGCTATTCACGCTTTGTTTTCTGTAAGGAGAAAACCATTTAATCAGAACCTGCTCTCTGGTGTGATTTCTGTGCAAGTGAAACCAAGAACAGGATCAGTCTCATGAAATCTGTTGTTTCTGACACTCTCAATGCCAGTGTTCTTAAATACAACGAATAAACTTATGTGGTGCATGCATTCTAGTTTCTGGCCTGCTGTGTGCCTTTGACTTCTCAGTTTGCTGTTGAACTCTTGCAGGAGGCGGGCCTTAGCGGGGTCGCAGGGGAAAAGAATAAAGCTGATTGGGTAGGGACACGTCTTATGGTGGATTTATACCTCTGTGGTGGGGGGAAGAAAAAAAAAACTAATGTGAGGATTTGCATGAAAGGGGTTGTGGGTATTCCTGTTGCAAAGTTTGCATGCACCTTCCAAAAAAACAAACCAAAACAAAAAATCTGAGTGACTCACCCATGTCAGCCTCCCAGACAGCACGCACGCAGGCGGCGGCAGCCACACGAGCCGATGTGATTGGTCAGTTTTGGATATGGCCTACGCTTTTGCAGCAGCTACGCCTGCAAGTATGTTAACCTTTGAAACACTAAATCACACAGAGGTATAAATCAGCCCGTTTGCTCGACTAACAGAGAGCAGGGCTGCATGGCTGGCCTCACTGCCTTAATATACAGCTTCAAAACACAGCACCTTCATTTTTGTAGCAACACAGCAAGACGTCTGTAAAGGAGGTTGTGGATGTTCTGAAAGAAAGACAGCCCCGGTTATGTTTTGCTGTGCCTGCACTCTCTTGCTTCTCTACACGTGATTGGTTACCGAGCTGAACTCTGCAGGCAGGCAGGCAGGCGTGGGAACTTGGTAACACTTTATCTGGACTGTGGTTTCTAACATGTTTGAAACATCTAAACTGTCACACAGATAACAGAGTAGCACAAGAAGATACCCCGTGACCGCATATGTCAAAATTAAGGGTTGCGAGGCGACCCGGAGAGTGTTATTTCTGCACTCAGAAATTACCCTCATGCTGTTGTGAAGGTGTTGTAAACCAGAGCTTTAATACTCTCTGATCGCAGGTGTAGGAGCCGTCGCTGTATGCACGGAGCTTTGAACATTGTCTTCACCTCTTAAACGGCTCTTAAATGTCACGATTCTAAGCACTGTAATTAAGCATAATCCACACTCTGTGGCTTTTTGATAGGCATACGGTTCAAGTTTGGAGAATTTAAAGGGATAGTTCACCTCAAACAAATATGTGTTTTCCACCGGAGCCCGTTTAGATTGTTTTGGCTTGAGTTGCCCAGTTGCACTTGCTTCCAGGTGTTCAGGGATCAAAAACAGCAAAACCCCGTTTTCGCAAAGGAACTATTTTCTTTTCACTGTCTACATCCGCCAGCTGGAGACAGCTTGCAGATGCTCAGTTCAAAAAAAGGGGTCACCATTAGTGTTTACATCCTGTCGTGCTGTCTGTCGTGAGCACAAAGTTTTCATCACAGGCAGATGCAGTTCTCCTTCTGCACTGTGGATTAGTCTGCAGTTCCATTACTTTTAAGAGAATTCCTTCAAAAGTGTGCAACTCAAATCAGAGCGGTCTAGATGGATAAATAATTAGGGAAAACTAGTAGATTTTGCCATGAATGCTCCTTTAGTGTAAAAATATTCTTGGGATATATTGTTAGTGACACAGCACGCTCCAAAATGCTTTTGAATCGATCACAAATTCCAGGATTTTAAAGAAAGAGCCTGAAAGGGCCACTTGATGATCAGTCCACAAACTGTTTATAGGTGAAGGACTGAGCTTTAAATATCGTCTGATGCATTTGGAAAATAAATAAATGAATAAAAACAAACTACCAAGTGTCCTCGCTGCCCTCTGTTCTCCTTCTGAGTTAAAAACAAACCACTGGACCTACGAGCAAAACAGGAAGTGAAGTTCCACATATCGCCCACACACCTGTGGAGGGTTTCTCCTCCAGTTCCCCCACTCAAAAAAAAACAAAATACCTACACTACTATACTACATATAGGCTAGTATATGCACACACACACGCACACACATACGCCCACAGACTGAGAAGCTTCAGAATGGTGCACTTGCAAGAGGAGTAACCACATATACAATGCTGACAGCGAGCTGAGGAGGGTTAGACATCGAAGCGTAGGCGGTAGATTTCTGTGCCCACATCCTTCATCGCACCCAAATATGAGGCCTCACTTCACCATCACCGGATCTGTGTGAACAGCTCTGATGTTTACCTCAACAGTCACACATTACAATCAACCTGGGGACACAGAACAAATGCAAACACGAATATGAAAACAGTTAGGAGTTTACAATGGCTTTAATCTGAATTCACGTTTCCCCCCTTTACTATTAAGGCCTTCAGCTTCTTTACTGTGCAGATTTCAGTTGATAGAAATGCCAGCCGAACACGGTGATTAAAAGTTATCTAAGACACTTGCACGTAACTTTTATCCTGCTTGAGATAAGCCAAATGAACTGGAAGATCTGCTGGTAGTCAGCAGTGCAGTCAAGAGTCCGACTCATTTCATTTCTTTGGCTTTTTTTTTTTGTTTTGTTTTCTTCTCCTCAAACAGGGCAAGAAGAAGAGGAGAAAAAGGGAGAAGCAGCAGGACTCCAACACAGGTAAACCTCTAAATATGGATTTCCTTGCTCTCGTCTGACGGATGGTTAAACGTTTTTTTAAAAGCCACACACACACAGAAAATGACCAGTGCCAAGACTTCTGGATTTCAGAGAATTCAGTCGAGCTTGAGTTTGCGTTGGCGCTGCGTGCGGCACGGCATCTCCGTGTGCAGGATGTGTCTCAAACGTCAAACCACCCACCCACTCTGCTTTCCATGTAACCTCAATTACAAACATTTGAATCCCAGTGTGCAAAACTTTGTGCTGATCTTAGCTGTTCCAAGTTTAAAAAAAAGAAAGAAAGTCAGCCATCGTGGCAGAAAGGAAATCAAAAACTCTTATCGCATGACTAGCATTTTCCCTTTTCCACCTCCGCCATGTATGAACAATAACAAGCTTCTCAGCTCTGACCTGTTCGGTTTTGAGAACGCAGACGTGGTAGTTATCCACGTCCCAAGTAAACCACTTGAGTGCTTGTGGTAATACTATAAAAGCTACTACAGCATCGGCACGATGGCATCAAAGGTGAGACGATAAGAGGTTGTAACACTTTTGTGATTGTTTTAAAGAAGGTCGTGGATGTTCGGCGTCTTCTCGATGCGCGGCAGCAGATAAAAGAGCCTCGGTCTCCCCTCAGCTCGTGCTAGAGCGACCTGAGTGCTCTGCCTTAACTGGCACGATGCTTCATTTTACCGTGCAGTAACACCGAAGTATATTTACTTACAGTATTGTGTAGGTCCAGAACCATCCCTCATTTCTTTGTAAGTGGTCTTGAGCAGTAGCTCTCCAGGCTTTCTTATGGTCTTTTAGTGTTTTTATTTCAGTCCAGTACTTGTACCTGAACATTTTCAGAGATTTTTGTTGTTGTTGTTTCTTTTTTATATTTGAAAGATTGATAAATCAGGGTTAAATGGTTTTACCAAAGACACCAAACACAGAGATATTACCCAAAGCTTCATCACAAATGGTGTCAGTGGAAGGATGCCAGTCAAGAAGCCATTCTTAAGGGAGAAGGGGCTGAAGTATATCAGATTATGCAAGAATTGGATTAAAAATCAGTGGGAACAGGTCTTATGGAGTGATGAATCCATCTGTAAAACACAATGGAAACCCTTCATGGTTGAGGGCGACATTTTAGCCAGTGGTGTTGGGGATCTTGTCCGAATGGAACTATGTCCAGTAGTACCGCCAGATTTTGATCCACTATGCCAGAGGTGTCGAACTTCAGGCCTCAAGGGCCGGTGTCCTGCAGGCTATAGATCTCACCCTGGGTCAACACATCCGAATCAAATGATTAGTTCATTACCAGATCTTTTGGAGAACTTCAAGACATGTTGAGGAGGTAATTTAGCCATTTAATGATCTGTGTTGGATCAAGGACACATCTAAAACCTGCAGGACACCAGCCCTCGAGGCCTGGAGTTCGACACCTGTGCGCTATGCAAAACCAGCTGGAAATTGTCCGATAGGCATGGCAATAATCCCAAACATACTGCAAATGCAGTAAAATCATAGAAAAACACACAGTGAGACACTATTAGCACTATTAGTCATGGATTGGCCTCCACAGAGCCCAGGCCTCAGCTTAATTAAGCGGTTTGGGATCATCTTGACAGAAGCCAGAAAACATCCAAAGAAGAGCTCTGACTTCCTCAGGAAGCCTGGAGAACTGTTCCTGAAGACTGCTTCAAGAAAGCTTGACTAAGAGAGTTCAGGCTGTGTTGAAGAATAAAGGTGATCATACTAAATATTGACTTTAACTCTGTTTGTGTCTTATAGACTGTATTTTAAAATATGGTTGCACATTTAAGTAAATCTCTGCACGTTTTTCCTGTTTTACATACAAAATATAAAGAAATGAGGGGTGGCTCAAGACTTGTGCACATTAGGGTATTTTCAGCAGATGTTTCAGAAACTGGAAAATATATATTTTTTGGATTTGGGCGTCGTTTTAGAAACTGAAAACCCTTGAAAGGTCCAGTACTAACAGCGTGACAGCACGGCTGCTTCTTCCTCTGTGTGTTAACTGACCCACATGTTTAACTAAGTTGTGTTGGGCGGTTGATCTGCTGGTTGTTAATGTCGCATTGTGCCGTAACCATCTACTAACAGTTTTACTTGATGGCTTTTTCCGAACAAACGGTGCTTTTGTCCTGCCCTGACGAGCTTGTTTCTCTCTTCGTCTCCTTCTTGTCTGTGTCTTTTGTCGTCTAACCTGTTTCCTCCCCTCTTCCTCTGCTTTTCCTCCTCCCCTTTTCCTGTGCATGCCACGCATTGTGCTCAGACCCGGGCTCTCCTAAGAAATGCCGGGCTCGCTTCGGCCTCAACCAACAAACGGACTGGTGCGGTCCTTGCAGGTGTGTACCAACCATCCACCCCACTCGCTCCGCAGCACCACGCTACGCTCACGACTCCCCCATCTTTCTTCTCACACCGCTCAAGTGCATCGTGTCTCTCTGATGCCGTAGGAGGCAGAGCAGTCTTGGAGGTGGCATCAATCTCATTAATCCCATCAAGCTTGTTTTTTTTTCTGTTTTCCAGGCCTTTTTTTCAGCCTTTTCATTTGTCCAACAAGTAAACTGCTGAATGAAGACAAGCCCCCTCCCCTATTGTGATTATACCTGCCAAGACGAGCTCTACCTCCTCGTGTTTGAGGTCTGCATGTCATCTCTCACTAACCTGCTGCTCTGCAAATAGAACCCATACATATGCAGTTAATATATAGCAAACAGCGAAACATGCTAACTTTAGTTAGGCTTCAGTCATGTGTTTACTTGCAGGTAAAAGGTCAGACATGCAGATTTAGAGGTGTCGCATGAGTTAAAAATGTATTTAGAGACATGTTTTCACACCCCGTCACTCCACCCCTATATTTAAGTCTGTAAATATATATATGTGATGTCTCACCCACACCATCGAGGTTAGTTTGGGTTCTTCAGCACCACTGGCATAATGCCTTGCATAAGCAGGCCCTCTGTAGTGAATGGCTAGAGGTTAAAGGGGAATACCACTCATTAAAATGCTCTCTTTCAAAAAACAACAACAAAAAAAACAGTATTATTCCTTCCTTATGTAATTGTAATAGCATCACCGTTTGTCAAAGGTCAAACTTCCACATAATATTTCTTTGAGTGAAGAAGCTCAAACAGATGTTCTGTTTCCAAGGTCGCCATATTGGAATCATTAAAACATGTCGGGAGCCACGTTTCTAAACTCAAGCTGGGAATTTCCCTCTTTTCCCTCTGTCAGCACTGGATTAGTCCGAGGCAGTTGGTGTTTTACAAAAGTAAAAGGAAACTGGGTGCGCAGGGATTATTTAGAGATCAGGTACGCCGGCTTCACCGGTTGTTTTATTTATCTGCCAGAGCAGCTCATTTGTCTTCTTTATTTATTTATTTTTAAATCCATTCTCAAAACTGCAGCGCTCTCGGATGCGTTTCTCCCCAGCGAGAGCTGACGAATGGCAGCGGCACAAGATAAATGATCAGAAGCGGGCCCGTCAGCAGCTCGCACGGCCGGGTTTGAGACGCGCCAGGATTCACGGTGCACGGCAGCCCAACGGCTTTGCTGCAGGAGTCAGGGATCTGTGTGGTTCTGCAGAAAAAGTTTCTACCACCACAGCACTGTAGAAACCCTGTCGTCTTCCCCACCATCACGTCATGGAAATCTGAATGTGTGTGTGTGTGTGAGTTTGTTTCGCTTTGAGAGAACAAAGGGGGCTGAATGTGGTTAGAGCAAATCCTTATCACCACAGCTCCACACAAACACACACACACTAGCGCGCTCCCTGCAGCTTTGCATTTTGACGGCATTCTCATGCCCATCTGCTTTCAACTTTCTCCATTCATGCGATGTGGTAACGGGCGCCTTTTGATGGTGAACTCTGACATTTAGAAATCACTTTCTATTGCACTCTTCCTGCCTCTCTCCCTCTCTAAATATGGCCTAGCGCCTTTCCTTGCGGTTAAACCCGGTGACTCATATCATATTCTGGTAATGATCATGGGATCCTGTTAACTGCTTTGATGCTGCACTCAGCGGTACACAAGTCTGCTTTTAAGTATAACACCTCACAAAGCACAGCAGGGTTACTGCTGATTGCCTATTAGACACATGTAATACGTTCGGTTCAGAACAAAAAGAAGTAGAAAACTGAAACTCCAAACTAATCGCTACGCAATTCTAATACTACTTTTGTGGTGCTTAGGTTAAGTGAAAGTGTCAACTCGCAGGCTCTGTGTGTTAAATCTTTAATCAAAGGAGTTCATTCATTCATGCTAATAGCACTAATATAATCACGGGGGCGATTTTTTAAAACTCATTTTAAAGTCGAGTGGTATTCCCTGGTTTCAGTTATCAGGATTTTGTGTGGATGAAAGGATCAACAAGGTTTATAGCCTTTGCATCAACTATAGAAGCAGACATTCACAAGTTTAGCTTAGCATAAAGGTGCGAGAAGAGTTCAAAAAATGAAATCTTTTTAAAGATTTTAACGAGTTGCTTTATTTCACAAAAGGTCCGGTGTCCACAATTCAGATGAGAGTTATTATATTTTGTATTTGTTTTTTCATTTCAATTTGATTTATTCGGCTTTTCTTGTTTTGGTTTAGTTTCATTTTAATAGGGATCGGTATTTGTCAGGGGTTAAATCTAAGATGCTCAGAAGAGATATGAAGATGTAGGATTGTAGGATCTCTGCCTTGTAATTTAAAGCACCTTGAGGTGACAGTTGTTGTGATTTGGCTCTATATAAGCAAAACTGAATTAAATAACAGCACGACTGGTCAGCTGCTATTGTCGTCCTGGAGCAACACAGACTGACGCTGTAGTAAGCCAATCTGCATCTGACACTGTTGTGATGCACATTGCGTGTCTAACAGAAACCACCCTTTTGCCATAAACGCACAGAGACTCACAATGTGCAAATGGTGGCATTTACATTGCTCTGGAACTGACCTCCTTCACGTAGAGACATCCACATACTGCTATTGTTCGCTGTGTCCATTTGTGTCCCTGCTCATTGACCTCAGTGTGAATGTTGCATCTTCACTAAAGCCTGCTGACATTTACCATCCACACTTTATTCACAGATAACTCTCTCTGACTGTTCCTAGGAGGAAAAAGAAGTGCATTCGCTACCTTCAAGGAGGAGGCTGCCCCAGCCCAACTTCTTCAGATTTAAGTGCTATAGACTCTCCCCCGTCCCCTTCTCCCGCCCGACACCGTCTCTTCCAGCTCCAGCGGCCCCCTTCCCCGGGCTGCTCCCCGCCGCCCACCTCCCCTTCGGCACGTCTCCCCTTGTCTCCGCCAGCGCATGCACTCTCACACACGCGCTTAACTCCGCAGCAGTCTGCCGGCAAACGCGGGGACCTCCGCACGCTCGCAGCAAAGCACCCCCACGCACACCCGGAACTGTCCAGCAAGCAGACGCACAGCCCGTCGGTGCTGTCGGCCGCCAAGGCCGCAGGACTCTCTCTCAAAGTGCTAACGGAGACCCAGTGATGGCTGTGGTCTGCTCGCATCAACAACCCCCGCACTCCTCAGCTTCCTCCAGAGGCGTTACGATCATCCTCATCAGCTGACATCAGTTTTATGTACACCCCCTCCCCCTGAGGTTCATTTGATGTTACAGAAAAAGGAGCAAGTTGAAGGCATCGATCCCTCCCCTACCCCACCCTATCCTCAGTAGGACCGTAGCTGTCTCTTAGTTCAGAGGCTGGATTCGTCAATATCTGCATTTTTACGGTCACAAAGTCCTTCTCAAAGAGATCTGTCACGTGACATTCCATTAAGCTGAGGACACAAGCCAATTTGAAGGATCCAGCCGCTGAACTGGTGACCAAAAATCCACCAGCTTTAGAACACATAGTAGCGAGCAATGCTAAGGTGCATGCAAAAACAAAACAATAAAAAAATGATTGCGGTTCTTTGGCTCCACCTGCTGCAGTTAAAACTCAACTGAAGTGATTATCATACTTTATGGATAAGTAACTCCATAGCGATGACAATCTGACATACTTTTACTCTTAAAGCTTCACCATCACATCCATCTCCTGGAAATGTTATCACCCATTTATAAGAACCACAAGAGGGGAGCAAGGACCAACTGCCACCCAACCTGACCAGCAGAACCTCAGATTCCAAGAGGCATGGATTCACTTTCAATAGCTGCCATTACACAGTCTGACTCTTAAGTTTCCCCCTTTTTCCCCCCAAACATTTTCATGAATACTTGTGCAGCTTCTTCGACAAAAAATATATAAATATATATTTCCAGCAGTTTTAAAAAGAAAATTCTGAAGTTCACATTACTTTTAGGCACTTTCAGGCTGTCAATCTATGGCTTCACCAACTGTTACATTGTTTGTGTTTTTGCATAATTAGTGGTATTTTTTTGTATGAATCTCATGATTTTTAAGGTCAGGCTTTCTACAGGTGGGAATCCCTCAGAAGAGTGTTATTGTCTTTTAAGTCTTGTTTTCCTTTGAACATTTTCCAGCGCAGCAGATTAAACTGAGACCAAATGGGTACTATTATATTGCATTGTGTTGTAAAGTTTTCTAATTAAACTTTTATATGGTTTTATGTAAAAAAAAATTTAAAAAAAAAAGTTTAAAAAATATTCTTTTAAAAAAAGTTAGTTTCTACCATTTCTTAAAGCAATACATTTGTTTGTCTTGTGCAAAGTTTTTTTTGTCAAGTGTCATGGTCTTACTCTGCATTTTTACAGCTAACGTAGCAGACATTTTGATTTTTTTATTAAGGCTTTAATTTTCTTTTCTGCTTAGTTTCTTACTCTGTGGACAAACTAGAAGCTGAGTTTTTTGTACAGCAATATAGTTTCCCTCCACCAGAGAGAGCTATTGTGCTAGAAGTAGTTTGCAATAGTGGCAGCACCTCAAAGATGTCCAGCATTTTATTTTATTTTTTCTTTTAAATGCCTTTGATGTGTTATTGTGTTTTTGATTGTTGTAATAAAGTGTTTTGACTATCTGGTCCACGATTCCTTGAGATTTAGACCCCCACCAACCACAACTAAAAACAAAAAGTGACAGACACCATCCATTTAATGTTTTATTTACTCCTTCAGTATGTTTGAGCATCCCAAAAACCAGCATCAGAGCTTAACTGGGAAAAGTTTTCAATTCGCTACAACAGCGCATGTGTTACCCAACGCTGCGTGTTAACACAAGTACTTCGAGTCCAGGGGGACGTTATGCATTTAAAAACAAAGTAATCATTCTACCTCAAACTTCACTTTTCCTATAAACGTCTCCTTGACATGGTTTCACAAAATGGACACATTTACAGAGCAAAAAGAAGAAAACAAATTCACCCTCGCATATCCATTGTCAAAAAATGCATTTTATTCATTCACTTAACCTAAAAGAAAACAATGTCAAGTTTTAAAAAAACAAACAAAAAAAAACAAACAAAAAAAAAAAGCCAGAGCAGTTAATAACAGGGGAAATCTGAGGAGTCTTCGAATCTTTAAAAGGATACAAAGCCGTGAAACCAGGACCATTTATTTTATGTCAATACACAACGTGAGTGTGCGCGAACAGAAGAGAGCTTGGCTTTAAATTAATGACACCACACAGGCAAGTTAAAATAGTCATGCTATTATCAGAAATTAAGGAAAAGTGATGGTGGCGGGGGAGCGAGGGATGTGGCTCTAAATATACTAAATGTAAATATTAACAAGTATGAACAACGCCAGTGCAACCAGTTAGCAGAGAGAATCCTTTTCAGTGTGGTAGTGTTGGCAAGATCTTCCTCTTATTTTTCTTCACACCACTGGTTCTCTTTGCGTACCTGCGGAAGAGAGGGACAAATTAATAATCCACAAAGGTGTGGAATGCAACTTTGTGATCACCATTTTAATCCCATCCGCAACATCCAAGTGATTTCTCGTTGCTTATGAAAGTCTTTTGTTTTCTGACAGACAGCTGACAGGTTGGAATAAGTACCTGGGCTTCCTCCTCCTCTGTGAAATCATTTTTGATGTTGAAAGTCTTCCTGATCTCCTCTGGGGTTTTGCCTTTGATCATGTTGGCCACCGTCTTGCAGGTGACATCTAACAGGCCTTTGATGTCCAAATAGTTGGCGGCCTAAACAGAAAACATGGAGATATGAATGAGGAGCTGCAGGAGGGAGGGAGGCGGTGAAAGAGCACACAAGGACAACTGATACCTCAGCAACACTTAGATCTCTGAACCCAACAAAGCATATTGTGTTTTGGATTTGTTATTTACACCTGAATAAAGTAAAAAGCGTAGTTTGAATTACCAATCCAGTCTGATGAGGGATGATAGTTATCCCTGAAAAGCATTTATATACAATTTATTTTAAAAAAACAAAACAAAAAACCCCACACACCACACGACACTCCTTTCCCATCGTCCTTAAGTAAATTACCCTGTAGAAACCATTTAGCCTTACATATGCTGAGCAGTGATTGCTTAATAAGACTTCTGTATTGATTTTCATAAGGCACAGGAGCAGCTGCTGTGCTCTTCTGAACCCCTTCCTCTCAGCCTTTGTGCTTGTAAACAAATTCAAGTCACGGGGGGTGGGGTCAACTCGGGTTACTGACGCAGGACCGTCGCTTTCGTTTCCACGAAGCTACAGACACACCACCCATTTATCCATCTCTTCCAGGCATTGCTAAGGTTACATTTTACATGAACCCCAACATCACTCCATGTTGTTTCACACGTTGAGAAAGGTGGAGGGGAATTTTTTTTTTTTTTTTAAATGAATAAATGAGTCTTTCCAAATCCCTCCCTCTTCTAAACGCAGTTGCCCAAACCACCAGACCTCCAGCTGTTGCTAAGCAACATTTGTGTCTTGCTTGAACTGGCCACTGAGCGAAATAAATAAAGTATAAGAAATAATTTTTCTAAGAAAGATGAAGCATATTAAAAGGACTACAAGAGAAAATAAACACTGTATATAGAAAGGTGCATAAAAGTGATTACAATTTTTTTTTTTTTTTTTTTTTTTTTTAAAAAGCCACTATATATCAACTCCAGCTGCTGACTCTGGATCAGCACTCCAGAGAGCCAGACCATTTCCATTTAAACCAATTCTGCTACAGCCAGTAGGATATTTCACAGACCTGTGACAGGTCCTTGCAGATTCAAGTAGATTTTGCCAACTGTGAAGTTTGAATACATAAAGAAAAATAAATGCCATTTCCACAGCTCAACTATATGAATGCACGCCGCTCTCCCTCTCTCTCACACAGACTACTTGGGAGACAACTATACAACACAAGCTACAACACTATAAATGCATTAATTCACATAAGTATTTGGACTTCTCAGTGTAAAGCACAACCTTAACATTTAAAACCTCAAGCAAAAAAAAAAATGTCAAGCCTTTCGAGACTTGTTTAGCGGGGAAAAAACCCACACACAGAGTGCATGAGAAAAGCGTTTGCCTCCTGTGGTCAATACAAACAAATGTGGAATAATTCCCTTAATTGTAACGCAAAACATCAACTTTCCTTCTGCTTTGGTTTCTCTGCCTCCTGCCAGCTGAAGGTCTTGTTTTTACTGTCCGCCGCCACCACATGTCAAAAGTTGTTGGTAGGCTTGTTGAGCTTTTGACCCTAAGACCGCATCATAGTTCTGATGCGGCACCGAGAGCACTGTTGTGAAGCACAAACCCACAAACCATTAAAAAGTAGTTTCAGAGAATAGCTTGTGTTCTTTTTTTGGCCGTTTTTGGGAAAGCACCTGAACACTTACGAAACAGCGATTAAAATCACACGACATAGCATAGTGTTGTCTTTATAGCTTGTGATATCGTACCCTTTTGTCATTACGCCCAATAAAGAGAAGATAACGTTAAAAGTTGGGTGAAATCCAGTGATGGGTTTCCTGCTGAATGGTATAAGAAATCTGGAAAAGAACTGATACCCTTACTCCACCTGACTTTTAGTTAGAGTCACACTAAACATGTGATTCCCTCTCTTGGAGCGAGGCAATTATCACAGTACTACCAAAAGCACAAACACAAAAGGAATACTGCCAAAATGACAGGCCTATATCAGTGTTAAATGTTGATTATAAAATCTACACTGCAGTCTTAGTGGTGGCTGTAGCTGTAGCTCAGGTGGCAGAGCAGGTCAGCCACTAATCAGAAGGTCGGTGGTTCGATCCCAGGCTGCATGCCAAATATCCTTGGGCAAGATACTAACCCCATGTTTGCCTACTGGTGGTGGTGGTCAGAGGGCCCGGTGGCACCAGTGTCCGGCAGCCTCGCCTCTGTCAGTGCGCCCCAGGATGGCTGTGGCTACAATGTAGCTTGCCATCGCCAGTGTGTGAATGGGTGAATGACGGAATGTAGTGTGAAGCGCTTTGGGGTCCTTAGGGACTAGAAAAGTGCTATTCAAATGCAGGCCAATAGGCTCCAGTCATTTATACCAGACCTGATAGATGAGGACAATTTGTCAAAAATAAACCGGCACAAGATAATATTAGAAGGACCCTACACATTATATAGCAACTACATAAAGACAATATACCGGCTCAGTTGATACGTTTTGACAAAGAAAAAGGCCTTTGCTCGAGAGAGAGAGAGAGAAAGGAGGAATGTCACTTCCTAATTTAAAAGAATATTTTCATGCTGCACAGATACGCCAGATAACATATTGGTGTAGTGATGATTATGGGGCTCGCTGGAAGGATGTGGAGCTCTCCACACTCCATGTCCCAATTCAAACAAACATAGGTATTAAAAAAAAGACGCCTGAATACATAACTAAAGACCAAGATAGGAACCCGATAATATCCTTTAAATTAAATATATGATATGGCACAGTAAAGGAGTTAGGAATTGGTAAAGAGCTTGGATTGCTAAAATAGGTTGCTTTCGATGAAAAATTTAGACCAGGACAACTGGACTTTGGTTTCAAAACATCACTGAGAAAGTGTGGTATGAAACGTGGAAAGAACATAAAAACAACTCAATCATTAAAGTGGAGAAAATTCATATGGGAACAAACGAATTTGCTTTTTTATTACACCTAAGATTAAAAATAAACGAACCAATACACAACAACAGTGTTGGAAGCTGATCATACACACATTTTCTATAGATGTATGTAGAAAAATTTCACACTTTCTGGGTCAAAATTTACTCAGCTCTCTGTGATATATTAGATTATATAATTCCCAGAACTTGCCTTGTTTTGTATCTTGGATACTTTGAAGGTGCTGTACATGTAAAGGACCACTACTTGGCTAAAATTCTCCTTTCTGCAGCAAAGAAGGCCATAACCAAAAACTGGCTTAAGACAGAGGCACCAGGAAAGAAGCAGTGGAGGAGGACATAAAGAAAAAGAAAAAGGAAAAAAAAAAAAAAAAAAAAAAGGTTGGGTGAAGTGCAGCAGCTCAGGACTCAGAGAAGGAGGATTAAGTGACAGACACATCAGTGGGATTATGTGACAGTCACTGCAAAGAAAGGGAGGGATACTTCACTGTAGCTAACTGCAGGGACACCATTGACAGGCTTGCAGTTTAACTGAGCATCTGTTAACCACTGTTTTTGTTTTCTTTTGTTTTAAAAAGGTCCTTTTTCTATTAAAACTGCTTCAATACAAATATAGACAACTCAGTAAGATTCATTTGCAATGATGTGATAATCAACCATGTGCAGGGGTTGCTGTTAAGGTTAGGTATAGGGCAAGGTTTTGCTTACACCTGTTAGTTGTAGTTCAATCTAAAGAAAATGCAAAATAATTCAAGTATGTTTACCAGAATGAGTTCAAACAAGGTGCCTTGGTCCACTTTGAGGAACTCCTGATCCCATACAGGGATGTCATCTGTCCTTTTCTCCTTGTTCTCATCGTCCTCAGGAGGAGGGGGGTCATCTTTGTGATGAGTGCACCACTGAATCACCTGAAAAAGAAAGACAGACAATAACAAATAAACATGTGGTTTTAACCAAGGTAACCCATTATGCACAGCACCCATCAGCTGTTTAAACTGCCCATAAAAGGTTTGAATACCAAAATTAAATGGCAATTCTTTGCCACAAATTAGGATCAATTCACACAGATTCCAGGTCGTTACCTCCTTGTAAGAAAGTGTAGGAATGAGAGTAGTAAGGAGAAAAAATATATATAAAAATCAGGACTTCTCTGTTGCCAAAATTATGATTAGATGATTTGCTGGCATGAAAATAAAAGGTAAAACTGAGGATGAGAAACAATCGCATTTTGTCCATTTTTCCAGGTCCACCTCAAAACTTTGATGTTCAGATTTTGTTGAAACTCTGAACCACATCTGAGCCCATTACGCTCAGAAAATACATCAGCAGCTCTTTCCAGCTATAACACTGTTACACTGTCCAGCTATAACACAAGTTTCCTAGATTATTACAATGTGCTTCTAAGATGTGTTTTGATTGACTGGCACAGAAGATCATTTCAGCTTATTCTTTCAGCTTTAGCCTGGCAGTGGTAAAATGTTAAAACTATAAGTGGAAGACAACCAAACAGAATTCAAATTCTTAGGCGAGCTTACCCGCAGGACACAAAGTACCACTCTTTGCCACTTACGAGCTCTGCTTAGACCCTCTCACCATATACAAAAGTCTACATCATCTTCGAGGACACCATCACAGGCTAGAAGCTAGCGCTTTCATTTACATTTGCCTCCCAACTACAACCACGAGCAAAGCCCAAAAATTTAAGGCACACAGATTCTATGGCCTCTTCTTCCAAATTCTTTTTTAGATTAGCAAATGATTATATGGCCAAACAATTTCTGCCAACCCTGACCACCTAAAGCCATGAGAGGTAGCTTTAACACTGCTTTCTTCGGACATTTATTCATTTTAAATCTGTGGACCAGTGTTTACTTGCTTTACCAAAGAAAGTCATTCACTCCCCCTCTCAAATTTTCACCGTCCTTATCAATCGGAACCTTTGTGTCAGGCCACACAACAGGCTGGGGTTCCATCTTAAACTTTGGTAAATATAATTTGCCTATGTATGGGAAATTAGTGTGTACCAAGTAGGTCTGCTGATAAAGTAAATAAGCAGCTCATTCATCACTTGTTCATATTATAATAAACTAAGGTTGTAAGAAAACTCCAGGGCATTTGCCTCACAACATACACCATTTGGGAAGCATGGATCTAACACATAACCTTCTCCAGAGCAGGCGAGATGAACGCCATTAGTTAATAGCATCTCAGGAAGCAAGGAATCAACCCCTCCCACATCCAACAAAACACCACCCACAGTCTGTGTGTGAACAAAAAAACCCACTGGACACTTCAATATGTGCATTCTGTACCTTCTTGAGGATGGCAGCATTCACGTTAGGAAGGGGAACGGGATCATCATCTCCTTCATCATCCATTCCCAAATCTGTCAAAAGATTCAAACATTACACATTTGTAGCCTATGTCCATATTATGGTTTGATTAAATGAAGTATAAACCCTATATTTGTTAACTGCGGGGTGTCCTATTTATGGCAGTTGTGACTTGATAACCAAAACGTTTACCGTGATTCAACACTTACCTTCAAGCATGGTCTTAATGGTGACAGACTGTTTGGCTATCTCAACGTCCACCTCGAAGATTTCCCCATCAGAACTCTGTAGTTTTATTGTGGGCATTATCTATAAGGCAACACGTTAAGATATTAAAAGCCTGTGCAAGGAGACAACACTTCTGAAAAAACAAACTTACGAACCTTAGTAGTGAACACGCATTAGCATTAGCTATTCTACGTCTGGGAGTTAATTTGTCAGCTATCGCAAAAAAGATCGTTTACATGATTATTAGTCGAATACGGTAATAATATCCCACTAAATAAATAACTAAAAATTACCTGTGCGGACCTTAGTATTAGACAAACTCAAAACAAACGTTAAAGCTTACCTCAAGCTAACCAACGATTAGCTACCGACGACACGGGCTAAACAGCGGCAATGCTAGTCGAGCAGCTACCTTTTATTTGAATACAGTTTATAGACAACTGAAGCTGTTGCGTGTTATTACTTAAAACACATAAAAGTTGGCTTCGCTGCTTTTTGCTCAACCATAATATTTTAATATTATCGGTTAAAATTTAGGCTAACCAGGAAGCTAGCGTTACCATGCACAATGTTATAGCTAAGCTAACGCCTAATGTCGACGTTAGTTGAGGCCTCTTAGCAGCCACAGCGAGGCTCTTCAAATAAAGACACAAGCAAAATTAAACAAAGAGCAGTTCATCCCAAACTGCAAAACTCAACCTGGGCTAACTAAGCTACGTACCGTGACTGTTTTAACGCTAATCCAGAGGTCAATTTCCTCTGTAGTCAGCAGCAGCACCCGACAGACGCGCAAACACAGACAACCGGTGGTAGTCCCTGGACCAACCTAAGAGCCTGAGCCTGCCTTCCGGCGACTAATACGCCTTTTTTCCTCGTAGTGGAGGGGTTAAGTATGGGCTCAAATTATCCACCCTTCTTTGACTGGTAATCTCAGGGTCCTTCTGCCTTTGATATTCTGAAATATCCCAAGTCTCTTAAATTATTCCAAGATATATGTATAAGTATAATGTGATAGGCATGTTAGGTTTGCATACTTTCCCCCCGTATATTAGCATAGAACAGGATAGCCCTTTATTGTCATTGTACGTGTACAACGAAATTGTGGGTGCTCCACACCAACTGTGGCGGACAGCAAGAATAAAAAGCAAACAGAAGAAATATATACAGCCAAGAGGGAATGTATACAAAACAATATACAATATACAAAACAACTCACACATTAGAGAGATAGTGTTTGTTGACAGTCCGAAAGACCCAGGGGAAGAAGCTGTTTGTGAGTCTGGAGGTGTGGCCTCCACTGATCTGAGGCACCGACCAGAGGCCAGCAGGTCAAACAGGTGGTGAGCGGGGTGCAAGGGGTCACCTGTCTTGGTTTTCCTTAGACAGGAGGAGCTAGTGAGCTAGAATTATATTTTGGGTGGTGTTAATTACCCTCTGGGCAGCCTGTTCTCAGTTGTGGCCTCTGCCTACCCAGGCAGTAGGAGAGCACGCTCTCCACTGAGGAGCTGTAGAAAGCCAGCAGCAGCTTCTGCTCCAGGTTATCCTGGCTAAGGACAAGGAGGAAGTGCAGCCACTGCTGGGCCTTCCTTACCAGGATGTTGGCGTTGTGGCTGTAGGTGAGATCAGCAGAGATGTGGGTGCCCAGAAACCTGAAGATGAAGACAGAGTCAACCTGTTCTCCATTTATAATGAGAGGGTAGTGGACTTGTCTGTGCCTCCTGAAGTCCATTATGAGTTCTTTTCTTTTAAGGACTTTCAGCTTCAGGTTATTTTCTGACCACCAGCAGGACAAGTGGTGGTCTCAAACTGAGCAAAGAAGGTGTTGAGCTCCTCTGCAAGTTTGAGGCTGCTGTTAAGGGTTGGAAGCCTCTGGCCATGTAGTTGGCGAGGGCTTGGATGCCTCTCCACGCCTGGTGGGGGTTGTTAAAGCGTACATTGGCCCACTTTAATGCTGTCCTACCTTTTCTAGACTGTTTTTTACTAAGACAGTCTAGCAAAGTCTCAAACATTTGAGATGTTTAACATTGCTGTGTAATTATAATCTTTTTCTTCTGGTCGTTCCCTTTAACAATCTGCTGAGCATCATCTCAATCATCACCCCAGTATCCTGTCCTGTCAGAAAAACCCTCTGCTTTTCTTCCTTGTCTGTGGTCTTGCTCTTCTGCTGCTGCCTGGGAGCTCCCTATTCATCATGCTTTGTCCTGTATATCAACTCTGTCTTCTCTGCACATATCCAAAAAATCTCAGCTTCGCCTCTCTAACTTTATCTCCAAACTGCTCAACCTAAACTGTCCCTGTGCTATACCAATTTCTAATCCTGTCCACCCTGCTCACTCCCAAATAAAAAATCTGAACATCTTCGGCTCTGCCACCTCCAGCTAAGCCTCCTCTCTTGTTTGGGGTCACTGTTTCCATATCATATAACCACCTGCTCCCCCTTGTGTACTCTTTTCTTCACTGTCCGTTGTTTTGGATGGTCGACCGTTATACCTGTCCCCCCTGGATAAGCAGATAAGAATGGATTGATGGATGTATAGCGCTACATACTATTCTAATCAGTTCAGCTATATTGTTATAGTTTGTGTTTAACCCAGTTATTATAACAAAGAAATTTCTCAGCTTTTGAAGCTAAAAGCATGCCTCATCGTTTCGAACACGACAGGAAGGTTAATCATTTCAATGACTTTAATTGTTTATAAATCAGTGCAATACCATAAATTCTGTTATTCTAAATGCTATCTTAAATATAAAGATATTCACGAATATAAGATTCACTTGGGATAGATTATATTAAATAAGCCTTGTTTCATACAGTAATTTCCAAATTATATCCCTGCATGTGGTGTTTATCAAACCGCAGCGTTTATTGTAGTATTTAGAGCTACCATTGGATGGCGCTTTTCCCCTATTATGGATCCTCTCAAGCGGTTTCCATGGTGCGCTCAAGTGTTCATTGAAAGTCATCCTTGAATTGATGCCACTTAATTTCAAAATAGTAAGTCATCACAGCACTTTAGCTGCAGTAGGACACACAAAAAAAAATGCACAGTGGGTGTTATGACAGCTAAAAACTTTAATTTAAAAAATAAAAAGTCAGATACAGTCAACATTTTAATAAATTGTAATGTATTAGTTCTATAAGCATCCAAGTTCATAAAAGATCACTTATCTTTGGGGATATTAATGTTCTTTGAGGTTTCACCTCATAATTTGTGGAGTGGTCTAGGAGCAATCACCTGCTTCAGAATGTGAACAAGACCAGAAAGATGGTGCTTGACTTCAGAAAGGAAGAGGACAGCTCCACTGCCGGTACTCACCCTGTTAATGTGGTTGAGGAGTGCAGGTACCTGGGCTTCTACATAGACAACAGGTTGTATACCAGAATGAGAAGGGCAAGCTTGGTTTCCTCAAAAATCAATGCATGCAGCAAAATAATGAAGATTTTCTATCACTGAGATGTAGTGACTGCCGTTCCCTGTACTGTGGTTGGCTGGGGGAGGAGCAGCTTTAGAGCTGAGATACCAACTGAGTAAATTAACTGCCTAGCAAGGCTAGCTCTGTGATTAGCAGCAAACTGGACACTTTTGAAGCACTGGTGGAGAGCAAACCATCATGGTGGATCCTGACCACCTTCTCTAACAGTCTGTTTCAGCTCTGCTGAGACAAGGACAGCCATCGGAAGTCTTAACCACATGCTATCACCTTCTATAAAACAGTGATATCTGGCTGAGAGGCATCTGCCAGATTTTATTATTGGCTTTGCATCATCACTTAAATTGCTATAACAAAAAAATAATTCCTCAGATATGAGATAAAGTACTTATCATCATAAGTAAAACACTTCTAATTAGCATTCCTAAGAGATAAAAGATAAAAATAAATAAATAATAATAAAATAACTGGGTGCTCACGTTCATACTTTAATTTCATCGCTGGGAAAATGCGAAATTGTGGTAAATTTTGACATCAATGTACATTGAAATTTAATCCCAGGACAATGCAAGGACAGTGTAATTCAAACCATAACATTGTTTTATATGAGGATAAACAAACAAACAAAAACACAAGAGCATATTCCCATCAAGAAGCCACCTTCGTCTTTATTAATAAAATTGTTTGGTTAATACAGATGCTGTAGCTCAGAGGGAGTCAGTGAGCTGAAGTGGATTAACACTCCATGTAATCTTAAACACCAAGCTGTGTGACTGCAAAAAACAAAACAAAACAAAGCAAAAAAAATTAATTAAAAAAACAAGAACAAGAAACCTTGTGTAGAGCTTGGGTTGGGAAGAAAAAAAAAAAAAAAAAGGAAAAAAAACAAACAAACATCTGTAGTGTGAAATCTTTTCCATATTTTGACATGTTACATTTCTTTTCATTTACAAAAGTGCAAACAGATCACGTTCAGATCTACTCAATATAAGCCATGGCGCGTGGGACTCAAACAGCCGCATTCAGAGTAGCAAAATTTATGTCTTGGACCTCGGTGCCATCAGTCCAGCTACACAGTAACAGGAAAGGGAATTTAAACATTTCTGTTTTGTTTTTTTCCATATAATGGGAAGATTCGCAATACAAGTCCTCGGCAATGGATATTGTTATGATTATGGCACACACTTTTTGGTCCATCCTCAGACACGGACATTGTTTTTTGCTAAATGCTTAAATAGTTGTTTTTTTTCGTGTGTGTTGATATACAATGTGTACCGGTGTGCCTCCTGCTCCACCCCAAGTCTCTCACCCTCCCAGTTCATGTTGTCATCAGTTGAAAGTCATACTGTACAAATGTCAAAGGGCAATCAATAATCAGAGTTTACAGGAAGTAGTCTGGGGTGCGGCGAGTGACGTGGGGCTCCCCTCTGCGAGGCGCTGGATCAAACTGCAAGCTGGGTAGAAGGAGTAGAAAGAATAAATACGATTTGTTAACCACTATATGTTTTATATACAATTACAGCTGGGTCCCAAAGCTACCAGAATGCATCGTGCCTTAGACTCTACGGGGTTTAAAATAAAACCTAAAGGATTTAAGAATTTTTCGGTACTTACAAAGAGTATTTTAGGGTGTCGTCTAGTTCCATGATTGCCGCCTGGTTGCCGCAGCGGTAGCAGTAGTTGGGAGCGCTAAATATTGTCACCACGTTCCTCTCGTGGCACCAGTTGTAACCCTGAGGGAGGCAGATGCATTATTCACTGGAAATGTATAATTCAGAATAAACTGCAACTCTAATGCAAATCTAAAACTGAACTCGCCCTTGAACTCTGTATGACTGGTCGATGGTGATATAACCATTTTGTCTCGTTGTTCTCTGTAGCAGCGAGGCTTTCAACTCCATTTTTTTGTACGGTTAGTGCATCTTCCAAAGGTTGGAGGAGCTATTTATCGTAACGGCTCTTTGTTGCAGTTAAATTCATATTAGCGTGCTGACTGCCGGTTGGAATCAAGCCGTCTTTCCTGAGCTTATTCACCCTCAGCAGCAGATGGATTGTTTGTATGCACATCAAATGAGCCAGTGACATACCTCCATAACCAGCTGGTGGGCACGGGACACCAATGTGAGGCGGTTGGCGTGGTTGAAAGTCTCCGAAATGTCCTGACCGAATGTGTAGCCGGCTCCTCGCGGAGAGATGCCCCAGCCACCGCGGTCATCCGGGTCCGACCACAGCAGGTCACACATGGGACCCTACAGGAGACAAGGAGGAGGAAACAAATTGGTTTATGGGCTGGCATGGACTTAAACAGCCACTCTTATTAGCTCAATTTAGCTTTCAAATATTATAGATGCATTTAAAATGTCATTGTTACCTCATGTGGCACTTCCTGTAAACGGTCCAATGCCCTAATGTGATCCAGTGTATCTATGGATGGTGACAGGCCTCCATGAAGGCAGAAAATCTAGAGGGAGAGGAAGGAAAACATGAATCCAATTAATATTTCCTCTACTAATGTTTGATTCTTTCAGAACATTACGCTTACATATGTGAAACCGAGTTTATATTCTTACCTGAGAGTCTACCAAGGCAGTGAGGGGCAGGTAATCGAACAGGTCTGTGAAGTACTTCCAAACATTGGCGTTACCATATTTCCGTAGACACTCGTCATAGAAGCCATACACTTGCGTGATCTGTCTGCTCTCGTGATTCCCTCTGAGGATTGTGATGCGCTCTTGGAAGCGAACCTGAGGAAAAAAAAAAAAAAAAATAGCAGAGAAAAGATCTGAATGTTATTTTTTATTCTCATTCAAATAAATAAATGAATACATTTCAGGTTTAGACAAAGTCAAATGTCAGAACATATCACATACCTTTAGTGCTACTAGTAAAGTGACGGTTTCTACAGAGTAGTACCCTCTGTCCACGTAATCTCCCATGAACAAGTAGTTTGTGTCTGGAGACTTCCCTCCGATCTTGAACAGCTCCATGAGGTCATGAAACTGGCCGTGCACGTCTCCGCACACAGTCACCGGACATCTCACCTCTTGAACGTTTGACTCCTTTGTCAGGATCTCCTTTGCCTGGTTGGAAAAAAGAAATAATTCAATAAATAAATCTGCCTGGTTCAGGGTTTGAAAAACAAATGATCCCCACTATCGAAACATGCCAAAAATGTACAAGTCTGAAATACCAAAAGGCAGCTGGGACAAAGCAACAATGGCCTAAGAACATTTTAAGTTTTATTCATTTAAACCTGCCACTGATTAGTTCCAACACAGAGGAAGTCATGTGATCCGTTAATCACATGCACAATACAATGTAATTTCCAGGGTCATTCTTTGTTCTTTATTTGAGAGCTGGACAATTTCCTGACATCCCCACTCCCCAATTTCCACATCAGCCTCCGGGGAATCCATTAAGATGCTACACAGTGATTATAGCATAAACCGAAACACCACCACCAGAAGCTCTCTATGGATGTAAGCCTCTAAAATGCGTGTGTGTGTGTGTGTGTGTGTGTGTGTGTGTGTGTGTGTGTGTGTGTGTGTTGTGTGTGTGTGTGTGTGTGTGTGTGTGTGTCTTTTATTAGTTTCCTGCAGGTCTGGCTTGCAGTGCTTGGAATTGCAGCTCTGGCTGCACTGCAACATTTCCCAAAAAAAATCAATTAGTGTGACGCTCCACAACCCAAAAAAAAAAAAAAAAAAAAAAATGATTGGAGACTGGTTGCTGCCACTTCTGGATGGAAAAACACTTTGTTTGCTCTGATTATTCATTTAAGAGGACTCAACCAAAGCCAAAAGTGCTGTAGCAATGTAACATGACCGCTACAGCTAAAAGTAGATGTGATGAGAAATGTTATTCTTAGACATAGTTCAATCGACTCAGAATTCACCGTGAAGCAGTCGAAAACCTGCCGAGCGTGAGTCACTGTGTGGCCTACAGCTAATGCTTCTGGAGGTGGAAAAAAAAAATAGGATACTGCTGTCTCATTCAATGCACACAGGAAAAATACACACCAAAAACCTGAAGCTGATATTTTATTTGAACAACCACTTTTTGGAGCCTCTCAGTTCAGAGCAGGGTTTTCTTTGGGGGGGAGGGGGTAGAAATGTGTATTTTTTTTCCAGCTTAAAAATATACCCTGGCATTCTGTGAATCATTTTCACCAGCCAGCTGCCTGCTTGTTATGCGGTCTTTAGCTGCAGTTGCCAGATTAAAACAAAACAATAGGAGAACACTTTAAACAGCATCAATACTAAATCTGAACACCCACAACAAGCCCTGTTCCTGGAGTCAGTCTAACGTGGCTCTCTTCCAGCCACGAAAGCCTAATGTTTTGTCAACGACGCAATCTGAGCAGCCGTGCATACTGTCCCCTTTAAACAACAGGGTGAGAGAGAGAATCGACAGAGTCAGAGTGCTATAGCTGGCCTGTCAACAGCAGATGGGACAAACTCAGAGTCAAAAGGACAGAGTTGCATCGCCGCACAATGCTGACCTATATAAAGCACGCCCCTCCACGTGCCCATACTGCCATGAGGCAGGAGGCTTTTCAGTGACTGGGCTTAGCTTGGCAGGCTGACCGCTGTTTCTGCCTTTAAAGCAATTGAGCTGCTAAGCCCAAGAGAATATTCTCGATGTCTGCATTAAAGTCAAACAGCGATAAGTTTTCATCCCAATCTCACGCCAACCCTTATTAGTGGCGTGAGGGGAAATAAACAAGCAAACAAACACGCACTTTAAGTAGGCCAGGTCAGGCTGTCTGGGATCCTCTTTACTTTTCACTGCTCTGCACTCAACTTCTTCATTTCCTTTGCTCACAGTTTCAGTTTAATTAAGCACAACATGCAATTCAAACACTGTATAACTGGAGAAGAGCTAAAAAGACTAAATTAGTCTCGCAAATTCACGCAACAGTGATAGGAATCTAAACAGTTTTTTGTTATTGAGCACAATGACTACTATTCACTTTCCCAATAAGGCAGATGAGAAATATAAATTCAATAAAGAAATAAAATGTGTTATTTCCTCAGCCTTGAGGTTATCCACCATGTCTGAGGAACTCTCAGTTCCTCCTCCAGCTAAAATAGTTTCAATAAAAACGGCAACTGCACACAGATAAAATAAATTAGACTTTTACTACTATATTTTTTTTTTTTACTCAGAAGCAACCAAAACGAGTATTTCAATAAGGTAAATAATACAAAAAAGATAGAAGCACAATTAAATATGAGCAAATAAAGTTCAACAAAACAAATGAACTCTTTCCCGCAAAGAGACGGAATTTGACGAGCTCCTCTGTACGCTTCATGACGAGTTTTGACATCTCATTATTTCTCAATAAAGATGTGGTTTGATAACCTTTAAAAGAGTTTCTGGGTTTTTCCAACAGTAGCTGCATAGGCAGAGATGCAAACCCAGTCATTTTGTTCTATAACCAGGCCTCAAATACGTCAGGCACAGCTCAGTTAAGAAAAGAGCTACGAGGACTGTTATCTACCGACACATCAAGGTTTTCCACTGAGTACATACACAATGAAATGTGATGAAATCACAAAAAGATATGTGAGCCTTTGGCTTCGTATTTGTGACCGACCCACGAGCGTCTGCGTCCATCCATTTATCATTTGAACGCTCTTAACAAGTTTTTGGGTGTAACATTTGATCTTCGGCTCTGTAACCTTACACTAAAGTCGATGTGTAATGTGTTCAGTGACGTATCAGGTGTCACCTCTGCGTCCCAAATTGGGTAAACTGATAACTTGATTAATGTAATGTGCTTTCTCTTTATAGCTTTATGCACACAAAAAAGGGGTGGGGTGCCTGTCAATATCCTTCACAAAATGTCACTTTTATCACCTGGGATTAACTTCCGATTAAATATTACATAAACTGGAGAAGGTAAATCAATACAGTGTGACCTGATGTTAGGACTTTTCACTTCTCGAAATTTGAGATCGGATTTAGTGAAATCCACAAAACAGTGTGTGAGGCAACTGTTTATCCACGAGATATCCAGTAATAGTATGTACTCTGGAAAGCTGTGATTGTGAAAAAGGATGACCGCACTGATTACTCAAGCACCTCGTCCAAAGTACAGATCACACCTGCCACAGAGAGCAAACTCTGCTCAGATTACGACTGCACTCGAGGCGCAGGACGGCCTGCGTTCAACAAAGTGCTTATTCAAGAGCCCCGACATGAAGTCAGCAGTTTTGGTCAGCTAAATCAGCCCATCACCTGCAGACAGCTTCAGGTGAAATAAATCTGACAGCTCTGCAAGACTGTAACCACAAGCAATGACCTCACTCCTGATTTATGGTAGCTGAATGTTATGCATACTGCCAACCTCACCGAGTGAAACCACTGTAAAAATAATTAACACGAGCAGCAGACAAAAGGTGGCAGGTTATGTCTGATTTCATCAGCATTTCTGCTATGACAGTATGAATTTTGAGGACATGTATTTCACAACTCATTTAGCCTTGGATGCACTCACAAAGATCACTGAGCAAACATCCATTTCTGATGTTTTTTTTTTAAATGAGTCAACCAGATACACAGTGACCTCAGTTGCCAAAGAAAGCTTTATTTGCTCTGCTGACTTCAACAAAGATACAAAAAAAGGTCAAGCAGATGACATCAGTTCTAACAAGTGGGTCAACTGCAGCAATGTGACCAAATGATTGCATCACTGTGGCACACTTTAGAGGTCTCTACGCACCTGCGTCATTGCATTTCTTATCTACCCTTAAAGATGGTTCACCCAACGCAAGATTCAAGATGAAGTAGACCAAGTCAACATGTTTCGAAAGATAAGAAAATGACTGTGGCTGACTACAGCCAAAATACCAAAAAACACACGCTATACAAATATGGCTTAAATGAAGTAGAACCAAAGTAGCACAAAAAGATGAAGGAGAACAAATAAATAGAATAGAAAAAAAAGAGGCCAATCCAAAAAATATATAAATCTACATATAATACAATAAGGAGCTTACAATATTACACACAGAAACCATCTCTGGATGATTATGTAACCCTTTAATAGGTTTATTTTTGGCCAAAGGAAAAAGCAGAAGGTCACAAAAAGGTTAACTCTCCCCATCTGTGACACATTATTCATTTAATCACATTTTCTCTGCAAAATTGACGGCAACATCAAACCAGTATCCAGTAAGCAGACCCCAGTCTGCAGTCACCTAATTCAAACCCGGCTCAGTGCTAAATTTTCAAACCAATGACCTTACTTCTGTGAAACAAACAACTTTTGCAACAACATCCAGACTCTTAAGAGTGAGGAGCCTACGATAATGCAAACTGGGGAAAAAATTTAAATCGCAATTAATCACGTTAAACAGAGGAACACTTCAAAGCATTGCCTCTCAGCACACTGACACCAGGCTGAGGCTCTGGTATGACCGGCCTTCTTGTGAGACAACTGGAAGGGCAGATTACACAGCACATCTCATTCCTCTGCACCCACACGCATCCCCAAAACAGACACGGCCTCTATCTGAGTCACAATGAACAGTGTTATCCTGAGTCACACACTCTGATCCCCTTAGCAACAAAGGCTTTCACAGTGTTAGTGATGCAACTCACAATCAATCATATCCTCGGCTATTTTTAAAATCCGGGAGGATGTTGTGTGGGAGCCTTCTGCTGAATGTATAAACAACATTCACTGGGTGGGAGGTGGGATGGACAGATACAAGTAGACAGTGTGGAGAAACTGGGCTCCTGACAATGATACAGCCCCCCCCCCCCCCACCCACCCTCAGCTGCTTTAATGGCATCTTTGCTCCATTAGGAAGGAAACAGGAAAGAGGAACGCTGCATCATTTGTGCAGCTCTTCCATCTACAACACACATGTATCATTCAATTATTAGCTGTTTGCTGATATACCAATATCAGTATTTATTACAGCTGATATATAGAGATTTAAAAAGTAAAGAGGAGGCAGGAGAAACACCCTTCAACCATGTTATAAGTGTTGATGTGGCAGCCTGCAACTCCCCTGTCAGCAACACGTGCTTGGAATGCCACAAACATGACAGCTGGCTGAGTCTGGCGGAGAGCATACGGGCAGTTTATGACTTATTATGACAAGTAAACAAACTGAATTATCATAATATCTCAGTAAGGATTTATTTAAAGGAAAATCTTCAGTTACAGTTGGAGAAATCATTTTTTTGTGTGTCTGTAAAGAAAAGACTTGCTGAGATATCACATTTTAAATCCCTGAATATTGTCATCACTCTCAAAAATCCTATATCAGTCGGGATCTAATGTGCTGTGCCAGTATAGCTGTCTTAACAAGTGTTCGCAAGATCCGTCTGTCTTTGAGATCGTTTTTTTCTGTATGTTGAACTATGTGCTAAATAAAAGAGGCTAGTATAAACAATCCCTGTGTGCTTTCCAACTAACTCCATTAATAAAAAGGCCAATTTATATGCCCAGCTAAGCACTGACCACCACCACCACCTTCCCTCTAAGCCCTATGGAAAGGATCCCGTCCCTTTTTGGGATCCTGATACACAGTGTAATGAGCATTTAAAATTACTGGGACTCAAATGGAAACAAATATTGGGATTAACGTTCCACTTGAGAATACCAGACCTTTAAACTTCAGCACACAGAACTCCAAACATGGTAGAGGGCCCAGTCTTTGTATCCTTTTAAAAGTCGGGGGGGGGGGGGGGGGGGGGGGGGGGCAGAGCTGCAGCATAAAAAGAAAAACAGACTCTGAAGACTGTCCAAAAATAAAAGAAAAAAAGAAAAGAAGAAGCCTCTTCTGTCAGCATAAAGCCTAACAGCAACCTAACAGCAAATTTATAATATTCACTATATACGCTGTCAAGTTATGGTGTCAGTCACTTGACTTCTGACACATAAATCTAACAATCAGAGGACAGGGTGTCAATTCTCCAGCAGGGGGAAGCCTAAAAATGGACCATGACCCAAGGCAGCAACAATATATAGCACGCTTTGGGCAAGAGAGCTTTCTAGAAAACAGAAATCCTAGACAGATCAAGATCAGGATTAAAAAGCACAAAAAACAAATCCAAAACCCAAACAAAAAGAGTATTAATTAAAACAATCTGAGGAGAGAAAAGTGGTAAAATGTTTAAGAGTAAATGCTCCTTTACAACCAGACATCCAGAGCCGGAAATCAGCACAGAGCAGAGAGATTGGGGTTAAGCTCAGCTCAGACCACAAAATCAAATGGCCAGTTATCAACCAAAGCAGAAGCATATGGGCATAACGACACTCATAACAAGTTAATTAAGGTTAGTTTTAAAAAAAAAAAATTATAATAGTAAAGGAAGGAACCACCTTACACCAGCTTAAAGGTCAACTTCACACTGTGATGATAACATCAAAGGTCAGCGTCTGAGGGAAATTACCATTAAGTCACTTTTCAGCTATTTTTAACTAATTCTATGTTTCCAAAACTGAATGATGCAACGCAGTGATGCAAAAAAATAGAGCAAAGGACTAAGGAACTCAAATTGAAAATGACAATTCAGGCCAGGCATCACTTTCATCCATTAGGTCATGTTTAAGTTTGAAAACCGCCCACGTTATTGCCTCGAATAAGTCATCCTCTCCATTTATAGATATGAGTAAACAGAAGGTAGATAATGGACTCAGTTTCCTGACTACCTGTGAGAGCTGCTGAGGGGCAAAAAAAGCACCACACACACACACACACACACACACACACACACACACACACACACACACAAAATCAGCTGGCAGTTTATTAGGCACATCTAATTAAAAACTAACAAGATTATTACTTTGATGGCACGATGTTTGTGGAAATTGCCTTGATTAAGACTTGCGGTGTTTTAGGAGACTGCAGTGTCTGCTGTTGCTGAATTGTGCCTAATTACAGGAGGTGTTTCTCTCATTTAGACTAGCCCTCATTCAGGGTGTTTCTTGGCTTAAAGGATTTTTATTGTCATTCTAACATTTGATGTGAAACAAAGTTTTGCACTCAGCGAACAAGAATGAGAACACCCAAGAACAACGCATACAGAAACAAGGAGCAGGAAATACATTTGCATTGTAATTTAGCATAAATAAGAAGTGGTGGACAGTGCAGAGCCCAGTGGTTTCTCATGTTTGTTATCTTTGGCTGGGAGCAGCAGAGACTATAGAGCACATTTAGGGCACTGATGGGGCTTTGGCTACATAAACAAACGTTATTCATCCACATATAGTGAAGGTAAACAGACTGTGTTACCTTAATTAACAAGTCTGAGCAATTTGCTATTTTTTTTGGTCATTGGATAACCAAAAATGTATTTTAAGCTCGACTAAACTAAGCCCCACTTAGAAATAACTTGTTATAATTGGAGGGCCAAATGTCTTAAGTAGGTGCCAACTTTCTTTCTTTTTTTTTATTGCAGGAAAAAAAACCTCCTCGATATAAATTGACTGGCTGGATTTATTACCCTGTGCCGAGAGCTACACAGTAAGCTTTTCCTCACCTTTTCATTGCTCCAAGTGGCTGCACCTAAACTGGATACAATCAACCTTAATAGGCTAAATAAAAGGAGCCCAAAAGTCTGACTTTCTCACAAGAAATCAACTTTATCTCTTTCCATTTTGATGCCAGCTGGCCACATTTTTCTTTTACTATTTTCTAACAGCTTCCATACATAAATACTGAGGCATAAAATGAGGCAGAGCACTTCCACTCAGTAGCACGGCTAAGAGATGCTGCAGTCACTGTCAGTGTGAATGAGAAGGGCTGTAAATGTGGTATGTGACTTGAATTCAAAGCTTGTGGGTCATTCTAGCTGCCCGGTAAAGCACCAAGAAGCCCGAAAACTACCACATGTAATTTCTTATTTAGCGGTGTAAAGCTGTTTAAACAGAACAGAAGTCTGGGGCAACTCGTAATGATTGTCAAATCCATGCACAACGCAGTGAAATGTACACTATAGACGCCATTTTAAGAATGTCTGGAAGGCGGCGGTGAGGAGGGAGAAGACGTTAGCAATAAGTTAAGGGAGGGAATTAAAAAACAAAATCTTACCTTTTCACATAGTGTTTTTACTTGTCCCTCGGACAGCTGCTTGCATTCATTGAGCTGCTCGATCCACTGATCCAGTTCTTTCGTAAACGCCTTTTCGTCCATTTCTGTGTGTTTTCGGGTTTGCTGCAGTTTGTCACGTTAGCTAATTCGGGTTAGGAGACGACTCTCCCAGAGGTTACCGTCTCTCGAGGGCTTACAAAACGGCCACAGCAGAAGCTTATCACTCTCTTACTAACAGGCGCATGTATCGCTAACTGCCAGATCACTGTGATGATTTGACTGAATTGAAACTGGGAGAGGGAGGGAGAGGTGACAGTTAAGGATCCACCCTTGTCGAGCCGCTGGCGAGCAAATATCAAACTTCCGGTTGTGCTTCGAAATAAAAGCTTCTCGGCGGACAAGTTCTGAAATACACCCTTACCTAAAAGAAAAAAATAAGAAGAACTTGCTAGGCTTAAACATAACAACAATGCAACTAGAAAAAACTAGCACCTGGCAAATAATCGAAAAAAAATAATAAGAGTTTTTAATTGACCACCTTTTACAACTTTTCTACGTATGTAAATTTTAATTTTATGTAAACAGCTCAAGTAAACATGGTCTGAATAAATTTCTGCCACACTCTGAAACTTACACAGTGACAAAGGTTGGTAAATATACATAACATATATCCCAGAATGTCGTCTATTATGGTAGATGTTTGAGGATATATTATTTTTATGATGATTGTTATTATTATGTGAAGATTGCGTCAGACTAGGGTATTGTTGAAAAATCTAATAATTTCCGGTCTAACGCTGTGTGGTCTACCTTTACTAAAAACAGAGCGCCGCCCGAAACAAATAGCAACCAGAGACCTATGAAGGCTACTCACTGATTGGTTCGCTGAGCTGCTTCCTGTGCAGTTTCATTGGCTCGCCGTTTATTGGGGAAGTTACTAACACAAACCAAAGAGAATACGTCATGGCTCTGTGAAAGCATGCCGTGCATTTCGCGTTGTGGCCATGATGTCACTGTTTTACCTCCTTGTTGTCAAGGCCAAAAAATGTAAACAAAACAAAAGACAGCCTTGTCTTTTAACCACGCTTTCTTTAACAGGCTTACCTTCCGCATTGTATTCATTCCTCTCAGTTTTCGGTTATAAACAAAGGTCGCTAGGCCCATTTAAAGGAGTTTATTGTTTGTGTACGGTATCAGCAAAACTGCCAAGTGATCTCACTCAGACTCAGTCCTAAAGCCAGTGACTTTCTAACAAAAACAACGATTAAAGATTCGTTGATAATACATCTGTGCGTCACACATGTGCACTCATGATTCATCACTGTAATAAACATAATCAGAGTTAATCTTTCACAAAAAGTTCTCTCTTCACAGAAACACCAAGTTCACCTTTAAATAACACTATATTTCCAAACCATATTTACCTATATTGAATCGTTTATGAGGCACTTTATAAAAACTACAGTTCCCAGGTGAATTTATTTAATTGCCTGTGTTTGGGCATGTCCCTTCGATAGCTCAGTTGGTAGAGCGGAGGACTGTAGGTATATGATAGCAGGAATCCTTAGGTCGCTGGTTCAACTCCGGCTCGAAGGAGCTTTTTGGGTGCTTTGAGTACTCCGGGATAGTAGAAAAACACTAAATAAGAATCAGTCCATTTACCATTTACTATATGTGAATTAATCAGCACGGTCAAGCCCCTTCTGTTCTTTGAAATTATGTAAAAGGACTCAGTGATTGAGGGTGAGAGCAACAATTCAGGAAATATTTCGAATTAGAAAAATGGGGGGGATAAGCTTTAATTGTGAACATTGATCATCCCATACCAAGCAGTTTGTTAGAATGTGGCAACAACCTTTTTGGGATAAATTTGCTGACACTTTCAGCAATGACCCTGCAGTCGATTCACAAGAACCTTCTTTATATGTATGAGAAATGTATATCAAACTATATTCTTTAAAAAGTTACTACAAACTGAAAGTTTCTGACTGCGGCTTTAACAGTTTCAATTCAGCATACGACCTGTTGTTCTTCTTTAACTCTAAATATAGACCTATTATATCATACTGTTATGTGAAGTCCAAAGCAGGTCTTCTCTTGTATTGTGCAAAAACATAAAAGAATGGAGACTTTACTAAGCCTGGTCCCAGTTAATCCCAGACTCAATTAAACTGGTAACATAATAAATCATATTTATTTTAGCTGGGGGCTCTGTGTGGAGCAGGGATCCCACATCTTTTCTAATCAGCCAGAACAACATTTGTCAGTTTGTCTTTAGTTTATTTTGTCTTTATATATATATATGTAGTTTATACTGGAATTTGATGATTTCATTTATTAAAGAAAAAAAGCTATCCAAAACTGGCACTATGTAAAAAAGTAATTGCCCCCTAAATCTAATAACTGGTTGTGCCACCCTTGGCAGTAAGAACTCCAAACAAGTGTTTTCGATAATTGATACTTTCAGTTTGTCTTTTCACTCTTTCACTTTGTCTCTTTGCTCTTTTACTTTGTGGTGGAAGAACTTTAACCGTCTCTTCTTTGTGAAATTATTTTAATTCAGTCACATTGGAGATTTTCCCAGCATGAATGATCTGTTTAAGAAAGTATCAAAGTATCTCAGTTGGATTACATTTGGGGCTTTGAATGGGCCAAACCCTCGATTTGTTTTGTTTTTTGTTTGTTTGTTTGTTTGTTTTTCCACAGTTGGACTTCGGTGGTGTGTTTTGGATTATTGTTCCACTACAAAACCCAAGTGTTCTTGAGCTTCAGAACAGGAACTGATGGACAGATATTTTCCACCAGGATTTTCTGTCAGACAGCAGAATTCATGGTTCAGTCATTTACAGCAAGTTGTCCTGGTCCCGAATCAGCAAAACAGCCCAAGACCATCACACTACCACCACCATGTTTGACTGTTGGTATGATCTTTCTATGAAATGTTGTGTTAGTTTTACACAGGATTCAACAGGATTCAAACCTTCCACAAAGTTCAACTTTTCATCATCAGTCAACAAGACATTTTCCCAATAGTCTTGGGGATCATTAAGATTTGTTATTTTTTTGGCAAATGTAAGATGAGCCTTTGTGATGGTTCATCATTGTTCCAGGTTTTCTCCATTGGTTTTGTAACCCCTTTCAGACTGATAAATGTCAATGACTTTGTTTCTAAGTTGTTTCTTGAGATTGTGATATGATGTGTTGCTTTTTGAGATCTTTTAGCCTATTTCATTTTGTCAGACAGGTTCTATTTAAGTGATTCTTGAGTCAACATGTCTGGCAGCAACCAGGCTTACGTATCACTAATGAAATTGACATCAGCTTTCCAAAAAAATGTGGTTAATCACAACTAATTCATTTAACAATGGATAGCTTTTCTCCATAATAAATGTAATCATCACTTAAATGCTGAATGTTGTTTTCTTTCTCTAAGATTAAAATTTTCTTGATGATCTGAAAAAAAATAATAAATGTTTGACAAATATGTAAAAAAGCAACAAAAAAAAAACAACCCACAAACAAATGCTTTTTCTTCTGCTTATCTATGGGTCACGTGTACCAGAGCCTTTCCAAACACCAGGGTACACCCTGGAGGGGCTGCCACAGAGAACCCCTATAATCACATCTGTGGCCAATTTACAATCACCAACTGACCCTGGAAGCATGTCTTTGGACTGTGGGGGGCAGCTCAGCTGGCCAGTGGATACAAATCCAGGTGTCTTGTGCTAACCATCAAAATGATCCCTTTCCATTTTTGACCTACAGTAGCTGTCTGTTTTGATACTAAAACTGTTGCCTTAAAGGATTTTCAGGTCATTTACAATTCTGCCTTCAAATTACCACAAGCTCAAGGCAAGCAAGTGCAGTTTTATTGCTATTCCCTTATTTATTACATCTGTTGTTTTGCTGCTCTGACTGTAGCTTCTCTGTCATGACTTGACTGTATAGTCTAATTGTTTGTGTCAGCAGGAGGTCACCGCTGGTGTAGACTGGTGTCAGCAGAACCACCTGCTGATCAACGCCGGGAAAACCAAGGAGTTGGTGGTGGACTTCCGGAGACGCAGACACACCACACTGACACCGGTGAACATTGAGATAGTGGACTCTTATAGGTACCTGGGTGTTCACCTGAATAATAAACTGGACTGGAGCCACAACACTGATGCTCTCTACAGGAAGGGTCAGAGCAGACTCTACCTGCTGAGGCGGCTGAGGTCATTTGGACTACAGGGAGCACTTTTAAAGACCTTCTATGACTCTGTGGTGGCATCTGTCATTTTTCACAGTGTGGTATGTTGGAGCAGCAGTTTATCGGCAGCTGAGAGGAAGAGGTTGGATAAACTCATCAGGAAGGCCAGCTCTGTTCTGGGATGCACCCTGGACCAAGGACTCTGGCCAAAATAACATCTCTGATGGACAGAGTCTCCCACCCCATGCATGTAAATGTTGCTGAACTGCAGAGCTCCTTCAGTGACAGACTGCTGCATCCTCGATGCATGAAGGAGCGTTTCCGCAGGTCCTTCCTCCCTGCAGCTGTCAGACTGTACAATCAGAACTGCCCCCAACAAACACAGATGTTTACATCTGCGCTGTAACTGCAACAATTTAATCAACCGATTCGCACTACAACCTGGTTTGCCTCTTATCTGTAGTTATTTTTATTTAATTTGATAACTGTACAGTATCAAATTACTGGTTTATAGTAACCATTGTCATGTAAATATGTAAGAAAAATTGTGTATGTTTCTGTTTTGTGTCCTGTGTACTGTTTGTTGTATATGTGTCTTTCTGGCTGCTGTTACAACCAAATTTCCCTTTGTGGGACAATTAAAGGATTATTCTATTCTATTCTATTCTATACTCAAACAGAGGCATGAGACTTGTGCCAGAGACTTGTCAAGACTGTTGTGAGCAGAGGCTGACAGAGGTCATAGGGGTTACGTCTAAAAGAATAACCATATACCATCCAGGAAAGCCAGTACATGTCAGTCTTGATGTAGCTCTAGATTTTCAGCAGACTTATGAAAGCTTGACACAAGCATATCCAGGTCCATTCAAAGGCAAATGCAGCCTTTACCACAAACAGAGACCACACATGAAACAATAACAGAGATCAAAGGCTATATCTGCTCTTCCAACACACTGGCACATGTTCAAGTTTGTCACGGCAATTAATAATTATCATATCTTAAATCGGGAAGCTTTGCTGCTTCACAACCATCAATTACTTTTTGAAGAAAAAACTGCTTCTCAATTTTCTGAGTGCTCTTATAACAATCAGACATGACATCAAGAAACTAAATATCTTCAGACAGTGTATATTAATCATGGGCATTCCAGCGATTCCAGCAATGATCTTAATTCTTAATGTTCAGCATCAGTGAGGGGAATGTTATCTCCCTGAAATTGACCATCTATTATTGTTAAGCTCTATTTGAGAGAAAGAAATGCACCAATACATCTAATTTCCTCATACAACAATCACACAGTCCTACAGAGGATGTCTCTGTGCTGCAATGACACATCTGTCCCACTGGGTTTTTTGTTTGTTTGTTTTTAATAAAAAGCAGATTAAAATGTCCCTGGCAGTTTCCCCCCCCCCTCTCTGTTTTTCCTATTTGAGCCTCTCCTGCAACAGCAATTCATGTAATCAAGCAAATTTTCAAGAGCGCACTCCTCATAATTAGAAATTTCTGTTTGCAAGGTCACAATGGAAACAAGCAGTCATCTTCTGCTTTGCTCAGAAAGGACACAAAAGCATCGGCTGCATCCTTGAAGTAAAATCTAACCAGTATCTCCCTCTGGATCACGCTAATCAACGAGGGGATTGAATTTCAGATCCCTCCTTTGATGAGCCGCTCCTCTTCTCATGTTTGCGTAAACATAGTGGATCATGATATAGTTTTCCACATTATTTTCCACTTGACTCATGATAAGCTTACAGTTCATCAAGTTTCAAGTCTCTTAAACGGTGACCCTGTAGTCTATTTTAGATCACGATAAGCATTCTCTGGATCGTTGTTTTCCACATTAACATTTCATTGATCACTTTGTGAAAAGCTCATCCAGGCTGCCTGATTGTTGTGGCCCTGGCTTTCCCAGCCAGTGGAGTGGGCAGCCATCCAAGCAGGCACACCGTGATGATTTTCCCGTCTACCGTAAACACTCTGCCTGCATTTAGCTGATCTCCTTAGTTGGTTTTTGGTTAAAATCCTGTCCCAAATAAGAAAGATGAAGATTCTTCAGTGTCCCTTTGAAAAGAGGGCACTACCCTATCCAGATCTACTGCACGTATGCCTCCTTTGAACTTTATGTTTCCAGATTACTTTGTGATCTGTAGTGAGAGTAGGTAGCAGGAGGCGGTATGTGGTGGATAAAAGAGATTGAAAGTCAGCAGAAGCAAGACAACATTATTTTGAAGAGGCGGAAAAGAAGGGACCAAGAACGCATCAAGTGGGGCCACAGGAAATCCGAATGTTTACTCAGAACTGTTTAATACGTGTAGATAAGTGGTGATAAACCATATTTTCAGACTCATATGCAGCGCTGTGTTCTTCCACAGATTTATAGTGTGAAATGCTGAGGTGCATAAGAATTTAAACAATCTTATGATGGAGAGTTGTAAAGTGTTGCAAAGTAGGAAAAAAGTATTTAGACATTTTACTTGAATACAAGTTATAATCCTACTTAAGTAGCTTACCATGCCACAGGTTGTATATTCAAATGTATTCAAAGTACCTAAAGTAAAAGCATTCATGTGTAATGGCACTTGGAGATTATTGGAACATAATCAATGAGTCATTGATATGTATATCTCTTTAATCTTACAACTGTTGATGGTTTTAATTACTTATATGTTGCTCAGTAGCTTGACATGATAATAATGTTATTATTAAAATAATAAAGCTTTAAAAATAAATAGTATGGATTATGAAGTGCAGTAATTCAGTATTCAGAATATACTGGAGTAAAATGAAAACTATAATCTATTATATAAATTATATTCCTACTGGTCCTATCCATGATCTCATCCAGTGATGTTGGGGATTGTCGGTTTTAACTTGGCTGTGTTGGGGTGGCACTAGTGGGGACCAATCATATTTAAAGTGGGCTAGTGCCACACCTCCCTTCTAGACACATCAATGCCCCAATTTGAATTCTAGTTTGTGTTCATGTCTGTTAGCAAAGTTGTTTTCGTTTCATTTTACTTGCTGCTTTGTGATCATTCTGATTGTTTTCACCTGTTTTCGGCGCTCCTGTTTCTTGTTAGTTTGAAACACAGACACTGTTCTGTGTTGTCCATAAAGCTCTGTGTATCTGGGCTCCTGTTTTGTGGATTTTGTGTTGTTTTGGGACTTTAGGTGCATTAGTTTCCTGCATCCTGTCCAACACCTCTACGCTCCAATTGATGACGACCAACAATCCCTATGTAAAAGCTAATTCACAAGGGAGCTGCCTTTTTGACAGGTGAATTAGTTAGCCTTCATTGCTAAGTGTTGCATAACTACAGTGATGACAGAGTGTCCTGAAAGTTTGCTTCTACATATAGAAGTGATGACATTATTACACAAAGAGGGGAGCAGCAATGGCAGGTAACATAATACAAGAGGTTAATCCAAAGTTGCGCAGTGTGCTGTAGCAGTACGGAGCCAATGTGAGCTCTAATGTACCATCTTTTACTACCAGCAGTCAGCTGCAACTTACCATTAAGCATTAGTGTCTGGTATAGTTCCTATTTGGATACAAAAGCTAGTTAGGTACCTGCTGCTGCCACTGTTGTTGTTATTGAATGTCTAAATTTATATTCACTGTGTGTGCCAAGGAGGTTTGGAGAAAAGCTCTCTTAATTCCAGGCGAGCAGATGCAGACCATGTTTGATGTCCTTGCCAGGCAATCGGGAGAAAATGGCTGAACCCCCTTGTAAACAACAGTATCCGAGGTATGTGCGGTGTGGCAGAAGACAGGATGGTGTTAAATGGGTTGTTTTGGAAAGTTGGGCAATGATACTGTGGAGGAGGAGGAAGATGATAGAAACAATCAAAACCCCGGGGGACAGTCAGACATCATGCTCACAAAAATACAGCCACCGGTTGTATAACGATAGCTTATCAGGCATACATAGCATTACATCAGTGGTGCATTGTGAAGTCATGTGATGATTTCCCTCTGCATGAAAGACTCCAAACAGAGAGAGAAGCACAGACTGGCTGTCTGCAGGAGACGGACACATACGGAAATAGAAGAAGCTGACAGATTATTCAATACCGGGTTTGGATACATACAAAATAAACACTCAAGACAGTAGCTTTTTAATGCAGAAAGTTACAGCAGACGATCACTTCAATCAAATTATGGTGTCAATCACATTAGAACAGAAAGTAATAAGAAAAAGGCACCAAATGCAACATGTTAAAATGCAATGTGTCATAAATATATAATATAAAACTACACTTTAGGGCACCTGTATGAAATATTGTTCTAATAATGCATTATTCTAACAACTTTTTTCACTCATTCCCTGATTTTATTGATTGTTTCATGTGACAGGCTAAATATAGAGATGCAGTGATTTAGAAAAAAAGAGGAAGAAGAAAAGAATGAGGCAGCAACACTACCTCCACCTCTCTCTCATTCTCCTTCTACCAATTAGCATCCAGCACTGTGCCTCCAGGATACCTGAAACCATGACAACAACAGGCTACTGTTCCCATCTGAGATCTGGAGCTCCATCTGCTGTTGCTAAACAGGAAATACAGGCTGTGTATCCCTCTTTCACGTCTCACTTTTAAGAAAGGATTGTGGAGGAGGCGAGGGGGATAATTCTATTGAATATATATGTAAGAAACTGTTAAGTGTAATGTTGCCTTTATGAATGAACTTTCATGTCCAGAAGACACCTATTTTGGGTCAATCGTTAGTCACCAAACATTTCTGAAACTGTAAATACACTAAACTGATAAAATGATCTCTGAATGTCTACTTAAGAAAGATCACTGATCTCAAACTGCATTTCAAATGCCACAATGACAGCTGCCTCTTACGGTTGCTTTTTCAAAAATTCCACCACCACATAACATCGTGAGTCAGAAAAACAAAGCAGCCCTTTCTCCAAGGGAACAAAATGATCCGGGTCTTGGTACATGCAAAGATCCCACAGCCTCCCTTGAGACTTGCTTTAAAAGGAAGGAGACTGACAAAAGGCCAGAAAGGTGCAGCCCACACAGTTTATATTCGTGGTCAGGTACCCAGACTGGCTGGGTACAGCGCTATTGTTTTCCATGCCTCACACCACACTGTGCAAAGGTATTGCCTCAAAAGCCCTGTTGTTGCATCAGCATTGAATTATGAGTTGCAGCTTACAGTTACCCACAGCTTTAGACTTGAATTTGATTGTGTACACCTAGCACATGTGGCCTAATTGTAAAGATAATTATAGACTTTTATAACAGCAATAACATTTTTTAAATGTGTTTTTTAAAAAGCAGGGCATAGACCATGGAGGTGGCCACCTAGAGCATCGCCAGCTGGACAGGCACACTCTTAAAAGTCTGGCACTGATATGCAGTATGCCTTATATATTGCTGAAAACATTTTTTTTACTAAACACCTAATACTGAGAATTACAGACAGACTGTAGGAAGGGGAGGAGGAACCTAACGGCCTTTGTTTTAGCTTTTCCAACTTCACACTGCTTAACAATGTTACTGACCTTCCCTGCAAACCTCCTGATATGACATGAGCATCCTGCTGCAGGGTGGACTTGTGTGGATTTACTCACACAGCCCACAACAGTCACGGTAAAAATGAGCTATTAATTATTCCAGACACAGAGATGGGCGTCAATCAGAATCTAACAGCAAATCACAGTTTGTTCTTTTTAACATCTAAGACGTGAGGGTCAAAGGCATCAAATCCTAATTGCACAAAGAGCAACTAAATGGCTACAGCTGGCTCTACATATTAGAATCCCTTCTACACATGAAAGGTTCCCTTTATGGAAAAAAAAATCAGAAGCAGTGTTAGGACCATACGTACTTGAATAATGAATCATATTTTTGTAATTTTGCCTCTGTACACCACCACAGGTGATTGTAAATCAAACAGTCCACATGTCATTGAAGTGCAGGCTTCAGCTATAATTCAAGGGATTTAATAAAAGTATTGCATTAACTGTAGCCATTTTAATACACAGTCCTAGATTTTCAAAAAGAAGGAATGCACTGATCAGCAACACCCACAGGAAGGACACGGGAGACAACTAGTGGATGATCGCAATTATTTCCTAAGTTAAAATAGACCCTTGACAGCATCTAGTCATCTAGTCTAGTCAAAAGCAAGTTTTATTGTCAAAATACCTACTGAACTTTATTGTTTGTCTACTGCTAAGACCTCTGCCACTTCCTTAATCACTGCAATATATCAATCAAAATTAAAGAGTATACTAGAAAAAAATGAAATAATACAAAAACAACAACTTGCTGTTGCAGTTTCACTATTTAAGCAAGTAGTCCACAAATGAAATCTATATATGTTGAGGTTTGGAGAGAAAAGAGGGAGTATCTTCTAAGAATACTTAAACCATCTTAACCTCCTTCCTGATTTCATCTTAGGTGGAGCAGTTAAGAAAAAACTTAATCATTAGTCTTTCTTGGTACTATCAGTGGCAAGATATTTAACTCAACTCAAAAGGGAAGATATTTATGGATAGCACTAAACAAAAAATCCAATAATCACCAAAATCTGCTGGTCCTAGTGTTTGTGGCTAGAAAAATCAGTATGAGAAGGAGATGGTTGATTATAGAGCACCTCCTAAAACCGTGATAGAATTAATTTAAAAGGGGCTTGGTTTAATTAATTTAAATTTCATCACAGTCACTACAAGTACCATTGCCCTTCACACATCCTAAAATCCAACCATGACACCGGCTGCCTAACACTTACCCAGTCAACTGTGAAATTTAATTACCACCATTGCATCAAAGCTCTAATGAGACAATTAGCTTGTGCCATCTTAAAGCTTTGCTCCTCATTAGCGCTGATGGCCGCAGCACATGTTGGTGGCTCAGTCACAGTCCTGCCCTCACACTTAGGCTGGAGTCTTCCAGCCAGAAGCAGGTTTCTGTAAAAACTAATGAGTCACTAGAGTGAGACTAATGCATGAGGTATGCAGGCCGGAGTGATTTCTCTATCCACACAACACAAAACAGAAGAAGGCAGGAAGTATTAAAGGTAAACAACCCGAAGACTGCAGCTGTCTGATTGTACTTATTAATGCACCAAGTTTCATCTAATTTTGTAAACAGGCCTATCATATTAATGAAGAACATATTTATTTCAAGTCCATTAACATTTTTCTTTTCTGTTTCACTGTGATGAAAATAAGATTAATCTAAGATTAATGGCTGACAATTAGTTCTGACTCATCAGCCCAGTTTTAGTTTATACATACAACTTTAGCAGCAAAAACCTCCAGTGATCATTGTCTCTATGACTTCATCAGTCTCTCACATGGTTGTGGAGGAACTTTGGCCCACTCCTCTTTACAACGTTCATTCAGTTCATTGAGGTTTGCTGGCACTTGTTTATGCACAGCTCTCCCACCACGCATTTCAGTTAGGTTGATGTTTGAGTTGGCTATTGCAGCACCTGCATTATTTTCTTTTTCAGCCATTCTGTTGTAGATTTGCATTTGTTACATGACCCAGTTTTAGCTGAGGTGTAGCTGTAGGACCGCTTGTCAGACATACTGTGGTACCCAGAGAAGTTCATGGTCAGCAGTATAACTGCAAGGTTCCCAGGGTTCATAAACAAGAAGTTGTTCCAAAACAAATCCAAATCCTCACACATCCACCACCATGTTTGACAGCCGGCATGACCTGTGCTGATATAATGTATTTAGCTTTCACCAAACATGGTGCTGTGCATTATAGTTAAACATCTCTTTTTTGTCTTTTCTGTCCCAAGGAAACTGCTCAAGCAGTCTTATAGTTACTTGCTAAGTCTTTTTCTAACTGTGTTGTCATGAAATCAACATTTAACATGCCAGCTGAGGTCTGCAGGGTCTGAGGTGGATTTTTGGGGGACTGATCTTGGGGCGAATTTGCTGCAATGTCCACTACAGGGAAGAGTGTGGCATCATGTTACACACGTGAATGCCACAGACCAACAAATCGCCAAAACGTCTGTTTTTATAGGAGGTGCACATATTTGCTGAAGATCAGTTCATTTGATCAGAAACATCTGGCTGCTTCTTACCCTCTTAATTCCCACAGGAGGAGTAAAGGTGCACTTAACACACACATGCACAGTAATGGTAAAGTTAACACAGTATGTGTTTATTTACTTTAATAACTCCCACGTGATTGGAAAGCATGTCAGTTTGGATTTGTAAGCTTCAAGAAAAAGATTAAAGAGTCAATAACTTTTCTAATATAAACTTTTTAAATGGACTATGTAAAGTTTGCGTTGTATACACTGTAGTTGTAGAGTTTGAATGTTTCACTAAACCAGTTTCAGCGAAGAAAGATAAGGTTTTCTTAAAACACATATATGGTTTTATTAACAGTATGTTTGTATGAGAAGGAGAGATGAAGGGAAACAACACTGTCCCTGCGTCTCGGTGAAAGTGAGAAAGCAATGTACTGTTTCTTTGCCCTTTCTATTAAAAGCACCTGAGCTCAGCAGTGGTACTCTCTTCCTGCTTGTTTTGGCTGGATCCAGGCGTTTATCCAACTCCGACAGATAGGCAGACAAACAGAGGGTTACCCTTTTCTCCAGTAATCGAACAGCAAATCAAAGTAATACTGTGTCAAGAAATATAAGCTGTTCAAGAAACCCAATCGGTTGCACTCATAATAATGTTCAACATTTCACTGTTTCTCAGTGGATATAATCGGCTTCATCGCCGTTGATATGAAACCATATATAAATCAGTTTCTTTCCCCAAGAGCTTGCAAAGCATGGCAGGGTGAAAATGTGTTTTTCATTACATGAATGCTTTTCATTTCCAGTTATAGGGTGAGCTGATGCCAGCCACTTTTGTTTGTGAGTGACCTACATTCTCTCACTGTTAACAAAGCTTTGGCTCTATTGATAGCTGCAGACTGGACTCTCTCAAGCAAAGGGCCAAGAGAATAATTAAGCTAGATTAAATGGTCATTTAGATTTGCTGAAGCTTTGAGTGGGATTTCACTGAAGCCCAGTAGATTTCAGATGACCCTGATGAGTTTTTCTGCAACAGCTCTCCAGTTTAAAATTCCAGCAAGTATTGGCCTTTTCTCTGCAAAGAGCAGAGATGATGAAGTTACCAGTCAGCGGAAATATGACAAGGTGCTTTACATGCACGCTGTAACAAAGGAAACAATCAGATGATTAAATAATGTCACTTGTTTCTCAGCGAGAATCACATTCACTTACACAGAGACCAGAAATCAGAATAGATTAGAGCTGGAACTAATTTCTATTTTGGTGAGTCAGCAAGACTTTTGTAATTTTGCCTCTCTGAACGACCACAGTTAATTTTAATTTTGAAACTCTGATTATTTAGTTGAAGTGTATACCTTCTGTTTCATGTTTTCGAGGTTCAAAAGTAACTGGAAACACCCCAGAAAAATTACATATAAGGATTGGCTTGAATGCTTTTTGCAGCCAGAGTATGCAGCCATGCATGCCCATGTCATAATACTGCCTCCAACATGACTTGCAGATAATGTGGTATCCTTCAGATTCTGAGCTGTTTCTTATTTTCTCCATGTTTACTCACCATTCTGCGAGATACGAGATAGTCTTGGGTTCATATATCTAATTAGATGTTTTCTGATGAAGTCTGTTATGATCGTCTTGTTCTTAATTGTAAACAGTGATCTGTGCCTTGCTGTACACCCTCTGTATAGAGGTCTCTATTGATTGGAGAAGTGACGATTTCACACCTGCTTCTTCAAGAGTGTTCTTGACTTGGTTTGATGTTGTGAAGTTGTTTTTATTTGGGCATCAAGTGGATGATGGGAATGATGCCATCATCCACTTTCCTTTCTCCTGTGGTCTTTTAGGCTACAGTTGGTCAGTGCATTGATTCCTTTTAAGAATCTACTAGATAATTTTGCTTTCTCTCTGATAGTTTTATTTTGGTTTTTCAACCTTAATTTGCACTGAGATCTCTTTGCGCCTCATATTGACAGTTCCATTGTGAAGACGGTAAACTCCAGCTGAACGACTGGACTTCAGTCCAAATCTTTTATCTGCGTAGCTCGTCATGGAACATCGAGGATACAGGCATCAACCGGCTATAAAACTGCTTGGCAGTCCAGTGATAGTTGAGCCTCTTGAAATAACTGTGCACAAAAATTGATTTAACTCTTAAACAGTTAATGCAATACTTTTGTTAAATCCTTATTATTTAAAAAGTACTTCAATCAACTTTGCACCACTTCAGTTAACATATGAGAGAAAAATAACACCTCGTTGAAGCCTGTAACTATGAATAATATTATCTTACAGGATTTTATGAAGACTGATTAATGAGTAGGGGTGCAACGATACTCATATCGATATTGAACCGTTCGATACAGTGCTTTCGGTTCGGTACGCATATGTATGAACAATACAAAATTTGTAATTTATTTTATCAACTTTCCTTCTGACGATGCTGTCTGTGTTGAACGCTCAGTGAATCTGCGTTCGACTACTCCGCCTAGGCTGCACTGTCGAGCGCAGATCCACTGAGCGCTCAACACAGACAGCATCATCAGAAGGAAGAGCGCAGGGCAAGCTAGCGAGACAGAAGTTAAGCTCTCCTTGCAACATGGCAAATTGAACCTCCCCCACCCTCATTCAGATCTGGCGTTTGGAATTATTTTGGTTTTCATGTGAAGTATGACCCTGAAGGTAAGCGCGTCATGGACTAAAGTAAAACAGTATGTTGGATGTGCCACGCAATGCTCAATTACATGGGTGGGAACTAGTGTGTTAGCGCAGTTAGCTCGTTAACGTGTTGGCCGTCTATCCCCACGCATCGGGTGATCAGGAGTAGCTCGTTAAAGGAGATTTGCCGTGTTGTGGCGTTAACGTCATTTCAACGAGATTAACGCTGACAGCACTAGTGGGAACACAACGAATATGACTGCACGTTCACGCCGACATCATCCTAGTGCAAAGACAAAAACAACAAGCATGCATGCTACAAACTTTACCCGAGTCATTTAGACAGCCGTTAGCACATGATTCTCCTTATGTTTATGTTTAATATTGTGGCGAGCTCAGACAAGGTGGAGACAGAGGTGTCGTTTGGTCTTGCTTCCCGTGAGCTAGCCAGGGAGCACAGCCGTTTATTGACATCTGCAGAAGAACACTGCCGCTAGCTAACTGCTCAGTGCGGCAACCGCACAGCAACAACAACAACAACAACAACACACAGGGCGCCCTCTGACCCCGGAAGGACACACCGTTGCAGCGAGAGGGCGTCACCTGTCACTATGGCAACATAAACAAAACATAACTGTACAAACAGAACCCTGAACAGCCCTGACCCGCTACATAGCCCCCACCTAAGGGGTCAGTCGTCCCCGACGACCCCATTACCCCCACACAAAGTCCTGCAAATGTCCAGGTGCCTTCTTTTGGCGCACCGGCCGGTCACGACCGACAGGGGAAAAGTCACTCGGGTCAGAACATGGAGTGCCACCATCATCCCACTTCTGACACCAATGTGGCGAGCTCAGACAAGGAGGAGACGGAGGTGTCGTTTGCTCTTGCTTCCCGTGAGCTAGCCAGGGAGCACAGCCGTTTATTGACATCTGCAGAAGAACACTGCCGCTAGCTAACTGCTCAGCGCGGCAACCGCACAGCAACAACAACAACACACAGGGCGCCCTCTGACCCCGGAAGGACACACCGTCGCAGCGAGAGGGCGTCACCCGTCACTATGGCAACATAAACAAAACATAACTGTACAAACAGAACCCCGAACAGCCCTGACCCGCTACAATATGCTGCTGAGAATATAGCCCAAAGAAGCGTATAGTATAGCTTTTATTTTGGAAAGAGCCATTTCTCTGTAATAAACTCTCTTTTCCAAAGATGAGTGATTCCTCAATCAGATACAGGGCTCGCAAAATCGCTAGCCCGACGTCCCGGGGCTAGCGATCTTTCCAGTCGGGCTACCAAAATCTATCTCTGCCCTGCCCGTAGGGCTATTGTAGGAAGGAAAAATATATGTCAATGCTTTTTCATTCTTTCGGAAATGTAGCTGGGTAATTATGTCATTGGCATCGATGAGCCACTGTCAATATGTGACATATTGAAATCGCATTTGAATTTGCGCTTGTTTTTTGCTTTCACTTTGCAATCGCGCTAACTGTGTATAGAGAGCGACAGTACTGATTGGTGAGTGATGATAATTTGCGCACCAATTCCTCTGACATCGTCTTATCAATTGTTAGCTTACTATGCAAACATGACAAGTGAAATCTCCTGCAGCAAGCTTAAACATATGAGAGGTTGATCGCGCAGAGAATCGCTGACCGTTATGTGTGGGTGTGTGTAAAACCAGCAGGATATATATTTTAGTTCTGCTGAGCCAAATAAGACAGGTCAGGGTGAAGAAGTGACAGCCAAAGAAAAGCTTACCACAAAACGGAAAAGTTATGACAAATCAGACTATAAGGCAAAAAGAAAGTGCAGCTTTATGGTTTCATGGACAAAATAATTTCTGTGGCTGCAATATGACGAGCTATATAACCGGGGCTGCACATAAGTGGTCCGCAAGTGCGAGTTGCTGTCAAAAAAAAAAAAAAAACGCGCACAAGATATGAAGTTGCAACGCGTGTTTGCATACATAAGATTTTCTGGAGGAGGACAGACATTTGTTTAGAACTCTTAAAGATGTCGAAGAAGCTCCTTTAAGCAATTACTTTGGTGTTCCTCCACCTCCAAAGAAATGTCAGAAGGAGTCCGAACCACAAAAGAAGCACGTATTCTCGGAAAAGTGGTTGCAGGAGGTGAGCTGGCTTCAAACAAATGATGAACGCACAGGAATGTGGTGCGGAATGTGCCGTGAAAATCCCACTCTAGCGGACAAAAACAGTGCTTTGCAACTTCTTATCTGGTGCGCATCTTTTATTTTGACAGCGAATGCGCACATGCGGACCACTTATGTGCACCCGTGTAAATAACATGATGTTCTGCCAGGTGTGTTGTTGGTTTTCTCTCGATTTCTGAGTCGACAAGCGCCTTTGTTACTGGGACCAGTCATTTTAAGAAAGGCCCCCATTAGAACCCATGAGAAATGCAAGAAATGCATTATTGCTCAGTCTGCAATATCTTTCCCAGAACAAACACCAATTGCAAATAACATACTAAAAATAAACCTGAAAAATCTGTTTAGAACAGCGTACTGTGTTGCAAAGAGTGAACTACCACTAGCACAATTTAGCAGTCTTTGCAAACTTCAAAAAGCAAATGGCCTAGATCTTGGTTCCACTTGTCTCTTACCCGTGACTTCAGTGGAAATTTCAAATTCAGGATCTGACACAGACTGATTCATGTCCTACACAGTTCTTACAAGTTCATAGAAATTTCTGTTCAATTAGAACCAAGTATTTGAGTTGATGATTGTAATTTTTATACAATGTTGTAATTTGTTTTTCAACAATTTTTTGATTAATGTTTTGTTTCCTTTACAATATTATACTTTAATGTATAATATTGTAAAGGAAACAAAACATCAATCAAAAAATTCCTCTCTTTTTTATTTGGGCTACTTAAATTTATTTTGGGCTACCAAAAACTGAAGAGTCCCTGCCCAAAGGGCTACCAGGGATTTTGAAATTTTGAGAGCCCTGAGATATATTTATTTTTTTAATTACTTTTGTTTCAGCAACATTAAATTTAAAAACTGTACTTTTGAGTTAAAATATATATTTATAATTTTAATAAATGACAAATTAAAAAAGGCATGAACATTTTTTTTGTATCGAAAAAATATCGAACCGTGACACCAAAGTATCGAACCGAACCGTGAATTTTGTGTATCGTTGCACCCCTATTAATGAGGTAATTCTCTCTGCAAGAATCCATGTAACTGTGCATGTCTAACTTTGCGTAATCTAAAATCTCCGCAGTCGTTTTGACTCATCACCACCATCAAAGCCAGTAAAAACAGACATACTCAAAATTTATTAAGAAGGTTGATTAAGTCTGATTAAAATATAAACTGTAAATAAATCGACAAGAAAAGAGAGCATTTGTTGTCAGGGAATAATAAACCATAATAAAGATGCATAAGTTAAAACTGAAAATAATTTCTAGAGGAAAATATAACACACAACAAACCATTTATAATAAAAAATGCTATTTAAACAATAGGAGAAAAACATTTTCCTTTTCTTTTTCCAGACTGCAGGCACAACCACACTTACAGAGTGCTGCATTTTTATTTGGCCTGTTGTATTTGTAATATTGTGCTAATCACAGAGAAGCATGGAAGCATGAAAACAAAACTGGTTATTGTTATCTCATGCTAATAGCTTTTCTTGACCACTAGTGCACGAACATGCTCCACGTCTGGGATCAGAACACCCTGAGTTAATGAAAAGGGTTGGCTCTTTATTTGATTGTAGTGCAGTTTCCTTCTGTGCATCGAAGTATACTTGTATTTATTATAGGCTGCAGCATGATGACAGCAACTGTATTCTCAGTAACTATTGAACTGTTTAAAAGTCAGAGGGTGTATTTGCAGACTTGATATTAATCACTTCACAAGGAGGACCATGCAGACAGAGTGCATTACCTACAGACAAATTATGTAGATTTTAAGCTAAGCTACTTACCGCAGAGTGGATTACGAGCCAGATGCACATTCATTTTTATTTTCACTTGTCAGCCTTCCGCCCGTAAGTCAGAGTAGGTAGATTGTATTAGAGGGATGATATTCAATCAAATCAAAAGTAAAACACGTTCCATAGTTCCCAGTAAGCTCAGTTAGATCAGGTAAAAATCTTTCATTCAGTCTCACTCTTCTGGGTTATTTTGTTCTCATCAGGGCAACATAGCAGAAAAACTTTGGCAGCAAATATTTGGTTTTTAAGTTTATTAAAATCATGGCATTGATTGAAACTCACACAGGTCTGCACCTCACTGAGTTAGCACTCTTAAAGGTGAAATATGAATTGTACTGTTACCATGAGAACAGATGAAGTTGGTCAGTATGTGCAATGGCTAACTCCAGAGACAGAGTACTGTGCAAAAGTCTTGAGCCACCCCTTTATTCTTTATATTTTGCTAGAAAAATTTCAGAAATTGGAAATAGGTGAACTGTTCAAATGGAAATGGAACTATCCATCCATCCATTCTCTGCTACTTATCCAATTCAGGGTTGGAGACTATTACTATCACCTACCATAGGGCGAGATGCGGGGTACACCCTGGGCAGGTCATCAGCCACCGTGCAAAACTTCAACACAGCCTGGACTTTCTTAGGCAAGCTTACGTATAATTTCTTTAAGTAGTCTTCAGGAATAGTTCCCAAGGCTTTTTGATGGACATTCAAAGCTATTTTTTGGATGCTGGCTGCCTTGTGTTCTGTTCTCTGTCAAGATGATCCCACACTCCTTCATAATGTTGAGGCTCGGGATCTGGGAAAGCCAATCCATGACTAATTTGGTTCCATTATGTGTTTTTCTATCCAGGTATGCTTTTACTCCATTGGCAGGGTGTTTGGGATTATTGTAATGCTGAAAAATGAAGCTGTTGCTAATCAGATTCTTTCCAGGCGGTATTGAATGGTGGATCAAATTTTAAATTTGGATGCATCACTCCTTCAGACCTTTTTCCACTGATTTTAAGTCCAGTTATTGTGTGATTTGCTATACCTCAGCCTTTTCCCCCATGTGTTCCTTCCATAAGAATGGCTTCTTGACAGCCCACCCTTCCACTGACATCATCTCTAATAGCGTGTGAATAGAAGATGGCTCAGCGCTTAGACTTGATCTATCAAGTCTAAGCGCTGAGATAGATAGATAGATAGATAGATAGATAGATAGATAGATAGGTAGAAAAACTACATTTACCTCACATACATTACTAAATTATTATCATCAGTTGAACTAAAATCCATGTCTCTGTCTCTCTGTGGGAGGAAGCCTGAGTAAGTCGGTTACTCTGGAGTTGGTCAGACATGCAAACTCCACACAGAAAGGCTCCAGGATTCCAACCAAAAACTTTCTTGCTACAAGGTGACAGTTCTAACCACTGCCCTGTTTTAGATCTCGTGTCCATTTCAAGGCACCCGCAGACCTCTGTGTGACCTCTGTTTCTTACATGTACCATATATGATCCCTCCTATGGTGTTTCCATACGACCCTTCAAAGTAACTTGATAAAATGTGGTGGGAAAATAAAAGTTCTCATGACAATGTCATGGTGCGCCTTGAACTCTGTCACCACTGTCCCATAAGAAAATAAACACAGATATGACATTTATAGTTTCACGGTCACAAGATTTCCAAAAAACACTATTTTCCCTTGATTTGAACCACAGTGGTAGATTTTTTTTATTTTATTTTTTAAATCCATATCTCCACAGATATGACCTGGAACAGCCTGGATACACAGAAAATTGTAGCACAATATTAAATAAATATATCAATAAACAGTGTACATTTTGAAATATATTATATTTTGTGTATTTCTGGAGCAGTTTGGGAAAAGAATAAGGATTTAGGAAATTTTTTTGCTGCTATTTTTTTTTTTTAAGTTAAATTTGACACGAACAGTATGTAAGAGTTCCGGGTATTTTGAGAAAATGAACACCACCTATAGTAAGAGTATCAAAAATAGTTGGATTTGCAGCTCGGAGGTGTTTAAATTAACGCTTTTACATCAGCACCGTTTGTGAGCTAAAAGGGGCTGTGCCTCTGTAAGCAACCGACGTCACCATAAATAGCTAAAGCTAGCCAGTGGTTCAGGGAGAAGAAGAAAAGAGCTGCAAGCGGAAGAAGTACCGGATTTTGTTTCCGACAGTATTCGGTCTATGGTCTTGGGTTATTATTATTGTTTTTTAAATATCTGTATTTTTAACACATTTTGAATTATGTCGACACCGGCAAGGAGACGGCTCATGCGAGATTTTAAAAGGTACCGTCCTCATCGTTTGGGCATCTCTGTGTAGCTTTAGCCCATGAAGCTGTCGGCAGCTAGCTTAGTGTTAGCTCCTGGTGCAAACAATGCTGTGCAGAAACCCAGGCAGGAGTTAATGTGAGACAGGCTCATCGGTTATGGTTTGTCTCGATATTTGATGGCTAATGAAGTAACCGAGACGCTAGGGGATCATTTAAACGCTGTTTGTGTTCTGCAGTGGGGGGAGGTTTTTGTACCGAGGGAATAACGTTTTCTTTTTTTATGGCTAGTTTTGTTTTTTTTTCTTTTTTTGGTGTGGGATCAGCTTCACTTGCAGAGGTTTACTGGTGACCGTTTGTCTTGGCTTAACTGGCCCCGATTAGAAGCTAAATGTCACAGGATTTATCCTATTAATACCCGCAGTCTGCAAGCTGTAGGTTTATATTGTGCTTTCAAGTAAGTCAATCAGTCGGCATGGTCATATTTCATCCTAGGGGTTGCAGGTTTTGCCAAGGTTTGTGGTCGGGGATTGCTCTATCTACATGTTTCTGATGCTTTATTTTAAATCCAGATATTTAATACACACAGTTAGTACGTGATGATACGATAACAAAAAGAATATGTTAAGGCTTCCTGGGGGAATAACACCTGGCAAGGGCCTGCTTGTAATACCTGCTATCCCCAATCTGTTGCCTCGCTCCATATGGCATCCAACTGTGTGTGCGTGAATAACAGACACACACACACCTGTCAGTGGAAAAAAGATGCTGAGCTATTCTACTAAGAGCAACCATTGAAGCAGAGGGGATAATGTGTCACTGTAACTGAACTCTGCTCTGCTAGTCCCCAGGTGGTAAATGGTGACACTGAGGCAAGGGAAACACAATTGCACATGCCCGAATCAGCATGTGTCCACGCCAGTGCTGGCTGATTGAATTCAGTCTTGCATGGTATTGCTTAACCTCAACTGTTTGACCTGTAAGTCAAAGTGTATGTTTCTTAAAAATGGGCCGCTACACTGTTGTGTGGGGTTTTAGCTCAGTAATTTAGGTGTAATAAGACGGTAAATAAATGCTGTGGTCCTTTCTTTTTGACTATATTCAGTAAGGCTTAACTTTCTTTTCTTCGCCAGATACATTTTCAGAAATAATTTTAGTCCACGCTGCAGTGAGCTGTGGCATTTATTCTTGTACGTTGTTGTCTGCATTGCTGCCTTCATGAATGAAACTGGGCCGCTCGTGCTGGGCTGGAGCTGATAAACCACAAACTGCAGTTACTTTTACCGAAACACAGGAAGGAGAGAAGACTTCAGAGCTGACTCTGAATGTATACACACATCGTCAGAGCTAAAAAGAAAGAGAAACAGGGCATCTCTCTGCACTCTTAAAATAGTTTTATTGTTTAGTAGATACATTCTCTGTATGCTAATCAAATACTGAGTTTGTAGGGTATATTACTATGAGGAAGACTTATGATTATACATGTAGTTACATTTTAGCGCATTTTAGCTTACTTTGTAGCATTAATGCAGCATTGTAAATCAGGTATTACCCTTTCATATAACACATGGATATTTTAAATAGTGTGTAAGCTCTGATTTCTATTAGAGAGCATTAAAACCTCTTTTGGCACATGTTATAACACTTTGTGTACCTTTTTTAACCCCAGGTGTTTGAATTTGCTAAACTGCATCATTCCCAGAAGGCTTTGTTTGAGATGAAGGATTATCTTGACCACACTGTTTTTAGAATAATAAACAGTTTTATGAGGGATTGCAATTAAAGTCCTGCAACAATGCAGTGTCTGATATAAAGAGTCTAAAATGACAGTGACTAATGTCACATGAAACCAAGTTGTACTTTTTGTCTCTATTTAAAGAGAAAACATGTTGGATGTATTTCATGATATATAACTACAAAAAGATGATATGAATGTTTCTTATATAAGAGCAGTTTTCCTTTTCATAGCCATTGAGTCTGTTTTGCTAAATGCTTACTTTATTACTTATTTAATGCTTTCTATTGAGGAAAAGCCAAACCTCTCCCCCCAAAAATGTGTAACCTCAGTTTTGGGGTTTATGTGTCTGATTTACACAAGGAGGCTTTTAATATGAAATTATTGGGCTAATTTCAGTTCAGGATTCAATCAAAGAAAGAGAATCAAAGAGGCTGGTATAGTAGGGATAAGAGGCTAGTCTTTTAAAATTTAAATCTTAATCGGGTGTTTTCTGGCCTCAGCTGTTGGTCTCTAGTGGTCAGAGAGCATGTTTTGGTCCACATATAGTTAAGGCAAATAATCCTGTTTTTATTTTTACATAATAGCTTAATATAATAATAACATAATAACTTGATACTAATATATTAAAATGCATTCTCAGTTTATTTTCTGACAATTCATGTCAAATTTACCACCACGCAGTCTCTTCATCAACAGTCCCGTACTTGCCCTAATCTTCCTTACTGCAGACTTGTGAGTAATCCTCACATTTCAAGTAAAATAAACTATCGGTCTATCCTAGAAGATGAACTCAGTGGAGCTTCCCTTTACCAGCAAAGAGTTCAGGGAGATTACTGTAAATGAGGTTAATTGCAGTGGGTCCGTCTACAGCAAGGGACTTAGACATGGATCTGCACTCACAGACGCACAAATCAGCCTACCTTGTTTTATAGCTATAAGCTCTTATTAAACCAGCTTTTAAACCGGGCCTGGAATTGTAGGCCTCAATAACCTGTAGTGACTGCCGGACTTGGCCTATATAGATTTGGTGATTTGAAGCAAGACCTTTAATGTTGCACAATAATCTACCATGAGCTTCAGAAATCAGTTTGATAGCCAACACAGATTTTATTGAGGCCGCTGTCGGAAACTTCATTTAAATTGTTGACCCGCTGCCACACCTGTTTTGATTTGCTGACGCCTCTGTTGCTAGGCAGTTGCTGCTGTGGCATGTCGTTTGTCAGGCACGCCTGGGTAGTTTTATTTGTGGAGCCTCGACTAATTATTATTTTTAATTATGATTAATCCAGCTGTGGTTAATTTGGGTTAGCCGATAAATCATTTGGGTGCTGAACAGTCCAAAAAAATGTATATATGATCTCAAACCCTTTTTAGTTTCTTATTTTTACCTTCTCACTCTTTTACCTTCAAATTACAAGCGCTATCATGTGAAAAGTGATGGTTTCCAAATCTTTGACTGGCACTCATTTGACAATCTTTCACCTTTCATCGGATCAGATAGAGGTCTGTGTAGAGAAGATATAATATGAAACATTATGTTTGAAAACATAGCAGAGTTATTCCACCTTAACTTGTTTAAAAAAAAACAACAACACTAAAGTGATTTCATTTAGAGCCCAGTCTGCCAGGCCGGGTCTAGCTGCTGTGATACGAAGAAACATAAGTTTTATCAATTAGCCAGAATGTTTGGACATGTAGATGTGCCGGTTTTCATCACTTGTCTCCACATGGTTCCACAACCAAACTTGCTGAATTATTTAGCAGTGTAGAGCGTCTATAGAGGAAATGTAAAGGTTATGGTTGGAATATGATTCGCAGTACTTTCATCAGCACATTGTGGAAGATGGTGGGAAAATATTACTTGTAGGATATTTTAATATGCTTAATTAAAACAAAGGTAGGTTTATTTTGTAGTACTACAGGCTTCCTGTTACTGGGAAGGTCTGGGTCCAAGGTCACAGTAGAGGTGAAAAGGTCAAACACAGATGATAATACACAGATTTGAATCAGTACATTTTTTTTTTTTTTTTTGCTATTGGCTACAAGCAGTTTTTAAATAGTTTATTTTTTTGTGTGTGTGTGTGTGTGTGTGTGACCTTTAATATAATGACGTGATGCCAAAAAAGGGCTTTTTTTTCTTGCTGACCTTATATAAAACTTGCACATAGGCTAAAACTGCTTACCCAATTTGCCTCCCTCTCAGAGCAGTGCTGTGGCTGAACGAATGAGGCTGAAACGGTTTCACACATATCAAACGACAGCCTGTACATTGTACAAGCAGTTGCCATGACATGTCAGATCCTCCTGTGTCTTACACAGTCGACATTTTAGATTTAGTTAGATCTCTAAAATTGGATTTGATGTCCTTGTTTTTGATTGGTCGTGTGTGCTAGTTTTGCTTCGTTAGTGCTCTTAGTGGGGGAAGCCTGGGTTGTCTTGTTGTGGTGATAACACAATCTGATGATGGCTGATGGTAGGGTAAGGGAAGACAGATTAGGAAAAGAGATCCTGGATGTGTTGAGCTTACTTTGTAGTGTAGGCTCTTGGCTTCCGCTCGTTTCCTGCTTCGACGTTGTTCTGATAGCCCGTCGGTGCTACTCTGAAGTCATTTCAGGTGAAGGTCGACTTGATGGCTTAAGTGCTTTGCATTAACAACACCAGAGATTTGATGGTAACTGTGGATACAATACTGGTGCTGCAGTGCTTCAGATGAGCGCTTATGTTCACTGACATGTGACAACAGGACTGTCATAGTGCTGTTGATCCTGCGAGCCTGGCTGTCTGTTGAAAGTCGTGTTGATACAGCAGTTCGTGTTTTGATTGCTAATTTTCCTGCAGTAAAGCTGTTAATTAAAACCATCACCCCTCCTCAGCTGTCTTTCCCACTTGCTTCTCTCCCTTTACATCTAAGGGGTTTTTCTTTTTGCCATCATTCTTTTTCATGTTTCTCCTTATCTCCCCCCCGCCCCCCCCCCCCCCCCCCCTGCTTTTGCTCCTTTACTTCATGTCCCTGCCTCCCTTTCCACTGATTCAGGCTTTTTTGCTGTGTATGTCTTCTCGTCTCACCTCTTTTTCTTCACTCTAAAGTCTCTGTTTCTTTCTCCGTCTTGCCCAGACTTCAAGAAGATCCTCCTACCGGTGTGAGCGGAGCGCCATCAGAGAACAACATCATGCTTTGGAACGCTGTTATTTTTGGGTGAGTCATTCTCTAAATCCGCCCTGCCGCCTTGACTGTGCCACTGCGATTGTGATGCGCAGATTCTGCAACCCACCCACCCCCACTGTGTTCTCGTCCACCACATCCTTCTGCTTTAAAAAGTGTTTCTGATTGCAGCCCTGATTGTTGCACAGAGCAGTCTGGAAAATCAGCATGTGGAGTCACAGCAAGTGTTCAGTGGAAGAGAGGGCTGGAAGACACTGTTAGAGATAAGAAAGTGTGTTAAGAATAAACCCGTATTAAAGAAGTAGCTTTTTGCATACTGGGTGTATCTCTGGTGGATAATTTGCTGTGCGTGTTTAAAAGAAGAGCGACTAGAGAAAAATCTACTCAGAAGTGATGTGAAATTTAAGTCGCAAGAATTAATAAAACATCAAATGCACAAGCAAATTGAATAGCTGAAAGTAACTAGAAATCCAACCAGGACCAAGGATGTGTAACAAAACCAAATTAGAAATACTCACATGGGTTTATAAAAATACACTCGATCGTAGTTGCTCACCTAAATCAAAGGGGAGGCTGCTACACATGTAAAGTATGAAGGCAGCTGTTTTAATTGGCCCCTCAACATGTTCTGTGTGAGCACGAAGAGCTTAGTAAATATGGACCCTGGTGTCTGCAGAGCTTCTACTCCTTGAAGGACAGACTGCAGTACTACTAGAGAGGGTCTTAATGGGGATTAGCAGTGGGGATATTTGGATTTTGGAAACATTTTAAATCTCTCTCTCTCTCTGCCTTCTGCAGGCCTGTGGGAACACCATTTGAAGATGGTAAGTTCTACATTTTGAGTCATCTAAAGTGCAGCCTCATGTTTATCTGAGTTCTAGATGTGGTTTAACTTTGCCTTGAACTCGTGATGTTGTTGTAGAGTCGGAGAACTCAGTCAATGTATTATTACTTTTCGGGCAGCGTGTGTGTAGTGAAATGATTATGGGTTGCATGCTCAAATAATCAGTCTACCTGAGCACAAAATCCCACAATTATCGTGAGGATCGCCACACCTCTGAGTAGATAGCTTCTTTTTTTTTTTAAATTGTAAGTTAGAAATTATTACAAATTGAGTATCTGGAGTGGTTTAAGTGCCTGAAATGCATTTAAAATGACTTAAATTGAAAACAAATTGGTACTTTAATCGGTCATCATATTTTGATCATGTGATAACAACTAGACCTCTGAGAGTTAGGAACTGCTACAATTATTTTTAAGTAGAAAGGGGAACTGACATTTAATCCTTGAAAGTTGAAGAAGTTGTAGTCTAATTTTTTGTATAGGAGTCCCTTTGGCAAGTTATCACAGCTGCAGTAATTTCAACTGAACAATTATCAGGGGCTCAGTTTTGGTGGGCTGAAAACTCGCTGTATCCACGCACTGGCTCTATAAATATGAATAAAAGTACTTATTTTAACTATAGTATGATGTGAATTGAACAGAAGTTTGTAGGTCGGTGACGCAGCATCATAAAGTACGATTTTTACCCCTCGACCATAAAAGGCTGATGTGGTATTGTCGTCCCCCTGCCAGGCGGGCAGGCAGCGTTCATACAGTTTTCTCCAAGCTTGGATTTAAAACTGTCCATTGCTTCTTTTATAATAATTAACCTTCTAGCTTCTCTTTTCAGTCGAGCTGCTGATATTTATAGTAACATAATTCTTTCCCTCATTTTGTCTGACCCCCTCCATCCTTCACATCTGTATTCTCCTTGCAAAATTACTTACGTTCACCCCCCCCCCTCGCGCTCCCTCTGTCTGTCATTTGTTCTGCCTCATACCCTCTCCGTCTATCTCTGCAGGAACATTTAAGCTTCTGATAGAGTTTTCTGAGGAGTACCCAAACAAGCCTCCCACGGTTCGGTTTGTCTCCAGAATGTTTCACCCAAATGGTAAGTGGGCTAGCAGTTGAAATGCCCTCAATTATCAGTGGTGCAGCACCCATGTTCACTGAAGCTTACAAAGTGTTCTGACCTTCAAGCAACTAAGCTAGTCTAGTGAATAAAATGACAGTGTGGGGTCATTTCTGAACACATTATAGTTGATACAGAAATACTTTTTTGTAATGGCTCTATTTGTGTGTATTTGTATTATATCTATACTATATCCTTTATCTGTTACAGATCATCTAAAATGTTACTTTTTCAGTCGGGTTTATATAAAATTGTGCTAAAAAACAAATTGTAGGAATAAAAATTTAAATTATTTACATAATCATTGCCTTTTATTTCTTTAAAAACATCTTTGTTACAATATATATAATATAAAAATAGATTTTAAAACTTCAGGTATGTTTATGTGATCTATGTGTTGAAGTATACTAGAATAAGTGTTCAACATAACATGTTTTGGCTGCCAGGCCAGTAGATCAGACTTTTACTGGCTATTTTAATTACTTTCTACACTAAATCTAGTGTAACATCATCCCTGTCTATATGCTGCAGGTATATCTCATAGAAGGAGAGTGGACAGCCTGCAGTAAAGTCTACAAGTTTAAAGACTGAGGACTTTATCTGCATCTAGCTTTTATTGTAGCAGGTAGAAAGGCGTCAGGAAAGCTGGAAGAAAGAACAGTAAATGGCATCAGGGCGGCCTCCACATTAACCTTATGCCAAATGAGTCACATGCTGAACCAGTGAGCTAATCCAGCCAGATAAACCAGCACCCCTATGCTTCAGTTTTAAACCCAATCTAAAAAAAATTGTAGATTTTTGTAGATGATTGTGTAATATTTAATATATTTTGTGCAAATAAACACAGACTTCAAGACTTCTGTAGCTATTAAATGAAACCCTACAGTGTTAATATATATATTTTTTCTTTTAAAGAGTTAAAAAAAATGTCCAGGAGCAAAAATGAACCACTGCAACTTTCCACTAGGTTTATACCAGCGGCCCAATTCCTCTGTTTAAAAATGAAATTGTAAGAATGTTTAACTTCTTTACATTTTTACTCAGAATAAATATCCAACTCTTGCTAAACATGTTGTAAATTTGTCAATTTTCCTTTTTAATGGTTTGTTATTTTATTCAGTTTCTGGTGGTAGACCCAGTCTTCCAGATCTCGCAGTCTCAATAAACATGCATCAGAGCCTAAAATGTATTTTCACACATTTTTATGAACTATAATAACCTTGGTGGATGCCGGCATTGTGATGAGTTATGTACGTAATATGTTAGACTTATTTATGGCTTTGTTTCATTTTTAAGTTTTCAGTTTGCAATGCTACAATAAGAACAAGCACCAGATTACAATGTACTTCACCAGTAATGTAAAGAAACTGTCTTGATGATTTAAATTCAATTTAAATGTTTAATTTAAAAAAGTGTCCTGTATTTATTTAAAGGGACAGTGCACATTAATGTCTATATTTAATCTGTAGCCTCTGGCAGGTCAAACAAAAACAGTACAATAAGAAAACAAGGGGCAACAAATAAATATGAAAGCATACAGCATTAAATATAACGCACATTAGCATAAAATGAATGGTCACGGATACATTCTTCATTAGCTTTAGTTGTAAATGTGTTGCTGATCTTTTTCTCTGCATGTCAGTTTACGCAGATGGCAGTATATGTTTAGACATACTTCAGAATCGCTGGAGCCCCACATACGATGTGTCGTCCATACTCACCTCCATCCAGGTTGGTCGTGTTTCACTCCCTTTTCATACATTTTAATTCACGGTGAAGCATGATGATTCTATACAGGGACATCCGAAGTATCTCTCCTGGTTATTTAACCTTCAGGATGTCAACATTTTCATCATTAGTCTTCCTTTTTCTCTCTCGCAGTCATTGCTGGACGAGCCAAACCCCAACAGCCCAGCCAACAGTCAGGCCGCACAGCTCTATCAGGAAAACAAGAGAGAGTACGAGAAGAGGGTGACGGCCATCGTGGAGCAGAGCTGGGTGGATGTCTGAGCTCCTCTTGCTCTCTGCTCTTCTCTCCATCACCCACTCTTCACCATCCAAGTACTTCAGTCTCTCATTTTTACCTCATCGAGAAAAAAAAATCAAGAAAAAAGAAAACACAGCAACTATATCAGAAGAACTTAAGTGCCACACTGGGGGGGGGGGGCAAGAACAACCAAACCAGAATGGACATTACCTTGCTTGCCAATGCATTTTAGGGAAACGGGAGAGGGGAAATCAATCTTGTATTTGTTCCCTGTCTTTACTTTTATTTTATTTTTTTATTGCATGATGTGACATAAGTTATTGCTAACAGAATTTGTAATATATCTCTGGTCGGAATGATGCTGTTTGTGTTTCACAGACTCCTTCACATCCCCTCTTTTTCTTTTTTTTTCTTTTTTTTGTATCCACAACTTGGCTAAGAAAGGGGCACATCAATGACTGAATCATTATTTTGAAAGTCGTGGGAAAAGCCAGAATCGGTAGCATCATCACCATCATCGTCATCTTTGAAGTCGACAGCAGATTCAGCTGATAAAGAGCAGTCCCTGATCTCTTCCAGCATATCTCTGTTTATTTTAAGAGATGCCGTAGGTTTGGGCTCGCAGACGTCACAGGCTGCAGCAGTGCCAAGTCTCCCTTGCACTGATGAATCATGACTGGCAATCTCTGAGCTTTTCTTTTAATCATTTCTGCTCGCGGGTAGAAGAAGGTTGTTTGAGAGGGTTATGAGAAAGTGAATATTAACACGAAAAACTTGGACTGAGGCTCTGCAGTCCCCGACAGTTTCATTCTGTGGTATATTAGAAACCGCATATAATGCTATAATCAAAATATATGTAGGGCCTGATGGCCCTTAGCCAGCGAGTTCAGATGTGGGTGGTGTCGCTGTATCATTCGATGTGGGGGGGGGATGGGGACAGAACTGGCATTGCTGGAGGTACTCTGCTTCTACGTCGTGTGTTTCTTTAGTCTGCTTTTTTCTATTTATTGAACCTTTTTACTGTTTGCAGTCAAACTGTTCTCCTCTTGGTTTTCTCATTTAGTTTGTCAAAGAAAGTAAATGACTTCTGAATGCTTTGTCGCCTGTGACATGTGTCAGCCTGAACACAGTCGGTGCTTTTGTTCTTTCTCTTAAAAATGACACAGCTGACATCTGAATTAGCAAAAAAGCAGAGAATGAAAGCTTCATATGTTTTTTTTTTTTTTTCCCCTATAATTTTTGGGCACTTTATAAGAGAATTGATTGGATAAGAACAAACTGCTGCAAAGATCATAAAGCCTGTTCTAAGAGTGTGATGTCAACTGTTTTCCTAAGGGCTCAAGTTGTTTTCATGCCTGCTTTTTGCCCACCGTTTTATTTGCTCTTATTCCCCCATTTAAAAACGCCATCCCTCGAGTGTAAATTACTCACTTAACCTGCCCGACTCCAGCTAAGTAATCAGTCATCATAAACCAGAATTCCTCTTTTCCTTGATAATAAAGGTTATATTGTGGCTTGTGACTTATCTCACCCAATAAGCAGAAGGGATATGTTATAAAATACAATTTTGTGAATTAAACATAATGTATACTTAACGATATGCTGTATAAACATAATAAAAAAAAACACATTTTTCAGACTTTGACACAGGTTGTGGTCATTTATTCATCCAGCCGGTCTCATAATTAACTATAGGGTGGAACTATTACACCGAGTATTGTAGTTTTTCATATTGTCTTGTAACTTAGTTAAAGCAAGATATTGCAGCATTTCTGGCATGTTTGCTGAGCCTCTGTCTTTACGCTGCTCGTACCAAAATCAATGCGAGCTTCATCAAAACTTGAGATTAGTACTGCAGTGATTGATTAATTGATAAGATGTACTGTTATTAATGAGCAATAGTAAATATTGCCAAAACCTAAATCCATTCATTGTATTTGTGTGGCATATTAAATCAGATTTTATTAAATGCAAAAATGAATCACAAGTACAGTAATGTCCCAAAATGTTAATGTTAAGCCACTAAACCGTGGCTTAAGATGAAATAGTCTCTTGGGAAGCTCTCATATATTAGTAGAACTAAAAAACATTCAGTTCTCACAGTATTGAATCTGTGGGATGAAGTCAGTTTGGTGAGTGCATGTCTGCGTGTTTAACTTTGCTTGTGAATCACTTGGTATGCGTGTCTGTAAGCCTTTAAAGGAGAATGTGGTGGTTGTAATGAAGAGAAGCAATTATATCAGCATTCTCAGTACTGAGGCTTGCCCTGTGCTTTTGCAAAGCTTCCTGCTGAAGCACATGTTAATAATTAATGTTAATAATAATCGAGTGTTCAGCCTCACAGCCCCAGGTCAGCTGCTCAAGAGTTTTACTGACCTATATTTTCACTGGTCTGCAAAAAAGCTTTAATTTTCATATTTTGAAACATATTGATTAAATTGTTTTAATGTATTCAGAGAAATCTGCAAAATAATGTTGCTAAAGCCTTCGAGTAAATATGGTCTAGTGCACCCTTTAGAGTCACCCCTGCTTGCTGCAGGTATTGCTGCCGTGTAAAATAAGACAGCTGCCAACACACCGTGCCAGAGTAAGTTAACAGCTTTCATGTTAACCTCTGTAGCTTTACTTTTAACTAAAGTTCACTTTTCTACATGTCGGAGCACTCGTTGAACCGACATAGTTATAAGTAGCAGTATTTGTATTTTATTGCCGTATATGATTAACTATGGAGTGGCTCCATAATGTAGTCAAAAACAATGTGACCAGGAGGAGGCACAGACCTAGACAGCAATGACCACACAAAAATGATAAAACAAGTTCTTTATTGTGCTTCAGACAAGAACACCAGTGTCATCTTTAGTTTGAAGCTACATTTAAAAAACACATTTAAAAAAAAAAAAAAAAAAAAGTAAAACTGTGATTGAAATAGTCGAGCAGTGGGGCTCACAAACTCCCGCAGACACCGCTGCTGTTTGTGCACAAATAAAAAAGGCTGAAAGTCTGAAAAGGCCAGTTTTTTGGCTCAAAATAAAAATGTCTTTTGATGTCTGAACTCCTCGCAAAGGGTTAGGGTTAGGTAAGGTAAGGGTTAAAAACACCAGGATTGTAAAACTATTTAAAAAAAAAAAAATAGTCTGACGTGATAAAAGTTGAATCCAGTCTGTGTTGATCCAGCATGACTGGTCCGGTCATCGACCCTGTGACGGAGCAGAGAGATCCATGAACAAAGACTGTCATTATAGCTGTATGTACAGTGGGGCAAAAAAGTATTTAGTCAGCCACCGATTGTGCAAGTTCCCCCACTTAAAATGATGACAGAGGTCAGTAATTTGCACCAGAGGTACACTTCAACTGTGAGAGACAGAATGTGAAAAAAATCCATGAATCCACATGGTAGGATTTGTAAAGAATTTATCGTAACTCAGGGTGGAAAATAAGTATTGGTCAATAACAAAAATACAACTCAATACTTTGTAACATAACCTTTGTTGGCAAATAACAGAGGTCAAACGTTTACTATAGGTCTTTACCAGGTTTGCACACACAGTAGCTGGTATTTTGGCCCATTCCTCCATGCAGATCTTCTCGAGAGCAGTGATGTTTTGGGGCTGTCGCCGAGCAACACAGACTTTCAACTCCCGCCACAGATTTTCTATGGGGTTGAGGTCTGGAGACTGGCTAGGCCACTCCAGGACTTTCAAATGCTTCTTACGGAGCCACTCCTTTGTTGCCCGGGCGGTGTGTTTTGGATCATTGTCATGTTGGAAGACCCAGCCTCGTTTCATCTTCAAAGTTCTCACTGATGGAAGGAGGTTTTGGCTCAAAATCTCACGATACATGGCCCCATTCATTCTGTCCTTAACACGGATCAGTCGTCCTGTCCCCTTGGCAGAAAAACAGCCCCATAGCATGATGTTTCCACCCCCATGCTTCACAGTAGGTATGGTGTTCTTGGGATGCAACTCAGTATTCTTCTTCCTCCAAACACGACGAGTTGAGTTTATACCAAAAAGTTCTACTTTGGTTTCATCTGACCACATGACATTCTCCCAATCCTCTGCTGTATCATCCATGTGCTCTCTGGCAAACTTCAGACGGGCCTGGACATGCACTGGCTTCAGCAGCGGAACACGTCTGGCACTGCGGGATTTGATTCCCTGCCGTTGTAGTGTGTTACTGATGGTGACCTTTGTTACTTTGGTCCCAGCTCTCTGCAGGTCATTCACCAGGTCCCCCCGTGTGGTTCTGGGATCTTTGCTCACCGTTCTCATCATCATTTTGACCCCACGGGATGAGATCTTGCGTGGAGCCCCAGATCGAGGGAGATTATCAGTGGTCTTGTATGTCTTCCATTTTCTGATGATTGCTCCCACAGTTGATTTTTTCACACCAAGCTGCTTGCCTATTGTAGATTCACTCTTCCCAGTCTGGTGCAGGTCTACAATACTTTTCCTGGTGTCCTTCGAAAGCTCTTTGGTCTTGGCCATGGCGGCGTTTGGAGTCTGACTGTTTGAGGCTGTGGACAGGTGTCTTTTATACAGATGATGAGTTCAAACAGGTGCCATTCATACAGGTAACGAGTGGGGGACAGAAAAGCTTCTTACAGAAGACGTTACAGGTCTGTGAGAGCCAGAGATTTTCCTTGTTTGAGGTGACCAAATACTTATTTTCCACCCTAATTTACGAATAAATTCTTTACAAATCCTACCATGTGAATTCATGGATTTTTTTCCCACATTCTGTCTCTCACAGTTGAAGTGTACCTCTGGTGCAAATTACTGACCTCTGTCATCATTTTAAGTGGGGGAACTTGCACAATCGGTGGCTGACTAAATACTTTTTTGCCCCACTGTATATGCTGTGTGTGTGTGTGTGTTCACAGACATACCTGTTGCTTCTTAACAATCTCATCTCTCGTCTTGAAGACCGGTGCGTCCTCCACTACGATGCCTTCAGCCATTTCCTTCACTTTTTCCAGCAGCTCTGTGCTATACCTGCCATCGATTATGAGACATAACACTTCATTAAACCAGAACTCATCCGTGTGCTTTATATTCTTCTGTAAGGATATAGTGCACTGGGAAAATAACATCACTGAACAACAGAAAACCATAATACTGGTAAGAGAAGAATTGTTTATTCTTCGATAAAGTTAACAGATGTGAATGGTTTCTTCACCTCCTACACATTTCCCTTGATATAAATGAAATTTAGTCCTGCTTCTGATTCACCTTTGAGTGCAAACTTATGGATGAAAAAATAGTGATACCCTTTTATCTGGCATTTTTGCATGATTGCACCCTATACCAATTCTGAGGATTAATGTCTTTTAGAAGGTGTAATCACAGAAGACATCCAATATGCACTTCAACAGCCAGCGCTGCTCCTCGAGCGCCCTCAAACTCACTGAAATGAAAATCCAATTTTGTGGGTTTATTGCTGTCCAAAAGCTAATACCAGTCGCAGACCCCAGTGGCTGCAATTACAGATTACTACAATGACAAGTCGATCTGTTAAGTTGTTTGGTGTGCAACAAAAAATACAGATTTTGTTTTAAATAACTGGAAAAACAAAAAACAGTTTCTGTCTAAGAGTCCAAATCATTCATATCAAGTCAGGCATGCATTTCATAATCACAGTATATCACAAATGTCAGTAAATCAATCTAGTCAGCCGGGAAGAAGAAACCTGCTTTGTTGCAAAAGAAAATGACATGTGCACTGGAGAGACAACAAAAAGACAGCCCACCCTAGTTCTGCTTTTTGCTAACATCCATGTAATTGCTAGTAGAGTGAGGCAGAACCATGAAGCCCATTCACATTGCACAGGTAGTGTAGCTTCTCTGGGATTGCACATCCATACTTGCTGTTGCAAGGTTAGCTATATCTGCCCGCACACGCTTAACATGAGTTTGGAGAGTGGGTTACCCAGACCTGACTACTACCAGACCTTTTGAATCAAGAAATCACTTATCATTTTAAATAGTTTTTCACAACACTGCAATCAGTCAGAGGAGATTTTTAAGGGCAGATTTTCCCCTCAACTTTGGCCAAGTGCTTGGGGTTAGAGGATCGCTAAATCTTAGGGTTTCAATTTCTTATGCGGCAGAATTTTTACCATATACACCATATATAAAAACATAAGATGCCACCACAAACAGTAACAAAAATAGGGTAAAACTGAAAACAAGGCCTGTAACTTTATAAAGAGACCCACTTGATAACCAAAGACTGTTTTTCCAGTGAAGAAAGACTGGATGTTGTCCAGTAGCAGGCACAAACATCTGATATACTGATATCAATGCAATATTGCATTTGATATTTCCATTATACATACATTATATTTTTTCCCTGAACCACAATTTTTAGGGCCATTAAAGAAAATGTATAACCACATAATTTATCCAGCAGGATATCTTTACAAATCTTTACAAACTCAGCATCGCCTGCAGCAAATGTAGCAGAGTAGCATTGCAGCTTATGCAGACGACTCCAGTGCTGCAGGGGGCAGCACCGAGCCCACCAGCGGAAAATAAACCTCACTATAAACAATAAACTCTGAATATAAATAGTTTGGGGTAAGTAAGCAGCAGGAACAACAACAACAATAATAATAATAATAAGTAAGTAAGTAAATACTAAATCTAAAATTAAACTAATAATAATATCAGAGAAAAGAGAACACTGGTTGTTACCCTTTAGCAACCCTTTAGTTTGTTTATTAAGGAAGACTAAACTTAAAAACAGTGGTTAGTCATCCCGGGCTGAGGGAGCTGTGGAGCGGCTGTCTTAGAAAAAGTGTCCGTCGGCAGGCTTTAATTAGAGGCATGAAAGCACGCTGTGTTTACCCACCGGCAGCCGAGGAAGACGTTGTTGGCCCACACCATTGAGAGGGAGAGCAGGTGGTCCAGCTGCGAGTCTTCAAAGTCGTTCAAGTTCCGCAGGATGAACTCCCGCCTGGGCTCCCAGTGCTTGTCGCTCTCCCAGTAGCCTCTGTAGTTCTCCACCTGCTCGGCCACAGCTCGGTTTTGCTGGATAAAATCCTGAACGTCCAGGGAAGACATCTTGCGCTCCCTCGGCCAAGACAACAAAAGCGACTTCCTGTCCTTTCAAGCGGGTCTTTGAAGTCGTCTTACAGCCCTGCTTGTTTTCCACAGCGCCACGCAGTGGTGGAGCAGAGCGGTGGTTTACATCCAAACGTGAACAGCAACTCTCAATATTTCATATGCAGTGTGCTTCAGAGATACTATGAAGTGCCATAATTAAGAAATAATGTATCAAATAATTAATAAATTAACATATAAATTCATTTTATTTAAAAATCAATAATATTATTTTACTATTTAATTGATTATTTTATGGTTCATGAATTTATTGTGTCAGCCTCACCCATTAAAGTCGGGGAGTGGGGTTAAAGCCGATATAGTTAAACCCACTGTTTTGGTGTGGAGTTGTTTCTTTCAGTGGGTGTTTCTCAGTGACAAGTACACAGAGTTTGTACTTGCACACTTGTTACTTCCCACTTGGCAAGTAGGGCAGAAGACAGAGCTTACAGTGCGCCAGCAGCATAACTGATGACATCAGGTGCTTAGTATTTACAATGAAAAAAAAAAGGAGATGTAATTACCTGTGGGGTTTTTTTTAAAATATTTATACAGTTTTATAACCACTCCGTCAAGTTGCTCAGCTATAAAAGGCAACTAGTTTTGTTCAAAATGCTTTCTGGGATACCTGACTGCACACATCACTGATAATTCTGTGATGATGCATCAAACAATTATCTGGTATCGATCTATCTTCACTGGCTATGCAAGTAACAGCAAACGAACCAGAATTTTTTTTTTTAATTGTGAATTTAATTGAATTTTTGTCATTATTTATTTCAAATTTAAATTCGTTATCGATGCATTTAATTAATTGTTTAATTTTGTATTTATTTATTGCATTCTGGGACTCTTGGCCCTCCACAGTCAGGCAGTAATGGACAGTAATTATTATCCCTCTCAGATAACCTAGAGAGCTTTCTCTTACATTTATATCTCATGTCTCAATTTCTGCATTTATTTATTTATTCCAGATTTTTTTGTAATTAAGTAAATATATAATAAACTATACTGTAACAACTAAAATCAACAAGCCCAAAAAGAGAATTTAACATGGCTTAGTAAATGTAGCCTTGCCATGTACACACATTTAAAAAACATTATATTATATTATAAATTTAAAAAAGTTTTTTTTCAACGTTATTTTCTTACTTTTTAAAAACTGAAACAGCGTCATTACGATTCTATTGGTTTTAATATTGCTTTAAGAAATGTTCAAACTTATCTTTGGTACTTCAATCTACAACATAACACCCCATCTTAGCTCAGAAAATGACTGTCTTCTGACTATTACTTGTTTTTAATTTTATTTTATTTTTAAAAAAATATTGAATATTTCATTTATTGAAAGACTGCACCCAGGGACTGCAGATATAAATGAGATTTTTTTGTTAAATTTGTTGGAAAAATATTTTAATTTTTTTTTTTTTGTTAAAGCACATAATAAGTTAGCATTTATTAAAGTATTATTTTTTTAAAATCAGAACATTTACTGAGGTCTGAGTGTAGTGTGATTAAAAGAATTCACTTACATGGCAGGAATGCTTTTGATCGCATTTCTTCTAATCGTCTGACTAATCAAAGCAGATGAGATCACTTCAAGGATAAGTCTGTGTTCCGTGTTAAGTGGTAATTCCTGGACCCTGACACTGATTCGCATGAATGAAACGAAGCCATCCGTAATGTTAATTGAATCCGTGTTTTTGCTTTTTACGTGCAGGAGTCTCAAAATTTAAGAAGAGCCACTCACCGCCTTTAACGGCTGCCAAGAAGCCACATTAGCTGACTGTAGACTGTAGTTGGGCCAACACAGCTTTAGGCTTCCCGGGGCTTCTCCCCCCCCCTCCTTCTGTGCCGTCTTTCCATGTTTGAAATTCACGGAGCAGGTAGTGTGTCAGTGAAATGTTTGCACCACATGCTCGCTCACTCGCTTTCATGTTTTTTTTTTTCCTTCTTACTTGAGTGAAATCTCTATGCACTTGACCAGCCTGCCAGGAATGATCAGAGAGAAACACTGGACCTCCAGTCTATGGAAAGGAGCTTATGGACAGTCATTCAAGCTCACAGATATACTCAAACACACACAGGGACACACACAGGCAGGCTCCATTTCCCTCTGTCTGCACAGATATGTGCGCTGCATAAGCCTACAAGAGTCTTCCATCCTTATGACGCTCTCACTCGCACACAGCAGAGGATTTGGGGCTTGTTTTGACATGAAGTCATTGATATGCAGAGGGATTCCAGGGAAAGGCAAGCCAACATGAATTCAGAGGGACAGACAGACAAGCACACTGCTCAGTGGCTGCGTTTCAGAGCACAGCGAAATCCAGCTAATAACAGTGAGATTAAAGGGTCTGGTCCGAGTAGCTTTATGCTCTGCATGGTAATAAATAATCAATAGACTTGAAATGTGGCTTAAGGGCTGCAAAAATGACCACAAAGAAGAGTTGCAAGTTGGAATTGATTGAGAAGATAAACAGTGAAAAGTGAAAAATGATACATTTGTTTTCCATTATTGTTGTTATGTAATTTTATAAGGCTGAATGCAATAGGCAGGCAAATATTTATAGAAGACACGCACACCAAGCGTATCCGGTTATGTAAACATCTAAAGCATATGAGATTTGTCTCGTAGGAACGCCGGAGAGACACAATCTAGAGGGACTAACAGGCCAAGCAGGTTGGAACAAAACTCAGACGTGCAAACATGAAATAACGTCTGTGCAGAACCAGACAGGATTTTATTTAATGTGACGGAAACACTGATGAGAAGCTGAAAAAAGATGTGGGGAAGAAGAAGAAGAAATATGGAGTCATCTTTATGTGAAGGTAAGGACCTTGTGAAGTGCAGTGAACACTATAGGCACTTATCAAAGGCCAGGCTGCTCTTTGCAGTCGTTTCACTTGTGCGTGACTGCTCAGTTAACCCCAATTTAATGGAGGTCAAATCATCAAGCAGCGTGCCAGGATTTATTTTTTAGCCTGATTTTTTTTGGTGTGTCTCTCAAGGTTAGCGCCACATATAAAAGATATATCTGAGCAACCAAAAATAATAATAAAGAAACACAACTCTGTGATGAATGAGTCAAGCTGTTGCACTGGCTGTGTTTATTGGCTTTATTTGCTGAATAACTAAGTTGAAAATGATTTCTGACAGTCCCCTTATTTGCCTTTTAAACGCCCAGATGTTTTATCTTCACCTCGTTTCCAGTGGAGCCTTGAACATTGCAATTCTATTTCCACGCAGTGTCAGTTTACTTCAAGTGGTTGCAAAACTTCGTCTTGACAGGCTGCATTCTCCTGCTGCTCCGAACTGAGTGTTTCACGCACCATCACAAAAGAACACGGAGGCATGAGCAAACTCCAAAGGAACACGGTGCTGTCTTAATCTTCCATCTGCCTGCTAAGTTTGCAACACAAAAACACACAATCTCTGCGCACTGAGGATTGATGTTTCCTCATAAATGCACATGTATAATGCACGCATCTGAACACCTATATTAAATACTGAGTGTAGCCTCTTCAGATGTACCTCAGACGAGTCCTATAGACAAGAAAACTCACAAGTACATGCAGATCCACTTTCGCCTCCTCTCCAATTCCCACAGAAAAACCATCGGCGGCACTCCAGGGCATGTTATATTTCTGGGTCCCTTCCAAGTCATACAAGTCACCACTTTATTGAGTGAACTAACCCATTAAGTTTATGGCTTCACTCTTCCCCTCTCGGCTTGAAATATACACTGATGCTGAAATAATACACTGTTCCAGCCAGCACTGGCAGACAGCCGTTTTTGATGAGTCACCTAATGTATGCTTACTCAGGAGAACGCTGTAATTGGGGAAAGACAGACAACAGGTAAGCCTTTCAGCCAGAGACCTGGGGGTGTGCCAGTGAGGAAGAATTAACCCTCTCCGTAAAGTGTCAGTGGATTTACACCTCATGGGGAAGTTTGTTCAATCTTTATTAACATAGCAAAAGTTAAACCTTCAGAAACTGCACGCAGTCGAGTGAGTTATCATAAGGAGGCCAATGCTAATCTATTGAATTTCATGCCTTAACTCACGATTCGCCAAGGAAGGTGCTCGAAAACAAAAGCAGCATCTGTGACGGCAAATACCAACAAACATCATGTGTTTCTGTTCAAATGACATGAATCCCTTCGATAAACACTGAAATTACCTTTTGCCCATCTGGAAAGGGAAAAGTGACATCAGTACAGCTAGTGCCATGGAGGCCGCTGTTTACTGTGTGCTGTTATTTTAACTCAAATGTTGATGTTTCCTGAACCATCTTCTTGTCCAACTTCATCAGGTACATCTGCTCTGCTGCTTGTTAACACTTGTCTCAGTATATATATATATATATATATATATATATATGTGTGTGTGTGTGTGTGTGTGTGTGTGTGTGTGTGTAGGCGGCCATCTGCCTATATATATAGGATGTTTCTTCCTGTTAAAAGGGAGTTTTTCCTTCCCACTGTCGCCAAAGTGCTTGCTCATAGGGAGACATATGATTGTTGGGTTTTTCTCTGTATGTATTATTGTAGGGTCTACCTTACCTTGAGGCAACTGCTGATGTGATTTGGCGCTGCATAAATAAAATTGATTTGAAAATAAATGAATATAAAAAATAATAAATATATAAATGAGCCACATTTATACAACTCCAAGTAGATGAGAGAACAACTTCTATAATGTTAAAAGTTGACTTAAATGAATATTATGACATTTAAACTCACTGAAAAAGGGTTTTACTTTTTGAGGAGGAATGTCAGAATTAGGCTCCACTTGACATTGCATTGACTTTAGTTTCCCACACACGACGGGTGCTTTGAACATTTTAGGCTCGGGACCCGAGAGATGCAGTCTGTCACCCTGGGACCCCGACTAATTAAAAAGTAGTGCTCTTGACATGTAGTGATGCTGGAACAGTAGAGCCTGCTAGCTATTTCAGGTCCTGAATCCTGACCTAGTGTTTTAAAATTAAAGAAAGAAAATTCAGGGTGCATACAAATCTATTGGCCTAATTGCAGTTGACATGGATACCGGGGCCGTGATAGTGTGCATGTCTGTAATATGTGTACACAAGCACTCTGTGGTAACACAAACCCACAGCTGCTTTCTGAGGAGCATTGTCATCTTCAGTGTTCACATATTGATCTTATTTTCCGTAATATGTGGTTATGAAAATCAAATGCAACCTATGTCATGGAAAAATAGCGTAATGTTGGCTGATGCTGTGTGCGTGTGTGTGTGCTGTTATTGTTTGTTGTAACTGTGGTAGGTGGATGATAATCAGCGACTTTACCAGCAAGCTGCACAGACATATTTTGTTAAAGACTTTTACCCGTAAAAAAACACAAAAGATGAGAATCTGAGATTCTTTGTTTTTGCCGACTTTGTGCTTTTGGAAACGACTCTGCAGCTGTCACTGTTTTTAATTAAATAAGCGTAAGTTTTGAAAAGTGACAGTACATTTGTTTTTTTCCGTGGCATTGAGTCTGTACAGATAATGGACAACAGGACAGCTCCCAAAATAACTGTCACTGTTGCACCGATCACTGTATAAATGCTTCATGTCATACCACATAAACCTCTAACCCAAATTCCCAAAAAGCTGTGACGCTCTGTAAAGTAGAAATAAAAACAGAATCTCAGAAATCCATATTTTATTCAAAGTGTAACACAGAAAACATATTTCTATGTTTCTGGAGAATCTGGGTAACAACTTATTATAATGACACACCATTAAGCACTATTCATTGGTAAGTGCTTAATTCACCATTTATAAAGCATGTAGTTTCTAAATACAGTTTATTATTGATAACCTGATGTATAACATGTTCATTATATAATTTATCATGTCTAACAATCATCAACCTGTTAGTAGTTGTTATGTATTTTGTGTAACCTTATCTATTTATGCCTTATAAAGCTTTTATAAATGAAAATGAAAGTAGATGAATGGTAAATGGCCTGTATTTGTATAGCGCTTTACTAGTCCCTAAGGACCCCAAAGTGCTTTACACAACCAGTCATCCACCCATTCACACACACATTCACACACAGGTGATGGCAAGCTACATTGTAGCCACAGCCACCCTGGGGCGCATTGACAGAGGCGATAAGATAGACTTGTTTGAGTCTAAGATAGCTTAGACTCAAACAAGTCTAAGCTATCTTCAAAAGTGAAAAATGACACCGACGAAGCACAAAGAGATACACAACATACAAATATTTATTGGCAGATGCAAACATAATGCACCTGAGGTTTGCAGAATATTGAAATGTTGGGTAGGACCAGAGCCTGAGTTTGTAAGAGGGGTTTAAGAGAGAAAGACACACTGAGCAATACTACCACAGGGTAGTTTAAATTCTTCATTTAAAATAAAATAAGAATAAGGTGTTCACAAAATAATAGTGACTATTTCACAGAACGGTAACCGTCATAATTAGAGTGCTCCTCATCTTAAACTGATAATCCAGGAACATGTCTCTGGGATTTCCTGAGGCTCAAATTTCCTCTTGTTTGTAGCCTGGTAGCTAGCTTTAGTCAGATAAGTCAGCGTAAAGTCCGGTTCACTCCGAAGTAGTCAGGGTGTCTGGTCCTGTGCTTTAACACAGGTAAACTCAGCTGAAATGAAAGAAGTTGTGGATCATCTCCTCCTCTGGTACACTGAAAGCTCTGAGCAGCTCCTCGGGGTAAGGAGGTGATCTGGTTAAGAGGTGGTTCTCCCTCGTCAAAGAGAATCCCGAATCAATCGGCTTTTGCCATGTCAAAATCCCCAGCCTGCAAAACAGAGATGTTACTGCATCAAGTTAATAAATCCCAATATTTAACAGTCATGGTGAACATAAGATCAGAACTGCTACGACACTATTTCAGCTTTTTCTACATTTGTCAGCTTTACTACAATATGCAATTATTTCCTGCATATAAAGGTTATTTAAAAGTAAAAGTGTAAGAGGATAAGCAGTACTATATGTAAGAATATTAATCTGTTTCTGCCTGTATTAGCAGCAGGTCCACGTTCTGTAAACCTACTATACAACTAGCTGTATTTTGTTTAATGTGGAGGACTCAAATGCAACACACGCAGGGTGATTCTTCAACAAAAGCCAAGCCTTTTCTGTGGCTGATGAAAAGTCCTAAGTAAAATACAGAATTCCAGCAAAACCAGAACAGAAGAATGTGAGGCGCAAATCCATTCCGAAGACTTCAGACGGTTGCTTTTGCACTCTTGTTGTTTTGAAACAAGTGAACTGGTTAAACCTCCTTTCTGAAACAGAGAACGACCAAAAATTCACAAAACGTAACTGTTTCATTCAATACGATACAAAATGTGGGACTGAGCACCTAAACTCATCATGGTACAGAAGTGACGTCAAAGGATCATTGTCCCATAGACTTCACTCCCTGGTGTTAATTGAAAAGTAATTGCCAGTTTAAATGATTGTCACACTGGCTTTACTTTTTGGGGCCAAGAATTTTTATCCTTCTTTTATGCTGTCTATGATGTGGTCCAAAGTGGGGTGCTTTGAAAGAAGGCAACTACTTTTAACCAAAATCTTTTTCTAAACCTACCTGATTAATTTTAACAACCCCTCTGAGTTCCAAACGGTGGATTTTAACAGTGGAAAATGTTAATTTGGGGCACAAATCAGTACAAATTGGACCCATGAGAATAAAAGCTGTTCTGGCACATGAAAATAAAGGTGGGAAACTCATGTGCTAGAAGACCAAAAAACTGGGGAAGCTGAGTGCAGTAACACTAGTCAATAGATGGTGAGACTGTGGTAATTTTAGGGGAGTTTAGATAAACATTTTGCTATAATGTGGTAAAAAGTAAGCCTTCAAATGTATCCCTGAAGCATACTTAAGCAGAATGAAATAAAGAACTGGGCCTCCTGTAAGTGCCCTGTGTTTTTAATTTAGTTTTGAGGAGAAAGTATTTGCCCATAAAGATCTAATGAATCCAAGAGATGGAAATCATGTTAAAGCAAATTTACTAACCAATAATTTTAAAACACGGTACATAAATGTAAGAACAGGTTTACAAGCCTCACTAGGAGCTTGATACCAAACCCTGGAAAAGACTTACTTAAAATGACTGCCAACATTATTAAAGTTAATAATTACAACTGTGCTCTCAGAGGGACTGCCATCAAAAAGTCTATTGTCAAAGTCTGAAATGATTTTGATGGCTAATACTGCAATCTACAACTAAAAGAATGCTTCTGAAAAGGTTGTAAGACAGTGAATTTAAAAAAGAAAAAAATAAATTGTAAAATTAACATGTGACTCAAACTGGCAGAGTACAGCAGGAAGAATACATACTTTATAAACCGAATAAATGGGCACATCTGTTCAAATCCTGGTGTTTGTGCACCTTAAGGGCCACTCAGGTTAGTAGCATACGCACAAAATTAAAACTTCACTGCATTTGTGTCGTATGTGATTTACATTTTAGTCAGTAAATGTCACAATCAGCTGATCAGCTGTAAAATATTGTTAAGCAATAGCTAGCTATCAGCAAAACATATTAACATTAGCATATTAGCACAAGCTAATGCTAACTTAAAAATATTAGCCTAGCTTTAGCGTTTAGCAATTCAATTAGCATTACGTCCCATTACTGATCTTCTACACAAATGATTGTTTGTTTGATTGCTTTTTATTCGTGCGTTTTTGTTACTGGTTGTTTTTTTTTTTTGCATGTATTTATTTTTATACCTTTCCTTTTGTTAATTGTTGATAACTCTGAACAATTTCTCCAGTTGGTAAAGCAAATTTTTAAGAAATCTTCTGTCATGAACCGGCTGCGTTCAGGCAGGAATTGGACTCAAATGCAAACTCACTAAAGCAAAACGTGAACTCAAAATACAGTTTTGTTGCTGGGAACAGAGGGAGCAATACAAAACTAAACTGGGAAAATCTACGAATATGAACTCCTGGGGAAACACAGGGAGAGACACGCAGCCATGAGGGAGGACGCAACAGAGAACTGAGGGAGACGCTGACCTAAATTCACAGAGGAATAACAAGGAAGTGAGAACACACTAGGAACACAGCTGACACTAATAACCATAACGAGACAGGGGAGACTGGACTGAACAGAATGAACACGAAAACGTGGGACCTTCACAATAAAACAGGAAACATGATGTGGGAGTGGAGGAGAGGCAGACGAGGGAGCGAGGGAACACGCTGGGGAAACATGGAAAAAATAGAAAAAAACATGAAGGGAACCACGGCACAAGAACTCACACCACAATATAAACACAGACACATAGAGAGACACAGAGGGCAGAGACACAAGGACGAATCCAATAAACTAAACTGAACAACCTAGGAACCGCAGAATAAATAATGAACTAACAAAATACAAAAACACAAGAACACACTTAATGGCCACTTCATTAGACACACCTAGTCTATTGCTTGTTAATGCAAATATCTAGTGAGCCAATCACATGGCAGCAACTCAGTCTGCAGAAGTTCAAAATGAGCATCAAAATGCAAAGAAAGGTGATTTAAGTGACTTGGTAAAAAGTCCCATGGTTGCTGATGGCACGCAGGTCTAAGTAATTCAATACCTGCACAGTCATTTTTAGGGCTTACTTAAAATGGGATGGCCAGACTGCTTCAAGCTGAATAGGAAAGCAACAGTAACTGAAATGACCGCTTGTTACAACCAACATATGCAGAAGAGCATATCTAGAAGTGCAACACATAAAACCTTGAAGCAGATGTGCTACATACAGCAGACCACACCTGGCGCCACTCCTGTCAGTCAAGAACAGGAAACTGAAGCTACAGTTTTCACAGGTTCACCAATACAGGACTTCTTGGTCTGATGAGTCTCGATTTCTGCTGCAACATTCAGATAGCAGAGTCAGAATTTATTGTAAACAAAATGAAAGAAAAATCTTCTGGTGTAAGGGTGTGGGAAATATTTTCTTGGTACATTTTGGCATCATTGAAACCCCACAGCTTACCCGAATATTGTTGTTGACCTGGCGACAGTGTACACATCTTCTGATTGTTGCTTCAGCATGATAAGATACCAACAAAGTTCAAATAATCTCAAACTGGTTTCTTCAATATGACAGTGAGCACTGATTTGTACTCAAATGGCCTCCAGAGTCACATGATCTGAATCCAATATAGCACTTTTGAGATGTGGTAGAATGGGAGATTCATATCATGGATGTATAGCTGACAAATCTGCAGCAGCTGTGTGATGCTGTCATGTCAGTGTGGTCCAAAATAACTGAGAAATTCTTCCAACTTGTTGTTGAATCTGTGCCACATAGAATTTTAGCAGCTCTGAAGGCAAAAGTGAGTCGAATGCAGTATTAGCAAGATGTAATATAGTGGCTAGTGAATGTATATAATGTGCGTAGTGGAGGTTTTGTGGTACCTTCGCTGTACTTAAATGTTATATAATATAGTATGAGATACTTGGAGTCAACTACATTTCCAAATGTAATCTACCTTTTTATCCACCTGCTTGCATTTGACAGCGATAACATTTCCTTTTTCAGCTTTTTATTCTGCTATTGCTGCTCTTAAGCAAAATAAGCACTTAAATTATCAATAACTTAATAAAGCTTCACATAAGCAGTCCAAGGATAGGTTTAATATTGCTCTTATGCTTGACTTCTACAACACCTGTCTCTCTCTCATGGAAATGTTTAATTAATTCACAGTTTAATTCATCGCACCGAAACTCCAGTGCAGAAAAAACAAGACAAATAGGACGTCTGAGTTATCCCCTTACAAAAAAACACTTTTTATGTCTCAGGTATGTAGATACGATATAAAGCACTGTGCTAATGTTATGGATCTTATAATAAGGATGCCATGTATGATTGATCATTCTACAGACAGAAGAAAACAATAAAATGCATAAGCTGTATTCGCATTCTTTACATTTAAAAGCGTTCCCCACCCAGCCAGCAGGCAGGTTCTTTCAAATGCTTGAGGAACTTTGCACAATTGTGTGAATTTAAGCTGTCTCAAGTGCTTCTGTCACTTTTGTAATCCCACACTGATTCCATCTCGGTCTGTGGGGGCCATACCATCTGGTGTAGGACGCCTTGTTCTTTTTGTAGCTGAAGATAAATCTTAATTGACTCTGGCTGTATGTTTGAGGTCATTGTTGTGTGCTACGGACTGCATTTGAAGCCGATCAGATGCCGCTACGATGGTGTTGCATGATGGGCAAAAGTTTCAACATCATTTGTAATAGTTTAAAAAAAGGAATACATTTTGTAATTTGATGTAATCAAAATTGTGTTAGCCTGATGATTCCTAATAGCTTAACTAAAAACCCCATCCAAAAAGTGCAGCCGGCAGATTAAATAAAAAAACTACAACTACCATTTGACCTAGATCTGCTTCCTAAATAAACAACGTGTGCATCTCATCGGCCAGGAAATTGCATTAGTGCACATTAAAGCGACCGTGGAGGGGGGTCACAAGCTGTTTCCTCGGGAGACGCTACCTGCCTGTATTATGTGCAGGAGAGTGAGAGAGGGGAGGAAGGGAAAAAAAAAAACCTGGGATGCTGCTGTTGCATTTGAATGTGTGCCAGAGAGATCCCTCCTCTGTGTCCTTCACTGCCTCATTTCACTTTGTGCAAAACAGCATCACACCCTCTATTCCTCTGCCCCTTTCTCTCTCCCCGCTGTCTGAGTGACACCTGATATAGCTAGGATGAGCACTGTGCATGTTTTTGTGTGTGTTTGTGTGAGTGTGTACTGCCGGTTGTAGGTCTGCATGTTTCATAAAAGTCAAATTGTCCCATTTGTTCATCCGAATGACCTTAATTTCAGCATGCCTCCTGGCTCTGCGTCTGTGTGTATTGACCAGACATTTTAGATTCGGAGCCAAGATGAGTTACAGCAGTGGAGATGATGCACTGTCACTGCAGAGGTGCAGAGTTAAAAGCTACACATACTGAATGAAAAGGAGACCTTTTCTTTCACTGGGAAATGAAGACAGATTCGCTTGTGAGCACCTCAAATGACTTCGCAAAAGACTGTAAGAGAGGGGCAAAAATAAATAAATAATCCTGCTTGATAACCGCTGAGGAGGACAGTGATTTAGAGACAGTAGATGGGAGTAGACTGCACATTGATCAAACACCCTCTTCCCCTTTAAATATAGATTTTAGAGAAAATGTGAGGGAAAGTAATTTACTTGCCAGCTATTTCCTATGGATCACTGTGTGCAAATCAATCACTTGTGGAGAGATATTATCACTTAGAGTTAAAGAGTTTCTCACTTTGAAGTAAAGCGCCAGATGTCAGTAACTTTGAAAGCAGTTAATGGTGATGGCAAGAATTCGGTATTACCTCTTCTTTGGGCGTTAGCTGTTGGCTAATCCCAAACTGCTTCAACAATGTTGAGGTCTGGGCTGTGGGGAGGCCAATCCATGACCGATAGTGTTCCAATGTATGTTTTTGTATCCATGAATGCTTTTACTGCATTGACAGTGTGTTTGGGATCATTGTCATATTGACAAATGAAAGCCGTTAGCAGAGGGTTTAGAACTTGGATCAAAGTCTGATGGTACTTTTCGGATTTCATAATTACATCAATTTTGACAAGATCCCCAGCACCACTACCTGACATCCAGCTCTAAAACCATCACAGAGCCTTCATTGTGTTTTACAGTAATCACTCACTAATGATTTAAATCAAAAGTTTCCCATCTGGATTCACCACTCCATCAGACCTGTTGCCACTGATTTTCAGACCAGGGCTTGTGTGGGGATACTTTAGTCTTTTCTCTCTGTTTCCTTTCCTTAAGAAAGACTTCTTGACAGCCACCTTTTTAACTGACATCATCTCTGAGGAGGCTTCAGTGATCAGCTAAAAATGCAGGATCTACCAGTGTACCACTGTGTCAGATCTCTGAATAAAATAAAATAAAATAAAATAAAATAAAATAAAATAAAAGGAACTGCTATAGGTAGTTTTCAGGCCTGCCATTAATTGACACTGCACACCGTGCTTAGATATGTTTTCAGCTAAAACCTCTTTAAGAATCACCTTGTTGCTGCCTAAATGCTATTTTATGCCTTTATAACCACATTAGCGTTGGAATTTTACAAGTATTAAATAAAAGAAATGGGAAAAAATATATGCTTTGTCACAGTTAGTAAAAAAGTGCCTAAAGATAAAATGTAAAATTGGTTCTTTGCTGAGTTCTCTGTTCTGTGTAGACACAACACTGGTTCATCCCATTAGTTAGGAGCCTTTTTATGATTTTAATGATTCATATGTCAGTGTTAAGTAGCTTCTGAAAATCGTAAGGAACAAGGACTGGACTGGAAATGAGTAAAAAAGCAGCCAGTGTCCAAGGAAAACCATCCAGAGAACTATTGATCAAGCGCACTTTATTCAGGCTCTAAACTCTCTTCTAAACCCAGTTATTGCAGTCACATGTCAGCCATTGTTGTTGTTGATGTTTGGTTATCTTTTCATATACAGAGAAGGTTTCAGTCGGCAGCACTTTGTCAGATATTTTTTTTAACAGTTTTATTTTTCTTCCTATGAATGAAGAAGCTACTTTTTTTTAGGGATATGATAATAACTTAGACACAGCTCAAAAAACTATACATCTCTCTGAGCTCATATAGCCAAATGTGCATTGACGGATGAGTGATCTATTAATTCTTAAGGATAATATTCATAATTTAAAATAGCTGAGATGTGTTTTGTGTGTGTGTGTGCGCGCGCGCGCGTGTATGTGATTGCATTACATAACTTTCTTCCATACAGTAATGCTGTATCACTGTGACAGAACTGGCAGGTGAAGGAAGGTTCAATCCCCACGATCTCCTCTCCGAGGCGCAGTAATCTAGCGTTTGTCAGAGTAGGAAGTGCAGTTTGCGGTAACAGTGAATTGAAAGTACGCCATAAATATGGCGCCAAAAGAGTTTTCAAGCTGATGATAAGAGCTGATTTTTCTCTCATTCTGTGTTGTCTTTTTTATTTTTTTCTTTCCCGGGGGGTGGGAGGGAGAGGGCTAGCAAGAGAAGACCCGCCTGTGCATTTGTGCAGAGCGGTGTGCACGTACACAGCACCGGGCAGAGGAGTGGAAGCGAGGCAAGGCACCGGAGCAAGTGAAGAAGACGAGGAGGAGAGAGCGCTGTGTTTTATTTTTGAAGGAAGGGGACGTTGCGAAACTGGCTTGCAATCTTTACTGACTCATCGCTTGGAAATAAAGCAGACCCTTTTTTCTTTTTCTTTATTTCGTTTTCTTTTTAAATCCTCGCTTCTCCTCCTGCTCCTCCTCCCGTGCGGCTGGCACCGGAGAGGAAAACAGTCGGATTTTGACACCACGTTTGGGGTTGCTTTTTGCAAAATGCGACACGCTTTCCTGTGAGCGCTATGTTGTGCGCACCTCGCAGCCCGTTACGCCGTGAACGGTAGCAGGACCGGCCGCTGCACCCGCTCCGTTTGTTATTGACTTGTGGAGGCTGTATCTCATCCTGGCTGCCACTTTTTTTGGCTGGGGGGGGGATTTTTATTTCGGATTTGGACTCGGTCGTAGGTCTTTGCAGAGCTGACGCGCTGTCAACACACCGAGAGGTGAGGTGAGGTGAGGGGAGGGGAAGGGACAGTCCTGTCACCTAGCGTGGACCAGGAGCCAGCTTTTTTAGCTGCACTGCTAACAGCCTGCCAGGGCACCGAGTGGGCACGCTGAATTAGTCCTAAACCGCCTCCGCTGTTGAACTACATGTGCCTGGCTCCCAATGATCTCCTAATCTCTGGGAATCGCCCGCCGTCCAGGACTGAGGACGTCTCTGTACCCGAAGCAGACAGCGATCAAGGTAAAATAAGAAATAACGCTGATTTAGTAAAATAAATAAATAAATAAAAGTAGAAGAAAATAAACATCCGAAGTCCACTTTGCTGCTGCTGCTAGTGCTATATCAGAGCTAGGCTAGCAGCTGTGTACGGACTTTCTCGCAGCGGACTTGTGAGTTACAGTCGCGGCTGTGGCGCTCCGCCAGTGAGCGGGGCAAACGGGTCCAGGAGAGGTGGCGATGTTGTGGGTGAGGCGTGGGGATATGCGCTTTACGTGTTGCAGTGAAGAAAAGACAAACAGCGCCTTTGAAAGCAGAGCCGGTGCACTCACTGCAGGGACATGAAATTAACCGGGGAAACTCGGGCCATGTTGTTGTGCTTGAAAAATGTGACGTGAACGAGCCAGCTCCCCCCGTGGGAATCAAAAGAGTGCGAGCTGGTTAGTTGGAGCGTATCCAAGAGTGTGGTTATTGTTGTTATTATGCATTTATATTTTTTCGGGGCGTAATTGTTCGCGGCAGTGGGGTGAGTCGTGTGGGATATTTTAAATATAAATTATGAAAAAAAGAAAACTTGCGGGGGTGTTGAGGGTCGCACACATGGAGAGGCGCATGAGGTGAAGTTGTGAAGAGAGGAGGAGGTCTGGGATGGGGTGGGGTTGGGGTGTTGGTGGCACCAAACAATTTGCAGGCCCTGGGGATTTGCAGGTTTCTTCACTGCTCGGTAAATGGAGGGAGGGGGGTTCGGGGAAAAGGGACCAGCGGAAGCTGTACTGCTTTTAGGAAGGCTGGGCACGCAAGCATACACACATCAAGGAATTAGAGCAACTTCTCTCTGCCCCCTTCACCCCATCCCCCTTCCTCCTGCTTCGTGCTGTGCTGATCTAGCTGGCGTCAGAAAAGGGGGGGCTGTTGTTTACCTCTAAGTCAGAGCTCTCTCTGAGTGTGGCAGATGCATTCATACCTGGAGGGGGGGAAACAACAACACCACCAGGACATGACACGTGGATGCAGATGGTGATGCTGCAAGTCAGATGTCTGCAGGATTAATGGGTTATAACTGGGGCATTTGCCTCCTGTGTGATTTTTTTTTTTTTGTGGCCACCTACTCTTCAACATTTGCCTGGAGAACCTCCAAAGAACAGAAGTATATCTGCCTATTAGTGCTAATTATTAACGGATGGAGCAATTTATCAATTTTTTTTTTTTTAGTTCAGAAAGGCTGAAGTGGCTCTAGCGTTGAATCAATTTAGTTTGAATTGTCTGGAGATTTGTTAAATGTTCCCAGTAGTGACAGCTTTCCCTCCCACCTACCCTTCCTCACACACGCATACACATGTGCATCATTATCATCATCATCACCATCGCCACTTGCAAGCAAGACCTGTGCACATATGCCAACAACTCCACGTGCTTCATGCCTACTCTGATCCTCAAGTATGGATGCAGGTAGCGATTACACAGATGCGCACATATACATACCTTCACCTCAGATTGTCTTCCTCACACAAACACAAACACAGACACACAACCGTCCTCCTCCCGCTGGGTATGAAACCGGAGATGAGTCACGGTGTGTGGGGGTATAACAGCTCTCTCTCTATCCCTCTAGCCCCTTCTTAATTTTTTTTTTCATATCTTTTTCTGATGCAGTTCTATCTTGTTCTCACTCATGCTCATTTCTCTCCCTCGGGTCTCTCTTCGCTCGCCTAGAGACAGTGGTTGTTTACAAAATCAGCGAATGGGGATGAGTGCTGTTGTTATTTTGCTTCCACATTTTTGATGACAGCCCTCCAGCCAGTCATCTGTATTTCAGTTGCTTCTTCATCTTCCATTGCTCCATCTCATTCAACTCTCCCTCTCTTTCTGTACTCCATCCACTCTTTTGTGCTTTTCTCCACCAACTTCTCCATCATCCATCCATCGATCCATCCATCGTACCGCCACTCCCTTCACACCATGTCATTTGCAGACCTTTTAAGCCTCACATGTGCCCGTACTCACACGTGTGTCTAGGCGTGGGTGTAGTGTTGCGTGTGTGTCTGTGAGTATTAGTGTCTGCTGCGTTAAGCGCTCAGCTCTGATTGGCTGGAAAAGGGGGTAAGGTCCCCCACGTGGTGTGTTGTATCGCATTAGCTGGCTACGTAGGTGATGATGAGGAGGAGGAGGAGAGATGCTGTTCATGAATGGACGGCTGACGTCACTTAAACCGTACCCTCAATCCGTCACACACACACACACACACAAATGGATGTTTTTACGCACATCGCTGATGAAGGCTGCGAAAGCGTGTATAGTTTTTGTTGTTGTTGTTGTTGTTGTTGTTTTGGGTTTTTTTTAAGAGTTAGATTTGGAGATTTGTCGTATAGGAAGGATGGGAACCAGCTGAGCGTGTGTGTGTGTATGGCTGCCTTCAGGCGTGTTGGCTAGCTGTCATGTTCATAGCTCTTTGCTCTGATCTGCTTAGTAACCAACTAACTAACCCAGCAGCATGTGGGCTACTAGCTGAGGAGGATTTGTGTATCTGTGTCACAATACTGTAACTGTTCAGCTGAAATTTCTTGTAGTTTGAGACGATTAAACATTCTTAATTTTTTTCATTATTATTGTTACTTTGTGTTTCCTACATGCTTTTTCACAGCACTATTTATATATTTGCCCCCTTCCTGATTTCTTCGTTTTTGCATACTTGTCACATTCAAACGTTTATCATTAGACAAAGATCAGAGTAAATGCAAAATGCAGTTTTTCAATGGTGATTTAATTTATTAAGGGATAAAAAAGATCATTCAAAACCTACCCTGTGTAAAAATTGCCCCCTAAACCTAATAACTGGTTGTGCCACCGCCACCCTTGGCAGCATAAATTGCAATCATGCGTTTGAGATACTCGCCAATGATAGTCTTTTACATCACTGCGGAGGAATTTTGGCACACTCTTCTTTCCAGAGTTATTCGAGGCTATTTCGGCATGAACAGCCTGTCTAGGGTCGTGCCGAAGCATCTCAATTAGATTTAAGTCCGGACTTTGACTGGGCCACTCCAAAACATTCATTTTGTTTCTTTTGTTTTTTGAGATATTCAGAGGTGAACTTGCTGGTGTGATCATCAGTTACAGCAAAGTGTCCAGGTCCTGAAACAGCAAAGCAGCCCCACATCATCTCGCTACCGCCACCATGTTTGACTGTTGATATGACCTGACCTTAACTGAGGCAAATAAGACCAGCAGTCCTTTAGATGTTGTTTGGGTTCTTTTATGACAACCTGGATGAGTCGTTGATGAGCTCATTTGGTAGGTGGACCATTACTGGGAAGGTAATACCACTGTTGACTGTCGCTGTGGTTTATTGAAGTAATAAAGTCTTAGAAATGCTCAACAGGTCTGGCACGAAGACTGGCAGCTGTTTGTAAAGTTGAACTCAGCTTTCCAAAAAAATATGGTTAATCAGTTTTTTTCATGATTTAATATGAGGAGTGGGATAATTAATTTTGGATATCTCAGGTTTGGATAACTCTTAATAAATGAAATCAGCATTTAAAAGCTGTATTTTTTATTTAACTGGAATATTAAAATGTGTCTGGTGATGACAAATTTAAGACAAATATGCTAAAAAAAAATCAGGAAAGTAGAAAATACTTTTAACAACAAAAACTTTAATGTTTTATTCAGAATAAATTCATATGTGGAGTTGCCATTAGTTCACTTACAGTTTAGCTTAGTTCAGATTGTGTTAATTAGTTTGTCCTGCACAGATTTTTGTCGTGTCTTAGAGGTTTTGCAGCACGAAACAAACCATGTGTTGGCTTAAATGCCGCAGGCATGTTTTTATGCATTACCCTGATGTGTTCTGTCAGTGTTTGCTCGAAGCAGATGACCCCGCTGTGGCCTAGAACCTCATTAGCGGCTTCTTGTGCGTGTGCATGCGTGCACATGCTAACCTGCTGTTCTGTGAGCAGGAGATGACGTCAGACTTCAAGGGGAGAGGGGGTGTTTTCATTTTTATATATATTTTTTTTCTCGTGTCACTGTGAGTCAGCCTTGTTATTAAGGGATAATTGCAAAGTCTGCACACCTGCACAGAACACTGGCGAGGAGGAAAATGTGGAACATATTTCAAGAGAAGACTTTTGCAGGAGTAATTGGAATGTGCTTCCTAACTGTTTGGTCTGCAAAACCTGTCCCTTGTTGACTGAATGAGAGCAGTGGATGCTGTGGTGCACCAGATGTTTTTTCAGAAAAATTAATGATGCTTTTTTTTTTTTTGTTTTGTTTTTTTTGTTACATTTTACAGGAAAGCCTTTTTGAACAAAAACTGTGTCGGGAAAAAAAACTTGTTATTATAATTTTTTCATATCAGTGTAATGACTATTTCTGTCAAACTTAAATGTAGAGCATTATAAAATTATATTTTAAATAAAAAAAACTTAGGTATATATAGAACCTGCTATTGGTTTTTTTTTTTGTTTGTTTTTTTTACCCTGGATGTCCTTTCCGATGCAGCTCCAAAAGGATTTGTGACAGACTGAAAGTGGGATCTTTGCTTGTTTGGAAATTTTGCGTGAAACCACAGATGTAGGTCTGACCGGTCGAAAGCTTCAAGTCTTACGGGAGAACACAAACAAAATGGAAAAATAAATTATTTGATTAGTTTAAAATAAGCAAAGCGGGTAAATTCAAGAAACATTCACATGTAAACAAAGGAGAAAATAAGCAAAAATGAGCTATTCATTCAGCTCTGGTCCTCTTATGGCAGGACTGTCTCAACGAAGTGGGCAGTCAGGATTATATATGGACTAGATGTGTGACCGGATCACAGATCTGATGTTGGAGTGTCGCTCGCACTCCTGACATACTTGTGTACTGTGTACAGCTGCAGTGGCTGCTGGATGCATTAGTCTAACCTGTTATGGCTCTAACTCTATACCCATCACATCAATGGTTCAGCACTGTGCTGCTCTCGTTGTCATTGGCCTTTCGTGTTGTCTGTCAAAACATGGTTTGAATGACTTCTATCGACTTTATATTGGCCGTCTCATGTTGTAATTGAGTAAAGCCAGTTCACTATTAGAGCAGGGCGATATGACCAAAAATATTTATCACGATATAGATTTCAAAATTTGCGATAACGATATAACTGACGATATAATTGACACTAGACAAAATACTTTACAACTCCACAACTTTATTAGTGAAAAAAACCCCATGAATGTATTTTCACTTAAACAAGCAGCTGTTTTTTACATTAAAGTTGTATAAAAACGTAACAGTGCAAATTCCTTGCTGACAGTTTAACCAAAAGGCATTTCCAGTGGAAATTGGCCGACATATCCTCAGCATAACCATGTTTAATATCCACAAAACTTAAAAAGAGGTTATACACACACAATACAGTAATATTATGTTGAAGCACAGTACGTATCACTCCGCGAGGCTCCTGCCTACGATAGCCGTAATGCTCCGACAATCCATCAAGCGGTGCGGGTTCGTAGCTTAGCAAAGTCGTACTAAAACATTTGACAGATTTTCGAGCGCCGTGTACATAAAATCGTTTCGAGGTCAGTAAACACAACCAGAATTCATACATAAAGCACACGGGATTATAATCTGTCGATTTTCAGAAAAATCAAAGGATTGATTTTAAGTGTGCCGTATTTTCCAAAAAACACGGTAATAACGACGGCCCGCTAGCATGCTCTACCAAAAATAGTGCTTTGTTGTGTGTCTGACGGACGAAAGCCAAACCAGTTCCACACCACTGAAGTTGCAGCATTTTTACAAACCAATTCTGATTCATCCGTTTCATTAAACGATCCGCTTTCGCCCTTGTCATTCTCCGTCACCGCCATGTGCGTATGTAAACAAAGGCACTGCGCATGCGCGTTTTACCCATATTCTATCGCGATATTTCATTTTCTTGTCGTTGCCCAACATTATACCGGTATTACCTTGAACGGTATGATATGGCCCAGCCCTATTCACTATAATTATTTTTATAGTGGTATCGCACAGGAATTAGCACATATTGCTTTATCCTTTTTTTCTGGTACTGTAAACCAGCCCAAAGTTTCAAATAATGAGGGATTATGCTTGTGTTGCCCACAGAACTGCTGCAGTAGCAAAACAGGGCATGCACGCTTGTCTATGCACACAAAAGAAAGCTCACCCACCCTTTATTAACTGAAGTAATATGTAATCCCATATATGCTTTTTCAGAATAAATAGCAGAGAACAAAAAGAATCTGTTGCAATAAGTTCCTCATCCTACAGACAGACTTCAGTGCTATCATCTTGGACTGCAGCTGGTGGAGGTAGTCCTTGTTCTACTCTGTAGCCTCAGAGGACTACAGAGTAGCAGCACTAGCTGTCAACCTGCTGCAGGCTCTGGTTAGGGTGACCCTCCTGCTCACAGTGGATCTCCAGAGGAGTGTATCATGACCAGCTGCGGTCCAAGAAGGTAGAATTAGAGTTTGTCTGAGGGGCCACTGCTGTATGCAGCGACTGAACTGTCAAAATAAGAGCAAGGGTATTTGGCAAAACCTATTCGAGTGGCCCTGAATTTACACAGGCAGCAGATATCCGTAAGATATCTTCAGGCACAAAACTTTGACTATGAGAAGCCTCATCGATTTAATGTTCAGACTTTTTGTTTAGATGGGGCAGCCAATTAGCATAAAGGGAGGGTTACATGCTGCACCAAGGCCTAATTTAATGAGGATTATTTTGATCTGTAAATTATGCAAACTAACTCGAGGCAAGTGAAAATGGGGGTAATAGGACCCTTTTAACTACATCAGCCGTACTAAGAGATGCATATTATATGTACATGTGTTTAAGTAATATAGTATATCTGTGAAAATCTGTGAAATATTTAAGTTAGTTTTAAGCACACAAGATGTAGGGTCATTTCTGAAAATAGAGGTGAAGCCCACAGTTGTAGAGTCTCAGGTGACTCGTGCACAAAGTTAAAAATGTATGAAGCAGAAACATTTAAAATGTGTTATTATGCTCAGACACATTTTCCCTTTTCTTCCTGGTTTGCTGGGTTATTCTCTCCTCTCTCTCTACCTCCTACTCTTATTTCCAGGGGAAGAAAATAAAAATAAAAGTCTAGTTGTAAGCACATTGATGGACAGGCTGACAGATGCCGCCTGAGCTCCTGATAGGAAGAGTTTCGGGAGTAGGTATGTGTATGTTTGTGTGCTGAGCGAGCGGAGTAAACAACAGATAGAAACAGTATGTCAGGCCTTCCTTTGCTGTAGGAACGCACGGTGATTCGAGAGGAAAATAAGCCTTTACTGCGCTTATTTGTGTTTAATGTACATGTGTCGAGATGCTACATGTGTGTTTTGAACTGCCAGAAATTAGGATAAACTTAAAAGAGAGGCAGAACAAAGGCGATGAGTTGTTGAGGAGGTAGTCGAAGACAGCGACAGAGGGAAGAGAAAGGTAGTAATAGAAGATGAAAGACAAGATGTAGGGTAAAGGATGGGAGGTGCAGGTAGTCGGGGTTACTAGAGGGTGAAGGGCAGAGTGCTCATCCTCAATCTCTGTCCTTGTCGTCCTTCCTTCCAAAGGCTAATGAACTCCCGATGGCAGTGGAGACGGGAGCTCTGGATCAGCCTTCCATCTCTCTGTGTTTCTCCCTCCCTCCCACCTTCCCTCCTCCCACCTGTCGTCCCCTTTTGCTCTTTCTCCTCCCGGGTTTTTGGCAGAGCCCGAGGCTCCCTGGCTCCGATTCACCTTCTTTATTGTTTGTCAGCAGATTTTAGGAGATGGAGCGGGAGGCTTAGTTAGAAAATGATTTGGACCTCAGCCTTGTTCCCGCTTTTTTTTTTTTTTTTTTTTTTTTTTAAATTCCCTTTCATTCTCTCTCCTATCTTTCTGTTTTTCGCTCACTCATCCCTGCTCCCATAATGCAGCGGCAGCAGCAGGAGCAGTGGCAGCATCAATAAATATTGTGTTAATGTTCTGGTGGCTGGAGCCAGCAAGGTGATAAAGGAAATCTATTTGATTTCTGTGGCTCTTTTGTTTGGCCTCTCAGGTTTGTGTGCATATATGTGCGTGCACATTTGGTGTAGCAGCATTAAGTGTGTGTAAAGGTTTTTGTCTTTTGCTCCATTTATTCCCTCTTCATAACGCAAGCGCACTTCCTCTCTTCTGCTGCCGTCCTCAGAGTTTTCTTATTTTCTTCCCGAGTTTAACACTGTTTTACTGAGACGGAGTCCCTTAAGGATTTAACTGCTTCTTTATAGCTAGCATGAGCATTGTACTTAGAGACAGACACTGTCGAGGGAAGCTGCTTGAGGTATTGATATGCATAAAGTAAACTAGTTTGTATGTGCGTAATGCTACAAGGTATATGTGAGATCAAAGGCTTCAGGTATGGTCTATCTGTCAGGCAGCTATTTTTAGACTGAGCTATTGTGTAAGGTATTCCTAGAAAGCATTTTATAACCCTACCTACTTTGTCAACACTGCAATGCTGGGCAATTATTGAATTACGTGGGTGTGATTGTCTGATTTTGATTCTGATATGTTCATTTGTACAAGCCCATTTTGCTATTTTTGGTTGTAATCCTAAGGATGTAAACAAAGCAGTTTGTAACTCATTTACACATCTCCCTCCATGAGCCCTGTCCCATCTGGGAATGCCTGTACTTCCACATATGTGTCTTATAATTGCTTCTACGGCCGAATTTGATCGCGCAGTCTTTCCTCGAGCTTGTCCATTTTGAAAATAGCTGTGATGGCAATGGCAAATGCACAAGGTTATCAATAATGAGAGTTGTACAAGCTGCCAAAAGAGCAGCAAAGCACAGCTTGCGTGGATGTGATGTCATTTTTGGGAGAGATTGCTTTCCCTTTGGTGTGTTTTAAGTGATGTGTATTTTTATATTTGATTAGGCAAGCACTGCTCGTCTTGGTTACCCTGCTTTCCCCGATGTAGTGCCACTGCACCCACCACAGTTTTCTTGTCATGAAGGTCAGCGGTCCCCAACCCCCAGGCCACGGCCCGGTACCGGTCCGTCAGTTGTTTGGTATCGGGCCACAAGAGTTGAAATTTATGGTTTTCAGGGTTTTTATCAATAACTCGGTTTCATTGGGTCTTTTCCCGTGTTGTAGTTTCGTATCTTATTTTGAAAGAAACATTTAAGCGTTACCATAGCGACCCGAGAGCATTAAGGAGCAGAGAGGAGGATGTTAATTTTAATGTTACTGGCTCATTTCAGGAGGACGCTGCTAATAAAGTTACACAATTACACAGTGAATTCGCGTTTTTTTTTATTATATTTACAAACTACCACAGCTTTTGTCTTGGTCGTATCGTTTATTTAGTTGTATTTATCTGCGTCAGCTTATATTGTCTGACATCTATTCAGCGTGCAATAGACATCAATTGTCAAAAGCTGATATATTGATCAAGTCGCCTGAGTCTATAAAATACTGAAACTGCTTTTCTTATGGCTGCCAAAGTACATTCAACCAGTGGATTGGTACGTGTCAGTGGAGGAAAAAGGGAAAGGAAAAAATCCTAATAACAAAAAATAAAGTTACTAATAAAGCACCTAAATCGTAATCGTGAAATGGAAACAATTCCTTTAGAAGCCTTTACAAACTGTCGTTTCTAGCATCGTTAACGTTCTTCATTTAAACCATGCTACTGCTGGCAGGGGGTCTTTGTCTTTTGCTTCTCTCTTATGTTACGCTTCACTTAGGGAAGCTTTGCTCCCCTGAGAGCAATACCAGAAAACTAATTCACTTTACGGAGACAACAGTCTTCTGTATTTGACATGAGTAGCAAGTTTCCTTCCATTCGGCGGATCCCCACGGAGCGTTCAGCGGGAGGGGGGGACCACAGGGGAGAGGGCTGATGGGAATGGTGATGGTGATATCAGCATCAGAGAGTGACTCATGACTGCTCTTAAGTGGCTCTGAGCCTAACAGTCAGTTAGATGTGAAGGGGTGGAGGTGTGTATTACCGAGTGAGGTCGTGAGCGCATGGAGTTTCCGGCTGAGATGTTGAGTACTGCTGTGTGCTGCGGTTTGTTTTCTTTTTCACTTCAGGTTTATTGGTGGTTTTCTATCTTTGTGATGGAGCTCTCACCGTGTCAGTGGGTTGCACTATACAGTGGCCTGTGTTTAAAAAATGTATTGAATAGCTGATCCACAACTTATTCCTTTTTTTGTTGAAATGCTGAAGGCTAGTTTCTTAGATAACCTTAAACCCAGAATATACGTCTATCTCCAAGAGCTGAAAGTTAGCAGCACCATTTTAGCAGATTTAAACCATAATATTGAAGCAGCTTTTAGATGTTGCCTTCACATGACCTTCTCACCACCCATAAAACCCTGGAAAGGGTACAGACTGCACAAACACAAGGAGTCCAACTCAACTCCTAGAGGATGGAGGAGGAAATTCTAGTTCCCTGTCACTGTCTATGCAGGATGCTTTTTGGTCACATTATTGAGTTTGAGCCACCAAAGGAAGTGAAGCATGAGCCTGTGCACAGTCTGCGCGGACAGCTGTATTGATTACAGCAGAAGTTGTACGTATCTGTTCCTTCTGACGTGTGAGGATGGACAAATGAAAAACTTGCTTTAAATACCTCATGTGTTGCCATGATGGTCTGCAGCCATGCTAGCAGCTATTTGAGGCTTTGCTTACACATACACGCACAAGGCAGTACTTTAAGTTTAATGCTTGCCGTTTGTAATATCCCAAAGCACTGGATGTTTTGAACTGACAGTGATACTAGTTAAAAAGTTAGTGCGTAAATGGCCTGTATTTGTATAGCGCTTTACTTAGTCCCTATGGCGCTTAGTCCCCTTAGTCCCCAAAGCGCTTTACACTACATTCAGTCATCCACCCATTCACACACTGGTGATGGCAAGCTACATTGTAGCCACAGCTGCCCTGGGGCGCACTGACAGAGGCGAGGCTGCCGGACACTGGCGCCACCGGGCCCTCTGACCACCACCAGTAGGCAATGGGTGAGGTGTCTTGCCCAAGGACACAACGACCGAGACTGTCTGAGCCGGGGCTCGAACCGGCAACCTTCCGATTACAAGACGAACTGCCAACTCTTGAGCCACGATCACCCCTAGACAAAGGGGTTGCATGAAGATTTGTTGAAATGTTACTGAGATACACTCAATTGGCAAATTTCTAATTAGCCAATCACATGCTAGCAACAAAAATGACTTAAGCGATGGCATGGTTGTTGGTGCCAGAATTTGCTGGTCTTGGCATTTCAGAAACCGCTCATCTACTGTTACTTTCCCCATAACCGTCCCTAGGGTTTCCAGAGAATGGTCTGAAAAATAGAAAAAGTCCAGTGAGTCGCACCTCTCTGGGCGATGTTGATGCCAGAAGTCAGAGGGGAATAGCTAGATTGTTTGAAGGTGATAAGAAGGCAACGGTAACTCAGTAACTGCTCGTTACAACCAAGGCACACAGAAGAGATCGAACTTTGAAGCAGATGTGCCACAGCAGCAGGAGACCACACCAGGTGCCACTCCTGTAAGCTCAAAAGAGGAAAAGGAGGCTATAATTTACATTGGCTGACCAAAAGTAGACAAGAGAAGTCTGGAAAAAGGTTGCCTGGTCTGATGAGTGTTAATTTCTGCTGCAGCATTCAGATAGTAGGGCTAGAATTTAGTGTAACCACAGTGTAACCATGTTTTGATGGCTGCTTCCAGCTGGATACACACCATGTCACAAAGCTTAAATCATCTCAAACTTGAAAAGGACAAAGAGTTCACTGTACTCATACGGCCCCCACAGTCATGAGCTCTCAATCCAGTGGAGCACTTTTGGGATGTGGAGGAACAGGAACTTTTCATCATGGACCAGAATTTCTGAGGAATGTTTCCAGCACCTTGTTGAATCGGTGCCACGCAGAATAAACTACTACCAAAAACCGTAGGCGCACCATCCTTCCAGAATCACGAGTGCCTACACAAAATTTCGTGGCAGCTTTTCTCAGGACCAAAATTGAAATGTTCCCTCCGAATGTTTACTTGATAAATTAAATTTTTGATCAATCATCAATCATTTGCGACAAATTTACCGTATGCGCCAGAACAAAATCGCTGCATTACACATCCTTGATAGTCTAAACTAGAATAGCTTCCAGTTATATTTTTTCACACAGTGATGCCATCGAGTCCCCATGTTTGCCAAGATTATTAACATCTTAATGCCAGATAAATCACAGATGGGAGTGACACGTCCAAATAAACGAACTACACACAAAACTTGTTCTAACCCGTCGCACTTCATCTAAACAGAACATCAAAAAAAAAAACCCCTCACTTTTTCCTCTTGAAGTGTCAGTGTTGAAAGCTGGATCGCAGCCTAATACACTTAGCACGAGAAACGTGCGTGTGTTTCGCTACCTTTCATGTTGCGATGTGTGAGTTAGTCGCCGCCTCCTTTCTTGCACACCTGTTAGCATGAACCTGATGAAGATGTTTGATGTGTGTGTGTGTGTGTGTTTTCTCTTCTCCCCCTTTTTTTTTCATCGAGCACATACGTCTCTGTGTGCATGCACATACGTTTGATGTTGAGGTAAATACTTGATACCCAACATCACACACTAGTAGACACCCACTCTGACATTTCGATTCTTTCAGCTCATTCACAACAGTTGCCATATTTCTCCATCTCTGTCTCTCTCCCTGGTCTCCCCGCCTCACTTTATGAATCTTTGTGATTTCCTTTCTTTGGTGCTCTTTCTCTCTGTACCTGTCAAACTCTCTTTTTCCTACCTTGTCTCCAGTGACTGTCCAAAAATAGCTGTGTGTGTGTGTGTGTGTGTGTGTGTGGGTGGATGAGAGACGGGTTGGGGAGAGTGAAAATAGACTTGGATGTGTGCGAGTGTAAGCGTCGCAGTCTTCCCTGCGTGCCCTCTAGCAGTTGTTGTTTTGCTTGTGCACGCAGCGTTAGGTCTGCACAGGAACACACACTTCATTAATTGATTCCTGTCCATCGCATCTCATTTTTTTTCCCCACACACACCGCCATGAAGGAAAGGAAATAGTCAGTATTGATGAGGTGATCAGTAAACTGGGTTTGAACAGAGGATTGAAAGTGAGAAAACGTCAGGCAAAGAGTGACTGAGCGAGAGGTGGAATTTACCAAAAAAATAAATAAAATTCAAGGACTTGAGGATACAGAGAGCAGCAGCGAAGGAGATTGGATACTGTGATGGAAAGAAATGATAAGGTTAGAGGTGGAAAAGTGAGTGATGGAAAGGAAGCGAGTAAAAGAAAAAAGAAGGAAGAGAAGAAAGTCGTAAGTGGGCGGGGGGGCGCAGCTCGGCGTCCTCCAGGTTTGGATGTTGCCAAAGGCTTTTAAGATTTTTTTTTTTTTAGGCTCTTTGTTCCCCAGGCAGGCAGGTCTTTACTCTGTTCAATCAAGCTACACACAACATTAGGATCATAGCAAAAGAGACACACAAATAAACACACACATTAAATGCACAAATACACAAATCTTCTCCCGCACGCACACGGAGCACTGCCTCAGAGAGATGGCTTGTTATGAAGCAATTTATATGCAAGGATTCTTTATCAAACCGACTGACCTCTGGCAAGTCGAGGAGTGCTGAGCACCGGCCAACTGTTTGTGTTTGTGTGTCTGTGTGTCTGTGTGCGCTGAATGACAGGAAGCTTTACTTCCCGGGTTTTGTTGTTGTTGGTGCTTGCGTCATTTCGGCGCGTGTACGTGCGTGCAGCTGCAGAGCACCTTTGCTCATTTGCACTGTTTAACTATTCATTTTTATATGCTTGTTTCTCTTTATGAATAATAAACCAGCATGTATCCCAGCCTCTCTTAGGTCGTGCATACGTGCCCAGATGTTCCAGCAGTCACTTAATGTGTTTTTATTGTTGATGGATCTGTTTTCTTCTGACAGCCAGACTGCATGCTCATCTCAAGAGAGGGCTGCACGTGTGTGTGTGTGTGTGTGTGTGTGCGCTCACTGGGCTTCTACAGCTACAGTCTCTTAATAATAGATCGCCATCATGGTAACCGTTGTTGTGCTGACCTTAAGTGCTGCACAGTGCTAAAACAGACACCGGCCACCGACTAGTGTTTTCCTGCTGAAGTAAGTGCACCGTCATCCACAGTCTGTCTCTCTCTGACTGGGGACAGACAGACAGCCAAGCAGAGGAGCGACATACTTGCAGACAGTTAAACAGATGGCAGGCAAATGGGTAGACGGGCAGAGAAGCAAAGAGTCAAGCAGTCAGACAGACAGAAAGACAGATGGCAAGCTTATAGGCAGACAGACGGATGGACAGGATGACAAATGGGATGCAGCCAATCATAGATCTGGAAGCTGGGGGACGGAGAAGAAAGACTTTATTTTTTTTTTTAAAGTCAGACTAGGCCAAATAAAAACTCGAATAATCTTTTACGATGCAAATGTGCGTTGAGCTGCACACGATCACGAGCAGGGTAACCACGAACTAGCCGTGATTAATCTCAGATCCTCAATCAATCGCTCAGTTGAGAGGAAGTGAAATGCTGTGGACTTTGAGTATTGATAAGGTATTTAAAGCAAAGCGAGCACATTTCTTTATTTCAACGCTCCTTAATGTATTTTCTGCTTTTCCCTGGTTTATTTCCTTGTTTTTAGAATTTTATTTTTTTTAGTTTTAGTTTTATAGATGAAAGAATTCATTCAGTTATCAGAAAGAAATCATCCGTCAGCTGCTCTACAGGAAAAATCGTTGTTGTTATAGCATCCCTTGTTATTTTAAATGATGTGAAAGTTTTAGTCTTGCTTTTGTTTAGAGGAAACTTACTTCCAAAGGAAGTGACAAAACTGACGGAAAATTTGAAGCGTGGAAAGGTGGCACAGTCCCACTCACGGCGTGATTGACAGATCGGATTTGACTATCTGAGTGCAATACCTTTACACATTTACTCTTGCCCGAGGTGGGCCGTATGCTGCTGTCAAGATGTTCTAAAGCAAACAGTGCTTTTTTTATGACACCTTATTTCCCGTTTTCAGCTGTAGTAGCATCTGCTCACTTAATAACGGTGCTGATGAAGTTTTACTGGCTGCAGCGACACACAGTGATCCCTATAAAATGATCACAAGAGTGGACTGTGAAACTCTGCAGGATGCCATGCATGCTGTCAGTATTAGCTTTACTTTTGGGAACTTCTTTAAGTGTTAACATGGTTTTAGAATTAAGGTACTGAATAAAACTTGCAGCTTTGGGGCTTTGAATTTTCTCCTAAACGTTCTTAGGGATAAAGAGTTTAAAGCCTGTGCTAGCATACACAGAATTAGGTCTGGTTACTTTTAAATGTATCCTATTACTTTAGGATTTTATTCATGTGACTTTATGAGGTCTGTTGTGCTATTACTGGGTTCAACCCTCTTTTTTCTTGAGAACTGTGTTAATTGTTTGTGACTGGAAACATTTCTCAGAGATTTTGGTCCATATTAATATGACAGTAAACTTTTTTCATGCTTCTTCTATTGCCCAATTTTGGTGATCCTCTGAAAACTACAGCCTCAATTTCCTGTTCTTATCTGACACCAGTCCCATCTGGTGAGGTCTTCTGCTGCGTTCAGAGATGGTCTTCTGCATAACTTGCTTGTAACGAACAGTTATTTGAATTACTGTTGCCTGTATCAGCTCAAAGCAGTCTCGCCGCGCACTTTCCGTGAGTTATGGTCAGAGGGCCCGGTGGCGCCAGTGTCCGGCAGCCTCGCCTCTGTCAGTGCGCCCCAGGGTGGCTGTGGCTACAATGTAGCTTGCCATCACCAGTGTGTGAATGTGTGTGGATGGGTGGATGACTGGATGTGTAAAGCGCTTTGGGGTCCTTAGGGACTAGTAAAGCGCTGTACAAATACAGACCATTTATCAGCTTTGGAGATCATAAGAGTTTCATGACTTCAAAAATCTGTGTTTCTTATAGATTTATTTGGAATGACGACTGTATTCACTGCCCAAACGTTGTAGCATATGTTTTAGGAAGGCATCAGACCTCCTTACCTTAACGGGTTACCAATTTACATCATATATTTATCTATGCCTTATTTTTTCTGGTAACTAAACCCTGGTCTTTTAATTCAAGAACTTTTAATTTGGTGTGTGAAAATTCCCAAGCTTTGTTTGCTTTGGTTTTGCCATTTTAGATTCTCAGCGGCTTCTCGTGAGAAACGTCACAAACAAATTCAAACAAGTGAAGCGAAATCACAAAAACACCTGAGGGACATTCGCCTTTTATGACTAACTGTGGTAATTTCACCAAGGAGTACTTTTTCCTTCATTTTGATGTGAGCTGACAGGCTGCACCTCCTTTGCTTGCTGCTTTCACAGTGCAGTTAGATTGGTGAGTGCATGCACTGGAGCATTTTTAATAAATGTGATTTAATTGTACAGACTCGATGGTACACCTTTCAAAGTGAATAAAGTTTCTGAAATCTTGCTTCTGACATGCACGAATGTGAATTCAGCCTTCGTCTTTGAGGAGCATGCGTACTTGGTGTCTGTGCTGTAGCTCACTCTACTCTATATGAACTGCTAAAACCAGCTGAGTCATGAATTTCTTTCCCACCTGCTGTTCGCTGCCCGCGTACGGCCTTTTTCTCAAGCCTGATATGTTGCACATTTCAGAGGACAGTCCCCTTTAAACATTCAGTCAGACACAGTGCTCTCAGCAGTGTCATAGTCAGCCAATTAATTAGCTCCCCAGGCAACTTGGCTTTTCCCAGCATGCATTAGTCAACCTTCTCACTGTAAATGGTTTGGGCTGACAGAAAAACCATGAACAGAAAATGTGGCTTATACCAGCTAATACCTAAGGTGTCTTTCTAAGCCCGGTAAAACTCACCGACACGTGCGCGTGCACACATACGCGCAACATACGTGTGTGTGCGTATACATATTTGTATCCAGAGCATTACGCAGCAAAGCTCCACCTAGTTTTAATCTCAGCAGAAGTGTAATCAGCCAGAGTAACTGGGGGAAAAAATAAGTCACACCAGTGGATTCTGCTAGAGTAATATGGACTAGATTGCACATGACAGCTAATCTGAATTAATCTGAGCTGAAGGAGACCGGACTGGTTTTTGAAGGCAGACTTTAAAGGCTGATAGTAACATCTTAACGTTAAGCAAAGGGATGATTACCACTGGATCAATCACACCATTCCTGCATATTAATTGGGACACGCGGTTTGATGTGGAAAAATTTTGGATGTTTTTTGTAGTTTTCCTGCGTATGGAACAATCAAGATGCAATTAAGGTGCAGACGCTCAGCCTTAATTCATTGAAGCTAAGTTAATTAACCACTGAGGAATAACATCCATTTTTATACACACTACCCTATTTTCAGGGGCTTAAATATAATTGGAAAAATTAAACTGATTATTTTTAACACTTTGTTAAGACTGCCTGATGTCTGGAAACCACAGACATCACAATTTGTAATGCATTGCTAGGCCTTTATTGTAGCTGTCTTCATTTGTAGTTTGCTTTTCTGCCTTCAGTTTTGTTCTCTGGTTGTAAAATACATAGTTAATAAGGTTGAGATCATGTGATCAGCTCAGCCACTGAAGAAGATTCTGCTTCCTTACCTTAAAAAACTTCTGGGTTTACATTAACAGTATGTTTTGGGTAATTTTCCATCACTACTGTCACATGCCTGAAAGAATAGCTCTATATACCGCAGAGAGCTTCTGTCTGCTTCTGCTTTCTGTCACGCCATCAATAATTATAGTAACCCAATGTGACTGGAAGCCACACGTCCATGCATCCCCGTGACACCGGTATGTTTTGCAGGTACTGCGTTATGCATAGGCTTGTAGCCCATTCCAAGTTCCCACCATTCGGGTACAGGTTGATCTTAGTTTCTTCTGTCCACTCTGGTGATCATCAGTATGAGCCTTGTGTGAAGAAGCCTTCTTTTTATGATGGGCTTGGAGAATAATATACCTCCTTCCTGGAGCAGAACTGCTCATTTACGTCTGTAGTCCCGGGCAGATCACGTAAAAATGTAAATCATTGAAAGGATCCTGCGCTCATCTACCTTTGTGGGAGTCTGTGGACATCTATGGTTGGTCATGATGTCGAGCTCAGCGGCCACTGATTTGGTCATTCCTAATAATCCTGCATTTTGTCTGAGTTGTTATTATTATTATTATTATTGTTAATTAAGTTAATTATTTGCCTGTTTCACATGCATTTGGTCCTCCTGTGACTGGATGTTGTGGTTCCCAGAAACAGCTTCCAATAGCAAATACCACATTTGGAATTAACTCCAGACTTTTAACAAGCTTTATTTATGGGAAAAAATGAAGAAAAAAAAATCACATCTGGCTCATGAAACAGGGAATTGTCCAATTTCATTCAAGCCTTAAGTCCTCACTGTGTAATACAATAATTTTGGGCAACCCTTTGAATTACAGCCGAGAGTCTGCCCTTCAGTTGCGCTCTGATTGTTTCCTCTGATATCTGTTGTGGTGCAAAGAGGCAAAATGGTGAAAATTAGAGAAAAAGAGAAACCATAACCAACTCTTTTGGCTCTTTTTTTGTTACATACTTGGGCCACAGGGCAGCGGATAGCATGTCAACACCTACAGTGTGTATGAGTGAGTGTTTGAATGTGGTCTCCGTCTCTTTGCCTGTACGCTTGGTTTTTTTTTTGGGTTACTGAATTTAACTAATTCTGAATTAGATGAAATGGAGACCAGGTTGTGATGCATTTTTTTTAAATGAACCAGATCAATAGGAAATGTGGTTTTGTTTAATGTACTTTAAAGTTCTTTTATGGTTTAAGTGTGTTTATTATGTTTGTTCATACTTCTAATTTGTTGTCATTACACTCAGATCTCTGTTGTGCGAGGCTAACAGACTGCTGTTTGCCTCTGCAGCTCCTCTGTCTTCCTCTGAATTTTTTTTTTAATAGTCTCCCGGTCGGTTTAACTTCCGAGCTCTGTGAACTCTCTGCTGTATTGATCTGGAATTCCCCATACCTCAGTCCTTCTCTCTGCTCTTTCCTAAACTTAATTCCTTCCTTTTCTTTAGACCTGTTTAGCCACACCAAATCACATCAGTTCGTGACATAGTTAAATATTTCATTCTATTTGATGGTCTTCTCCTCTTTGTACAACAGGGTTTCATTGATTCTGACAGCTGGCTGCCTCCAGCTATTGTCCTGCTTCAACTGTGACGAAGTGCAGAGCTATTATAGTACGGGAACATAATGCAACACAAACCAACAGCATTGTGATGGAGTGAAACACATGAATGCAACAATGTGCTCTGATAGAGCAGTATTTAAGTCATCTATAATTTTTGGGCTACAGAGTAATAGAAAGTACTTCCCAGTATTTTTCCCAGTGCTTCAGATTGTTTGGATTTTGGTTTTTTGACTGTTGCTTTTTAATAAAGAATCTTAAATCCAAACATATCATAAAAGACTGTCTCACATTTATTCCTTAAAAATATAATATGTTTTTTAACAGATATGGAAAGTTGTTGGGTAATCGACTACTTGGCTCTATATTATCATGTATTACATTATATCTAAAATGATGCATTGATGCAGTATAATTCGGTACAATACATCCAAATGTGCTGCAGCTGTCGACTGATACGCATAGCACTGCATCATAAAACATGGGGCTGTTTGATGCACTCAAATAAAACAGTCTCATAGGACTGATAATAAATGACATCAGGCAACAAAGTCCCGTAATCTGCTTTTTGAAGGTTCCTGCAACATAATGCCTCGGCCTTTGCCGTTGTAAATATGATATGAGGATGTTTCTCTTTGCTGGGATTTCCCTCGGTGGCTGGCAGCCAAATATCACACTGTTCACTTAAAGCCAGCTGGCTTCTTTTTACGTTTCTTTTTAATTCCAATAGTTTTAATTAACAAGTTGATATTCACGTATGTTTTACGGCTACAGTAAGCTGGCTCGATATTATGGCAGTTAGTTTGATCAGATTAGACATCATTACCTACGAAATAATCTAAAAATAATCTGCTCGCAACTTCATGTTCATCCTGCTCCTTATCTGGGATCACCCTCTAGAGGAAGCCCATTTCAGTAGCTTGTATCTGTGATCTTATTCTGTCACGAGTCACAGATCCCGACCATAGGTGAGGGAGGGATTGTGAATCGAGTGGCAAGTCAATAGCTTTGCTTTCACACTTGGCTCTCTCTTCACCAAAGTAGATTTGTATGTCATCCCCATCCCTGCCAATGCTGTGCCAATCTGCAGGTCACGCTCCTGCTCCTCTGCTCTCTTATTCCTGAACCTAACCCTGAGATAATGTTCTCCAATTGGGGCAGCAGCTCATCCAGGAGTGGGCAATCCAACCTTTTCCAGCTGGGAACCATAATCTCAGACTTGGAGGCGCTAATTCTCAATCCTGCTTGGCTGTAGATCGTCCCAGTGTGATCAGGAGGTCAGTGTCTGATGAAACCAAAAGAACCACATCATCTGCAAAAAACAGAGGGTTGGTCTTGAAATTCTGTCCATTAATAGTTTGGTAAGCCCAGGTGGAGTCCTTCCACTGGGAACGGGCCCGACTGATATCAGATGTTTTACACTGATATATTAGCAAATAGCTAATGTTGAGCTCTACTTTCAGTGTGTTTGTACAGGGTCCTCATGTGTCAGGCAAAATAGATACAGATGAATACATTACGTTTATGTACGGTGAAAAAAATGCATCTTAATTCGGAGAAAAGACTTGTGAGTATAAAAGTTTCAACCATTAGTTATAGGTGACCATTAAATGTAGGATGCTTGTTTTTTCTGCTCATAGAAATGTGAAAGTCACAGTGTCCTTTACAATCAAGTACTTCATTCAGAGGAGCTCACCAAAAAATAATATAAAAGATTTCATAAACTGCTTTCGTGGTTTGCTGCCGTTTTAGTCAGCACTATGGGTAAGCAGCAAAAGGAAAGTCAAAAGTCGAATTAAAAATAGATTCAATTATATAAAAAAGTGATTTAAACCATTCTGGCTCCAGAGATAAAAGCATGCCGTACCATCTGTTGTAGCCTTTTGGCAAGAAGGCAGACCATCACATACTCCCTCTTGTTTCTCTCCTTTTGTCTCTTTCTTTTTGCTTTTCGATTCAGGACGTAACCCAGTGCAGACCTGGTGTTTGCTTCGCTGCACTGATAGATATAAAGTTGTACATTTGCGAGTCGTTTCCCTCTCCTTTTCTCCCTCACCCACCCCGTCTCTCTGTAGAACACAGAATATCTCAATCTGCAGGCTAAGCTGGGATTCACTGAACTGATTGAAGACACGGTCGTGCATACTGCATGAGAGGAAGGAGGACGGAGAGACATACAGTAGAAAATAGGAAGTAAGGTCGGGCGACTGAGTGAAAGGAAAGGAAGGGCATCAGGTGCAGATATAGAAAAAGTGAGCCAGAGCTGGAGAGAAAAATTGAGAAAATGAACTTAGTGGCTGTTCTTGGCAGTTGTTGAGCCGTTGGTCTGCTTTCTGCCTTAGGTGATTCTGCTCCCCCCAAAAAAACAGGAGGGGAGGGGGATTTTTAAGGCGATACAGTGACATTTCCAATTACTGTCAAGTCTTTCACTTAAACGGGCCAGCAATTCCCCCTTTACGCATGCATTGAGAAATGCTGGGTTACCACAGGACAGGAGGTTAAAGAGACTGTCCGCTTAGCTTACAATCACAGCTTCAGCCCTCATGATAGCTTTATGTCTGGTTAACTAAAGATACCAGCAGCATCTTAAATAACAGGTGAGATTTTAATGGGCAAAATAGAACAATTAATCCTTCATTTTTTGTATTTTGAAAATGGTTGGTAGGTTAAATAACTTGAGCGGCCAAAATTTGCCAGATTGGCTGACAACGCTTTGTCGTTCTGGTCAGTTCAGTGAAAAAAATTGAAAAAGAAAGGGAAATGGTGCAGCCTTAAGAGGAAAACTCTTTATAATTCAGTCCAAAACATATGAGCGCCTGGCTACTGCTTAAATGTACTGCTTGCCTACCAGTTGCAGGAGTAAAAAACACCACAATTGGAACCAAAAGTGGGCTGTGATTAAGTAAAATGAACCCAGCTCTCCAACTGCTACTCTAACATTATACAGAGAATCGCTTTGGACTGTCTTCACACAACGGGGAATAAGTTTCGGGATTTTGTACTTCACTAAGTAACAGCTTGTTAGCATTAACAGCAAACCAAATGAAATCCAAGTGTCAGAAGCTAGCTCACAGTGCCAGGGTGCAAACATTCCCTTCCTCTGTAAAGACAAGAGTCTGGTTGAATGGCTCTGTAATCAACCATCTGTTAAATGCAAAACCTCCTGTGCAATAATTGTCGCATTATTTACGCCTATGCTGTTTTGCAACCAGCAGCCGCTACCTCGAGGCCTTGGTCAACACAAAAGACAAGCTGAAAGAGTCGCTTTAGGT